>NC_133662.1:98353688-99553688 GCF_037893015.1 Macrotis lagotis | reverse complement strand
TTTTATAAATATTTTATTTGTTTTCCAATTATACAATAGTAGTTTCTACCTATCATTTTTTGGTGATGTTTTGAATTTTACAATTTTTCCCCACCTTCCCTTTCTTCCCCACCCCCCAGAATGCTTTACATTGATTAAAATTGAATGTGTTGAGAGAAAAATCATATCCTTGAGGAAAAAAATAAAATATTAGAGATAGCAAAATTATGTGGTAGATAGACTTTTTTTTAAATTAAAAGTAATAGTCTTTGGTCTTTGCTTAAGTTCCACATTTCTTTCGCTGGATGCAGATGATATTCTCTGTCACAGATACTCTAAAACTGTCCCTGATTATTGCTTTTCTGGCTTCTTTCAAGTCTCAACTAAATCTCACCTTCTGCAAGAAGACTTTACCAATCTTCCTTAAGCTTAATGCTCTCCCCCCTACCCTGTTTTTTCCTGTATATATATCATGTTATGCAGTTAGTTTATATTATCTCCTCCTAATGGACTGTGAACTCCTTGAGAAAGGAGATTATTTTGTTTCACTTTTCTTCATGTGCCTAGCACTTAGCACATAGCAGGAATTTAATAAATGCTTGTTGACTGACTGACCATTATGTATCCCTCAGGTAAGTAACTGCAGACATTTTTTTTCTGAATGTCATGGAATCTTCACTTCAGGTGAAACAGATGCTCAATTTGGGAAACACTACAGAGATTAGCATTGAAGATTTTCTTCTGAGACACAAGCACAATATATAAACTCCTATTTTTATCTGACCTTTTACATTATTATTCATAGAAGAATATCAAGGAGGGGAAAAAACCAGACTTTTAGAAGAACACCAGATGGAAAGCTCATCAGACTGCAAGAAAGCCAATGACTCAAATCTAACAACCTAAAATGTCTGGGGAGTGTTTCTTTCCATAGTCTGGGATGCCTACTTTCAAGGGAAATCTAAAACTGTTACAAACAAGATTCATCTCTTAAAAACATTCAGTCGCTGACATGCATGCATAGATCTGGTCTAAGAAGATTCAATCTGAGTTCTGTCAGGATTCACTCCTGGAACTGAAAAGAAAGTATTTTGCAATTGCATATTCAATTCAATAAAAATTTTATAGAGAATTGTTGGGTTCCAATCACTATACTAGACATTGGCAGAGATGTGGTCCTTCACATCATGAAGCTCAGAGTAATATTCGGATCATGCAAATGTTCAGAAAGCTACAATATAAAAAATAAATAAGTGCATCACAGAGCCACAAAATCAATGTAAAACAGTTACTACTTTACTATTTCCATTTGGTCTGTTGACAGCAGAAAAAATGGAAAGGTCAATGCTATATTGGCTAGGTAGATATCTTTGGGTTTTTTTTTCCTTTCTGAAATGAATTGTAGTTGCTGGTGAACCTGAGTAGTTAGATTTACAGAATATACGGTGTCTTCAAGAAAGAATCACACTATCCACTTAATCAAACAATGCACTTGGCAATCTATAGTGCACAAGTATATGCACACCTTCACACAAATCATAAAGTTTTGGGTCCCATAGGAAAAAAAAAAGAGTCAACTAAATGATGCCTTATAGCCTGCTGATCCCTAAGAATATCTAAACTCTCATGCCTGGAGAATAAAGGCCAATCCAATGACATTCCACTGTAGATTCAAAATATCATCTTTGTTGGGACCTCAATAACAAATCTATGAACAATAGGCATAATTAAACATAAGAAGCTGCTAAATTAAGCAAACTAAATGACAGAGCAAATTATTTTATTTTTTGCACCTGTGGAATATGACATGCCATTGTTGTTTTCTTGCAAAAAATACAGAGAAAACTATTACATGTATAATGATGAAAAGGATTAGGTATAGTAGAAAAGTATTATGGACAATAGATTCCTTTTCCAAAGACTAAGGAGATGTCAATGAATGTATTTTTAAACCTTAATGAGAATACACAGCTGTCACATATTCCATTCAAAGCATTTCAATATAACTGATGAAAATAAAGACTGAAGATTCCTGGACTCAAAAATGGTAAAGGAGAAAAAAATGAACTGAAAAGAAACTTGAAGAACAAATCGTATGTGTTCATGTGACTGCAGATTTTGTTTCTGCTTCTCAAGATACACAGAATTATTGTTTTCCACAATTATTTTGCATAGAGTTTATTGAATGGCCATACCACATGACTACTGTGTGATTGACATAAAGAACAAAAAATGCCATTTATGGCATTGATATTTGATGAAATCAATCAAGTCACAAATATCTGTGGTGCTTACTGTGTACTCAACACTGGGCTCAATAGATAGATGGTTGTAATAATAGAGAGTGGTCTCTCTGATTTGCTCCACAACAAGGAAAGAAATCTACCTTGAAATAAGAAAAACAGAATGACAAGTTAATCTGAGAAGATATTGTTGTTATGCAAAGTCATATGTTTTTTCCAGCAGTGATTTACATATTGTTACCCCAGTCAAGATAGAAAGCAAAGGTGTCAAGGAAAGCATTTGCCAGTAAACTCACCTGAGCTAAGATAACATTGCCTGCAGAGAAAACAAAAACAAAAACAAGAAAACTAACACAAGCATCTGTCTCTGGGAAATGCCAAGCTCTCTCCTACCAGACAATCAGTCTAATTTAGTATATAACAGAGCAACATTGTAATAAATCTTCCCTTTATTTCATCATGGCCATAGGATGTAGTCCTGCTCCATTAATTATAGAAGCAGAGGACCTCAGAATGTGAAGGAAAATTAAAGTCATATATTCTCATAGCTGAAGGGATTTCAGAAGCCATCTAGGACCAGCCCATACCTGAATGAATGAATCAATCAACAAGCATTTCTCAAGTACCTAC
Organism: Macrotis lagotis; assembly: GCF_037893015.1. Lineage (NCBI taxonomy): Eukaryota > Metazoa > Chordata > Mammalia > Peramelemorphia > Peramelidae > Macrotis > Macrotis lagotis. Next base: position 99,550,836 of record NC_133662.1, on the reverse strand, counting down.
TATGTGCTAGTATAGTGCTAGGCTCAGAAGATATAAATGCACAGTGAGAGTCTTCCTCTAAGGAAATGGAAATATCCACAGGTAAGAAAATACAGGCTAGAGGCACCTAGATGGTGTGGTAAATACAGAACAAAACTTGGAATCAGAATAACCTGGATTCAATTCATGACTTAAGTAGTTATTAAATGTATTACCCTATGCAAGTCACTTTACCTCATTTTCTCCTATGTTAAAAAATGGAGGCAGGGATAATAATAATAATAATAATAATAATAATAATAATAATAATAATAATAATAAACATTAACCTTGTGGGGTTGCTGTGAAGTTAAAATAAGATAATATTTGTGAAGTGTTCTGTGAACTTTAAAATGTTAAATAAATGTTAGCTATCACCATTGGTGTTATTTTAAACACACATGCACACAGTGATTAATGGGGAAGGGGTACTAAAAACTAAAAGGAAATACTTTCTGAAAGAGAAAGAATTTGCATTGTCCTTGAAGGGAGATATAGTCTAAGTAGCAAAAATGAGGAAGGAGGGAAGTGTTGGAAAAGACACAGTTGTGGGAGATGGAATGTTGTATTCAGGCAATAGCATCTGGACAAATTTATCTGGAGGATTATATGCCTGATATAGGAAAAATATGACTGAAAAGGTAAACTGAAGCCTTATGTGAAGGGCCTTAAATGCCAAAGAGAATTTTGTTTTGTTTTCTTTTGTTTTTTAATGCTAAAATAATGAAGAGCCAAGTCTTGAGCAAAGGGGGTGACATGATCAGATCTGTGCTCTGAAAAAAAAATTGGGTAAAAGATTCCTCTAACACAGGATGGGGAGAGACAAGAGGAAGGGAAATCAATCCTAAAAGTCTCCTAAGACTTTTGCAATATTATCCAGCTAAGAAGGGTGAGGACCTGAACTAGGGTAGTTGTATGATCAGTAGGAAGAAGGGAACCTTTTAGGCATTCATTCACCTTTTACTTGAAGTCATTTATTCCTACCTGAAGGATATCTATAACTTATTCATTCATTTAATTAATACTCAAGAAATTTTATGTGGATATTTAGTAACATCTTGTCATAAATTGTGACATATAGTTTGCTTGTCTGGACCTAGTCAAATCCTTAATCAGAATAACAAAACCACAGCATTTCAGAATTGGAAGGGACCTCAGTAGTTTGCCACTAATTTAAAAGGAAAAAAAAAAGATACCAATTACAAATCTATTTGTTACTAATGTGATACACATCTTCCTTTAGTTAGCAATCTCAGAGAACCTAATGTGATTTTAAAGTTAGTGGAAAGGTGAATGAATAAATGACAGAAAAGGGGATGTTCTAGTACAATCACACACTCAGAAACTGTGAAGATGGAAACAATAGTCATCTCCAATCTCACTGCACTACGTTCTGGTACATAGATTCTATTAATGTTCTTATTAGGAAGTTCTAACTTTATGGGGTTTTTTTTTTAGGTTTTTGCAAGGCAAATGGGGTTAAGTGGCTTGCCCAAGGCCACACAGCTAGGTAATTATTAAGTGTCTGAGACCGGATTTGAACCCAGGTACTCCTGACTCCAGGGCTGGTGCTCTATCCACTAATGCCACCTAGCAGCCCCAGGAAGTTCTAACTTTAGAAGAGATGAGAAGACGTAACTGTACAGAGTTCAACAATAGCACATCTTCACAGTCAATAAAAACAGATTTTGCTAGAGAGGGAAAAATTATAAACTTACAAGTGAAGAGGAATTTATTCCAAGAAGACAGAACAGTGTGGTCAAATTAGCAGAAATTAGTTGGAGAAAAGAAAGCAAAAGGACAGAAACTATAGAGGAACTGAAAACTACCTAGGATGGGTATGGCTACACCCATAGAAAGTAAAGGCAATAATAACAGTAGACATTTCTAGTTGCACTTTTAGCTTTCCAAAACCCCATCTATTTTTCCATTCATTCATCCACACAGACATATAGACTATATATAAAAGTCTATTTTCCATTAAAGTTTCATGAGGAATTATTACAAAATGAGATAATATTTATAACATTTTAACACAATGCCTGGAACATAGTACATAATACTATACGTAGAACATAAATGCTTGTTTCCTTCCTTTCCTGTTTTATAAATGAGGAAACTGAGACTTAGCAAAGTTAAGTGATGCCCATGGTCACAGAGGCAAAATTCAATCTATATCTCTTCAGACTCTAAGACTTGAACTCGTTCCATTATTCTTAACTGTTTTCTATTTTAAGAATATCAATCCTAGAAGTCTGTGATCTATCAGATAACAAAAAGTTTAAAATAGGGGAACTCAGACTGATCAGATCAGTAAATTTTTAAAAAAGAACAGATATTTGAAAATCTAATAAAGGTAAAAATCAAGTCAAGCAGCAGAAAGTGTACATAAACAAGATAAGTAATAGATCTTGAAATTCTTAATGTCTCTTGTTATATGTAGTCAATCATCAGAGGTGATTTTTAGCAACTGCTAAGGCAAATTAAATGTATATGATGTTGTGAGCCAGATGTATTTATTGCTTCTTTTTAGAAACCTCCTTCTGAGAGCAATGAAATATTTTATATTCTCACTGAAACAAGTCATGCTGTTTAGTCCAGACAAGGCTGTCCACATGCTTATAATTTATCATGTACAGTTCTGAATCAAGCTTCCCTGTAGTTGAAGTGAACAAGAACAATTCATGCCCTTGAGAGCTTGCAATCCCCAAATGACTGCTGAATGAATTCAGTCCACATAAATAAATAAGGTACAAAGATACTACCGGATGCAGGTTTCAGGAGACAAATGGATCTGACTTTAGGATTATGGAGAAGGTGAGTGAGAAGGCCTAGAGAGATGTGAAAAACATCTGAGACTGAACAAATGATAACACATACAGGGATACAGAAGGATAAGAAGTGTGACCTCCTGGAAAAAAAATAGGGAAGCAAACAAAATAAAAATGATAGCATCCAAGATAAAAATTTCTTTGAGTATGTTAACCAATTGGAATAATAACCTTACTGAGAGGAAACTATTAAGAAATTATGAATGCAATTTTAAAGTAAGAAAAGGAACAATTGGGGGGGGGTACTGTGCAGAGATACATTTTAGCTAATTTCACATATCTTCTCCCTTAACTCCTCCACAACAATCTTGAGTTCCAATAAACCCAGGCTATATACTCTTCCTCTAATACTCCCATTTTTAAGCCAAAATGCCTTTGTTCCTGCCATTCCATTTACCAAGAATCCCAGTACTTTCTTACACTCCACAAGTTCTATTTATAAAATCATATAGCCATCCAATCTTTCAGCTTAAATGCTATCTGGTTATTGTTGGTCATTGAGTTGTTATAATCTTCCATTATTATCTCAGCCAGAAGAGTACTCCTCTACAATTGAGTTTGTGCTACTCACATAATATCTTCTACTTTGTGTTTTAATCATTTGGATTTATATCTTATATTCCCTGTTATTTAAGAGCAGGGGTCATGTCAGGTTTATCTTTTTTTCTTTTATAGAACCTGATATAGCAAATGGCCCATTATAGGCACTTAATAAATATAAGCTGAATTAAAAGAATGAATGAAGTAATTGATTACAAAACCTGCATCCCTCCTGGTTTGGTTAGTCTATATCCTCTATTTCCTTCACTGAAAAAAAAACAACCTCATTTTTAAGGCCTTACCCTATTTTAGACTAAAATCTCTAATTATTCTTGTCTTCCTGAAAAGGTTTCTTTTCCAAGAAGAGGAATCAATACTGAAAGGTGAGTGTTACAATGTTGAGGTAATCAATTAAGTCATTTGGGCAAGACCAAGGATAAACCAAGATCAAACAAATATGCTTGGACTCCATGAAATCAAAATGTAGGACAAGGACGAGTTAGAGTTCTTGATCCTCTAAGGGTGACACAATATTCAAAAATTCTACCGCAGCAAGAATTATGATCAAGTGATTAGTTAACACAGCTCTTTGTAGCTTTCAGGAGAGGTCTGTGGCTAGGAAGTGGAGGAATGACACTCAATCTTCCCTCTCTACTTAGGAAACCAATCATTTGAATTCTATTAATGTTCTTATTAGATCTACTTATTAGATATAATATAGAATCTACTTCAGACTCTAAGACTTGGACTCATTCCATTATTCTCTACTGTTTTCTATTTTTTTAAAAATTTATTTATTCTTATTTTGTACAAATAATTTTTTTTATACATTACTAAAATATTCTTGTTTAAGAGTAAACATAATACTCCCTCCCCCCAAGAAAATATAAACCCACATAAGTGATAAAGTAAAGGGGAGAGAAAAAAATTAAAATTGAAATTAAAAATAATAATATTGTAGGTATAGCCAGGTGGCACAGTGGACGGAGCACCAGCCCTGGAGCCAGGAGCACCGCAGCCCAAATCTGGCCTCAGACACCCAACAATCACCCAGCCGTGTAACCCCATGCAAGCCACCCCAACCCCATTGCCCTACAAAAACCAAAAAAAAAAGACCCAAAATAAAATAAAATAAAATAGTAATAATAATAGTAATAATAGTAATAATAATAATAATAATAATAATAATAATAATAATAATAATAATAATAATAGTAGAGGTGGCTGGCTGGCAGACAGATCACTGGCCCTTGAGCCAGGAGCACCCAGGTCTAAATCTGGCCTCAGACACCCAACAATCACCCAGCTGTACAGGCTCAGGCAGGCTGCCCAGTCCCATCTGCCCTGCAACAGCCCCCAGAAAATAATGATAATAAAAAATGTGCTTCAGTCTGTGTTCCAACACCACCAGCTCTGTTGCAGGTGGATCACATTCTTTATGATAAGTCCATCACAAAAGTTACTTCTATATTTTTCCACCCATTGCTGATCACAACTCCCTCCATTCATACTTCTCTACTACCATGTACTCTATTTTCTCTCTCCTTTCACTCTGTCTCTGCTGTAGGGTAGTTGAGTGGTGCAGCAGACAGATCCCCAGCCCTGGGACCAAGAGGCCCTGAACCCACGTTCTACCCCTTAGGCCCAGCATCTACCCGACCCTATGGTCCCAGACAGGCCAGCCAATCCCAGCCCCTTGCAAGAAGTAAAAAAGAAAATGTGTTATATCTGAACTCTCTTTCCCCCATGGTCCATCCTCTCCCCCATCACTCACACCCCCCCCCCTTCTCCTGTCCCCCTGATCTCCTTTTTTTTTAAGGTTTTTGCAAGGCAAATAGGGTTAAGTGGCTTGCCCAAGGCCACACAGCTACGTAATTATTATGTGTCTGAGACCGTTGAACCCAGGTACTCCTGACTGCAAGGCTGGTGCTTTATCCACTATGCCACCTAGCCACCCCTCTCTCCTTACTCTAGATGTCTATACCCCATTGAACATATATGCTGTTTCCTCTCTTAGCCACCTATGATGAGAGCAAAGATTCCCTCATTCCCCCTTGCCTTCCCCCTTCCATATCATTGCAATAGTTCATTGTAATAAAGAAAAATCTTATTATATGAAATATCTTAGCCTATTCCACCTCTCCTTTTTCTTTCTCCCATTACATTTCCCTTTTATCTATTGACTCCATTTTTATACCACAACATATCTTCAAATTCATTTTTCTCCTGTGCTTCATCTATAAAAGCTCCTTCTACCTGCTATATTAAATGAGAAGGTTCATATGAGTATTATCAGTATCATTTTTCTATAAAGGAATACATGCAGTTCATCATCATTAAGTCCCTCATATTTTCCTCTTCTCCACCCTCTGTGCTTCACCTGAGTCCTGTATTTGAAGATCAAACCTTCTGTTCAGCTCTGGTCATTCCAAAAGGAACATTTGAAATTCCCCTGGTTCATTGAAAGTCCATCTTTTTCCCTGGAAGAGGACGTTCAGTTTTGCTGGGTAGTTGATTCTCAGTTGCATTCCGAGCTCTTTTGCCTTTCTGGAATATTATATTCCAAGCCCTATGAGCTTTTAATGTAGTTGCTGCTAAGTCCTGTGTGATCCTGACTGCAGCTCCATGATATTTGAGTTGTGTCCTTCTGGCTGCTTGTAATATTTTCTATTTGACTTGGGAGTTCTGGAACTTGGCTATAATATTCCTGGGGGTTGTTTTTTTTTTTTTTTGAATCTCTTTCTCAGGGAGATCGGTGGATTCTCTCCATTTCTATTTTGCCCTCTGCTTCTAGGATATCAGGGCAATTTTCCTGTAGTAATTCTTTGAAAATGATGTCAAGGCTCTTTTTCCTGGTCATGGCTTTCAGGTATTCCAATAATTTTTAAATTAACTTTTCCAAATCTGTTTTCCAGATCAGTTGTTTTTTCAATGAGATGTTTCACATTTTCTTCTAATTTTTCATTCCTTTGGTTTTGAAGCATTGAGTCCTGATTTTTCATAAAATCAGCAATCTCCCTTAATTCTATTCTTTGTTTGAAGGATTTGTTTCCTCAGAGAGCTTTCTTATCTCCTTTTCCATCTGGCCAATTCTGCTTTTTAAAGCATTCTTCTCCTCAATAACTTTTTGAACTGTTTTATCCATTTAACTTATTCTGGTTTTTAACATGTTATTTTCTTCAGCCTTTTTTTTTGGATCTCCTTGACTAAGCTTCTGACTTCATTTTCATGTTTTTCCTGCATCTCTCTCATTTCTTTTCCCAATTTTTCCTCTATCTCCCTCATTTGATTTTCAAAATCTTTTTTGAGCTCTGTCATGACCTGAGTCCAATTTCTGTTTTTCTTTCAGTCTTTAGATGCAGGAGCTTGTACCTCCTCATCGTCAGATTGAGTGTTTTGATCCTTCTTGGGGTCATAGGCAAAGTATTTCTCAATGGTGTTCCTCTTTTTTCTCTGCTTACTCATTTTCCCAGCCTGAGCCTGGTTTTGGGGTGCTTCCTGAGCTTTTGGAACACCCCCACAAGGATCTCAGTGTGTGAGGCTCTGTCCTCCCTCCTGGTCTGTGAATGACCATATGCACCTCCCTCTGCCACGGGGCTGAGTTGGGGGGGCCCTGCTGTTCTATGGGGGGCCTAGACTGTGATCAGGATCTGATGTGGTCAGAACCCCAGAGTCCTGTTCCAGGGGCAGAGGACAGAGTTCAGCAGTCTCTCTCTTCACTCCCCTCCCTTGGCTCAGTTCATGCCCTGGGGGCTCCTGCTTCTGGTTCCTGGATCTGGGCTGCCATGACCACACTGATCGTTGTATGCCCTGAGGGCTGGGCTTCATGTACTCACTCTGGCAGAGGTCCCCCCCACTGTTCCCCCAAGTTGTGCTTGGTGCTCCCCGAGGTATAGATCAGGAAACTGCCCCCGCTGCTGTGAGCCGTGGCTCCCAGCACCCTGGGGCTGCCTCTGGGAGGCTGAAGTTCCTTTACTCTGGGGGGGGCACCCCTCTGGTTGGCCACCCCTCCTACCCCGTGGAACCGAGCCTTTCTGCTCTTTTTCAGGTTACCTTGGGTTGGAGAATTGCCTCACTGGATCCCTCTGTGGGTTCTGTCTCTCGAAAATGTAGTTAGAGTCCTTAGTTTATAAGTTTTGCTCCAGAGCAAGTGAGAGAAAGCCCTCTCCTGTCACCATCTTGTCTACACTCCCCTACTGTTTTCTATTTTAAAAATATCAATATTTTCTATTTTAAGAAGTCAATGATCTATCATATTACAAAAAACTTAAAATAGGGGAACTTAGACTGATTGATTAATCTAAGTAGACTTCTGTCTTTTAAACTAGGCTTACAAATGACTCAGGCCAAAAGAATTTGGCAATTTGAAAATTCTATTTAAATTTCATCCATTATTATAATTATTATTTGATAGGCATTGTTACTGTGTGCCCATGGACCCACAATGACCACATCATTTGTTAAAGGGATACTTTCTAGACATACTGAAAGGAGTTTTCAAATGCACTGGAGGCCCAAATGTCCAGGCTCTGCTTTTGCAACCAACTTCCTAGGACTGAATAGGGATGCTGGTCATGAGATAGCTGTCAAAAGTTAACAGTTAGTGGGAGTACAGAGGCAGCCTGGCCTAGACTCAGTGTCAGCAAAATCTGGGTTCAAATACTAGTTTGGTCACTTATTAGTTGCAATACCTTGAACAAGCCAACAAACTTAGATGGATGCCAACTCTTTGTAAGTCAAATGACAGGGTCATTAAAATCCCTAATGGCTTTAAATTTATAATCCCATAATGCCTTTCAGAAGGCTGTTTGACTTATTGATCAGACATTCCATGTTATTACTACTTCTGCTTCTGGAAACCAAATCAGCAACCAGTATTAATTAGGTCATCTCCTGCCCTCTGTGAGAGTATAAGAATTTTAAAAATATGTTTTCTGTTTGTTTTGCTTTTGCTTTGGGATTTTTTTGTTTGTCTAATTTTTTTTTAAAACTATCTGTGGATCATAAGTTACAGGATAATGTGATTTCTCTCTGTCTATTCAATGATACCCTAGTATCTCTTATGTGTTCAGTCCTTAAAAAGTTCAAGAAAATTCTACCAGCTGGCCTTGACTGGAACAATATCATTCAGTCATTTATTCATGTTCAATTTTTTTGTGACCTCAAGGACAAGAGAATATCAATATGTTCATGGGTTTTCTTGGGAAAAATTTTGAAGTGGTTTGTCATTTCCTTCTCTAGTAGATTAAGGAAGACAGGGGTTAAAAACTTGCTCCCGGTTACACAATTAGTGAGTGTCTGAGATTAGATTTGAACTCAACTCTTCCTGACTCCAGGCCCAGATCTCCTCCTACTGAACTCCCTAGTTACCTCCATAGGAACAATAATTATTCTTTTCTAATTCTGTTTTTCAGTTTTTCACTCTAATTTTTCTATTTTTAACTCTAATTTCTTAAAACTAATTTTTAAATGTTGGAGAAAATACTAGATTTAATGGAAAGATTATTATTCTATAAATTTAATTATTCCCATCAATACCATGCTATTTCTTGTCTAAAAATCCTTCCACTGTAATAATCTTTCTGGTAAATATTGGACTGGCTACCTTGTGAGGAACAATAACTTTCTAATATAATGTCTTTAATAACCAGTTGCTGGTACAATAGATTCAATTGTTCAGTGAATATATAGAAAATCTAGCTTGTACAGAATGCCTTATTAGGTCCTATTTAAGAATATGCAGGTTATTAAAGACATGGATCCTGACTTTCTGATTTGCTGCATCTTGTTCAGTTCATGTTTCTCTCTGAGTCCATTCTAATATTAGGAAGCAATTGTCTTCAGCCTATTCAACGTAATGGAAAACAGAGCCAAAATGTTCAAATCATTGGTTTACTAAGTAGAGAGGGAAGATTGAGTGTCTTTCCTCCATCTATCAAATAGAATTGGGTCAATGGCTGGTCTACCTACCAACTTCATCCCCAAAAAGACAGCCAACAGAGACGTTCCAAAAGCTCTTAAAAACCCTTTAGCCCAATAAAAAGTTCCTTATATACTCCTGGTGGAAAGCACCCACTCAGGTTTCAGGTAGGGAGGAGGGAGTTAATATAAGGCATGTTTTTTTTTTTCTATTTCATAGAGCACTGCTTCAAAACTGCAATAATAACTCACCCTCAAAGTTTTCAAAGCACTCTATATTATCTTATCTGAGTCCCACAATAGACCACTGAACAAATACTACCCTCAATTTACAGGGAAAGAAAATGAGACTCAAGAGCTTAAATGTTTTTTTCTATAGTCCCATAGCTCATAAGTATCAGAATTAGATTTGATCATAGATCTTTCTGACTCCAAGTTTAGCAGTCCATTCATTTTACTGTGCTGGATTATCTTATATTTGTATTGTAAAAGATCTCTAATTTGGGGCATTTTACTCTTTATTTGTTTCACCTTTATGAGACAAAGAGCACTTAATTTTCTGAGGCAGTAACCATACCAGTTTTTATAGTGTCATCATTAAGATCATAGATGAAATTAATGGGTAACACTCAGACATATTCCTTTATCCAAAACTGAGCTATCAATAACTAACCTCCAGTCATTCACATTCCCACCCACTGCTAGAAGGTTCTAATTTTCCCCATCTCTTAATTAGGGTATCATCTGAAATAGAACAAGAAATCTTACTAAAGTCAACTTCTATTAGGACTAAATCTTCTGATGTATCTACTAGGTCTGTCACTCTGGCACAGGGGAAAATTAGATTAGTCCAACAAAAACTATTCTTCACAAAGTCACATTGATTTTCGTTGAGTGTTAGAGGCAGTTCCAGGTGCTTGCAAATTGATCCAATCCAGGTAATCAGAACAATCTGTAATTTTCAGGGTTGTCCCATTGCTTTCTTTTCTTTTCTTTCTCTTGTTAATAGCCATAATGCTTAGCCGTCTCTACAGCTACACAAGGTTTAAGATGAAAAAGAAAAAGCTTCCCCTAAAACTCTTTTCTTCTAGTCACATAGATTTAAGTGACTTTCTCTTACAGTGCATGCAGTGTCTTCTAGAAGGTAGCTCCTATGACAAGACCATTATGCCCTTTATACTAGTGATGTAAAACTCAAATAGAAAAAAGACCACGAAATCATATATGATTCTCTGTGGGTCATATGTTGACTGAGAAAACCATATATTAATGTTTTCTTCATTTTTATTTTGTTAAATAATTCCCAATTACATTTTTAAAAATCTCATTCAGGGTATCTAGAGGAATATTGTGGGCTGCTATCTTTGACACCTCTTCCATAGATTAATAACAAGAGGTGACTGATATTAAGGTAAAGGAGCAGAATTGTTTATATAACTTCTTTGCTGGAATTGTGCTTTCATTTTTAGCTGACACTTAACTGATTCAAACTTTAATTAATTTTCCATTCAGACTGTAGGATTATTTACCTTTTTCTATCAACAATGTTAAAGTGGTTTGGATACTTCATTTCTTTCCACCAGTTATTTATAAGCAGGGTGTAAGAAATGCTGACTTTTTACTGCTTTGAATTTTTGCATATTACTTCAAATAGTAGTGATTTTCATTTACACACATTTATTGACAGGGAGAACCAATAACCCGGGGGGAAAAATCATCACCTTCTTCCAGATTATTTGTAGAAATATAGTCTTCATTTTATAGCCATGGTTATTGTCATGGAAGTAATTATATAGAAATGTTTATGTGAAATATTTCAAAGAATACCAAGATCTTGGCCATATTTATCTAAGTAACTGTAAAATAATATGCAATTTTAAATTTGCTTTAGATGGTAATTTTCTAATTTTACTATTTTTAGATCTTATTCTCAGTATTTGAATGCCCTTAATTTTTTTGTAGTTTATAAGAAAATCTCAAAGATTGTTACCCACTGTGACCAAATCTGCTTGAGGATTGACTTTTATTTAAGTTTTTTAAAAAAAAATTAGATTTTGATACTTGGATATTCAGGTTTTTCTAGATACAATGGAAATAATATCTGCATTAAAATATGCTGGCAAAGTTTCTTGTAGACTGTTTCCTTAGTATTCAACCATAAAGAGAGCCATAAAAATGTGGAGCTATTATCATTATTTATCTTTGTGCTTAACCTGGTTTTGTTAACAAAGGAAAAGAATAAAGTACCCTTTGTTATTCATATCTAAATCATTAATACAGATTAGGGAGGAGAGGGAAAAAAAAGAGACATTTCCACACCCATTTATTTCACTGCTCAATGATCAGGATATCATTTTATGTCCTGTAATTGTCACAACCAATTAACCAATTTGTAACCTCATCACTTGGTGAAGTAAGTGTCACTGAACTTCCAAATGAACCCATTTATAGTCATATCATATTTTACTTACTCTCCAGATGGGATCTGACTTATTGATGACTTTCATATCATAAAGTCATGTTTAATAGCAATATTTTCTCTCCTCTAAATTATCAGAAATATAAAAATTCCAAGATTAACTAATTCTCTTAGGAGTTTTCCATTTGTTTCTATATTTTCTGAAAATCTTGGAATCCTAAGGTAGAATCTTCAGTGGAAATCCTTATACACTATTCCTGATTGAAGATCATCTAACCTTCATGTGAATATATGTCCAGTAAATGTTGTATTTCAGTCTATATGCTGAACAGAAATCCGCTTCCCTACTTCTATCATTCGTCTCAGGTCTGAATATAACTGAATATAAAATTTCTTGGTGGAAAGCACCCACTGAATATAACCGAATATGAAATTAATATTCCAATGACCTGTATATAATTTATGTATTTCCTCTTCCAACATAGCAATTCCTCTGAAATTTAAAAGATTTTTCTTTTCAAAAAATTGAAATCTTTTTATTTTTAAATACAACTTTGATTTTTCAAGAAATCTCCCTCCCTATTCAGAAAATCATCTCATAAAAAGAATGTTAAAGAATAAAGAGTGGGTGGGGGAGCAATCCAGCAAAATTTATGGACATCTCAGTCCATAAAGTCTACAAGTCCAAGAATATGAAGTATTCCATATTCACTGTCCAAATGAAGGAGGTAGAATCTCATATCATATTGTTTCTTCAAGAGTCAAATTTGGTTATTATAATCTCAACATTCAGTTTCAGTTGTTGATTCAGTCAATTCAATTCAGTATTGATACTATTGCTATTTCCTTTTATTTTTTCAGTTAGTTGTATATTTTTTACCTGATCCCATTTGCATCAATTTACTTCAGTTCATATAAAGTTTCACAAACCTTTCTATATTCTTCATATTCACGGTCTTGGTAATATTCAATCGTACTTATATACCACAAATTTATTCATTCCCCAGTCAATATATACTAAAGCCATTTTCAGTTTGGTTTTGTTTTGGCTAAAAAATTCATCACATTGAACTAACCTAGTGACAACCTTCTCCAAACAGCTGGGCAGGTACCTGCTCAGTAGGGAATGAATCTATACTCAGGCCAACACTCAAAGTCTTAACAGTCTGATATTCTAATACAATTTGTGTCCCACTAGCTAAACTTTCAAAACTCTAGGGTCACCTCCATATTATGAGTTATCAGAGCATGCTTTAGATGGGGAAAAATTTATAAGTAAGATAGTCACTAATGAATATAAGCCAGATTCTGCTTCAGGTTATATGGGGATAGAATAATTACCATTCAATCATAGATTTGGCACTGTATGAAGTCTTAGAGGATATATAGTCTAATCTTTTCATTTAGTTATAGAAACCGAAGCCCACAGATATTGTGATTTGCCCTTGGCAGACATGGGATTTGAACCAGCATTCTCTGATGTCAGAAATAGTATACTTTCTACTATATGCACCAAGTTGCTTCCTTGGCAGTTATATCCTCTTTTTTTTTTTTTTTTTAGATTTTTCAAGGCAATGGGGTTGAGTGGCTTGCCCAAGTCCATATGGCTCGGTAATTATTAAGTGTCTGAGGTCGGATTTGAACCCAGGTACTCCTGACTCCAAGGCCAGTGCTCTATTCACTGCACCATCTAGCCACCCCTCCTTGGCAGTTATAAATAACTTTAAAGTAGAAGGAAAGAAAGGAAGGAAGGGAAGGATGGAGTGAATGAAGGAGGAGGAAGGAAGAAAGGAAGGAAGGGGATGGAAGGAGGGAGGAAGGGAGGAAAGAAAGAAAGAGGGGCAGCTAGGTGGAGCAGTGTATAGAGCACTGGCCCTGGAATCAGGAGGACCTGGGTTCAAATTCTGCCTCAGGCATGTAATAATTACCTAGCTGTGTGACTTTGGGCAAGTCGCTTAACCCCATTGCCTTGTAAAAAAAAAAAAGAAAAGAAAGAAAGAAAGATTATGTTCAGCTAGTTGGCACACTTCACCTGGAGTCAGGAAGACCTAAGTTCAAATCTGGTCTCAGATATTATTTGTGTGATTCTGAGCAAGTCACTTAACCTATTTACTTTAGTTCCCTCATCTATAATATGCAGATAATAATAGCACTTACTTCCCTGGGTTGTTGTGAGGATCAAATGAAACAATAATTGTAAAATGTTTAGTCCAGTGACTGGTACATAACAAACACTTTATAAATGTTAGATATTATTATTATTATTATTATTTTAGATTTTTCAAGGCAATGGGGTTAAGTGGCTTGCCCAAGGCCACACAGCCAGGTAATTATTAAGTGTCTGAGGCCGGATTTGAACTCAGGTACTCCTGACTCCAAGGCCAGTGCTCTATCCACTGCACCACCTAGCCACCCCTAATGTTAGATATTATTATTATTGCTGAGATTACTATTTAGATAATAAGTAGATGATAGATGATTGATAGAGATATGTATGTATATAAAATATATATATATATATACATGTATTCTGAGTATTACAGTAGGCATATTATTTTACAGTTGAGGAATTGAGTCTCAGAAATATTAAAAAACTTCCCTGAGATCATACCTCTTTTAAGATTCAAAAGTCAAATTTGAACACTAGATCTTGACTCTAGAACCAACATTCTATCTACATTATCATCCTTCTTCAATATAGGCTATGGTATTCTATTAACTATTTCTTCAATTACATTTGGATCATAGTACAAAAAAATACTGTCATCATTACAATTGCTTATTTTTAAGAGACAATTTTTTTTGCCATTTTCTGCAATGTCTAGTTAGTTGTTTCACTGACTAAAAAAATAAATGAAACACTCAATTTTTAGAGAATAGGAACCCATATAAAATGCCCAGTTCAATTAAATAAATGCTTATTAAGTGCCTACTATGTTCCAGGCACTATACTAAATCCTGGGAATAACAAAAGAATTGAAATACAGTCCCTTCCCTCAAGGAATTTATAATCTACTAAGATTATAGAAGATAGAAACTATGAAGAAACTCACTCCACAGCTTTGGCCATCTTAAAGATATGTATTTCTATGTCAGATTATATTAACTACATTTAAATTACTATTTTAAAAGCAGATAGAAAAATAGCAGGAGTGTTGAACTTTTATGACAAATTGAGAAGCAAATAAGTATTTTGCCATAATAGGTAGGCTTCACTTCAAAAGTCAAATACCAATGGATTCACAGCTGTCATCTAGCTTTCTGATCTGTTATACAGAATCTTTGAGTTGGAAAGAACCATGAGTCATGTAGTCTCATCCCTCATTTTGCAAAGAGAACTAAGTTCCAGAATGGCTTCAATTTTAATGGTCTAACTAAAAATACTGTAGTTTATTTCATTCCTAGGTTGCAAAGTAGCATCACTGGTAATTTAATATGTGAGAAAACACTAGAGTTCATAAATGATTATTTTTCATGTACAGGCATGCCTTAGTACATTATGAATTGGATTTCTCTCTTAGTCAGTGAGAATACCAAGCATCAGAAAAATAATTGTACTACTACTAATAAAAATAATAATCATCATGATGAACTATTCAACTGAGGAAATGAAGATATGAGATAGAAATTTACAAAAAAGGAAAAGTTTTATGATTTATAATGATCCCTACAAAGTAGATGCGAAAAGAGTCAATTTCAACTTGCACATACATGCATTCACATATTCATCATGAAATTTACAATAATTTGTTTTTCTGAGATGAAAAAATCTTAAACTATCACATCTCTTTAATTTGTCAATTTCTTCATAATAAATGCCTTGAAAACTTCAAATTCCATCCCTCTTTCTTCCCTCCATTGTTATTAAGCCTATTTTAATTTTATGATATTAAATTGTCATTTTTTCATATTTATGGGTCACAGATTCAAAAGGCACACAATTTGAGAATTAGAAGACATTTCAACAGTCAAAGGGTAGGTCAAATCCCAAATGAAAAGCATTCTTACTAGGCATTACTATCAAGTAGTTATCTAGTTTCTTCTTGAAGTTCTTCAAGGAGATGAAATCTACTATCTCACTAGGAAATCCATTTCCCTTTTTATACAGCTTTAATTGTTAGGAAGCTTTGTTTATTTGTTTTTCCCCTTGACAATAAGCTAAACTTGCCTCTTTTTAATTTTCACTTATTGCCACTGGTTCCACCTTCTGGGATCACATGGAACAACTCTACTCAACTGTTCACATGACAGCCCTTCAAACTATTAAAGCCCATCCTATCTTCTTTTCTGGCTAAAAATGCTTAGCTCATACAACCAATTTTCACACAAAATAGATTCAAGACTCTTCACTCAAGTTCCAATCAAGGATTTGCTCTCCTCCTTTATTCCAAAGGATTACTAAGTATATAATAGGTAATTCCTGGGACAATAGAAGGCTAATACATAATGATGTAATGATGCAAAATTACAGGAGTTAGGGAAAAATATCCAGAAAATGAGAAAATGGATACAGGTATGAGTTGTTCTTGAAAAACCATAGCTTTTTATTTCAAAGATGTAGAAAGTTTCTGTGGTAATGATTATTACTAAGCCATTTCTCTTCACTAACAATTTCTATGACTCTAAGTAATGTTTGTTATTCATTGCAGAGCTCAATATACTGAAACTAACAGGATGAACTTAAAGTATGTCATTAAAACTGTCTCTATGTCATTATCTTTCCATGAAATGGTCAATAAGATCTTTATCTCTGAGTTTTAAAGTGTAATACCTAATAGCTTTAGAAGACAATTGCCCTTTTTATCCAAGGTATAGCAAATTCTTGTAATCAGTTGAATTCTAATCCTATCTTTCTGAAATTAGATATGTGACCATAGGTCTTGTCTTGTTTAGTCTTTTTTTGTCATGTCTTACTCTTCATGACATCATTTTGGGTTTTCTTGGCAATGATACTAAAGTAGTTTGCCATTTCCTTCTCTAAATCATTTTACAGATGAGGACACTGAGGCAGAGTTAAGTTTTCAGGGTCACATAGAAAATAAGTATCTGTGGTCACATTTGAACTCAGAAAAACTCTTTTCTCACTCAAGAACTGGCACTCTTTCTTCTGTTCCATCTAGCTTCCATGAGCATGGGAAAGTCACTGAAATCTCAGAACTTCAGTTTCTTCATCTATAAAATAATGATGATGATAGCAGTGGCTAGCATTTATAACATTTTAAGTTTTACAAAATGTTATATGTATAGTATCACATTTGATGGTGATAATAAGACTTACAGTACCTGTTTGAAGAAATTTGCAAATTTTAAAATGCTATCCAGATCAATCAAGCAAGAATTTATCAAGTGCTCTGTAAGTGTCTGACTATGCTAGGCCCTGGGGATAGAAAGAGAAAAAAGAAGCAGTCGCTGCCCTGAGGGAACTTACATTCTATCATTGAGAAGATTTGTCTCCTCTGATATTCTCAGTATTTCTAACTTACTACGTCACATAGTCAAGAACACAAAAAAACATCTAAAAAAAAGAGACTGTGGGTGATTGAGAGAAGTCACAAAAACCTATTCACTAAGGCTTCATGTCCTTGATTAATAGAGGTACTTGTGGCTCCTCAGACACGACCTATTTATTTCATAGACAGTTCAATGAGCCTTGGTTATCTGGCATACTAGGCTACAGGCAATAAAAAATACAAATTAGGAGGGGGGAGGACATAAGACTGGTAAGGCAGCTACAGAGAGAACACTGAGGACAGCCAAAGATAGAAAAGAGTCAGAGAATCCATAAAACTTTGATAGTCATATTGTCTGTGATATTGTTCTGGACAATGATGTTACAAGAATATTAATTAGTGCATTAGAATCAAACTTCATATTAATAACATTGCTTGGCCAATCAATGAGTTACAAATTGAATAGTGAGTGAAAGACCAAGTTAAAATTTGAGGTCCAGAATCATTAACTCTGCTAACATCAGTCTGTTGATCTATTAAGACTGAGGTTTCCAAGTATACCTACAATGAGGGTAATAGTCTTAGAAAGTAGATTTCTTAGGAAGCAGCTGGGCTGTATCTTTCTTATGTGACAGATTTGGCCAATTCAGTGACAGAGGAAGGAAAATGTTGAAAACGAGCTATCTGAGGAAGGGAGACACAGACAGTGTATTAATTCATCTCCTCTTTTTTTACCAAACTGCTTTCCTGTTGGGTATTGGCAAAGCATACACAAACAATCATAGGAAAGAAGACTGAGTAACATGTGCAATGGAAAGAGTGCTTGGTTTTGCATCAGAGGACTTCACTTTGAATCTTGCCTCTGTCACTGATTATTACTATATGTGTATCATGCCACATATCTCTCTTTTATCTAGGTGGTGCAGAGGCTAGAATGTAAGGTCTGGACTCTGGAAGATCTGAATTCAAATGTGATCTCAGACATTTATTAGCTAGTATAATTTGAGTGAGTTGTTGCTTCAATTTTCTCAATTCTAAATTGAGAATTATAATGGCATCTACTTCCTTGGGTTTTGTGATTTACAAATGAAATAATAATTACATTTAATATGGTGTTTGGAATATAATAGGTGTTATTAAATGCATTCTTGCTATTATTATTATTTATTTATCTGTGCTTTTGCATTGACTTTCTGCTCTGCCCCATAGCTGTGAAACCCCTTAGGAGAGGATAGAGCTCTTCAGAATCTTCATTCTTTAAGTTCTTTTCAAGTTTCAAGTCTCTTTTTTTAAAAAAAATTTTTTCAAGGCAATGGGGTTAAGTGGCTTGCCCAAGGCCACATGGCTAGGTAATTATTAAGTGTCTGAGGTCGGATTTGAACCCAGGTACTCCTGACTCCAAGGCCAGTTCTCTATCTACTATGCCATCTAGCTGCCCCCCAAGTTTCAAGTCTCTTTAGACTCTTCTGGTTTCTAACTATCAGAAAAAATGTACAAAGTCAAACCTACTTCAGGTTACTGAAAGAAAAGATGCTATGAGCTAGAAGTCTCCCTAATGTCCCTATCTCAGATTCTTTTGGTTGAGCTGGATTAACTTTCATGGCAGAACTCCTTCATTCTGTATTGTCTGGCATATACTTTTTTCCTATGTATATTTTCTCTGACTTCTTTTTTGCAACCTATTTCAATAAATGAACTTTTTGTTATCAGTGTGTTCATTGTGTATTTGCAAGTAAAAGAGTCAAGTCTTGGATATAAAGTTTGGGGTCCTCTTTCTCCCCCCCCATCATGAAATAGGAATCAGAAACTAGTTTGAACCCAATTCTAGAGATGAACAATATAAAAGGAAGGAGATAAATATCATTCCAGTCCAGTATTTCCTCTCTCTGAAATAAGCAGAATGACAGCCTCTGACCCCAATTCCTCCTTTCCCTCTTGGAAGGAATTAAAATGAGATGAGTGGAGATGAGTGGAGAAGAGACTATAGATATCTATTCTGCCTTCCTTCAGATCATTCATGTTAGGAACAACCTTGACAATATGACAACCTTGCCATACCTAGAATGCTTGTCCTCCTCTCTACCTCTTAAATTTCCTTATTTCTGTTAAGAAATTTCCTCAATTTCTCAAAAAAATTCTCAAATTCCTCCTTCTGGGAGCCTTTCTACTAGTAGTCAAAGCTATTAATGCCTTTCTCCCTGAAATTATGTAACCTCTCCTATGTATACACTTATATGTACTTATTTGTTTGTATGTTGGCTTCCTTGATTAGAATATAACTTCCTCAGGTTACTACTTTTACAGGGAAAGCTTTTGCCTTTCTTTGTATTTTTAGGATTTTGCAATTATTTCTAGGACTTTACAAAGTGCCTGCCACATAGTAAGAGATTAATAAATGCTTATCAGCTAATTAACTGAAACTCACATTTTCATTAGTAAAATGAGTGGGTTGGGACAAGGGATAAGTTTGAAGGGACTCTCATGTCCCTCTTAATTCTAAATCTATGATCTAAAAACAGTAATAACTGACATTTATTTAGTGTTCTTAAAATTATGAAGCACTTGCATCTCATTTAATTCAGCTGGTGCCATTGACTATTTCTAACCATGATGCTTTCATCGGACAGTTATTTTAAATGATAAGCCAGTCTTTCCTAGAAGCAATCAGGTTGTTACCACACTTATATATTACTAGCAAAAGAAATTTCTCTTTCTTCATCCTTAATTAGCCCAGGTCAAATGCCACCCCTACCTACAGCCAATGAGATGATTCAGACATCCAGTTTGGATCTGCTGCTCTGCACATCTCTACAGAGTTTCTTAACTATGGTGTTAACATTATATCCTATAAACAGTATGGTCCCTCTAGAATAAATTTTGCTCCATTAAATTCTTTAACTTATCTTGTTTCCACAGAATTAAGGATCAACGTTAAGCAGGTTCATCAACCTTCCACCAGACTTAAGAATCATAACAATCTGAGATCATTTAGTGTAAGAACAAAGCAATTTTATACCTTTGAACAACACCATAGGATCCTGGCATATATAGTACAATAATTGACATTTCATAGCATTACTTTGAACAGAAAAATATGTAATACATATTATAAATACATCCCAAAAGAATTTTTCTTAAAGCAACAGTGTTTGAAAAAACAAGTTTTGGTCACATAGAGAAAGTTAGTTCTTACTGATGCCAGATAAATGAGTACTGTACTTAGGAAATACAAATCAGGGTAGATTATAATACCTACTTAATATTTTCAATAAGGCTCATTTTTATATCAGAAACAGGAATTCCTGGATCTGTAACTTTTCAAATTGTGAGTTGAGATTAATTGATTTCACTGTCCTGAAGACCTAATCAGGCAACTTAACATTTGGAAATTGTGCTGATTGCTGAGAAGAGAAAGCATAGACTCCCCCCCCCCATAGTATATGGGGAAAAGATAACAAAGTTGTGATGTAATGGCTGCAAACATTAAGAGTAATACAGGTTGCAAATACAGTTATACTGGTCATCTTTGTTTCCATGGCAACAAGTAACTATATAGTATAGGAAACCAGTGGCTACTAATTTGATTAAATAGCAGCAAGTGAGCTAAGATCACTGTGGTATGCAAATAGTCTAAAGTTGAATACTTATAATCAATGATATTTCAGATTAGCTCATGATAATAATAAAAAGAAAATAACGATTCTGAGAAAACCAGACTATCCTAGCTGTCTAAAGAGAGTAGGCTAAGTACTAGAAAGCAGTTGATATAGAGATTCAGTATCTATTTTTTCAGTGAAAGTCATCCAGTCAAGTAGGCAAAATGATATACTTGAAAATATGAATCTTAACCTCTCTGGCTGTGCCATTGATTGCCTGAGTCCCTACACACAAGTCACTTCTAGGCTTTAGTTCTTCATCCAAGTAATGAAAAAAAAAGGTGGCATTGTCCGAGATCCTTAGCCTTGTTTTATATAGGTGCTAATATTTATACAATATTTTTGAATCCTTATATATGAGGATCTTCAAATATTACTTGCATGTGACATGAATGAATGGGAATGAATGGAAAATACTATATTGGAAAGGGATCTTGTTCAATTTGTGAGAAAATGAAAGCTCAGAGAGGTTATGTAATTTGTTCAAGTTTATTATTAAGACCAAGATTTTCTGACCAAAAATCCTGTTTTCATATCTTAGAAGTTAGATGGTACAGTGGATAGAGAGCTAGACTTGAATTCAAGAAAAACTGAATTTAAATCCAGCATCAGAAAAATACTAGATTGTGACCCTGAACAAATCACTTAACCTCTGTTTGCCTCAGTTTCTTCAATTTCTTAGCACAATGTCTGACTCATAATAGGCATTTAATGAATGCTTATTTCTTTCTATAGCTTGCCTCTAGAATGGAATGGGAGTTCTTGGAAAAACAATGAAATAAACAACTAATGTCCAAGGAATGTTTTGACCTAGACCTCTGTTTATGCTCATTGCTTTCAACAAGCTCACCAAATAGGCACACACACACTAACAATACACCATTCATTTATGGACATCAAATCGCACTGATTTGAATAATGATTAGCTTTCATGCTCCAACTCAGCAACTATGGCAATTGGGTACACTTTGTATCCAATACTTCATTAATCAGAACAAATTTGAGCTCTTCACAAAATAGAATACATTACACATTGACCTTGACTGAAAAAAAGTGTTCTATGTTTAATACGGACTACAAATTGCAATAAAGCAACACTAAGGGTACAAATTAGTCCTTGGGAGACCTCACTCCTTGTGGAAGTTTATTAGTACTCTAGCCTACTGGAGCAACATTTATCACACTACTAAAGTAGTGTGCTAAATACTACTCCAGGGGCTTGAAGAAAGTAACATGCTTCACAATGTCTCATTTAATCTACAACTATGATAGAACAATATCTCATTCTGTTATTTCTTAAATT
The DNA here is from genome assembly GCF_037893015.1 of Macrotis lagotis. Lineage (NCBI taxonomy): Eukaryota > Metazoa > Chordata > Mammalia > Peramelemorphia > Peramelidae > Macrotis > Macrotis lagotis. The sequence continues at coordinate 99,528,700 of NC_133662.1, read as the reverse complement.
TCTCATTTGCATTTGCTATTTACCCCAAATGACTTATTATTCATAAAATCCTCTTAAATTGGAACTTCCACTATCATCCAGTCCAACCTGTACCTGAATGAGATTTCCCTTTATACATCCCCCCCAAAGAAATCAGCCAGAATCACATTTAAAGACTCCCATGATAGAGAATTCTAGATCTTACTGAATATTCCTAAAAATGGACCATTCTCATTGTTATTAATTTTTTTCATATAATATTATTTTGTGAACTTCTGATTGGGACATATGTAGAAATTCCCATCACCAGTTTAATTTATATAATTTTTATTGTTCATTCATTTTTCAGCTGTGTCTAACATCTTGTGACCCCATTTGAGGGTTTTCTGGCAATGATCCTGGAGTGGTTTGACATCTCCTTCTTCAGTCCATTTTACAACTGAGGAAACTAAGAAAAATAAAGTTAAGTGACTTGCCCAGGTTCACACAACTAGTAAGTGTTTGAGGTTGGATTTGAACTCAAGAAGAGTCATCTTTCTGGCTCCAGGTCCAGCCCTCTAGTCACCCTGAAAACTAGCTACCTCATAATTTATAAACTGTGTATAATGTATTTTTTTTTTTGCAAGGCAAATGGGGTTAAGTGGCTTGCCCAAGGCCACACAGCTAGGTAATTATTAAGTGTCTGAGACCGGATTTGAACCCAGGTACTCCTGACTCCAAGGCTGGTGCTTTATCCACTGCGCCACCTAGCTGCCCCTAATGTATTGTTTTTTAAAGAGGCTCAAATGCGTTATAAATGACTGATTGAGTCCAGTTTCGGAGCTATCTTTAGTATATGAAATTTCCAGTGAGGAAACCCCTCCAGTGATGCAGAGGGCTAGCTGCTCTGCCACTTAGTCTTAGAGAGTAGTCTAGGACACTGAGAAATTAAGGAACTTGTTCAGTGTCACACAGACAGTATGTGATAGAGACAGGATTTGAAATTAGACCTTTCTGCACTTAAGATAGTCTCCCTAGGCACTAAGCCAGCTGCAATTAGTATAATTTTTGTCAGATAATCAAATTGAAATCTGGTATTATTAAAGGAAACTTATAATTAGTCAGTCTAGAAATTAATTTTAAATCATATAGATCATTTGTTTCCTTGTTAGAAATAAACTTTTTGGGAATTATGACAATTAATCCCAAATTATAAACTGTGGGGTTAGTTCTCCATCTCCTATACTATACTGCTTTTCCTTAGGTCTGTGTATGTATATTTACTTATATAAACATATATATATATATATATATATATATATGTTGCCATATAATATTTGTGTATATTTTATATAAAAATGCTATGAATTTTAACACAAAGAAATAATTTTAAAAACATTTATGATTCTTATTTAATAAAAACAATTAAAAGGAACAAAATTCCTGGATATAAGTGCTTGTTGCCATTACTGAAATGAAGTGAAAAATCAGGGTTTGTCCAATTAAAAAAATAACCCTGACTAGGATAAAATATAGCAAGACTTTCTTTTCTATTGCTTTTGTTTCTTTGTGTATATGACATTTTAATGGAATCTATGACTAGAGTAAAACTGAATCTTATACTGAAGGAATGTGGATAAGGTTGGGATGACTGTAAAAGAGAAAAGATAGCCATTGTAGCTCTAACCAATGTCAATTTGGAAAGCTGAAGATTTTTTTTCTTCTAGCCTATTGCTACTCTAATGAGGGTAGCATAGAAAACAGGTCACCTCTATTGTATACCCTCAATTGCCTGTTCTAGTGCAACACATCATACATACCCAGCAGGGTGAAGAGAAGGGCAAAGGAGGTTAAGAACAAGTTCACAGGAAAAAATCTCCTGTACCATTTCAAAATGTCAATGAAACAAATGGGAAATGGAATTAATAGTACATAATTAGTAGAATAATTATCTTAAATAACCATGAAATTATATTTTGCCCCCTTATGATTTTCTCTCTACTTCTATAAAGTACAACCAGGAATACTTCAAGTCACAAATGGAAGAGGAGGAAGAGAAGCATTAAAGCCAGTTAGGCCATCCACATATTATGTCTTTTAGCTATGGCACTTCCCTCACTAATTGGCTGGATGTTTTGCTTAAACACTAAGGTACATGTGACTGAAACAATCACAGGATACTTCATTTAGGTGCTTAGTGTCAGGGAAAACAGCATTTGTGCAATAGAGAGATGTTCAGACTTCAGAAAATATTCCAGTATAATGAAAGGAAGAGGAAAAATAACAGCAAGAGAGTGGCAAAACATAATTTACCCTTCTCACCTACACTTCTAATATCACAATTACTATTTAAATAGAAGAAAATTCAGTAATTCTGAAAGCCTGATCCTGTCTGAGCTTTCACAGTGGAGGAAAGCTATAGGTAAATGTCATATTTTAAAGCCTGCAATCAGGGCATCAGTAATGATTTGATTGCCAGATTAATTAAATATGGGAAGGACTTTGCTTTCTAGGCTATTCAAATAAAACCTTCCCATGCTACAGCTGTCTTTCCGGGCCCCCATTTCTGGGGCAGGGGGGAGGGAAATCCATCATGGACAAGAAAAGAATCATGCTTTAGATTGAAAAGTAAATTTTCACTTTCGTGTGCTACAACCAGGCAGCTCTATCCCTTTAGTTGACAAGTATGATATTGCAACTATTCTGATGTAATCTTGGTTTAAGCCCAATATTTCATGAATGCTTCTCATTTCTAGCCAAGATTTAGAGATATCAACAGTAAACACATCATGCCTTTATAGCGGCTTTTGCTCCCCTCTGACACCATTTTTGTGATACATTTTGTTTCATTAATAGAATTCTGGGTAGTGTGTGAATGTAGTATGTGTGTGTGTGTGTTTACAGAATTGAATAAGTGACTTGTTATTTTCAGAGACATACATATTTTTTTACCACTTGTAGAGAAATGTTGGGTATTATGTCACAAGACTGAAACCATTTCAGCTTCAGTCATGAGCAATATGCTAATGAAACAGCCCAGAGCCCCACGAAATCATGTCAACATAATCTGCAGTCTGCACAGGAAAAATGAAATGTCAGCCAATTCTCACAAATGGCAAATGGTTTTACTGCTCAAGTACATGGCTTATAAATCTTTTGGTACAGGAGAAGAAAAACACAAAGAGTAGACTTTGGGAGGAAAGAGCACAACTATGCCTTTAAACTTTCCCTCCAGAAACATGATGAGATTCTGTGTGTGGAGTTTTAATTTGAAGTCTGTTCTCCTTCTTCACATTATTCAAATGATTGATTTAGTAGTTTCCAAGTCAAATGATCAATTGAAAAAGAAATTTGTGTTTGTATGTGGGGCAAATTTCTGTAGTAATTAATTGGAAAGAGAAGAAATTCTTTACCCCTTTCCAGGAGGGGAAAAAAAACACCTCTTGTTACTTAAACCAATACAAGCATTTATATATAAATGCAAAAGTCATCAGTTTGGGCAAAAGTGGATAAGGATGGCTATAGATGGTGATGAAGTAACATAAGGGGTGTTTCCCAGATGGTATAGGTAAGGGACTTAAATGTGAAAACAAAATGGTTGATGGCTTCTTTATTTTTATATCCAATGTGTATCAGTAGGAATGCAGAATTTGTTACTTCAAATATAAGTATGTTGATTAGTGCTTTTTGGAGGAGGGGATAAAATTTAGTGATAGCATTTGACAAAGAAAGAAAGACAAAATAGATATATTTGTCTATGTAGAAAAATTAATTTTTAAAAAGTTTCTCAAATGCAATGAACAAGTTGAAGGACCCAGTTTTAAAATGGTAGTGATGAATCAGTGAAGGGGGATAATAACAGGAGACAGATAGTAGTAGAAAAGATTTTATGGAGATATTTAACTCTAATGCATTTTCTAAGAATATTAATAGAGGTCAATTTTCATCAAAATTTCCACTAAATCCTGTCTGTTTAAAAATATTTATTTCTTCCATCAAACTCATTCAGACAGTTACAACTTACTTTTAGATTATGGTGACAGTTACTTTTCTCCCAAATTGTCTTCCTCCACCTAATCACCTAATCCCTAGCCCCTTGCCATATCCCACAAATCTCTGCCAGATCAATCTTTTTAAAATACTATGTTCATTATTTTATGAAGATAATTGCTACTTACAAAACAAGATCTGCTACATGGGTTGAAGAGGAGCAAAAATTCTATGAAGAACTTGTTAAAATTTTACCAACTCTGTGTGTGTTGTGTGTGTGTGTGTGTGTGTGTGTGTGTGTGTGTTTTCAACATTCCTGCATGTGCAGGAATGTGTTGTTATAAATGGATTTGATCAATGTAAAGCTAGACACAGGAAAGGATGATGAAAAGTATTTACATAAAATATTGTTCAGATTTAAATGAATAAAGAGAACAAGAGCTGGTAGGCTGTTCAGAAATCTCACAAATATCTGCTGGTTACTTTTTTTTTTTTTAAAAAAGGAACTAGATAATATTGGATATGGCAAGCACCCAAACAAGTCACACACAAACAAATGAGTTTGGCTATCTTAAGAGACAGGACATAATTACTGATGGGGGCTCATATAAGAATTGTTTATCTGTTTGCTGTCAGATCATCAACAGGTAAAAGTAAAGGTCAAAACCAACAGCAAATTAGAAGGATATATAATGATAAGAAGTAACAGATGTCTACTGTTGCAACAGCTTCCTCCTGACCCTTTCAAATAAGCCATTGAAACTGAAGAAAGAGAAATAGAAAAATGCAAATATTTTGATATTAATTGCCACCATTTCTAAGAGATCTTTACCTGTCTTTCCTCAAGACACAATTCAAGCTATTCTGTTTTAAGAAATGAGTAGAATGCTCTCAGGAAAAACTGGAAAGACTAACATGAGTTGATGCAAAGTGAAATGTGTACAAAGTCCCAGTAATATTGTGGGATGAACAACTGTGAATTTAGCTTTTCTCAGCAATATAGTGACCCAAGGCAACTAAATGAAGAATGCTATCCATCCCCAGAGCAGGAACTGATGGCATCTAAATACAGAATGAAGTATATACTTTTTTAACTTTATCTTTCCTAAGGTTTCTTTGGGGGTGGGGTTGGAAAATTTCTGTGCAAAATTTCTGGTGAAGTCCTTTCAGTGTTAAAGAAGTGTTTATGTCAAGAAAACCTTGCATTCCAAGGGACCCCAGACAACCTGCTTTTGCAACAAGGCTGTTTTGCTAACTGAGGCACAACATCATGACCATGAGTACTTTGTTATTACTATTCTTATTCCTAATCAAAATAACTTACATGAGGTCACTAGGACCCAGTCACCCCACCATCTGGTGAGAGACATATTTTGAAAATTACTTTCTTTGCATCTATTGCTAGGATAGTTTTCCATGAATATATTGTACTCCCCCTTCCCCAAATCCAACCAATAGACTGAAGGGGAAGGAAATTAGGGAGGAGGGGAAAAATTGCAGTTAGAAATTATAATAACCAAACTTGTACTTTCAATGTGTATCAATGCATATCAATAGGAATGCAGAATTCGCTATTCCAAATATAAATATATTGATTAATGCTCTTTCAAGTAAATAAACAACTTTCTTTTGTTCAGACCTAGTCTCTGAAAATTTCTTTTAGGGTAACTTTACCCCACACGGGGGCTGGGGGGGAGTCTATGCTTTCTTTCACAATCCTATTATAGAAATGTTTTGAATGATTACATATTTATGTCATATCAATTATTTACTTTCTAAATAAGGGAAAATAGAGTAGAAGAGACAAAATTTGGAACTCAAAGTTTTAAAAATGAATGTTAAAAATTGTTTTTACATGTAATCAGGGGAAAAATGGGAAAAAACACAATTCAAATAGTATTTAACCTGTTTTTTTCATATATACTGTATATGTATCTTTCATGTACCTAATTATTCATGTTTTCCCCTTTAGAATGTGAACTTCTTGAGGGAAGGGATACTCTATGTTTAAGGATAATATCTAAATAAATGACTTAAATGTCTATTGATTAAAGTAGACTCAATAAGGTCATAAAATTATCTGGGATCCCCTTGCCAGAAAGACACAGAGACAGGGAGAGGAGACAGAGATAGAGATAAACAGAGACAAGGAGACAAGACAGATAGGGATAGATGAAGACAGAGATAGAGTCAGAGACAGTTTCAGAGACAGAGACAGAGACAGAGTGAGACAGAGAAACAGGCAGAGAGAGAGAAATGGAGACAGTGACAGAGACAGGGAAACAGAGATTGAGACAAGGAGACAGAGAGACAGAGACAGAGTGAAAGACAGAGACAGGGAAAGTGTTAGAGACAGAGAGAGACAGAAACAGAGAGACAGTATCAGAGATAGAGACAGAGAGAAAGAAATACTAGTTTAGACTACAAACATATATGTGTAACACAACGAGGGAGGATGAAAGAAAATAATTAAGTACTTCACCTCATAAACAATGAAAAGAAATGGAGGCAAAAACAAATCTATAAGAAACTTGTATGAGACCCAATTAAACACATCATCTCCAGAATATTCATATATGAGGAGGAAAAGATGACAATAAATAGGAAATGGAATAAAATCTTATATTAATAAACTTTCATCACCAATGCCAGTGGAATAACTACATTGAGTTCTAATACCTGGTCCTCCATGTGCATTATAAGGAAGTAGAAATGGAACTTAGAAAGATTAAGTTGGAAATGGTATCAGGATCAGACCAAGTCAAACTGAGAAAATTCTTGCTGGAGGTAACATAATAATCGAGATATTAAACTTTACATATTTCAGAGAAAAGAAATGCTAAGCAAATTGCAACTAAGTGGAATAGTGGGTAGAGGATGTTCTTGGAACTTGGAAGACAAGTCCAAATCCACCTCAGATACCTGCCAGTTATGTGACTCCAGGCTATTTACCTTTTGTTGAGTCTCACTTTTCTCACCTCTAAAATGGTGGCAATATTAGCACCTATGTCACTGAGTTGTAAGAATCAAATAAAATAATGTATGTGCAGTGGTTTGCAGACCTTAAGGCACTATATAAATACCAGTAATTATCATTATTAAAGTGGAGGGGATTACAAACACTATACCCAAAAAAGGTATTTGAGAAGATATCAATAAAAACTAACTCATAGACCTAATTTCTCAACTTTTAAAATATTTATGAAAGTAATCTGCAAATGACCAAGGGGAATTCTTGAAGAAAATATAAGAATAGGCAAGAGATTCTGGGTACAATTTCCTACAGCAGAGCACAGTACATCTTTATCAAATTGATCAAATGATTGAATTGAATTGACTACAAAATCCATTTATTTATTGCTTGTATATTATAAAATAACATTTGACTTTGAACAAAATGTAGCCTTAAAGGCTTTCTTACAAGAAGGAGTAGTATTTCATGCATATTATTATACAAGATTATACAAAGTTCCTTGGTAATTACATCCAACTTCCTTTGGTTTATTAAAATCAAGAGAGACATAAAACAAGGAAACGCATGTTCACTAAAGGAATCTAACACTGCCATCTTGAATAGGCTTAAAAATGGAAAAGGGATCTTCTATAAAATAAGCATTCTTAAACTGGAGTACATTTAACCTTTTTTAATGTTTTGATAATACAGTACAAGCTAATTGCTTTCCTTTGTATTTCTTTATTATATAAATTTTAAAACATTATTCTGATAAGGGTTCCATGGTTTTCAGCAGTCTGCCAAGGGAGTCCATGACACCAAAAAAGTTAAGAACCCTTTGTGTAGATAGCAAATTTCTCCAGATACTCCTATTTCTATATGATATTATTCTGAGAATAGTATGCCTCAGAAATTTATAGGCTATATATGCCATTCATTGAGGCATGCTAGAGACAACTAGGTAGTATATGGTTAGAGTGTTATACCCGGTACCAATAGGACCCAAGTTCAAATATGGCTTCAGATACTTACTAGCAGTTGGAACCTGTGCAAATGACTTAACCCTTCTTGACTTCATTTTCTTCATCTGCTGATACAATGGAGATAATAATGGCAACTAATTGTCAGTTTGAGGTAAATATTAAAAATAAGACAATATTTGTAAAATATCCTATAAACTTTAAAGAATTATAAATGCTAGCTATACAGCAGAAAAAACAGCAGCAGCAGTAGTAGTAGTAAAATTAAGAACAATCCACTGAGTTATACATGCTTATATATACCTACTACGGTAAGTGAAGATGGGCAGAGAGAGGGGGCCAGAATTGAATAGGCAGAACAGAGTAAATTGGAATTTAACCAAAAAAAAAGCATGCATTGCTTTTAATGATGTCAAGATGCTTTCAGGTACTATGGCTATGTTCAAGGATTTAGAAGGTTTGGGTCATGTAAAGAGGTATGAGACTGATTCTGTTTAACCCCAAAGGCAAAACTGGGGACAAGAATAGCTATTGAAAAGAGACATATTTAGGTCTGATAGAAGGAAAAACAGTTTGATCTGAGTCCAAAAGGAATAGGATCTCTCAAGAAGTATATGCTCCCTTTCTTAAGAGATCCTTAAAGAAAAGTTAAATGATCATTTTTAATTATGTTATAGTAAAGATTCATATTTGGATCCCTTTTAAATGTGAGATCTCTTGATTCTGTGATGGAATATGGACACTGCCTCAAGACTCCTCATGTAGCATATAAATTATAATTACCAACTAAAAAAATCTTAAAAGATTCTATGAAATTAGACCATAGAGAATGTTTTCACTAGGGCATTTTAGAATTCAATGGTGCTAAATTATTTGTAAATGATTAGGCAAGTTCTGTACCTTATCCTAAATTATCTAGTAAGAAAATTGGCAACTGTCAAAGACTTTGGGAAAAAAAATACAGAAAAAAGCTATTCATCAGCAATTTCACATAAAGCAATTAGAAAAGCAATTAATGAGTGGTGAGACTTGGGGACTAAAACTGAATTACTGGATGGGAATGTATTTGTTTAGCCATCACTTCTTCAAATGTCAAGCAGAACTCTTCCACAGTTAATATTGGGTGATATATTGTAAAGGACACTTCAAAACAGATTGTCTAATTGAGCTGTGTGACCCATACTGTTTCCCTATCCAAAAAATGTAGTCCCTGTATACTTAAACCCCTCCCCCAGAAAAGGTTTAGTGAAAAATCAGAGGGCAACAACTTCAAGATATAAACAAAAACCCTATAAATTAAATTCTTTCTGGTCTGGGTCGAATAGATGAAAGTGCCAGCTTTTCTTTTGATGAGAAGAGAAATCCAGCTTAACAGTCCATCTGGTTTGTCAGTCAGCTGAGGGAAAGGCAGAGGATACTCTTAAAAGAAGCTTTTTATAGACTAAGTCATAACATGATTCACCCTCATGATTTAGGAAATGGACTTTATTTACCATCAGTTGCACTAGCAAAAAGGTAGCTATTCCTCCACTTGTATCTCATTGATTCTTATAAACAGATGAATTAGCACAGATTCATAAGAACATAATTGTGGAATGATAGCTCTGCAAAGGACCTCAAACATCACCAGAGCCCCTTCATTTGACCCATATGGGATACTAGCGTGCATTGAAGAATCTAAAAGTTCTGGATAACAATCATCATAATAACATAGTCAATAGGAGAAAAAGAAATAAGGGACCATGGTTTATAAGCACCACACAGTTGGACAGATATTTTCTTTTCTGCTCCCTCACCAAACCTATATACTACAATTCTAACCAGTCATTACATAGGCATAACCACTCACAAACAGATTTAAAAGCATGGGAAATCCTGGCGAGGTAATATGTCTTTTGAATGAGCATAATGATCCTATATGTAGAAATGTTCTGACATCCTTCCATGATATCAACTCCCCTTTCATGTTAGTGAGTTCCTCCTGGAGTCTCCATTTTGAAGAAGGGTCCAGGCCAGCCAATCTTCATTCCCCTCCTGGTTGTGTTTCTGACTTTTTGAACTTTGCTACCATGATCCCCTTGGGGATATTGTCACCTCATTTTCATCCTCTTGTTGTGTGTTGTCTTCTCTATTAGAATGTAATTTCCTGTGAGAGTCGGCACTCTTTCTTTTTTGGCTTGTAAATTAATCCCTAGCACTTAGCACAGAGTTGGGACATTGTGAGCAACTGATAAATGCTAGTTGCTTGGTTGCCTGCCTGCCTGAACAGTAAAGCAATTAAGTTATTAAAAATATACCTGAAGGGGTATGCCAGAAAACTCTTGCCTAGTTTCTTATTGAGGAAACTTGACTGTCTCATTCTAAGTGAATGGCTACTCAGAATATTAATATAAATTATAATTACCAACTAAAAATCTGTGACCTTGGACTCTTTTTATATAATTGAAACTTTTGTTTTAAAAATAAGTTTTTGGGTTGCCTTTTTTTACACCACCTTCATTTCAATATATACCACTACACCCTTCCAATACTGAACCCTCATCTGTAACAAAGAAAAACCAATTAGGCCAAAACAACTAATCCAGGATCTGATAAGTTTATAGGCAAAATTTTGTCTCTGGGTAGGCTTCTACCTTTCTAACAAGAGAAATTTAGCTTTACTAACTGTTTGAGCACCAAGTCTTGTCATAACAGTCATTCATAGTTCATATGCCTTTTAATTTTCTTTTCATTTACATTGTTGCAGGCATTTTATATCTTTAGGAAGGAAGAAAATGAGCATTTATTGAGAGCTTATATGTGTCTGGCACTGTGGTATGCATTTTACATTTATTTGATATTCACAATAACTATGGATGGTAAATGCTATTATTTTCTTCATTTTACATTTTACACTTACAGATAGAGAGAGGTTAAGTGACTTTCCTAGGTCCTGCAGCTAGCAAGTGTCTGAGCCAGATTTGAACTTGTCTTCTTGACTTTAGGCCCAACTCTCTATCTATTGTGCCATTCAATGGTCCAAATTTTTCCAGATTCTGCTGACATCACCCTATCAACTTATGCAAGTCTTTCCCCTTTAGATTCTTCATTTCTTGATGTACAATATGATGTACAATATCACATTGTATTATTGTTCCATGATATTCCCCAATTCATTATGGATCTCATCTTTGGTGAAAGTTCATTTGAAATTTGAATGCTTTTACAAAATGAATCTTCACAAACAAATCAAGCGAGACTCTGGTCCTGAGTATATTGTGCATGTGTATATGTGTATGTGTATTGCGTATGTATGAATGTAGGAGGTTCAAACAGATTCGAATTTAACAATATCATGGAACTTCATGGTTAAGAGCCATCTATTTTGGGTTGAAGGTTCAAGGAGATCAGGTGATTTGTCTGAATGTTGAACTTGGATTTTTTGTTGTTGTTATTTTTGGTTTTGGGATTAAAGTGACTTGTCCAAGGTCACTTGGATTTGATCTCAGATTCTACTGACTTCAGGGCTGGTGCTCTTGTCTGCTGCCCCATCTAGCTACTCCCTAGTTCTTGAACTTGTGAAGGAACTGAAGTGGATTTGAATCCAGATCCCCTGACTTTAAATCCTTTCTACTGTCCTTTCACAGAAGTTCAGTAGAGTTCATCCAGACAGCATTAATATTGTGAAACTGCAGCCCTAAGGGCTGAAACCAGCCATACTTAACTCAGACTTTCTCCTCTTTCTTTCCTTACCCCTTCCCTTAAGCATAGCACCTTCTCTTTTGGTAGAGTGGATAGGGCAAGTAAAAAGGCCTTGGTTTTGCCTCAGCTACTCATTTCCCTGGGCAAATGACTTAACCTCTATGTGCCTCATTTTCCATATTTTTAAAATAAGGATGTTGAATTCAATGGCATCTATTGAGACTTTAGCTCTAAATTCATAATCTTTTTTTTTTTTTGCCATGGAAACAATACCTAAATTTAAGGTCAAGATTAGCTTCATTATTACTTCGAAGCTTGCATGACAATCAACTCTACATAGGCATAAATTGTGGCAGTAAAAGATAATTAAACTGATTCAAAAGCATCTGGAAAAACTCCATTGTTGCATTTTCTAATCACTATCTCTTCTCTCCCTTTCTCTCACTGTCTTTCAGTCTCACACTTCATCATCTCAAATCCCTCTCAAATCTATTTGCCATTTTATATGGTACTTAATACTTCTTTGATACTAGGAGAAGGAAAATGGAACTCTCTGATCCTGATTAATATGCAAACTAGATAAACCTCCTCCAGATAACAGAGTTGACAATATATAATTATCTACACATTATTTTCATAGAATACAGCTGTTAACTCACTCAGGTCATGTTTTAAATTCATAGTTATCTTCTTGTTTTTGCAAAATGGGTGTTGGTAAATAGAAAGATTTGATGCTTCCTAATGTGACAAGAAATTAAAAGCAATGTGTATAAGTAAAATAATGGCAGAGCTCTCCCTAGCTTTTTGACTTAATGGAGGAGAGGAAGGGGAATGAATAGAGAAAGAGAAGAGAATAAAAGGAAAGTAAAGAAGAGCAGGAGGAGAAAATAAGGAAGAAAAGGAGAAGAAAAGGGCAGAGGAGAGAAGAGGAGAAGAAAAAGGAGAGAAGAAAAGAGAGGAGAGGAGAGAAGAAGGGGAAGAAATAGAAAGAAAGACAAATTCTTTCATCCCCTTCCTGGGTCACAATCCACTCCACAAAATGTAAAGCTATATATTAAGATGCCTTAGGAAGAACAATAGCTTTAATATATTCTTCCCATAAACTTGGATAATATTCTTTGACAAATAGACACAGCTTCTGTGGGAATTAGAGTAGTATGATACTGAGACATAGGCTGTCAAGGAAACTCACATTGCTAGTTATTTAAGGCCTTAGGTCCTTTCTTTCATTATGAAAGCAATTAAATAATTCAGTGGATAGAGTACTGTACTTCAAGTGAGGAAGTCCTGAGTTCAAATGTAACCTTAGAAACTTTCTAGCTATGTGATCATAGGGAAGTCACTTATCTTCTTAAACCCATCCTCCACTGACTTGAGGGCATATCTAGTCATTACTTATCATTGAAATTGCTGCCAGTAAGAGTCAAATCAAGCTGAAAAGAATTTATTTAGTACTTATTATGTACAGATGCTTTGGTGGTACAGTTGTCCTCTGTGGGATCCAATATGCTAGTAGGAGAATCCTAAATAAGGGAAAATCCTAAAAAAAGGGAAAATGCAGACTGCAGTGTATCCATATATGCCCATCTTGTGTGACTCCTGTCCAAGTTATTCTGTATCTTTGCTGTAGGAGAGACACCCAACATACTGGGGATTTTTCCTGAGTTTTTCTGACGTTATAATGACATAAAATATATCTTTTATAATATCTTATTTGTAATGTCCTATGACCTCAGGTTTATCATATGTTTCTCCATTATGCTTTGGGTTATCCTTAACAGCATTCTTTAGGGATGAAAAATCAAAAGTAAGCTTTTCATGGCCAACTGAGATAACTAACTCTAGGCCCTTATCATTTCTTGCTCCAATTTTAATCTAGGTTGTATATGGTCTCAGAAGTATTATGAACTATTTTCTCATACCCACATAGACACCATGAACACCAATGGCCACCATCATAACTATACAAAATAAGTATGATAGATCACCAAACACAGAGAGTGTTATGAGATATGTCTCTCATCTAATCTTTCCCACCCCCTAATCCAGCACCCCACTGCTGCAGTTAACAATTCTCTTTTATCCTTTCTTCTTGTTCCTCTAAGATTCTTTATTTTAGAGAAGGTACCTAGACTGGTCATGTCTTCATTCCTTCATAGGCTTCAGTCCTTACTATATGGACATGTTTAATCATATAATAGCAGCCTACTTACCTTTGAATTTCACTCTATCCCAGAACTTCTCACACTGAAAATATACTCTACCCTTAAGGAAACCCATTGGTTGGTCCCCCCTGGAATTTATATTTTATGTAAAGTCTTTTTTCCTCTCCAGGTATATTACTATTTCTTAGAACATTCTCTAAGAAATGACTGCTCAGTCACCTTTTTCCTATTCATCTTCAGTGCATCCTTTAATGTATTGTCTTTCTTTAGCAGAATGTAAGCTCCTTGAAGACAGAGGCTATCTCTCTTTGTGTTTAAATTCCCAAAGATTAGTATAGTGCCTAGTGCTTAATAAATACTTATGGGATATCACCATGTGTAGCTCAGCTCAAAATATACCAATCCACTCACTTTCTTGGCTCCTCTAAATAATTTGGCCAAAATATTATTGCTAGAGGTCACCAGTCAATCAAATGGCATAGAGTGTATCACTAGGTAGTCTCCTGACCCGTTCTCCTCACAATGCCTTAATCCCAAGAGTTGCTCAGAAGCACCACATTTTTTTTTAATCTAGATCACTTCGGTTGAATGAATAGATTTACCTGAGTAAAAGGTAAAAAGAACATTCACTATTTTATTTTTGGGTTTGAAGATGTCTTTCTACAAATAGTTATGATTCAATTAAACAAGCACTTATTAAGTGTCTGTTACATGAAAGGCATCATATTGGAAACTAGAAACACAGAGGCAAAAATGAAAAATAATCTGCCTTTAGGGATATAATTTGTAAGCAGATGTGTGTATATATCCATATCTATATCTATATCTATCTATATCTATATCTATATCTATATCTCTATCTCTATCTCTATCTCTATCTATATGCAAGATAATTTGAGGAGAGAGAAAGCATTCACAGCCAGGGAGAGAAGGCAAGGTTTCCCCCCAAATGTGATATCTGAGCTGAGATTGAAAGAAGCTCAAGATTCTAAGAGGCAGAGGACAGAAAAGTGAGCAATCCAAGTCAGGGGCACAGAATCTTTGCAATGGCACAGAGGGGAAAGTAAGATTGCCAGATTCAGAGAAAATGTTAGCAAGTCAGTCCGTCCTCCTCTTCCATGATGCATTCATTTTCTGATTTTTGGAGATGCTGCTGTGTACTGCCTGAGGCTATTTCTAAGTAGTTCATTTAGAACCCTGTGTTCCTGGCCTCTGAGCTAAGAGAGAAAAAGCTAGTCCTGAAGTCAAAAGGAAAGTTGCCAGATATGTAAAGATCCATTACACAGTCTAATATCTCATGAAGGGAACAGAGAATACAAATTATATTTCATGTTCCTGACAAACTGTTTTTCTGAAAGAAAAAAAAAGCCTTGGGTTTATTATGAATATATTTCAAATGTAAATATGAAAAATTATGGAAAAGGAAATTGTCTATGAACCCTGGCTATATTATTGGTTTGATTTCAATACTGCATTTGCTCTGGAGGGCCTAGAATTGAGTCTCATCATAATGGTGGGAAATAACTCTTTAAAAAACTTTTCCAAGAAAAGACAACACTGCAATAGTAT
Source organism: Macrotis lagotis (assembly GCF_037893015.1). Lineage (NCBI taxonomy): Eukaryota > Metazoa > Chordata > Mammalia > Peramelemorphia > Peramelidae > Macrotis > Macrotis lagotis. The sequence goes on along the minus strand of NC_133662.1, from coordinate 99,513,404 downwards.
CAGATCTGGAGTAAGAAGACAAGGTTAAGAGCTTGGTTTTGCTGCTTTCTAGTTCTGTAACTCTGGGGAAGTTATCTAATCTTTTTGAGTTTCCATCTTGTCATCTGAAAAATGAAATAGATTATCTCTGAGATCCATTCTATAGTGAAAAGTAGTTGATTGGGTTGTTGGATATTCTTGGCATCAATTAAATCTAGTTTCAGATGTGTGACCATGGTCAAGTCACTTTATCTTTCACTGGCTCAGACAAGACACTAAGAATGTACATTACATTTCTACCTTGGTGGAGGGAAATTCTCCCTGGAAGCTCCCCACACAGATAAAATTACAGATCTGAACCCTCAGCATAATAATGTTGGGCACATAGTAAACACTCAATAATCACATGTTGTTTACATGGTGCAATGATGTAACTGTTGAATTTGGAGTCAGAATTTGGTTTCAAATCAAACTCTGTTAATGCAACCCTGGGCAAGTCACACCTAGAAATTCCTGCTTTAGGGTAACCTTCCATCTACTATGTATATATCTTTACTATTCCAGTTTCTTTACATGATGTCTTCCCCATTGGAATGCAAGCTTCATGAGGTCAGGGACTACTTTTGTCTTTATTTTATTTTACTTTATCTTATTTTTTTTTTAAGTTTTTGCAAGGCAAACAGGGTTAAGTGGCTTGCCCAAGGCCACACAGCTAGGTAATTATTAAGTGTCTGAGACCGGATTTGAACCCAGGTACTCCTGACTCCAAGGCCGGTGCTTTATCCACTGCGCCATCTAGCTTCCCCGCTTTTGTCTTTCTTTAACACAGAGTGCGACTCTCTGAGTACTTAAATTCTTCCTGATTGATTGCTTAGCAGTTATTTTGAATCATCCGTAAAATGAAGGAGTTGGACTAGTTGACTTCTAAGACTCTTTGCAGCTCTAATTTAGGATCTATGATTCATTCATTCAACAAGGATGTTAGTGCCTTCTGTGTTCAGCAGTGATTTCGGTAGGATGGAATGGAGTTGGGAGTAGGATAAAGTAAAAAATAAGAGACTATGTCCATTCTAGAGGTAATAATTTAATTGAAGAGACAAAATGTTAAACTATAGAACAACAAAGGAAGATACTGATAAATAATATAATAATGTCTCTGTTAAGCACAATTCCAGTGCTTCACTGTGCTTTAGAGGTATCTCTGACCTCTTTCCCATGACTAGCAGTAGAAGGCACAATCTATGGTAAATTTGATTAGATTGGGAAGACTTTAAGAAGGAACCCAACAACCCAACAGATCATGACTGTCACCCCAAAACCCACATTGCAAATTCTGGAGAGGCTTATTCCTAGAATTTTGATCACTAAATGATGAATTTTGCAGCTGTGGCAACTTAGAAACATGGATATGGAGTTTTCAGTTGTGCTACTAAAGGAAATGCTCACACTGGTGAAATTACCTATCTTTCAAAGGACCCAATCAAATCATAATAATAATAATAATAATGGTAAGATCATATAATTTGGAAAAGGATTAAAACTCTCATTGCAAGTATACTTAAGTACAAGGGGCAAAGCATTATGCTGAAGATTCCTGGTTCGTGAGAAATGCTTCCATGTCCTGTAGTAAGGCATTTCTTAACACTAAAAATCTTGGGTGGGCCTGTTAAAGTTAAAAAATTATTTTTAATGAAATATATTTTATATGTTTCTTTCTAGACAGTTCTAGACTAAGGAGAATTCAGTTTTCCCTAGTTTTTTTGGTATTATTTCCTTTATACCCCCCCCCTTTACTAAAATGCTGGTTACCATTTTGCCCATCTATTCACTATTAATCTAAAGTATTTTCTAAAAATGATAATAGTAGATAGCTTCTCACTTCCCTGAATTCCCATAGGTTTTTACTTATCTCCTCCTTTTATAATCCATTTTCATGTAAAAATATTAAATTAAATGTACTTATATGGAAACATGCCTTATCTTCCCAAATAGACAAGCATTATGATGGCAGGAATTTTCCTGTAGATATTATGGATTATTTTTTGTGTAGAGGGCCAGCCCCAGGGAGTGATATTCACATATACTTGGTGACTTTTTCCATCAAAGGCACGTGTGGATTATTGCTCATTGTATGGATCCATTGGCTCACCAGTGAACCCTGACCTAGGATAATCTGTGGCGCTGGAGGTGGTTGTAAAAGGTTTCTTTGAGAGAGAAGTATGCAGATTTCTAAGAAAAAATATTGTAAATTTACCCAGGAAATTGTAAAACTGGATCTCCTTTAACTGGTCATTCCTGAGATAAGTTTTTGCTATAAAAAGTCTGAGTTTCCAAAAATAAAGTTGGTAGACTTTAACTTCCCAACCTTTTGTGTTTGGATATGTTTGTCTACCCAACCTGATTCTTGGAAATTCATGTCCAGACCCACACCAGAGCTATTGCAGGTGATAATTTTGAAAAACCATTCAGGGGATATAGAGTATTGGACTTGGAGTGAGGAGGTTCTGAGTTTTTAAATCTAGTCTTGGATCCTTATTAGTGATCATAGGTAAGTCCCTTGACTTCTCTATGTCCTTTAGTTTTTTAAAATACATAAAATGCGGATTATAATGGCACCTATTTCCCAAGATTGTTGTGAAGATAAACTGAAATAATATTTCTAAGGAGCATTGTAAACCTTAAAACTTTATATAAATGCTAGCTATTGGTTTTTATTACTCAATAAGTACCTTTCCTATACTCAGTCAACATTGCTGAATAATTGAAGAGATGTAAAATTACATAAAATTATAAAAAGCAAGTAATTATGAAGAAATTTTCATTTACACCAAGATATTCAAGTATAGCTATTAATCATTAGTAATTTTAAAAATAAATAAGTGTTTCATTCTTCATTCATATACTGATAATTAATTTTTGGGAGGAAAGTACCTTAGTAAGCACTAACCCAGGATTTAGAATATTGAATTTGAATCCCTGCACCAAGTCTTTATCACTTTGGCTATGTCAATCTTTTTTGAAACTCAGTTTCTTTATCCATAAAATGAGGAAAATAGCTGACCTAGCTATCTTTCAAGGATATTAGAAGGATCCAATGAGTATTTAATGTAGGTAAAAGTTCTCAGAAAGCTATAAGCATTACATAAATTATTGAAATCAAAGTATCAAGAGGAAAAACAAATCTACCACTGAAATACATTCCACATAAGAAAATGTAATAGATTTAATCACTTCTATATCATTAGAGATGATGGATTTATGTTTCCAGTTAAATCTGATTCTATATTGGAGTGTACCCTATTTTGAAGTTGGAAATATAAATAGCAGCAGAAAACTAACATGAACATCTGTTCATTCTTGTCTGCAGGAAGATTCTTTAAACACCTAATTCCTGGAACTAATATTTCCATAAGAGAATACATCTGGGAAGGAAAAATAAATCTTATTATCATAAGTTTTTACTTGCTGAAGCTGTCAAGTTTCCCTTTGGTATTTTCTTTCTTGACAAATTGTAATAAAACATCCTGATATTTAAACTACTCTGATTTTCTATTGAAACTAGATAAAGTTTTAATATAACACAAAGTATTTTTAAACCCTTGACTTTAAAGAATATCTCTACTCACTAGAAAGTGATATGTTTTGTATTTTGAAATATTTATGTAATTTTTTAAAAAATGTATTTTATCAATTATAGAACATAATCCCGGATCTCTTATATCTGGAGAAATAATCATTATACAATCTTATCTTTCTGATTGTTTATAATAATTTTTAATTATTTGAATTTGAGAATGGTGTTTCTCATTGATTGAGTTACTACTAGTAGGCTTTCAGAATCTAAAAAGGACCACATTGACCAACTAAGTGATAAACAAGAGTTTATTATAGTGTGGGGAATGCTATGCAAAACATCTTTGTCACCTGTCTTTACAAGAATCCTTTGATTCCTTGGTTTGATTTATAAGGAAACAGAACTATTAGAGATAGTCTGACTGTAGTCATAATATTAACTAGCATTTCATTAATTGCCATTCATGTTACAATATTAACTAATTTTATTCTCAAAACAACTCTGGGAGATGGGTACTATAATTATCCTAATTTTACAAATGTAGAAGTTGAGCTATACAGAGGTTAATTGACTTGTCTAAGGTTGCATAGCTAGTAAATGGCTAAGGTTGTATTTGAACTAAGTCTTACAGATTTTAAATTCCGTACTCTATCCTTTTTATCACTTAGTTTGCTATTCACTTCAATTCAATAATAATCTATTCATATCCTACTATTTATCATCTATTCAACATTAAACTATGACCTCAAAGACAAAAACTAATAAAGTCTATGCTTTCAAGAAGCTTACATTCTTTAAAAATAAAGTACAGAGTATCTCAAAAGTCTTAGTATAATGGTAAGCTATTAAAACCTGAAACTATACTAAGATTTTTAAGGAATGGAGAAAAATAGCAGGGAGAGAGAGAGAGAGAACAAGTAGAGGGGATCAGGAGAGGTCTCATGTAGGAGGTGACATTTGAGTTTAGCTTTGATAGAAGATAAAGATTTGGAAAGATAAGGTGAAGAGAGAGTATTTGCAATATATCAGTCTGTGTAGGTATAGAGGCAAAAGGCAGAATGTCATGATCAGAAAGGAGCCTCTGGATCAATTTGCCCAGAAATAAGATTTTGTGAATATGAAAGAAGGCAGGAAAAATAGGTGGGACATCTTGTGGAAGATGTCAACTAAAGATTTCATATTTACTTTCCTAACAGTAATTGAAAGTTACAACTAGATAATATATTCAGTGAATAGAGTCAGGAAGACTCCTTTTCTCAGTTCAAATCTGGCCCTAGATATTTATCAGTTAAATGACCCTCGGAAAGTCACTTTACCTGTTTGCCTCAGTTTTCTAATATAAAAAAAATGAACTGGAAGAGGAAATAGCAAACTACTCCCTTATCTCTGCCAAGAAAATCCCAAGTTGGGCCAAAAAAACCCGGATACAACCAAACAACTACAATTGGGAGCTACTGGAGTTTTGAGTAGTAGAATCACAAATATTAAAAGTAACTAGCTATATAATATTTTAAGATTCATGAAGTATTTTATGTTACATCTATTGCTTCTATTTATACAACAGGATCTTATGACTTAAGATTATCAATACAACAGCTTTGTGGAAGTTACTTTGAATAAAGGAAAGAAAGAATACCCAAATACTGACTCTAAGTAGTCATTGTTGTCCATCATGTCTGACACTTTATGATCCCATTTGTAGTTTTCTTGGCAAAGTTACTGCAAATTCCTTCTCTAGCTCATACACAGATGAAGAAACTGAGGCAAACAGAGTTAAATGACTTGCCCAAGGTCACAAATCTAGTAATCAAATTTACTAGCTAGATTTGCATCCAAGAAAATGACTCTTTCTTCCTTTATGTCTGGCACTCTATCCACTGTTGCCACCTAGAAAAACATATTTTTCTCTGGGGCATAGGCTGTGAAAATGAGTAAACAGAAAAAAAAAGAATCTGACCATAAATAAATACTTTGGTCCCATGGAGGCTCAAAATATACATTCAGAAGATGACAAAGTCCAAGTTTCTGTATCCAAAGCCTCAAAGAAAAACAGGAATTGGTCTCAGACTATGGAAGAGCTCAAAAACTTCTGAAAATCCAGTAAGGGCAGCAGAAGAAAAGTTGGGAAGAGAATTGAGAGCAATGCAGGAAAAATATGAAATCCAAGTCAGCAGCTTGTTCAAGGGGATACAAAAAAAACACAAACAGAATTGGACAGATGGAAAAGATGATAAGAAAGCTCTCTGAAGAAAATAACTCCTTCAAATGTAGAATGGAGCTAAGGGAAGCTGATGACTTTGGGAGGAATCAAGATACAAAACAAAACCAAAAGAATGGAAAAACTAGAACAGAACATGAAATATCTCATTGGAAAACAACTGACCTGGAAAACATATACAGAAGAAACAATTTAAAAATTATTAGTCTACCTGAAAGAAAGAGACTTGACTTCATTTTTAAATAATTTCTGCAGGAAAATTGCCCTGATATCCTAGAAGCAGAGGATAAAATAGAAATTGAGGGAATCCACTGATCTCTTCCTGAAAGAGATCTTTAAAAAATAGCTCCCAGGAATATTATAGCCAAATTCCAGAACTCCCAAGTCAAAGAGAATATATTATAAGCAGAAGAAAGAAACATTTCAAATATCATGAAACTGCAGTGAGGATTACATAGGACTTAGCAGCATCTACCTTAAGGGCTTGTAGGACTTAGAATATGATATTCTGGAAGGCAAAAAAACTTGGAATGCAACCAAGAACCAACTTCCCAGCAAAACTGAACATCCTCTTCCAGGGGAAAAGATGAACATTCAATGAAATAGGGGAATTTCAAACTGTCCAGAACTGAACAGAAAGTTTGATCTCCAAGAACAGGACTCAGGTGAAGTATAGAGAGAGTGGATGAGAAGTTAAATTATGAGTAATTTAATGATGTTGAACTGCTTTTATTCCTGCATGGGAAGATGATACTGATAACTCATATGTACCATCTCAATTAATAGAGTAGTTAGAAAGAGCATATTTATACAAGGCACAGGAGAGAACTAAATATGAAGGTATAATATATTATGAAGATGGAGTCAATGGGTGAAAAAGGAATGTACTGGGAGAAAGTGAAAGAAGAGGTAGATGGACTACGATATTTTATGTAAAATACTCAAAAGAAAAGCTTTTTCAATAGAGTGGAAGGGAGGAAAGTGAAGGGGAATGATTGAGCCTTTATCCTCATTGGAAATGACTCAGAGAGGAAACAAACATACAAGCTCAACAGGGTATAGAAATCTATCTTACCCTAGAGGAATAAAGGAGAGGAAGAGAATGAGAGAAAGGGGACAGGGGATAGAAGGGGGGAATATAGATGATAGAGGAAAGGGTAGTCAGATACAATACTTTTATTTTGCATTTGCAAGGTGTTGGGATTGGGTGACCTGCTGGGGATCACACAACTGGGTGGTTGTTGGGTATGTGGGGTGGGATTTGGTTCAGGTCCTCCTGGCCCTGGGTCTGGTATTTTGTCTGCTGCACCACTCAGATGCCCCATAACATACTTTAGAGGAGGGACAAAATAAAAGGAGAGGGAGAGAGAAGAGAATAAATGGGAATGGGGAGGAATGGAGGCAGGGAGATACAATCAGCAATAACAACTGTAGGGTAACAATTATGAAAGCAACTTCTCTGATGGACTTATGATAAAGAATTCGATCTACCCCAGAGAAGGAGTTGAAGGTATCTGAACACGGAATGAAGTACATTTTTTTTTCTTTTTCTCTCCCTTTATCTTTCATGAGGTTTTCCTATTTTTGTGAGGGGAGAAGGGATTATGTTTGCACCTACAACAAGACTATTTTATTAATGTGTAAATAAATAAATAAACTTAAAACAAAAACACCTTTCCCACTTCCATTCCTATGACAGCAATCTGATAAAAGTTGTACATGTGCAATCATATTTAACATATTTCTATATAAGTCATGTTGTAAAAGAACTAAGAGAAAAACATAGGAAAGAAAGTAAAAAAAGTGAACATATTTCTGTATTCATAAGTCATCATTTTTTCTCTATATATGGATGACATTTTCCTTAACAGGTCTCCCAGGATTGTCCTTGATCACTGAGCTGGTGAGAAAAGTTGTATTCATCATAGTTGATCATCTCATAATGTTGCTGTTAGTGTGTATAATGTTCTCCTGTTTTAGCTCTCTTTATTCAACATCAGTTCATGCAAATCTTTCTATGCTTTTCTGAAGGCAGCTCATGATTTCTTATAAAGTAATACATTCATAATTTGCTCAGCCATTCCCAAATGATGGACATTCCATCAATTTCCAATTCTTTGCCACTACAAAGAGCTACTATAAATATTTTTGTACATGTCATGATCAATTTTCTAAGAATTAGAATAATACTAAATATACTCAATATAAACTGCATTGGATCAAAAGGCATCTTTTTTAATGTTTCATTCAAAATAAAAACTTATAAGGCTTCTTGGTTATAATTAAAAATACCAGTAACCATTTATAGTAATAAATATGCAGAAGAAAATGAGTTGTTTATAAAAATCTCAAGCCAGGAAAATTGAGTTTATGTAATGCTTCTGACTCTTGCTGGCATTTACTAGTCTCCTATTGTGATTAAATGTAAGGGACTCCTTTTTTCAAGTTTCTCAAATGATGGAATTGGAAAATATGATTGCTAATATAAATACTCTGAGATTCTGTGATTTTATGAAAGGCTAGGGCATAACACTGGATTTCTATTGACCTCATGACACAACTTGAAAGACTTTTTTTTTTATTTGTGAAAGGAGACAATTAAAAAAAAATCTGACATCCATTTGCTTCTAGGTCATTTTTCTGCTTCATGAAGTAAGAAAATGGATTTTTAAAAACCCAGTAATTATCAGAATTTTTTTTTTGTATTTTAGATTAAATGGAAGTAACATTTCTTTACTTTTCATGGTGGGAGTTAGAAAGATTTCTACATATAAAATCCATAAATATTATAGAGACAGCATAGCATAGTGGATATATGTTATAGATGAGTCTCCAATGTGGGGAAGAGGAGCTGGCTTTCCATAATAATGACATCATAAGTCCACATCAAAAATTGTATTCTTTTCTATCCTGCCTACTCCTCTTATCTCACAGCAATTTGTGAGTAGGAATTGCTCTATTTTTAAAATGAATGTTCAGCACTTCGAACAGTACTTGGAATATAATTAGGACTTTCAAAGCTTTTTTATTGATTTCTCACTTAAATTTTCAATAAAGATGAAAGTAAGTTTTCAAACATTTTAATATTTTTAAACTATTCATTCATAAAAGGGAGAAACAAAGCTGAAAGATTTTGAGTGACCTGCCCAGATTCACACACTTTAGTAAATGTCTGAAGCAGTATTCTACCTCAGATCTTTCTCATTCTAAATCCATTCAGCATTTTCATATTCTAAAGAATATAATACAAAACTATGTCAACATCTCCTGAGTTTCTCTCCTCTCTGGGTTTTCCTGATAGTGCCTCCTTTTGATTTTCTTACTAATTACCCAACCACAATCTCTCAGTCTTTTTTTTTTTTTTGGATCATTAGTCACTTCACACTCTCCAACTATAGATGATCCCCAGAACATTGTCCTCAGCCTTCTTTCTCTCTGTATTCCCTCACATGAAAACCTCATTAGCTCTGATGAATTAAATTTGTTATCCAAAAACTATATATCTAGTTATACCTAGTCTCTCTCTCTCCTGAACACTTACCACATCATGAACTAATTTTTAGGTATGGGCATCTCAAATTCATTCAAAACAAAATTTCATGCTTCCTTTCAAACCCACTCTTTATTCAGTCTTTTCTATTACTGTTGAGATCACCACCATCCTTCCATTCACTAATATCGACATTCATCTTGAACTCTTTTCTCATACTCACTAAATGTATCCAATCAGTTATCAGATCTTGTAATTTTTGACTACAGAATTTTTTCACAGGCTTCCTTCCCTTTCCTCGTGCAGTCCTGGGTCATGCCATTATCAGATCTCATCTAGATTATTATAATAACTTCTTGATGTAGATGACATTCCTTTGATGTTTGCCTAATGTTTTGCATAATCCTCAATTTCAATTATTTAGATACAACAAAAGGACAATGAACCAGTCAATATATTCTATTTTCCATAGTTGTGCATTGGAAAGAAACATCCAAAATCAAGTGTTCATATCTAGAGGAAACCATGGCCAGGATGAAGTATATAACTAAATATGGCAATAAAATCAAGAAACACAAGTTAAAGACCTACTTCAGAACTTCTGTTAAGAACCAAACCAAAATTGGCTCAAAAATTTCTAGAACAAGTGATCATTTTTTTAAAGAATTTCTTTTTGTTGAATTAAGGATCATTTATTGTTCACTTATTTTTCAGTACTATTCAAGTCTTTTGGGGAGTTACTTTGCAAAAATATTAGTTTATCATTTCCTTTACAACTCATTTTACAAATGAGGGAACTAAGGCAAAGGTAAGGCCATATTTGAACCCAGAAAGATAATTCTTTTTTGATTCTAGACCTGACACTTTATCCACTGTGCCATCTAGCTTGATCCTTAATTCAGAATTGTGTAGCTTAAAAATAAAAAGCAACCTGATGTAGTGAATTTAGACTTGGATTCAGAAAGATTTTCCATTTGAGTCCAATCTCTAAAAACACTGTTCAAGTTACTTAATTTCTCCATGCTGTAGGCCAACAATGTCAACCTCAAATAGAAACAGGGGGTCATCAAAACATACATAAAAAATTCATATTGATTAGGAAAATCATATAGTAATAATATCTGTTTTATTGCATTTTTCTTTATTTTGTTAGATAGTACATTTAAATATGGATCTGGCCAATCTGGAGAGTAGGGGCTATGCATTTGTACACTTGATCCAGGTAATTAATTATCTAACAAGATAAACAACAGAGAAGGTACCAACCTCCATTAATAGAAGATGTCTGTTCCTCATCTGGGTCTCCCTACACTGACAAAACTACAGATCAAGTAAAAATAAATAAAAATAAAAGTATTTTTTCTCATATTTCTTGTATCTACATCTATAACCAACAATGAAAACAAACCTTTGTTATGATTTATGCTGGCATAACCATAAAATTTAATATGAATAGAATATTGGATTAGAAAAAAGAATAACAAAAGCCTAAATTTCTGTTTATAAAATGATTTTCTCACATTCCATTAAGAATTCCATTTTGCATTATTATCTACAATCTAAAGATGAGGAAACTGAGATTCAATTAGGAAAAAAATATTGCTTTCAGTCACACAAGTAAGAAGTGTTAGTCAATAAATAGTTATTAAGAACCTGTAATGTTCTAGAAACTATCCTAAATAATGGAGATGCAAATATAAAAAAATAGAGCCTCCTCTCAAGAAAAAAAGCAAGATAACACACAAAGGAAAGCTAAAAAGGAGCAGGTTTTAGTGGGAGAGAGAAAGGATGAAGTCCAAAGTACATGTGGGTCAGTATGGAAGAGATGACTGACCTCCTTGAATGGAAGTTATGGGAGAAGGGCTGGTTCAAGACTGATAAGATCTTAAAGAGTGAAGAGATTTCTGGGGCATGATTAAAATGTCCAATGAAGTGCATCTGCATGGAAAATGGAGGAATATCAGAGCTGTTGACTTGAACCTATGTAGCCTGATATCAAGAGTTTTCCTTCCTTACTCTACATTGCTTGGCCTAGGAAAATTGAAGAATAATAATCTGGACTTTTCACAGGTTTACTGTGAAATTGGAGGCAAATCACTGTCATCTTATCAACTTGTGAGGACATTCTACATCACTTGGGTAGTGCTTCAGAGGGAACACAGTTCATCTTGAGACAGTAACTTTGGACAATTGGACAACCAGATTTCTTGCTGGTATTTATTAAGGGAACAGGCAGCTTTGAGATTATAGAAACAAAGAATTTAGAGACAGAAAGATTTGGAGATAATTCAATTCAATGCTTTCTAGGCATTTAACATCCTTAGGGAAGAAGTGAATTGTTCAAGGTTATATAGCTCATAAATGGCAGGGCTGGGATTTCAATCCTTGTCATTTCATGCCAAATTCAGGACTGTTTTGGTCATGTCACATTGCTTCATTGTTTGTTCCTAGAGTTGTATAAGTTATTCAAGCAGAGATCTTTCTAACATTGACTAAGCATAGTGTATGACACATAGTAGGTGTTTAATAAAAGTTTATTGGTTGATTTGGAATTAAAATTCAAAAATTCTTCAAAGACATACAATAAAACAATATGAAGATACTTGAGTAATGAAAAGTAATTTACTAAAATATGAACCTAGTTTACAACTTCACTGCCATATCTAGTTAGGCAGTTAGGTAGCATAACAGAACACTAGGCTGGAAGTCATGAAGATTTGATTTCAAGTCTCTAGACTCAGACTCTTGTCAGCTGTATTACCCTTGTCAAGTCTTTTAACCTCTATCTTCCTCACTTTTCTCAACTATAAAATGGACATGACAGCATTTACCTCTCAGGGTTGTTGTGATGATCAAATGAGATAATATTTAGGAAGTACTTTGCATACTACTTGGTACATAATAAATGCTAATTTCCTTCCTTCTCAAATTTCATTGCCCCTTAAAAAGGGAGCAGACTTGTATAATAAGATTATCATTAGAAAACAGTTTTAAAGCTAGAAGGAAACTTAGGGGATAAATAGTTTAATTCTCTCATTTTACAAATAAGAAAATTGGAAGTCAGAGAGATGAAGCGATTTGTCCAGTGCCATATGGCTAATAAGTGCAACAGGATTTGAATCCAGGTTTTCCTGACAAAAAGTGTAACCCTATTTCCACTGTAACATATTTCAATGCAAAATATTCATTATTTTGCTAATAAGTTTAACAATCAGAGAAAACTCCATCAACACATCACACCCATAGGCAGTTAAAGAGATAGGAACCCATCTATTTCTCCTCCATCACCCTTGTCTTACATGATATAGTAGCTTTTCTTTTTACCAAGATTAATAATGCTACTTATTCAAATCACCCTATTCCATCCCATCTCCTCCAACAGATTATACCTTCTGACATCTTCACTCTTTCACTTATTTTCAATTTCTCCATGTCTACTGACAATTTCCTACTTCTTACAAACATGCTCATTTCTCCTTCAGTCTGGAAAAAACCCTCAAAACTTATTCCATCCTTTCATCTTGGTTAATTATTGACCTATATCTCTTCTGCCCTTTGTAGTTAAACTTTAAAATGTTATCTACCATAGGTGTCTGCACTTTCCTCTTATTTTCTTCTTAACAACCCTTACTATCTAGCTTATCATTCTACTGAAATGTCTCTTAGTTGTCTAATCCAATGACCTCTTCTCAATTCTTATTCTCTTTGACCTCTCTCTATAGTCTTTGGTACTGTTTGATCACCCTTTCTTTCTTAATATCTCTTCTCTATAGGTTTCCTGACAATGCTTCCCTTGTTTCTCCTCCTACCTATATCTGACCACTCCTCTGTCTCCTTTGCTGTATTCTCTTCAAGACTTCATCCTCTAACTGCATTAATTCCTCAGGGATGTTTCCTAGGTCATCTTCATTTCATCTTCATCAGTTCCCATAGGTGTAAATTTCATCTCTATGCAAATGATTCTCCTCTCTACCTTTCTTAAACCAATTTCTGTACTGACTTTTAATCTCACATTTCCAACTTTATTTCAGACATCTTAAACTGTATGGTCAATAAACATCTTAAACTCAATATGCTCAAAATGGATATCATTACTTTTCCCTCTTAAACCTTCCTTACCTCCTATCTTCTCTATTAGTATAGAGGTAACACCATCCTCCCAGTCCCTCAGATTCACAATCTTAGAGTCGTTCTGAATTTTTCGTTATCTCTTAAATCCTTCCCCATCCCATCTCCAAGCAGTTGCCAAGACCTAATGATTTTTTTTTTAGTTTTTGCAAGACAGTAGGGTTAAGTGGCTTGCCCAAGGCCACACAGCTAGGTAATTATTAAGTGTCTGAGGCCAGCTTTGAACTCAGGAACTCCTGACTCCAAGGCCGGTGTTCTATCCACTGCACCACCTAGCCACCCGACCTAATGATTTTGTCCACTGCAACATACATCTTTGTTCCCCCTTCTCTCCTCTAGTACTGCCACCACTGTAGCTCAGACCTTTACCACATTTCCACCTGATTATTACAATACCCTGCAGGTAGGTCTCCATGCCTCAAGTCTCTCTCTACTCCAACCTCTCTTCCATTCAAACACTGAAATAATTTTTTTTTAAAGTTCACGTTTGACCTCAAGATACTCCAGTGCGATAAAAATCTCTCTTTGGCATTCAAGAACTTTCGTAATCTAGTCCCCTACCTTACCCTTGACTCATAATCATTGATCCAAAGACATTGTCCTCTTAGCTGTTCCAGGAACTTTTCATCTCTCCAGGCATTTTCTCTGGTTGTCCTCCATGACTGGAATGCTCTTCTCCCTCTGTTTCAATTATTATCTTTCTGACTTTTTTTAAAATTCAGATTTAAATCCCAGTTCCCAGGAAGTCAAATTAATTATCCCTTACGTTTCCTTTTAGCTTTAAATTCCTCTTAATTCCAATGCCTCCTCTCTATTAATTATTCCCTATTTATTCTTTATGTGATTTACTTTCTATAGATTTTGTCACATGTTGTCTCCCTATGTTTTAATCTCCTTGTGAAATGTTTTAAAAGCAATTTTAAGTTCTTTGAGGACAGGGACTATCTTTTGCCTTTTCTTGAATCTTCAGCACTTAGCATAGCTAGATTATGTTAAATAGAAAAGCTACTTTGTCTGGCATGTAGTAGATGCTTAATAAATGTTTATTGGTGAATTGATTAACTTAGTTGATTCTCACCATAATCCTGCAAAGTAGGTGTTTATGTGTTCTCCATTTTACTGATGAGGAGACTTTGAAAAGAGATCTTAAGTGACTTGCTTAGGATTACATAAACAATAGATACATAAAGCAGAATCCAAACTTAGGTCTTCCAAATTCTATGCTTTATCCACCACAGCACCAGCCAAGTTGGCTGCTATTAACACAGCTAATACATGTCAAGAGGCTGGATTTTTGACCTAGATCCTCCTGATTATGAGGTTTGATATGTAAGTCTTTTTAAAAAGCTACTTCTAATGACAAAATAGAAATGTGGATTTTTCAAGCATAAAAGTTTAAAATCAGAATCAGGTATGTTAAATAAGAATGGTTGTGTCAAATGAGAAGATAATCACATGCTTAAAGATGTAAATATGATTAATTTCTAATTATAATTTGTGCCAACAGTTCAATGCATTTAGAAACTACTTCAATTCCTATGACTTTTGAGCATAAGAAATTATATTAATTTGATTTTGTTTTTAAAAAATATCCTTTTATTTGTTATCCCTCTCATCTAGAACAGATCTCCTGCCCACATCAAAATCCTACTGTCCTTGAAAGCTCAAGTCCATAATATTTCTCTTCCCTACTGTTATTTTCTTTTCTAAAATTTTTATAGCATTTAATGTCTGTACTGTTCTAGGTGGTGTTTTTTTACTGTGTTCTTTTTTATATCTTTTATGTGTGTGTGTATATAGTGAGTTATTTGAGGGCAAGGCATGTTTATTCTATCGTTGTATTTTCTATAGCAACTCCTCTGCATATGACTTGCATGATTCCATGAATGCTTGTTGCTGGACAAATGTTAGTTTTGTTTTAAACAAAAGGAATTTTCATTTGACAGAAATTCAAACACAAATTTGGGAGTAGGGAATAATACTCAAATAAATAGGATTCAAAGCTTTTTCCGTGTTTGTAACTATTAAAAGTGCGTTCTGCCTTTATTATACACTGAAGCATCATTAAGACCTACAGCATTCACAGTGACAGTTTTCTCTCCAAATACAATTAAACAAACACATGCATAGCAATTTTAAACTTTATTACTTACATATTTGTCTTAACAACAAGACACACTCTAGTGAATATTTCACCTTGCAATTTTAATAACTCAAATATGCATTGATGATGTGTCATAAACGATAGTTGTTTCTGGTACTTTTTAGTGATTATTTTTCATGTTTATTAATGGTTAACTTTAATTTGGAGAGGCTACATCATAAAAATAAGGTAATTGAACTGGGGTATAATAAACACCACAGAGCTATTTCTAATTATGGAAACAGGTAAGAGAAAATTAAGTTAATATACTCCAGGGGCATTTGGGTCAACCTATAAGCCCACTTCACATTTAACAACTCATGTTTTCCCATAATAGCAGCTGAAGTCTATTATAAAAATTCTCATAGCCTTTAAGTACAAATTACTTGAGGAATAGGAAAGTACTGAACCCTGCCATGCAACTGTTTCATAGGAATCCAATGAGTAATTGATTGTTCACTGACTGCTCAGAAGACAACAGTATGCTGTTGTAATTAGAGCAAAGATCTGAGTTAGGATTCTTATTGCTCTCTTGACTATTGGCAGACAACAGCTCAGAAGATGTCCAGTTCTACATGAGGACATCAATAGGTATTGAACCCTTGGTAACTCTTCTGCAAATTATATGGTATTAAATCACTAGAACAATGATTCTTAAAAGTATGATCCAGCACCTGGGGGCTATAAAACTCCTTCAGGGGATACAGGAAGTCAAAATCACCTTCATCATAATACTAAAACATTTTAATTTCTAATATGGTAGATATCAATAGATATAAACCAAAACTCTCTAGGTTTCTCAATAATTTTTGAGTGTAAGAAATCCTGAGATCAAGACTTGAGAACTACACTAGGATATTAAATGACTTGCTGTGTGTATAGATATGTGTGTAAACAAATATATATTCACACACTTATACTTGTGTGTGAATATATGTATATATATATACACACATATACACACATACATGGATATCCACATATATCCATACACACACACTTTAACAGAAAGAGAAAACACAATCTTTTCCCCTCCCCATATATGTTGATGACAGCACTAACCCCAATACCTATATATTTTCCCTTCTCATTTCTATCTTTCAACTTTGCTGATTTCTTTTAAAATTCAGCTCAAATTTCATCTTCTGTAGGAGGTCTTTCTCAGCTCCTCCATCTCCAAATGCCTTCTCTCTGAGAAACATCTTTTCCTCTGTTTATATCTTATAGGTACTTACTTACATGCTGTATCCTTTATTAGAAAATAAGTTCCTTGAGGTAAGGAGATGTTTAAGAATTTCTTTGCAGAATAACTGTAATCTGCCCACAGCCAAGTGGGCATATTTCTTACTTGTAAACTGTTCTTATTTCTGGAGAAAATTGTGTTTTCTGAGGAGTTACTAAATAATAGTTCATCTATTTCTATGAACTGATGCTGCATGGGGTGGGGTGTTTCAATGCTTTTCTGATTCTCAAGTAATTTGCACTTAAAGTTTATGAGAATCTTATTAATAGACTACAGATGTTATTAGGGGAAATGTGGATTATTGACTGAGAAGTGGGGCTAAAAGGTTGGCCCTAATATCCCTGGTGCATATTTTCTTCATTTTCACAACCTGTTTCCATAGTTAAGAATGGCCTTTGTGGTGTCTGTTATATCCCCCAATCTAATTACTGGCTTTTTAATGATGCGGCCTCTTCAAATTAAAGTTAGCAATTTTTTAAAACATGAAAAATAATAATTAATTAAGGTCCAAACTAGGATTAGTGGTAATGTTTGTGTGCAGTGAATGGGATATAACAAAAAATGTAGAAGAAATAGAATTCTTAAAATTTTAGAACTGAATAGAATTGCAGAGTAAGAAAGAATGAAAACATAAGAATGATTCCAGGGTTTTGAATGGAAGGTTAGTAGTATCCACAGAATTATTTCAGAAGTTCAGAAGTAATACAGATAATGATATTTTAGCTAAGATTTTAGCTATGAAAAGGAAGGAGAGCTCTAGGATTACAAAAACTTATGAATGTTGTTTTTTGAATGAATGTTTTTTTCATTGAAAACAATTTGCTAGGTACTGTACTAAGTGCTGGGGATATAAATACAAAATTGAAACAGATCCTGCCTTTAAAGTACTTGATATTCTAATTGTGTCAGCATGGTGGCACAGTGGACAGAGTGCTAGACCTGGGGTCAGGAAGACTCATCTTCCTGAGTTCATATCTGGTCTTACCTGCTAGTTGTGTAACTCTGGGCAAGTCACATAACCCTATTTGCCTCAGTTTCCTCATCTTAAATAGAGAAGGAAATAGCAAACTACCCCAGTATTTCTGTAAGCCTCAAATAGAATCATAAATGTTGGACATAACTAAAAATTGATGACTAACATTCTAATAAGTTCATCAACATATATATTTATATTTATAGGAAAGGAAGGAAATTCTCATCTAATTTAATAGTGGAATCTGTTAACATTCTCTCACCAGTAGCAATTGTGCATGATGGTAGGATAAATGGCAAAGTATCTAGCCAGATAGCCAGACATTCTCTTGTGTGTAGCTGCCTAGATATATATTGCCTATATATAAATATATATATGTATATATATATTAGGTAAGTTTGCACTTACTCAAGTACAATCAAGTTCCAGAGTGAGAGTTACAAAACTGAATAGATTAATTTTCTAATGACTGAGGTTTAGGGGAGGAGACAGTTTCTCAAAATCTGCTCTAACATATCTTGTCCCAGGTAGGTAAAAAAGGGTAATAAGTAAATGGTTATAATAGATGTCTTGAAGGAATATAACACACAGTCTGATAATAGGTTAAAGAGAGTTCAGGATTATTTCTAGGACTGTAGTTGTACATGGTCCATATGTATGAGGAAACACATTAAGAGTAATCTGATGCTGTTTCCAAGACTCCTTGAAATCTGAAATGAAACTCCACCAGAATTGAGGTAACAGACTTTAAAATGCAGTGTACTAGGAAGATTCCCTTAGAGAGTATGTGTATTAACCTTCCCCCCCACCCCCCACCCCCCCCACCCCCCAACACACACTACAATTACCAAGGAAAGGAAATAGGATTGATCTGGATTATTGCCATAGTCTTTAAACTGGTCTCTCTGCTTCAAGTCCCCATTTTAAATTACTTAGCTTCTATAGTGATTTTCTTAAAGCTTAGGTCTGACCATTTTATCCTCCTTGCCAATAAACTCCAGGACTCTCTATAACCACCCAGATCAACTATAAAGTCCTCTCTTTGGTACTTAAAGCTCGTTATGACCCAAGATCCTTTATTTCCCTCCACATACTCTGACCAGTTACACTGAACTTCTGCTGTTCCCATTATATTGAAAGTTCTTTGAAGGAAGGGGCTGTCTTTTGTCTATTTTTGTATCCTCCATGCTTAGCACAATGTTAGCTAGGCACATAGTAGGCACTTTATAAATCTGTATTAAATGACTGTTGAATGTTCCCCACAAAGAACATTCCAGCTCCCATCATCCCTTGAATTTTCCCCCTCCTTCCTCGTGTCTCTTCACTTCAAGATTCAGTGCAATCTCCCAGAATTGGAAGCTTTCCAATTCTCCAACCCTCCCCAACCCATTTGAAGACTCCGATTCAGCATATATCAGTACCTAATTATTTACATTCTATCTTTTCCATTAGAATATGGACTCCTTGAAGGCAAGGACCTTTGTTTTATCTTTCTTTTTATTTTGAGCATTTAGTACAAGCTAATAGTAAGTACATAGTGCTTAATAACTCCTAGTTCTTCTGACTCACTCGCCCTGCTGCCTCAGGCAACAGGAGCTGAGGGAGCAATTAGGACAGTGGTCCTGAAAGGGTATGACAACAATTTTGCTAGATATGCCACAAAACATTGGATGTGGTATTATTGCAAATAAAAGAACATGTATGTACAAGACATATGTATGTGTTTATGTGAATATCGATATCTACATAATGTATATTAATCTTTAAATTTCACTTACCCAGTATATATTAAATAGTAGGTCATACATAGTCTACTATGCCTAATAACATAAAAACCTGTCAAATTTTGAATTTGCAAAATCTCAACAAAAATGATTGTTTTTAACTGAGGCAAAACCTGAAATAGTTGAAGTCTCCTGGCTCTCCCATTGACTAGTCAATTTAAAGTCCAGTATGTTTTGATTTCTCATAGTAAATAACAGTGCTGTAAACAAAAAGCTGAAGAATCATTGATCTAGGGTTATAATGTTGTGGAGAGGAACATACTTGTTTCCTTAATTTAATTCCAGAGCATTGGGGCAAATTCTTTAAAGGGGAATTTGATCTTTGAAAAACTAGGAGAGCACCAGCAGAGGGCTCAGTAAGGACATTTCTATGAGTTTTGGAGATACTGATTAAGCACCCAGAGTTGTTAAGACAACAAAGACCATAATCTTTTAGAACTGTATGAGACCTCAATGATCACCTGGTCCAACCTCCCTAGAGTCCCAGCAGATGTCGAAGGCTCTGTGTAGAGATGAAGGATGCTGAGGACCATATGGGAGCAGCCTTTGGGAATTAACAACAAAGAACATTTCCTAGGAGTTAGCCTTAGAAATTGCAACCAGAGTCTAAACAAAGAATGAAGTATAGATTGTCACTCCTTTAGAAAAGAGCATTTTAGGATTCCAAAACAAGAACAGACCTTCAGTATCTTCTGTTATAGTCTTCTTCCATGGAGAAAAAGAATAATTATTTCTTACTAGAAATCCTAGTGGGACTAAAACCTTCATCTAATTAGTTGTCTTCTGATGAAGAAAAATTACCACTTCTTGCTGGAGAATAATAGACTGAGTAGAGGCATAAAATAAGACATGCATTCACAATCAATGTGTTGATTTGTTTTACTTGCTTATGCATATTTATTTTAAGAGAAGACTTCTATTAGGAATGGATGGCATAAGTTAAAGAGAATGATAGATATGCAAAAAATCACCAATGAATGTTTTTAAAAATACATAAACAAAAAAGAGGCATAGAAATTATTTGGACTATTTATGGGTGTAAAAATATAGGTACAGGAGTAGCTAGGTGGCACAGTGGCCCTGGAGTCAGGAGGACTAAGTTCAAATGCAACTTCAGACATTTAATAATTGCTTAGCTCTGTGATCTTGGATAAATCACTTAACCCAATTGCCTTAAATAAATAAAAAATTTAAAAATATAGGTACATATATATGCACATTTTTGTAAATTTTTAAGACAACCCTCAGGTTCACAGTT
Organism: Macrotis lagotis; assembly: GCF_037893015.1. Lineage (NCBI taxonomy): Eukaryota > Metazoa > Chordata > Mammalia > Peramelemorphia > Peramelidae > Macrotis > Macrotis lagotis. Next base: position 99,492,614 of record NC_133662.1, on the reverse strand, counting down.
TCTTATATATTATCTTTCTTGTTCTTCTTAATTAATTGAAATGGCGTTTCGTTTTTGTTAAGTTCATAGTAAAAAAATAAAGGAAATAATCTAGACTCAGATTCCCATTGAGGAAAGTATGTTCAACTCTGGAAAAGGACTATCTGTACTTTAATGACCATATTCAAGGTATAGGTCACTCACCAAAAATGCAATAACAGTATATACTAGATTGACACTAAAATTAAAATATGCAGGTGAGGTTAGGGAGGGGTAACCCAATGAACAGATGAGGAAATTCAGATTTTATATACTTGCCTTTTACTGGGATGACAGCCAGATTTCTAACTGAGCCCAAGACAGACTATATTTTATTATAGCTATATACATGTAAATGAATAGTGTATAAAATACAGGCAGTTTCTTTGGTGGTTATTTAAGTGATAAAAGGATTGCTAGACAATTAAGAACAGATTCTACTGTCTCCCTGTCTAAAGATCTAGAGATTTCTCTGATGTCTGCAAAGAACTGACATTCCAAAATCTTAGAATATATTTGATTATAGAGTCAGTTATTTTCTCTCATTTCAAGGATCACTGCAAAGGGCCCAATGATTTTATCATCATCTTTTTTGTAGATATTCATAGAAGCATAATTTCCCTGTGACAATAAATTACTTTCTTCCAATCAAAACTCTCTTTCTATCCTTCCCTTCCCTAATAGATAATTTAATAATAATAATAATAATAATACACAAATATTTATATACCTCCTATTAGGTATGGGCTAAGCATCAGCTCATTGGAAACCCATGATAACCCTGGGAGAGAGATTTTATTATCATCTTTAGTTTATAGTTGAGGAAACTAAGGCTAACAGAGGTTAAGTGATTTGTCCAAAGTCACATGGCTGGTAAGTATAGGTCAAATTTGAACTCAACTTCTGAGTTTAGGCTCATTGTCTAAAAGTTACTGTGCTGCTTAACTACATCTGGATAGCTGAGTAACTAGCTGATTTTTCTTAAAGTGTTGTTCCACCTTACTTCTCTGATCTTTCTTCATCATACCTAAAACCTTAGCTGATAATTGTATTAGCTGAAATTTGAATTCAAACATATTAATAAAAAGAACTTTTCCTAACCATTTCCAGTTCTCCCTTTTTATTTATTAATATTTTGTTTTCCAATTATATGCAAGAGTAGTTTCTATCTATCATTTTATAAGGTTTTGAATTTTACAGTATTTCTCCTAATCTTGCTTCCCTCCACCCCCCCCACAGAAATCAGTCTAATAGTCTTTACATTTTTTCCATGCTATACACTGATCGAAATGAATGTGTTGAGTAAGAAATTATATCCTTGAGGAGAAAATAAAATATTAGAGATAGCAAAATTATGTAGTACATAAGATACTTTAACTACACAGTTCTTTCTCTGGGTACAGATGGTATTCTTCGTTGCAGATACTCTAAAATTGTCCTTGATTATTGTATTGATGGAATGAGCAAGTCCATTAAGGTTGATCATCACCCCCATGTTGCTGTTAGGGTATACAATGTTCTTTCCAGTTCCCTCTTAACCATCTTTTATCCTTGTCAGAGAAGAGAGGAGCTAGTTCTGCTTAGACTTACTATCATGGACCCACCAAGCAGTGGAATTTTTATTCCATTTTCTTTTTGCTCTGAATACACCTAAAAAGATTCAATCTATTGTTTTTGTTCATTTTTTTACAAGATAATGGGGTTACTTGAGTTGCCCAAGGTCACACAGCTAGGTAAATTATTAAATGTCTGGGGTCATATCTGAATTCAGGTTCTCCTGACATTAGGGCTGGTGCTCTATCCACTGTACCACCCAGATGCCCTTAATCTATTGTTTTTAAACATTTCCTATGAGTACTAGCACATTGAGTCTTTAAACTTCTTAAAACTATTCTTATAGGTCTTTGCCAGTCATTTTTATATAATCCCTTGACTTCCAGTCAAGCTTTGTATATTCCCTTTTTGTATCTAAGCAAACTAGAGAATCTCATACTTTTTTGCTCTTCTGTCCCCTTCTACATTGGAATAACACTCTTTTTCATGGCTTCCAATATTGCAAGTTATCTTTCCTTTTAGCATATCTTACTATGAGATCACATCCATCATTTTTTTCAAACTTACTATGGTAAGTGTGTATAATGAAAAAAAAATACTAGATTTGAAGTTCATTTTTGAATGTTGTCTTCCCCATACCAATCTGCCTTTCAGAACCGTCTTGTTCAAGTGCCACCAGTTCTGTGAAACTTTCCCTGATTTCTCATTTTCCCTAAGTTATTAGTGCGTTCCCTTAATTTTTAATTGGGGGGGGCATTGCAAGGCAATAAGGCTAAGTAACTTGCCCAAGGACACACAGCTAGGTAATTATTTTATTAAGTGTCAAATTTAAACTCAGGTCCTCTTGACTCCAGGGTTGGTGCTCTATCCACTGTACCACCTAGCTGGCCCTACCTTAAATATTTCTAAAACTTTTGCTTATCTAATCTCTCCTTAGCCTCTTTTTCATTATCAGTTGCCTATTGTATTTATCTGTGTTCATGTTTTATCTTCAAGGTGAATATAAGTTCCTTGATTTTTGTTTCTATTTTTGTATCCTCCATATGTAGTATTATACACTGTCCATAACAGTTGTCTTTTCACAAGCCATCCTTCATCCCTGGAATACTGTCCCTCTTCACTTATACCTCCTGGCTTTCTTCAAGACTAAATCTGAAAGAAGATTCCAAATTTTGAAAGACTTTCTGAGTCTCATCCACCCTTAGGTACTTATATATTCTTAATGAAATTATTTCCCCCTTTTACAGAATATATTTTGTATGTAAATAATTGTCTGCATGTTTTATCTTCCATTAGAATGTAAGCTCCTTGAGAACAGGAGCATATTTCTATTTCTCTCTATTATCTCAGCACTAAGTACATAATAAGGGTCTAAAAAATGTTGGTTGCTGCTTTTGTTAACTAAATGGTTTAATTGAATTGAATTACAATGGCTATCTATAAAATCTACAGCACAAGGAATGGTGTATGCTGTTAGATACTTACTTTTACTATCAGCATATATCAACTATTTTCTTTTATTATATAATTACAGTAATTTCAGAAGAAATAATTATTTTCTCAGTTGTCAAAATAAATATTTTTGTTTCATTCAATTTGTTTAGTTTCAACTATAGGTTAGATGGTCTTTGTAGGGAATTATTTTATTATTTTGTTTGAAATTATTATTATTATTATTTTATTACTATTATTACCTTGTTGAACCTAGCTTTATGTAGTCAGAAATTATCTAACCCCAAAATTTATCATAGGCTTCAGGATGACCTCAGAGACTTTCTGTAGAAGCCAGATGACTTAAGGGAATATGCAAATTCCACCCAGGTCTTATTTTGGATCTATCCAAAGTTTGTATTATGGGTTTCTCAAATTAGTTTAATTTTTTTTCTTACTTGCTGATATATATCTCAAACTATCTTTCTCTGGAAATTGGTGTTGCTTATCAGGCAAATGTCTCTACACCCTTTTCTGACCTCTATATAACCTCATAAAGACTTGAGAGGGAGTCATATCTTCTTCCTTTGTCAATTGACCTAATAAAATTATTTATAGAACTATTTCAGATTTTGGAATTCATTCTCAAAACTAACAACTATGTAGTTTAGGCTAAAAATTGCCCTTTGTACCATTTAATCGATTCTCTTTTGCCATGTGAAGGTCTTCTTGAATAGGTTATAGGTTTTTATATGATTTATATTCTATATTCCCAAATGTCAGTGATATGTAGTGGTGATTACTTTGATTAAATAATGAATATAAGTACAATTTGAATTCCTGTATGCTTTCCCCTTTTGAAAGCTCAGAGCTAAACAAATAACCATTATTTTTTCATCTTTCCATACAACTTTCTATTATGTTGTCATTAGCATTCTAATGCCACAAGGATTCTTTATCTCCATTGAAATATTTGATTAAGGAATTTAGAATTGTATTGATACCACTAAATAGCTATATATCTAAATTTTATTGCCTGCACTAAGAATAATTTTGAATATTTGATTTTCAAATGGAAATCACATATTTTTCTTCAGTTCTATAATTTTTTTGTGATTAACCCTTCTCAATAGTAGGGTGCCTAATTATTTTTAAGTTTTTCTAGTATATGAGAGTTTCAATAATATACTATAATGTATTAAATTCATTTTAAAGACTTGGACTGATACACATTTTAACAACTCATTTCTGTTACTTTCCATTTATGAATATAAAATTATGTATAAATTAGATATGATTTGCCAACATCTATATGATATTTTATTTTCTAAGACATAGCTTTACTTTCTTTTTTTAAATTTATTTTTATTAAAGATATTATTTGAATTTTACAATTTCCCCCCAATCTTACTTCCATTCCCCCCCCCCCCCCCACGGAAAGCAATCTGTCAGTCTTTACTTTCTTTCCATGTTGTACCTTGATCCAAACTGGGTGTGATGAGAGAGAAATCATATTCTTAAATAAGAGACAAGAAGTCTAGGAGGTGACAAGATCAGACAATAAGATATCTGGGTTTTTTTTTTTTTTTAGGTTTTTGCAAGGCAAATGGGTTTAAGTGGCTTGCCCAAGGCGACACAGCTAGGTAATTATTAAGTGTCTGAGACCGGACTTGAACCCAGGTACTCCTGACTCCAGGGCCGGTGCTTTATCCACTGCGCCACCTAGCCGCCCCAAGACATCTGGATTTTTCTAAATTAAAGGGATTAGTCCTTGCACTTTGTTCAAACTCCATATCTCCTTATCTGGATACAGAGGACACTCTCCTTTGCAGACAGCCCAAAATTGTTCCCGATTGTTGCATTGATGGAATGAGCGAGTCCCTCAAGGTTGAACATCACCCCTATATTGCTGTTAGGGTGTACAGTGTTTTTCTGGTTCTGCTCATCTCACTCAGCATCAGTTCATGCAAATCCCTCCAGGCTTCCCTGAAATCCTGTTCCTCCAGGTTTCTAATAGAACAATAGTGTTCCATGACATACATATACCACAGTTTGCTAAGCCATTCCCCAATTTGAAGGACATTTACTTGATTTCCAATTCTTTGCCACCACAAACAGGGTTGCTATAAATATTTTTGTACAAGTGATGTTTTTACCCTTTTTCATCTTCTCTTCAGGATATAGACCCAGCAGTGGTATTGCTGGGTCAAAGGATATATGCACATTTTTGTTGCCCTTTAGGTGTAGTTCCAAATAGCTCACCAGAAGGGTTGGATGAGTTCACAGCTCCACCAACAGTTTAATAGTGTCCCAAATTTCCCACAACCCTTCCAACAATGATCATTAACCTTTCTGGTCATATTGGCCAATCTGAAGAGGTGTGAGGTGGTACCTCAGAGAAGCTTTAATTTGCATTTCTCTAATAATTTATGATTTAGAGCATTTTTTTCATATGGCTATGGATCTGTAAATTGCCTTTGCATATCCTTTGACCATTTGTCAATTGGGGAATGGCTTTTTGTTTTAAAAATATGACTCAGTTCTCTGTATATTTTAGAAATGAGTCCTTTGTCAGAATCAGTTGTAAAGATTGTTTCCCAATTTACTATATTTCTTTTGATCTTGGTTACAGTGGGTTTGGTCTGTGCAAAAGCTTTTTAATTTAATGTAATCGAAATCATCTAATTGGTTTTTGGTGATGTTCTCCAACTCTTCCTTAGTCATAAACTTTTCCCCTTTCCATAGATCTGACAGGTAAACTAGTCCTTGATCTAATTTGCTTATGGTGTTGTTTTTTTATGTCTAAGTCCTGTAACCATTTGGATCTTATCTTGGTAAAGGGTGTGAGGTGTTGGTCTAATCAATCTAAGTTTCTTCCATACTAACTTCCAATTATCCCAGCAGTTTTTATCAAAGAGGGAGTTTTTATCCCAATGGCTGGACTCTTTGGGTTTATCAAACAGCAAATTACTATAATCATCTCCTGCTTTTACACCTAGTCTGTTCCACTGATCCACCACTCTGTTTCTTAGCCAATACCAAATAGTTTTGATGACTGATGCTTCATAATATAATTTTATATCAGGTAGGGCTAAGCTACCTTCTTTTGACTTTTTTTTCATTAAGCTCCTGGCAATTCTTGACTTTTTATTTCTCCATATGAATTTACTTACAATTTTTTCTAACTCATTAAAGTAATTTTTTGGAATTTTGATTGGTAGGGCACTAAACCAATAGTTTAGTTTTGGTAGAACTGTCATTTTTATTATATTAGCTCTACCTATCCATGAGCAGTTGATATTTGCCCAGTTATTTAAATCTTATTTAATTTGTGTGATAAGTGTTTTATAATTGTTTTCAAAAAAGATTCTGAGTCTGTCTTGGCAAATAGACTCCCCATAGCTTTACTTTCATCAATTAAATAATACACATAATATAGAATTAACACAGATCACAGATACCCTTTCCATACATGTACCTATAGAACTAATGTGAAATAATAGAGTAGAAGTTGAAGAGTAAGGAAAACCTGTCTTAACTCACCCCAGACACTCATCAGAAAATTACAGTTCTCTGAACTTCAGCTTTCTCATCCATAAAATTGGACTACTATTCTGTATTTATTCCCAGTAGTACCTACCTCTCAGAATTTTTGTATGGCTCAAATAAACTAATGTATGTAAAGCACTTCACATATAATAATTATTATCCAATAATATATATCCATCAATATCCTGCTACAACACAGTTCTGATATTTTGTAGCACAGTAACATCAAACATTAATTTTCTTAGGTAAGTTTGTTTTACCTAACAATGCTTCTAGTAAATACATTTAAGAAAGGCTAAGTTATGCTTCTCTAGGGTTGGACCTATGATATCCTTGATAAAAGGAAATTTCAAGTGATATAACTTTCTCAATATTAGATCTGAACCCCCTGAAGATCAAAGGTTAATATGAGGCTAGAATACTAGAGTTCTTTCCTAATTTGTCATTATTTATCAACCAACTGGTGGGACCTTGTACAAAATTTGAAACCAGGTAAGATATGAGGAAAGACAATTGAAAATTAGTTTTCTAGTGTCCTCCCAGTGACAAATTCTTCTTCCGTTGCTCTGATCAGATATCCAGAGACCAGACTGAAAAGAGAAAAGATTTTAGACTCTTTCATCAGAAATAACATACAAACTATTCCACATTTAATAAGATTGTACATAGACTCACTCTTTTTAGCTGAAATGATACTTTGCTACCAAGCCTTTCTAATATCTAGTTCCTAAGGAAATGCTTTTCAAATGACCTCATAACTAGATACATGGGTAGGAATAGCAGCAGATTTAATTTAGTTCCCTGATACTTAAAACATCAATATAACTCTAAATCTTCTAGAAGGATAGCACTATCCCAATCTAAAAAAAACAATATTGACAAGACTTTTCATCCTGACTACTATCTGTACTTCATCAAGAGTGAAAAGCATATTCAAGTAAAAATTTCAGTAATAGAAATAACCCTAAAGAAAATAGATTTTCTAAGATATAAAACAGAATTTGCTTGTTTTTAAAAAAAAAATCATTGGTTGTAGGTTAAGTCTTTTGGTTGGAGGAGATGTATGTGAATCTTTCATGTTTTCACTGCCCTTAGTCCATGAAAACTGATTTTACTTTGGAGAGCCTAAAAGTGCTTATTTTGGTTCAAGGTCTCAGTTTACCTGGTTGCCTTTCCCCCACAGTTCAAGTTGTCATTCATTTTAAAAAGTTAGATTAAGAATTCTACATAAGAATGTTTTTATGACATGAAAATTCTTTGGCTAAACATTTTTGTAGCTTTAGGACAGAGGCAGGGAATTTGTATTGGTCCGTTGTATTGGTCTGGTGCTGCCAAGGTAACCACAGGAGGGACTGGAAATTCAATACATCTGGTAGCTTTTTAGCTATTTGTTTGACCAAATATAGTTCAAGAGTGATATTATATATGTATATCCAATTGACCTTTGGCATAAATAAAGGTTCTCCACTCCTGTTTTAGGAAAATAGGATGGACTGAGAAGAAGACCAACATAAGGAAAATTTATAAAGTTCATTCTGGCTTATAGCTTAGTTATGTAACTTGACAGAAATCATTTCTCTTTTCTGGGCCTTGATAACTTCACTTTTACAATTAGGAGGAAAGATTATGTTGAAGAATAAAAACCAACCCACTCTTTGGTTGACAATTCAAGTTACTTAATGTTTTAAATTAGATAACCAATTGGTTGAAAGACAAAATATAAAAGTACCTCAGGGGTGGCTAGGTGGCACAGTGGATGGAGCATGGGCCCTGGAGTCAGTTCAAGTCCCATCTCAGACACTTAATAATTACCTAGCTGTATGGCCTTGGGCAAGCCATTTAACCCCCTTGCAAAAACCTAAAAAAAACCCCTATCTCAGCAGTATTATATGTACATACACATATGGGCTATGCATGCATACATGTAGCATACACATAAGCATAATTCTCATTTGGATATGCACACATGTATATTCATACATAACAAGTGTGCTGTGGTATCTTTTGTGTATATGAGTGAAAATAAATACATGCAATGTGTTCCTACTTATAACTATACATATATGTGTTACAGATGTATCATGTGTATATGTATGTATATACATTATGGATATACAGGATATACATATATATATATACACATAGAGCTGTAGAGTTGTTCCCCTTTTGGTATGCATATGTTCAGGGTGGTCAGTGTTAGGATGCCTATTGGGGTAGCAATTCCAAGAGATCCTATTTTGAGTACTCAGGATCTCTTGGTATTGCTAATGGAAGGAGAAAAGAGCAGATAGCTGCTAAGGTACTTAAGAGCTACTTAAGGATCACTTCAGTTAAGTTGGCTTCTATTGTTGAGCAACATCTTCCTGGGCATAGAAAAGTGGGAAAACATAGTTACAGTTAAAAAAAAAAGATTATCTATTTGTAGATAGTAGTAAAAAAATTTGGGAGGAATTAATGCCTTACATCAAGACCAGTGGAAGACAATTTTCATATTGGAAGTATTTAGCTCAAGTTGATTTCTATAACTTCTTAGATGATCCCCGACTTCCCTTTCAGGTCTAATATTCAGGAAAGTCATTCAAACAAAATAATGATGTGTCAACTGGTAAATTTAGGTAATTGATTCTAAAATAGGATTTAAAACATCAGATAATACAGTATGGCAAGTGATCTATTCAAATTTAGCATTTCCAAAACAGAACCCATTTTGTTTTCTCCTGAACCAACTCTTCTTCCAAACTCCTATATCTGATAAAAGCATGACCTTCCTTCCAGTCATCTAGATTCACAACTTTGGAATTCTCCTTAACTTTCCCTACTTGCTCAGCTCCTCTTGCTGATCAATTGACAAATCTTATCCATTCTGTTCTTTAACATCTCTTAAATTATTCCCTTCTCTACACCCACATGATTACCACCCTAGTTCTGATCCTTATAACTTCTTGGCTAGATTGTTTCAATAGCCTCTTAATTAAATTTCCTGCCTTTACTCTTTTCCTTGTTCATCAGTCAATTGACAAGCATTTACTAAATACAAACTGCATGCCAGGTATTATGTTTTGTGGTAGATAATGCAAACAACAAAAGAAACAATTCTGTACTGAAAGAGCTTATAGTATATTGGTATGCAATGTGTTCCTACTTTGCTATATTTATATATGTATAACTAGTCTATCTTTGATATAGTTAAGTATAGTTTGATATTCCTAAAACAGAAATTTGACTATATAACTACCTTAAACAAAAATCTTTCATTGGGCTCCCTATTCCTTAAAAGAAAGCAATTGTATATTTTATAACATAATGTGACATTTATGGTTGAGATAAGCATAGCTTTGAAGGATACACTACACATGCTCATCATAATCACTTCTTAAAGATGAATTTCACAAAAAGAACTGAGGGTCATGCAATCACCATCAGAAATAAAGAGGTACAAAGCCAGGTCCATTACAAAAGTTTTACATGAGTCTGCATTTGACATTTATCGTCACATTTAATAGGATAGACACAGCAGTCACCAGAGCTCATAACTGACTTTGAGCATTCTGTCAAATCAAATAGCCCTCTTCCTTTGAGAAGAGCCAGAATGATGCCTGCAAGCATTGTATTCATGATACTGAGAAGTGCATAAGCTTTTCATCAGTGAGTTATTCCAACTTGAATAGAGAGACCTCAAATTTAACTACATGTGTTTGGTTACCTTAAAATTTTGACATAGATGCAACAGTGTCATTTCTTGTAAGTTTATGTTTTTTTTTTAACTCCTAAGGAAATTAGTGACTTCATGTTAAACACGTAACCTATCCTTCACTCATTTAAGCACAGGTATTCACGTAGAATTCAGTATGAAATGATTTCTGATATAAGATGTAATTTCATTAACTATTTTTAAAAGTAGGCAAATGCTTTACTTTCAATGATGAAAAATATCTGAAATCTGACTAAAATGAGTTGAATCAACTGGGGAATAGTTAAATAAGCTGTGGATATGTGAATATAATGAAATATTACTGTGCAGTGAGAAATAATGACTAGGATAATTCAGAGAAGCTTAGGAAGAGACATATGAACTAATCCAAATTAAAGTAATAGATCCAATGAAAGTATTTATTATTGTTCTGTCGTTTTTTCAGTCACACTCAATTCAATCCCCATTTTGGGATTTTTCTTGGTAAAGATATTGGAGTGGTTGACTATTTCCTTCTCCAGTTCATTTTATAGGTGACAAAACTGATGCAAACAGCCCTTGTCTTGCCCAGGTTCACACAGCTAGTAAATGTCTCAGGCTAGAATTGAACTCAGTAAGGTTAATCTTCCTAATTCCAAGCTCAGCATTTAACCAGTGCTTACCTAGCTTCCCTAAGAAACAAAATACACAATAACAATGACATTGTAAATGACCAACACTATTTTTAATTGGCAACCTGCTAACAATCTTAAAAAAGTCAGTTCTCTTCCTCTCCCCCCATCAAAAAAGGTTCATATGTCCTTTGTTAATGTATTTCTAAGATCTTCTGGTTTGTTTTTGTTTTTTGTTTTTTTAAATTGAGATAAAAATATGAGGAGCAGCATGATTTTTGTTTCTTGCCACAGCTTAAAAGATTCAACTTATTCCAACATTTATTCTGCACTATTCCCCTCACCCTTAATACCAAAATCTCCATAGGAGAAGTTATGGTAATTTAACTTCAAGAGATCAGAGTTTAACATTTTCTTTAAACATACTACATGCAGAGAAGTCATGGGGCAAAACTATTAAATTAGGAAAAACGTCATTAAGAGCATGTCCCTACATTAGTGTCTGTGTAAATATGAATGTTATTATTTAAGGGCTACTTTTCCTATTTCCCAGGTTTGTTTCCAAAGAATTTTTAATTCTTATTTCATTATAAGTATTAGAGACAAAGGGAAAAAAAGCTATTTGATACTAATGGAGAAGAAAGGGTCAGTAACCTATACTAGGGTATAAAAGCATACTTCAACCTTAGTCCAGGGAAGTAGAAGGATTTCACTAGCTATTTAATGTAGGAGAACTTCTACAATTCATTGGCAAAGGAAATCAACTTAGTAGCAAAAGTGAACACTGGGGGAAAAATGTGCCAGGCCTTAAAGGCCATAGAAGTGAAACAGTGAAAAGCTCATAAAATAAATGAAATTTGGAAAAAATATATTAATGAGCAATGCAGATGGGCACCAAATGGCTCAACTCTCATATCCAGACTTGATAGCCAATCTAACAAAAAAAATCGTCAACAAGCATTATTAAGTGTCTGTTATTGTGGACAGAACAGTGACCTCAGAGTCTGGAGGACAGGAGTTCAAATCCTGCCTCAGATATTTGACTCTCACTAGCTGTGTGAACCTGGGCAAGTCATTTAACCCTGATTGCCTCACAGTCTAGGACCATCTCCAGCCATCCTGATTCATATCTGGTCTCTGGACCCAGATGGATCTGGAGAAGAAAGGAAGACTGGGGACTTGGCACAGCATCCGCTCACTCAAATCCAATTTATGTGCTTGTCATGGCATCCATTCCCTGATGTCATGAGCTTCTTCAAGAAAAATGGGCCAACAGCAACAACATGTGTTGAAATGCAAAAATAGTCTTCTGTTAAATGGCTTTGGGGAAAATAAGCATTCACATAAGTAATAAAATATGTAAACATAATGTGTAGTGATAGGAGTTATTATTTCATTGATAGAGGGAACTTCCAGAGGAAGAAATACTCTCTACTAAAGCATATTGGCAGTATCTTTGCATTTCAACAGAAGGTCAAATGACTTGCCCAAGGTCAGAGCCAAGATGTCAGATGTATGATTTAAACATAGGTTTTTCTCACACTGAAGGCAGCTCTCCATCCACTATGCCATGGTGTCTTTTTTTAAATTTTTTTAAATTTTATTTAAGGCAATGGGGCATTGCCTTAAAATTTAGGGTATTGCCCAAGGTCACACAGCTAAGTAATTATCAAGTATCTAAAGCCAAATTTGAACTCAGGTCCTCCTGACTCTAGGACCAGTGCTCTATTCATTTAGCCACCCTGCCATGGTGTTTTAAAGAGCACACGTACAAAATAAAGACAATGGAAGTTCTGAGATGGTGTGGTATTAGTAACTGAATAATTCTGTTTGCCTCAGTTTCATCGACTGTAATATGTGGATAATAATATTTGCCTCTCAGAGTTATTGTGAGCATCAAATTTATCAAGTATTTAGCACAGGACCTAACTACATAGCAATACCTTAATAGATTCTTGTCTCCTCCATCCATTTATTATAAAAAAGTAAAGAAACTCATTTTGGAGGTGATGCTTAAACTGGATTTTGGAAGAAGTTGGACATCCTAGGGAGTGAAAGTGAGAAAAGAATGCATTCCAGGAAAAGGACAGGCTCTTAAAAGGCATGGAGACAAGCAACTGAATATTGTGTCCCAGGAAAGACTGAATATGTATTTTTTTTAAAGTTAACACTAGCCAAAGATTGTTGCTGTCACTGTGTCAAATAATGTTACTCACTAAAAAGGCTATGCTCAGTGGACCAGTGGAAGGGAAAAAAATAAAAAAGACAACTACAAGTGTGACATTTTAGTCACCAACACAAATCATTTGTCTGTTCCAGTCTGAGATTTGCTGTGACTATATTCAGGGACGCATTCCACCAATGCAAAGGATTCTGGGTGTTTGCTGAAATGCACAAGACACCCAAGCCACCTTTAAATTAATAACAACTAGGCAATTCTCTGTGTGTATTTGATTTTAGAGAACAGCAATGCAGAATCCAAGCTGACAGCACCATCACATGGGTTTTAAAATTCTATCTTTGGTACTCATAAAAACAAACAGAAAATAAAAAAATCTCTTTGGGATTCAGGGATAAGTTCTTGGTTTTAAGAATGATTCTCTTTTCAGTTAAAGGTGACTAACACAAAATGCATTGAGGACATAAACCATTATTCCTAATGCTGTGGGTAAGCATTAACACTAGATAATGAGGTTAGGGAGTAAAAATTAGTGCAAAAAAATAAATCTCATTTCCAGAAAATAGAGGGTTAATAATGTAAATAAAAGATGATAATGTCATCACTTGTTTTTATTGTTCTCTAATGTTTACAAAGTCAGCTAGGTAGCTCTGTAAATGGGATGCTAGACCTGGGATCAGGAAGATATGAGTTCAAATCCAGCCTCAGATATTTACTAGCTGAGTGACTTTGGGCAAATCATTTAAACCTGTTTGCTTTAGTTTTCTCATCTTTAAAATGAGTTGAAAAAGAAAATAACAAACCACATTGATATCCTTGAAAAGAAAATCCCAAATAGAGTCACAAAAGTTGGATTGAATGATAATTTTTACATTTTTTTAAAATTTCCTCACAACAGTCCTAACTGGAATGCACTAATCATTCACATTTTACCAGCAAAGAAATTTAGGTCAAGGAAGACAAAGTTACTGATTCATGATCATATGGAACTTAAATTACACTTGCCAGAATGCAAAATAAAGTGATGATGATACCTTTTAGAGAAGTAGGGAGAATATATCACATTGAAATTTAATAATGGATGCAGAAACAACAACACTGGGTGAGAGACAGAGAGTCAGAAACAGAGAGAGAGGCAGAGACAAAGAGATAGAAAGACAGAGACAGAGAATTAGAGAGAGAGACAGAGACAGAGACAAAGACAGAGACAGACTGAGACAGAGAACTCGAGAGACAGAGAGAGAGAGAGAGAGAGAGAAGCTTGACTTAGAAATCATAGCTTATTAGAGCCTAAAGTGACTTGGAGACCCTCTGGTCTAATGCCCTCATTCTACATCTCAGGAAACTGAAGTCTAGAAAAATCAACCACATAGGGAGCTAGTAAGCATCAGAAGAAGAAGAAGAAACACCTTGGTCACAAGATAACTGACAGGGCTGGAAGGAAACTGAGGTAAACCTACTCATTCTATAGTTGAGACATCTGAAGTCCAGAGAGTTGACCTGCTTCATATTACAAAAGTAGGAGTGTCAAAACCACTATTTGAACCCAGGTCCTCTGTTATCAAATTTTTTTCTCTGCTGACAATGATTATCATACTAGTGGCATTTTGATGATAGCCTCAGGTTTTATCCTATAATAAATGTCTTTCACAATTTAAGCTCCTAAAAATAGTTTGTTATCAAACTTTTAAACATATCTAGCTAACATAAGCTAGAATGAACCTATGATTTCATTAGTAAAGAAAATTCCTGAGAGGAAATTCTCTCAAAACAGATCAGCACCTGCTCTGTAACTTTAAGTCATAGGCAGCAAAGGCAACAAGAGGTTAAGTGTCAGGGTCACTGACACCACAGCCAGTTTGTGTCAAGAGCAAAAATGAACCAGGCCTTCCTACCTCTGAAAATAACTCTCTTGTATGCAGTACTGCCTCTCACCACTATTAATTAGTACACATAATTGAATAAAACATTATTTATTTGAGATGTTTCCTACATCATCTATTGCCACATTACAGAAACTTGATCTGAATGTTAGTTAAAGGGTTCAAAAGAAATTAGTTCCAAACCTAATTCCCCTAAATATTTTTATACAGTTTTTCTAGGAAATGTTTTTCTAGGAAGTCAGACGAGAGAATTTCTAGAGTACAGGAGAAGACAAAATGTTTGATTCTACTTAGGTAATTTTCAATATAAAAATTATTTAAAATCTGGAAAATGTTTTTGTGCCCCAAAGAGTGTTTCTTAATGAATTTAATATGTTCTACAAAATTTGATGTGTTTATATGTTCTGGAAATAAAGTCTCCATCAAGACTTTGAGTTCTCATACATGAAGAATCCTTAAGAATGTAAGTGAGTCTATGGAATGAGAGTTAAGGAAAATGCTTTCTTAGAGAATTTGCTATTTTCAAACAGAACTAAAAATTCATTGCTGTCACTAGTCTTAATGTATTGACAAAAATAAAGTAAAATCAATAGAGGACATGAATCCCAACCTAAAGAAAATAACAATCTAGTTGAGAAACACCAGGCAGATACTTAGGAAAATATTAATATGCATATGCTTATGAGGGTTCTAAATACTCAGCTGAGTTATAATAATTTATTTTTTTTCCAAATATGAATATGGTTAAGAAGCAGGGCTTAAAAAAACAAAGAGAGCATTGGATGAAGATTCCTTTATTAGCTACAGTTAGTGTGACCATAAACAAGACAGCTAATGTCTCCAGGCCTAAATTTTCTCATCAATGAAGTAAAGAAACTAAACTAAAAATGGAATATACTTTTCAGTTCTCTGATTCTAAGATCTCTGCTACTTATCTAATAAATCATTTTTAAAATGTGGAGGCAAAAATCTGCAATTTGGGGGCACAAAAACATTTGATTTAATGATGTTACTGAAACTTGGAAACTAAGAAGCTTGGGAAAAAAACATTGGACAAGAAGACAAGACATCTGGGTTTTATTCATGACTGTGATGATGATGTTGTCCTTCATTATTGAAGAAAACCATGACATCAGGGTGGTGATGTCCTGACAAGTACATGAATTGGATTTGAGTGAGGGGGGAGTGTGCTGTCACCAGTCTCACTTTCTCCTCCAGAACCATCTGGATCCAATGACCAGATATAAATCAGGATGATTGGAGATGTCCCTGGATGCTAAGCAATCAGGTTTAAGTAACTTGTCCAAGGTCACCCAGCTAGTAAATGTCTGGCATCTGGGGCAGGATTTGAACTACTGTCCTCCTGACTCCAAGATCAGTGTTGTATCCACTGCACTGCCTAGGCTTCCCCCTGGCTGTGATAAGTATTAACTGTATGACAATAGGCAAATACCTTAAACATTTTCAGCTTCTGTTTCCTCATTGGTTAAAAACAAAAACACAACTTTATATCTCACCCACAATAACAGTGATATTTGCATGTAGTAGATACTTTTATGTATATAGTATGTATATGTATATAGTAGATACTTTTGTATATAGTAGATATTTTTATGTCTAAATGAATTTTATTTAAAAAAGCACTGGAAACTAAGATAAGCAATACAAACAACCAAAAAGTGCAGAATACAGATAGCAAATTTGAATTAAAAACACTGTCATTTTAATGGTAACCATAGGTTCTAATCAATAATAAATGTATTTTTTTTAGGTATTTGCAAGGCAAATGGGGTTAAGGCCACACAGCTAGGTAATTATTAAGTGTCTGAGACCAGATTTAAACCCAGGTACTCCTGACTCCAGGGATGGTGCTTTATCCACTGAGCCAACTAGCCACCCAGTATTAATAAATGTCTTTCACAGTTTAAGTTGCTAAAATAATAAATTATCAAATTTTTAGATATATCTAGTGAATATAAGTCAGAATTGCATACTAGAATCTAGTTTGTTCAGAACTTCCTATTTCCTTGGAAAAATATGTATGTTTCCTCAAGTCCTGTCTTCATCTTCATCACAATGTTTGGTGATTCTGGAGTCTTAGACTATGCTAGAAAGATAGTTCCATTGACAGGTTGTCCACTTTCTGAGGGCCCAGAATAGCTCAGAGTAGACAGGCTCAGTATTAATGGGAAGGATGACCATTTAAAGATGAATTTTCAAGCCATGTTAACCCCTGAAACAAAAAACCCCAAATTGCCTTAGAACTATGTAACTTTGGGGCAGCTAGGTGGCACAATGGATGGAGCACTGGCCCTGAAGTCAGGAGGATCTGAGTTCAAATTAGACTTCACACACTTAATTGCCTAGTTGTGTGATCTTGGGCAAGTCACTCAAACCCATTGCCTTTAATAAATTTTTTAAAAAATTAAAAAAAAACAACTAGACAACTTCCCATTTCTGTAATGCTCTGAGAGAGTAGCAGAAAAGGTAGTAATCAATGCTAAGAATCACAAAATTTTTACATCATCCACAAGTATTAACCTAGGTTTATATACTTTTAAGTGTAAAAGACTTTTTCAATGGCCAATGAATGAAAATTCTACTGGAAGAACTAAACTAAATTTCCCTGAATATTCTTGCTATAAATTTAAACCAGAAGTTAAGAGCAAGGTATAGTTAAATTCAAGGATGGTTTATAGGTGGTGTTACAATGGATAAAGTGTACAATTTGGAGAGAAAAAAAATCTGGATTCAAATCCTATCTCAGATAATACCTATTTGAATAACCATAGGAAAGTCAATTAAACTCTCTCAGACTCAGTTTCCCTATCTATGAAATGCAGATAACAATAGCACCTTCCTCCGGTTGTTGTAATACAAGCATGAAATGATGACTTTGCAAGCATTAAAGCATCAAACAAATGCTAAACAATTATTATCATTATCATTATTATTATTAATTCATTCTATTTGGAGTGGTGAATACAGGAGCAGGCAGAAGTGATTTTTATCTTGATTCAAAGTCAACAAATAGTGTCATTTCATGAGACATTTGTCCATCTCTTGATAATTGGTTTAGGTGACAACATTTGTTACAGAGGATGAAAAAGTAAAGAAATGATGTAAAAAATTTAAGAAAACCTTTTAAATCAAATCAACATTTATTCAACAACTTCAGCGCAGAGGTGGGCACAGGGAAAGAGAGCAGAAAGCATGTTATAAAATATGGTTTAAAATAATAAGAGAAAGATCAAAAGCTTATAGAATATCCAAGATACACTCTTACTTGTACATCATAAATATTTTGAGAAAGCTGTTAGAAAGCACTTAACATGCTAAGCTCCGAATGATAACACAGAAGATTATATTTTAAAAGACAACAAATTATTCATTACTGATGTGAATCATTCCCAGATCACGTATCTGTTTTATACAACAGGCAAATCACTGACTTGTTAGAACAAAGAATGAAATTAACCTGAGAGGAAAGAAAAATCTAAAAATTGAGAAATATTTGTTGTTATTAAAATAACTTCTACTTGAGCTATTAAAACAAATCATTGGTTCAAAAGAAATGGGAAATAAAAAAGCAAGTGAAAATGATTAAAACTTCACACAAAAATTTTAATTTATATAAATGAATGATCATAACAGGGAAATGAAGACTAAAACTCATGTCAGGCAACACATCCTTCTTCATCTCCTTGCTATTTGAAGAGATATGGCAGACAAACACAACACCAGGTTAGAATACAGATTCATATATAAATCTGAGAGGATTGTTGGAGACTATAAGCAGTGTTGCTGCATAAAATATCAAGAAGCAATATAAGAAAAAACAATTTAAATAAAACTCAGTGAGAGATACAACTAAGAACAATTATCTCAAAGGCCCTTAACTATAAAGAAAAAAAAACAAATGAAAGATGGAAAAGATCTGCAAAAATGTTTATAATAAATTTTTTTGTCCATCAATGTTTTCCAGCATATAGGACTTTTGACAAAGTTTTCCAGTCCTCATTAATTGTTTGTAGGCATGCCTACTTCTGGTTATATTTACTTTAATATACTTGAAATGACAGCGTGGGAGAGTGTGGGCAAAAGCATCTTTTGTGATTCCAATTAAAATTCATCAAGAGGCCTGTTGAATCCCATTTAACAGAGGCTCTTCTGAAAAGTCACACTAACTGCAATTAATGAACTATTTGGTTTTAACTGTCAGATCAAACTACTGCAGAGGGAAAAAATAATGAGCTTTGAGATTTGCAGTAACAATGTGTGTGATAAAGGCAATGTTATTCTAGAAGACTTTCTGTCAGCTCCAAATTTCAAATACTGGAGATGAGCAAATCAACCTGACAAGTAGTGTGTCCCTTATACCCATGCAGGTTTCATCTATGACTTTGATTCATGCAGAGTTTAGCCACTACCATAGTCTTAGATTTTTATTTTATGGAGACTGCTTAGAAACATTGAGTTCTTCAAATTATTCATGATTGCTTTGCTCTAGCAAAGAACATTCTCTTTTACTAAAAAACAAATTTCCTTCATTATGTGTTACATATAGCATTATAGATCATGGGGTTTGCCAATGAGTAGTATTCCTAGAAACAAAGATTTGATTTTAGACTTTCTTACTGACTTTCTGTGTGATGAAAGTCAGGGTCCTGATATACATCATATGCCAGTATATCTAGCTTTGCATTTATTTCAATCAATTGATCAACAAGGATGTAATAAGTTACTATATGGCATTATGTTAGGAACACAAAATCCAAATAAAAAGTAAGATAGATAAATTCCTGACTTCCAGGAGCTTACACTCTACTGAAAAAAAAAAGTGTGTGCTTACGTGTTCACAGCTAAGAAAAAAAATAAAATAAATATGAAGTGATTGAGGATTGAGTAACTCCACTAACACAGGGAGAATCAGGGAAGGCTTCATGAAGGCAGTGGTACTTCGACTTTGCCTTAAGGGAAATAAGAATTCTTAAAGGCCGAAGTAATAAGGAGGAATATTGTAGAAAACAGGGGAGGAGAGGCTGTACAAAGAAAATAGATGCTGTGTTTGGAGAATATCAAAGAAGTAACATTAGCTCTCTCAGGGAGCCCAAATTCAAATAAGGGAAACATAAATAGGAGTTAGAAGGAGGGAAGAGAAGGGTATAGCAATGAAGATGACCAAGAAGTAGTGTGGAGCTCTTGTTCTGGACAAGAGGAGGCAAAAACATACATACTCATTAGAGTTGATGCACCAGCTCTAATCCATGGTTTTAATTAGGGGTAGAGGAGGAAAAGGAAGGATACAATCTTAAGTTAAAATGACAATATGAAGAGGATATACTGTCTTTATTCCAAATAAAATCAACTGAGAGTCTATATGAAGCACTAGATATATCCCTTGATTGGGTGTTAGAGAACCAGTGTTCAAATTTGCCTTCTGCTACTAAATTATCTGTGTGATTTTAATAAAGTTACATAACCTTTCTGGTCTCAGTTTCATTTTCTGAAAAGGAGTAGTTTGTAGAAGTTGGATTCCACATTTCTTCCCAATGTTAAAGCTTTAATGCTTTGATACATGTCAAAATTCATTTAACACAAATAGTTTCCTACAAAGTACATTACCTACATGTTGTCTATATTCCAGTCAAATTAATCATTTAGCTATTATCCAGCCTGGAATAACGTTTGCCTTCTTGTCTAGAATACCATTGTTCCTCTTTACTGCTTCTTGGAATCCTTGCCTTCCTTTATCATTGAGTTCAAGTTTGAATGCCTACCAAGGCCTTTCTTATTGTCCCATTTGTTTGTATTTTCTCCCCTCAAATACTCTTGTGTTTATTTTTCTGTGTATATGTTTCATAACTTCAGTAGAATGAAAGCTACTTGGGGTCAGAAACTTTCTCTCTCTCTCTCTCTCTCTCTCTCTCTCTCTCTCTCTCTCTCTCTCTCCCCCTCACTTTTTTTCTTCCTTCTTTCCTTTTTTTTTCATGGTGCCTAGAACACAGAAGCTACTTAAGAAATGTTTGTTGAGTTGTCTTAGTCTAAAATAAGCTTCCTCTTTATGATTCAGTCTCCATAACTAAAATCATAGCAGAAATTGGGGAAAATGAACTCCTTAAAACTATTTCACTTAGCCTCACAGCTAGATGTCAGAGAAAGTGATAGATCTGGAGTCAAGATCCAAGTCTGAAACCTGCCTCAACCATTTAACTAGCTATGTGATTCTGCACTAGTCACTTAACTTCTCTCATAAGTAGAATAGGGATAACAACAGCATCTATTTCACAGAGTTGCTACGAAGATTAAATGATATTTGTCTAAAATGCTGTGTAAACCTCAAAGCACTAGATAAATGCTATCTAGGACTAAATACAAAATGTGTATGAATATAGAAACCACCACTTCCTGGATTTGATAGTGTATAACCTTGATCCATTGTGAGAATAAAAATAAGATGCATAAAGTTAGTGGTTTTCAGAGGCAGATTTAAAGTGGTTATATGAGAAAATGAGCCATATAAATCAAAAATTTCTACTCTTTGAAAATTCAGTGCTAGAAGAAAAGAAAACATGTTGATAATGAAGATGATGATGATGATGATGATACACACAGAAGGTTAATATAAGCCATAGGACTAAAATAGATATGAGATCAATTTCAATGTCATTCCCTTTTATCAACCTATACAGTTTTTTGGCTTATATTCCACAACATAATGGAAAATTGTAAACAAAAGTAAAGCTTTTATATTATGCCTGTTCTGATACACATTTGCATATCAATAGCAGTCATTAAGGTTGCTGGGGAACAAAAAGCAATTCCTCTCAATTTCTATTTTAGATTTCCTGTGTAGAATGTAGCAAAATTTTGTATTCCCCACTCCTGTGGTCATCTAACCTGAAAATAGAAGATGATGGTTAGGAGTTGAGGAGGTCAAACTTTTCTGGGGAAAAGTCTTTTCTTAATAATCTCACCCCTCATTGTAACACTAAAGTCTGGGCTCTCAGTAAGAATGAAAAGGAATGCCGCCTCTGAGGGCTGGACAATATGGGATCAGAAGGTTTTCCAGAATCTCAGGTAAACTTCTCCTTGGCCTAGTCAGGTCCTAAACTGTCCCTTTCTGTAATCAATAAATAGCATAGGGCAGTCCTGGATTCCCTCCTTTTCTAATGGATGAAATTAGAGTGAATTAGAATGAATCAGGGTCTCTAATCAATTAGTTAACTAATGTAGGGGAAGTCTCTCATGGTGGTCCAGGTTTAACTTCTTATATTAGGCCTAGATTCCAGAATTACTGGTAATTTCAGTAAGCTTCCTCCACCTGACCATACACATATCTGATTTATCTGTCTATAGGTTCTAAGTATATAAGGGTCCTAAATCAGTTGGAACAGCTTATGCTGCTAAAGTAATCCATAGGCATACATAGTTACATAGAGGTCAGATTGTCACACCAAGAGGGGCATTTCCATTGGCCATTTCCTTACACTTAGGGAAGTTTTGAAAGGAAGACTTGAAAGTATTTTGTAAATTTTTAAATTTTATAAATTTCTTAATTTTCTTCAAGGGAAAGCCTACTTAAGAAATGCAAGTCCAAGCTCAAGAAAACCTCTGCTACTATCAGGATATAGAAGTGTCTTTGGCTAAAGCAGTTACTTTTCTGAGTCAGACAATCTCAAGGTAAGCTAGCTTTGAGATGTCTTATAAAATACATAAGTAGTAAAATAAAATTGGATCATTAATATCTTTGATCTTCATTTTAGCTTCCTAACTCTGATAGAATAAAACCTTTACTCTCCCATTTTAAGATAGAAAAATCAAAGGTAGAAAGTTTTATAATGTGACCAGAACTTGAATCAAAGACTGGATCATGATAAGTGTTAAAATATTTCTTTTGTTTTGTACACATTCAAATAAACTGTTTGATATATCATAGCATCAGAGATTTAAAGCTGGAAGTTAACCTATTTTAACTCTCATTTTATAGATGAGGAATTAAGGTAGAAAGACTAAATGACTTATTCCAAGTCTGAGGGAGGATTTGAACTCAGGTCCTGATTCCAGTTCTAGTATATTAATCTAGAAGTGTTTTTCTACTTGACCAAATAATAAAGCCAGATCCTGACAAATACTAACATTCTTGATTGTGAATGAGGTCATTTTAGACTTATAATTACCTTTTTTTCCCCAGGTCCTTAGGGTACCATAATTAATAAGCCTCATAGGATGCTAGTGCTAGAAGGGACACAATAATTTATAATTCACAGTTTACAAAACATTTTCTCATGCATTATTTCATTTAATCCTTACAACCCCTCTCAGATGGAGGTATAAGAAATATTTTTCCCATGGTACAGAATGATTTATTTGAGAACACACCATTAGTAAATAATAGAACCAGGACTCTAACCCAGGTCTGACTATATGTCCAAAGCCATTTCATTTATTTTATTCTTCCTTCTTGTTAATCTACTGATATAAGTAGTGTTATATTGACCTAAAAGAGTGAGGACCTTCAGGCTCTCATGGGGCACAAATAGTTTGCTTAGTCTTGGAAAGTTCATTGTGACTTATTTCCTTGGGGGCTAATGTTAGCCAGCAAATTATCTTCTTGAAATTGGAAAACCTGAAGTCATTCTTTCAACCTTGAATTTGAAAGTAAGAAATTATATTTTATGGAGGCAAAGACTTTATTATGTGCAGAACCTGTGCACTTTCAAAGACACATTTTTATTCCCTTCGGCCTTGAAAATTATGCCCCTTTCTATCTGCCAAGTTAATTCTTGTTGGCAAAATATGTACAGGGCATAGTGTTTATGCAATTGCTAATTACAAATGGACACCCACCACACTGTAGAACAAGCTCTTCTCTGACAAGTAGACACAAATGTGGCAAGCCATTGTCTAAACCCATAAGACTTGTCATTAACTTTCATTATTACTAATGGGAGTTATGGGCATGTCTCCAAAGCAAATCTCAGGCACCATATCTTTCCTATTCCTGCTTTTGAAAAAAAAAACAAAAACAAAAACAAACCAATTTCATTTTCAGTTTGGATTTGGTGAAATTGTGGGACACACCGGCATGGTTTACTTTGATTCTTCTTTTTATGAGCATAACTAATAAAAATTTTCCAGAGATTTTTCCAGAATCATAAAATGTTTTAGAAGATCCACCCACACTGACTTCTACCTTTTTAGAATTCCTATTAGCCTTCTACTACATGCACATAATTGAGCATCATGAAGAAATTATTCTGTATCTTTTTTAAAGTACCTTTTATATTTTGTTGAAAAAAGCATAAGTATTTTTAAAAGCTATACTTGATAAACTCCAAGTCCGTTTCAAAGAAAGTAATCTCTCTCAGATCAGCGTACATAAAATAACATAGGGAAATTACAGTTATTTGTAAGGCATCAAGCTACACTCCTTCCCCAACAAGAAAAATACAACAGTAACTCAAAAAACCCCTATTACTCTAAGTCATAATATATATATATAAAATATATATATATATGTATGTATGTAAATATATATGATAATGAGTTAAAATATCATCTTCAGAAGTTCATCATATGAGCATACATTCTCATGGTAATCCTTGAGCTTTCAGCCCCAGCACCTTAGTCTACTAATTATTCTATGAAATTTCTGCTTCCACATCTTTGTCAATCAAATCCACTTTTCTTTCTTGTAATGTCCTTCCTTTTTGGTCCTACCTGCTTAAACCTCTACATCCTTCAAGGGTAAGCTCTAGTCTTACTCTTCTCATAGATCCTTTCTGATCACTCTGACCCTCATCATCTTTTTGTTCTCTTATAACACCTTTCTGCCACAGGTAGAGCTGTCAAACAAATCATTGTCTTTTAACATTACCAGATGTAACTCATTTACTCAGGAATTATGTTACATATCTGGAGTGGCATCTGTGTTCTAAAATTCCAAAGGAGACACATAGATTACCCCTTTTAGAAAGAATTGTTATTATTTTTAATGTAATCTATAAACTAATTAATATGCACTTCCAGGACTTAGCACAATACCTACACAACATACTAATCATTTCCTAAAAGTTTGTTCACTTGAGTTTCAGGTTATCTCATTCAACATGAGTGAAAAAAATAATTCATTACAAGTCTTTATGTGCCAGTCACTGTGCTAGCTTTGGGGAATAAAAAAAAGTGAGACAGCACCCTGCCCTCAAAGATTTTATATCCTAATAGGGAAAGACCCATCATGAAGAGTGGTGGTGAGGGATGGGAGTTTTGATCTGGGGAGTCACTGAGAATTTAGTGGAAAAGGGTTATTGAATGATCTTCCCAGCAATTATAGTTTTTATTTGATGGCATTTTCCAGAACAGAAAGGAGAAGTGAGAGGGTAGGATAGGGAAAAGGAGCAGGCAGAGTTGACAAGATGCCTGGGTAGAACTGGGGGTCCCAAAAGATGTTCAAATGGGTTAAAAAAAGTATGATCTTGTACTACATTAATGTCATGGTTTTGAAGAACCTACCCTTCTCTCTAGTCCATTGTAGAATGTTGCAGAGCTGTATCATCCATGAGATAAAGTATTAGAAAATTTTGACCCATTATTACACAGCACTATACCCTGGAAAGTCTAGTGACAAGGCCCACTTTCTCAAATATCTTAAGTACTGGTATTTTCTTAGGGACTAATGTTTTCACTTATGATCCCAGAGAGTAGGGTCTTGTCTTTGTGTCTCTGAAAGACTGGAGTTCCTTTGCAGGTTTGTGCTTATTTGGATGTATCTGTGAGGTATTGGAAAGATCTGGTGATTGAGCTCATGCCAATTAGTTTAAAGGCTGTAGTTAAGAACTGACCTCAGTTCTAATTTATAGACTTGTGACAGTCTTCTTAGAACCCTCATATGTCTAACAATAAGGTTGGAAACTGGAGTAGATATGTTATCTTTATTTGAGATTCTTATTGGTATCAAATTGAATTGTTAATCATCTCCATATATGACTCATCTCCCTATCTAGATTTTAACCTCTTCAAGTTTATAATACCTATATTTCTCTTTTTATTTATAATCTATCTCAAAGGCAGACAGTAGACGCTCAGCCATCAATTCAGTTATTTATAGATATGATGAAAGTATAATTTGCTTAAGGAAAATTCACTCTTTGGTCCTCAGTCATGACTCCAGGATGGAAAATAATGTGAATATTTTGTGATGTAAGTCTTTGTACAATTTTATTGAACACTCAGTATATAATTCACCAAGGGAAAGGGTTGCTAATATGCCTTAAGCTTAATTCACTTTTGTAGGTACAGAAATGTCATTTATTATTAGATATCTTTAACAAGCCCTTGATCCTTTGCTCCACTCATGGTCCTTCAATTACCTGGAAGCGTCTTTAGTATGTGGAATTAATCACTGATATATGTACCTATTTTTGAAATCCCCCATAGTAGAATGGCAATCAGCAATAATTTATCAAGTATCATTTTCTAAAAATACAAAAATTAAAATAATTCCTACTCTCAAAGAATACCAGGAAAGACAACAATTACATGATGAACAGATGATTGGATGAAAATAAATATTGAGTACTTACTGTCAGTGCTAAGTGCTAAGAAGTCAGACAATCTCTGCTATCAAAGAGCTCACAATATAATAAAGGGGGTGAACACATATGAGAGGCTTTAATTGCACGTCACATAGAAAGGCCCCATGGACCTTAAGGTACAATAGTAAAACAGATAGTGATACATCTTCTTTAATCTCATTTCAGTTGGTAAGATCCTATCAGTTTCTGATGTTGAAGCACTGACATTAGGGCAGCTAGATGGTACATGGATAAAGTACCTGGCTATGAGTGAGAAAGATTTTTTTCCCAAATTCATGTGTAGTCTCAGACACTTAGTTATCTTCACATCATTTGAGTAGGCCTGTGACTCTAGGCAATTAAGTTAACCTTGTCTGCCTTAGTTTCCTCACCTAAAAAATGAATTGGAGAAGGAAATGACAAGCCACTTAAGTATTTTTGCCAAGAAAACTCAAAATGGAATCAAAGAGTCAGTTATGACTGAAATGAATGAACAAAGGGCCCTGGAGATAATAATTTTCAGTATTTGAAGATTCTGAGAATTCTGGACCTGTAGGATCTGGACAGCAATTATATAATCAAATCTCCAAAAAAAAATATTCCCCTTTATTGTGGTCATGGGAACTGGGAGAAAATCATGGCCAGAAATATAGAATTCATATATATGTATATATATGTGAAGGGAGAGAGAGAAATAGATAGATAGATAGATAGAGAGAGAGAGAGAGAGAGAGAGAGAGAGAGAATATAATGCAAAGAAGTTAGTTAAGGAGGGTATGAGCATTTGGGGATAGTGTTATCTTGAAAGGAGAGAAGGATTTTATGAGGTCATAGTGAAGGGGGAAATGTAACTCCTAAAATCCCTTAATTCACTTAACATTGTTCTGCTTTTCTCACTCCATTCTCCACCAAATCCTATGGTTCGCTAATTAGTAATCAGTACACCACACTGTAACATTAAGATTCAACTTTTTTCATGAGAAAGATGTTTACCCAGTTAGAATGAATTGCTTTATTGTCTACATGATCCTTAAAAGATTGTTTTTATTTTTTTGCTGAACCTATAATTTATGTTGATAGAGTACTCCTTGTGGGAAATTCTCTTTACTTTTGACACTAAATTGAATTGTAAATCAGTTCCATATATTTCTGCATATCTAAGTCTTTGTACAGTTTCAATTGACTTATTTATATATTTATTTGAATATTCATTTATTTATGCATTTATTTATTAACTGCTATATATTTCTTATAATGCAGTCAGCACCTTCTCTACAACTTAAAAAGTCTTACAGGCTTACCTAGAATGCTGAGAAGTTATTTAATTTGTTCAGGGTCACAAAGCTAATATGTTGTAGGAACAGGAACTAAATCCAGGCTACATTTTATACCATGCTACATCTTACCCTTAACTTAGTTTACACTGCCTTAGTCTCAATTTTCTCATATGTGAAATGAAAATAATAGAATCTTCCTCACAGATATGAAGTGAAATGAAAAAATATATGTATAGCAAGGATGAATTGACCCATACAGGACAGGTCATGCCATGCAGGTAGCAAGAAGGTAGAAGTTACCATTCCTGGTTTTCTCATACAAGAATGTTAGAACATGTTTTTGGCCATGTGATTCAGGGATAAAGAATCTGTTTACTTTGAAATAATGAAGATTCTTCTTTCCAGTTACAGACCTAGAAGAGCTAATGACTCTTATTTTCAAGTTATGAAATATGACAGGAATATTTCAAACTGGTTCCTGATTTGGGGTAAGTATCTTACCTTATTCCTTTCCCTGCTCTTGGAATGTAGCTGTGAACACTCATTATCTAAAGGTCATGTTCTGCCTAGGCTTGCTTGAACCTGGGTTTATGCTGTTTCTTTTGTTTTTGTTCTTTCTTGATTCTAAGTAAATAATTATTTATTCCAAGACAAGTGTGTCCAGGATTGGAAATGACCTTTTAAGTTCAATAGGTCTGAAGGTCCTATTAGATCACTGAAGGGCAATTCCTGGGCAACTAACATATTGCTCTTGGAAAGAACATGAGATTGGCCTATGTCCATATATCTTATCAGCAGCCATGTACCCAGAGTGTAAGATAAAGTATTTTGCCTAATTAGAAATTCTACAAATTGATACATTTTGGGTAGCCTGGTGGTGCAATGGATAGAGTACTAAGCCTAGAATCAGGAAGATCTGATCTAAATTTAAATTCAACTTCATAAAATAATAATAAAACCATTGAACATTAGAAGTACTCTGCTTAATTGTTTAAAAACAAAACTCTAATAGTTTTGAAAGACGTGAGAACTTTGACATGATGCAATGACCAACTGTAACTCCAGAAAATCAGTGATGATGCAAGCTATCCATCTTCTGACACAGAGGTGAACGACTCAAAGTGCAAAATGCAACATATATTTTTAGATATAGACCATATGGGGATTTATTGTGCTTGACTATATAGGTGTTTTTACAAGGGCATCTTTTTTATCCTAATGGAAGAAAGGATAGAGAGAAAAATCAATGTTTATTAATTGAAAAAAAATTTTTAAGTTACCCAGTTTAATTAGAAGACTGATTTTTATTTTATATATATATATATATATATGTATATATATATATATATATACACACATATACAAATATATACACATATATACAAACAAGCATATACAAATCTGGGTCTTTATGTATGTAT
The DNA here is from genome assembly GCF_037893015.1 of Macrotis lagotis. NCBI lineage: Eukaryota > Metazoa > Chordata > Mammalia > Peramelemorphia > Peramelidae > Macrotis > Macrotis lagotis. The sequence goes on along the minus strand of NC_133662.1, from coordinate 99,463,424 downwards.
GTAATATGTGTATGTAAAATATGTATATAAATGTATGAAAAATATGTGTGTGTCCTGAGTTCAAATCTGGTTTCAGACATTAGATGTGTGATCGTGGGCACACATCTGTCAGGCCCTGATTGTCTCAGTCTCCTCACCTGTAAAGCGAGCTGGAGAAGGAAATGGTATACCACTCTAATATCTTTACCAAGAAAACTCCAAATGGGGTCACAAAGAGTTAGACATGATTGAAAAATGTCTGGACAACAAACACATATATATTAACATGGATAGTTTTAAAAACAAAGATTTCTTTGAGTCGAACAGGTTGGTTTTTTATATAGATATGCTGGACAGCAGGATTCATCAAGAAGTCAGAGAATATCACATGCATAGTATCACCAAGTAGGAGAGAGAAAGTACCTCATAAGGAATCTAATCTGATCCTACTCATTTTACAGATAAGCACACTGAGTTACAGAGAGTTGAGAGAGACTAGATTTGTATACAAGTCTGCAGATTCCAAAGGCAGTGATATTTTTCCCTATACTACTCTGTATCTTCTTTAACAGAGCTGATGAATTGACAAGAAGCTAGAGAAGACAATGTCATCCCATTCAGTAAGATTTATGAGTCGATAAGTTTAAATTCAACAAAACTCCAAAAGTCCCCAAATTCCCATAGAGGCACTGGTGACAGTTTGTCTTCAAATCATAACAGTCTGGAATGAGATTTGGGAGAAACTCACCCAATATCAATTGAACTTTACTTATGTTTTCATTGAAGGGTTATTAATAGATATCCTGTGGCTTCCACCACCTCATGGGGATTTCCCATATATAGATTGCCAAGCACCTCAAAGCTATTTACTTTCCTTGTCTCACTAACCCAGTTTCCCTTTTGGGAAGAGATTATCTGCCTGGGGCATAACTTCATCTCATGGATATTCCCATGACTGTCACAGGATGTTTAATTCTAGAATAAAAGCAAGTGTATTATTGCCTACCCAGTACAGAGCTGAAGAGAGCAACTTCAAAAGCAGGCAGACGGCTCAGGGACTGCCTCCAGAGCACCACAGGTGACACCTGCAACAGCAGCTGGAGAGGAGACTTTGCTGTGCTAAGTGATGTTCCTTAGGTAGCTTTTCATCTAGCAGAATGAAACCAGGTGACTGTAATGATCCAAGCACTCTGTTCAGCAGAGGAACATTAGTAATGCTCTCATGAAGAGTCTTTGAATATGAAGCAATAGCATCCTTTTGGGTCAATCAAAAGAGCTAAATTTGTTTTCCCTAAATATACCAACCTGGTGCATTCACCATACATGAGTTGCTGTCACTAGTCAGTTCTTCCTTTCCTCTGTTCACAAAGCCATGATAAAAAAAATTTTTGGTTTTTGTATACTATGGTCCAGGATAATTTTAAATTATCTTGGGCAGAAGATGAAATGTGGAATTTAAAATAAAAATAATCATGCAATCAATTAATTAATAAGTGAATAAAGAAGAACTGTTATGTGCTAAGCACAGTCCTAGTCTTTGTATATACCAAGATGAAAAGTTTACATTCTTTTGGGGAAGAAAACATAGACTGTCCAAATGGTTACAAAAATATGTAAAAAAGAAATAGAATGGCATGGTAGGGTGGGAAGGCACTATTAGAGCAGATCAGGAGAAATCAAATACAGGAAGTAGCTGAATTCTGAAGGAAAGTAAACATTCTTAGAGAAGAAATAAGAGGTATAACTGAGGCACAGGGGAGACCCCATACAAAGACATATGGGTTCCAGAACATAAGGAATATTTAATGAAGTCAAGTCACAGTGTCTCAATGTTTTTTTTAAATGCTAACTAGCCTCAAATATCATCTACTTAGTAGTAGACTCTGGTTCCTGATATCTCAAGTTTTTAGACTGTTAAAGAGTTAAAATATAAGGAGCTAGAGACCCACTGAGATGAAGGACTTGTCAAAGTCATATGACTAGTAAACACTCATGCAGGGGCATCATAATCCAATTACACCATCAGTCTTTTTTCCTGCTAAAAATGGGTATATTTATATTATTTCAATAATAATAACCAATGTTAATCACTAAATCTATTTGAAAAGTTTGCTGCAAATATTGTTACTAGGTCTATATTCCAAAGAAATCATATACTTATACAAAAATATTTATAGCAGCTTTTTTTTTGTGGTGGCAAAGAACTGGAAATTTAGGGGATGCCCAATAAATGGGGAAAATGCTGAACAAGTTATGGTATATGAATGTAATATAATACTATTGTGCAATAAGAAATGAGCAGATGGATTTCAAAAAACATGAACTTTCATTAATTTATGTGAGTGAAGTGAGTGAAACAGAACCAAGAGACCATTGTAGACAGTGACACAGCACTGTGCAATAATCAATTATGATAGACAAAACTCTTCTTAACAATAGGATTCAAGACTATTCCAAAGACTCATGACAGAAAATCCTATCTACACCCAGATAAAAAACTATGGCATCTGAATGTAGATCAAAGCAAATTATCTTTACTTTTGGGGGGGTGCACTTTTCCCCCTTTTGTTCTGTTTCTTTGCTCACAACATGACTAATGTGTAAATGTGTTTAATATGATTATACATGTATAGTCTATATCTTGACTCCATGACCAGTGCTTTATACACTGCACCACCTAGCTGCCCCATGTATAGTCTATATCAAATCATTTGCCATCTTGAGGAGGGGAGAGGGAAAAGAGGGAGAAAAATTTGGAACTCAAAATCTTATAAAAATGAATGTTGAAAATAACTTTACATGCAGTTGGAAAAATAATTCTTTTTTAAGTCAGAATGCAAATAGACTATTTTAATCAATGATCTTTTCTTTGTAATAAATTATATCAACCCTAGTCAGGAAATATGGATTCTAATCCCAGGTCTTCTACTTTCTACCTCTCTGAGGCTTCCTTACTTGTAAAACGAGGGTGTTTGACTAGAGATCTCTACAATCTCTTCTGGTTCTGTCTATTATTTCAATCAGAAGAAAATTTCAATTTGTCATATAGACTAAACTTACAGATCTCTATTGTTGTACACTGTCTTATTAGACATTTCAGACCCTTCTACCCTATTCCTCAGAATCTAAATAGGCTTTTTGCTGTAGGACATCTACAAATGGGGAAAATCATTGTTCCAGGAAGTCTTCCTTTGTTTTAGTCTTCCAAAGAAACAAGGTTTCCCATTGTAATTTTTATTCTATCCAACTCTTCTTGATGCTGTGAACCATATCATACCAACACTGTCCATGAAGTTTTCTTGGTAAAGAAACTGGAATGGCTTAGGATTTCTTTTATCAGTGGATTAAGGCAAATAGAGATTAAAAAAAAACTTGTCCAGGGTCACATAGCTAGTAAGTATCTGAGTTCAATCTTCCTGACTCCAGGACTAGTACTTTAGCAGCCTTTGTTCCATTGTCATGCAACTCCCTTAAGGTAGAAACATTTTCTGGGCAGCTGTTCTCCCCATATCCATTCTACCTCCATATGTATATATTGATTTAGCACCAGCATTGTTTCAATTAATTGTGTCTTTATCCCTTTGGAAGTCAGGCTCAGTCTAAGATTTTACCCTAAATATAGCCTCTAGATGTCTTCTCAGGGTTTAGTTTTAGGACTTTGAACCCCAGAGGATCATGCACTGTGAATGAAATACTTGACAATGTAACTGGGACTTAAAAACATTTTTCCCTCAGTAATAGTTATAGTCTATGGTGGCATTTGTAACAAGTCAGAATAATTTGGTTAAATGCAGAGTAGAATGCTGCTGCTAGAGGAAAATAGATGATAATGCCAAAGAATATAATTGGAAGCACTAATGGGCACTCAGATATTTTAGGACTCTCATGTATATTTAGAGAATCTCATCTTTAGTTTTCAAGGCCTCTTATAAATGATGGTGAAAGAGAAGAGACACTGGTGAACCATACCTTTATATTTGCCCCTGTTCTAAACACAGGTTTTAGTCTAGGAACAAAAAAAACAATAGTTTACATTTTACTGTTGTGATCACGAATATATGGCTAGATACAGCTTACTGATTTAAAAAAACTCCAAAATTATATATTTTGGACTAAAAATGAATAATGTCTTCTACTACAGTATTTAAATAGAACTGAATGGTTGTATTTATATATTTATCTGTTAAAAGTTTGGGTTTTTTTTCTTGTTTTCTACTGAATCCAGAGAAACAATATAGGGAAGTAAAGAATTGACTAGAGAGTTGTTGGAGCCTGGAAACCTAAGTTTCAATCTTGCCTTGGACAATCAATTGCCTGTTTGACCCCCCAGCCAGGTTATCCTCTATGAGACTTAATTTTATCATCTTGACAATAAAAATTGATAATAACTATTTTGCATTGTTGTGAAGAACCATCGAACTCATTTATCTTTCTCATTCTTTGCAAACTTTAAAATGCTATCTAAATGTGAGTCATTACAGGATATCATCTCCACATAGTACTTGCACTTTAGGGAGGGATCCCAGACCTGTGATTTGCTTGCCATTTTGCTTGATATGGAAGTTCCCTCTAACAATGCAGGTGATAATCTCTAGTCTTACAGAACTACCTGAGTCTGATAGGTTAAGCTATTTGCCCATGGTTTCTTGGGCTGAGAATTGACAGATGCAGAACTTGAACCCATATTCTTGACTCCAAGGCCTATCCACTAAACCATACTATGTCTCATCTTGTAAGAAGTAAGTCATACACACATTTATACAGATATATATATATATATATATATATATATATATACATACATTACATAAACACACATATATACTTCTGTATATATATATGTTATACATACATCACATATATATTCAATTGATTCATCCTCATGATGACTAATTGGGTACCTGTTGGAGGCAGTGTGGTATAGGTGGAGTTTTTTTTTTTTTTTAGATTTTTCAAGGCAATGGGGTTAAGTGGCTTGCCTGAGGCCACATGGCTAGGTAATTACCAAGTGTCTGAGGCCAGATTTGAACCCAGGTACTCCTGACGCCAAGGCCGGTTCTCTATTCACTGTGCCACCTAGCCACCCCTATAGTGGAGTTTCAGTATTCACTTACTGTCTATGTGTTTGTCACGCACTAAACTCTCAGTCTTAGTATCATTATCTATAAAATGGGGATACAAAATAGCACAGGGTTTTTGTGAGAATCAAATGGAAAAAATAAGTAGAGCATATTGTAAAACAAAGTACTGCATAAATATCAGCTCTTATTATAGGACATTTGATTATCTCCTAGTAAATTGTGCAATATTTGCTGATGCTTTTTATGTCCTTATGGTTGCTGTCACCATTTTTATCCCTAACATCCTCAAAAAAATGAACACTCACACTAAATGAAATAATGACTTAGGAAAGACATAGCTTACTCAGAAATATAATTTGGCCATGTGTGCACAATAAAAAGTTAACAATCATACTAACTAAATTTATAACAGTCAGTCAAGAAAGGTCTATCAGTAAAAATCCAATTTGCCCAAGTATATGTAGCCAAACTAGGTAGAGCCCAAGGCAAGATTGTGGAGTTCATTTGGACTAGACAGATTCTCTATAAAGTCTTTAGTTAGAGCAACAATAGCACTGTTATTTGACAGCACTGGTAACTCCATAGTGCAGAGCTGTTTGGCTCACACTATTCTTGAATAAAACCAGTGAAATGCTTTAACTTATCCAAGGGCATAATAAGGGCCAGGGCTATTCTCATTGCCTAAATGGTGGAATGTGCAGGGTGTCACCAGATGCTGCCCTAAAACATCTCCCTAAACTGGGGGCGGGGAGAGAAAAGATGTTGAAAAAAAGTAGGAGTCATTTAAAAAAAAACTTAACTCTAATAGGGAATTTTTTTGAGGCAATCAGGTTTAAATGACTTCTCCAGGGTCACACAGTTAGCAAGTATATGAATCCTGAGTTGAATTCAGGTCCTCCTGACTCCAGGACTAGGGCTCTATTCACTACACCACCTAATAACATCTCCTAGTTCATAGAGATCTTCACCTATGCCACTAAAAGCTAAGGATGAATGTTTTTCTCTTTCTAGGTAGAGAAAATCTAAGTAGGTAGAATCTAGGTGATTCTAGTCATCTAAATTCAGATACTCCAACAATAGAGTGTGTCAGTTCCAAGCATCAGTTCCTTCATGTATAAAAATCTGAATGTGAAAGTAAAGTGAAATAATGTAATTTTGAAACCTAAAGCTACTATATAAAGTTTGATTATTGCTACTGGGTTTTCAAAAAAAGCTAAATTTAGATTTTTTTAGTGATTTATTAAAATGAACATAGAACAGAAGACCTAGGTTCAAAGCATTACTTTGCTGCTTACTACCTTAGTGGCCCTGAGAAAATCATTTAAGTTCTCTGTGCTTTAGTTTGCTCATTTGTAAAATGAGCAAGGGGACATCTCAAAGGCATCTGAGGTCCCCTATTGCTGTAATTATATGAACCTTTTACCAGTTTGTGAGTCTCAGCTCCTCATAAAGACCAGCTCTGTGAATATCCTAAACAAGTAATCTCACCTTTCTAAACCTCCATTCCTTTATCTGGAAAATAATAGTAGTTTTACAACCTACCTCCCAGTGTTCTGAGGAGAACATTTTCTGTCCAATCAAGTACTGCACATAAAAGATATGAAATATTATTAATTATTTTGCTTCACTATATAGACAAATAACTACAAAGCAACGTGTTGATTACCAAAACCTGAAGTCACTATAGATCACCTATTTAATTTAATGATCTTTCCTCAGGACTTAACATCCTTTATCATTCTGAAGTTTTTGACCTGCTTAATCATCTGTTTCTTCTAGACAGGCTCATTCTCTTTGACTTTGGAGAAACTACAGTCTCTTGGTTCTCCTTGCTAGGGAAGGAGAACTAGCCTAGCTGAATCAGAAAGTACCCTGAAGAAGAGACAGAGGACAGAATACATGAGGTGAAGTAAATCAGTGCTAACACCAGAACCAACTCCTCTAAGATCCTGTTGAAGACAGGATCCAGGACCTTGCACCCAATAGCCCTAGAGAGCTGTATCCCACAGACTAGTAACCCTGCTTCCACTGTGGTCTGAAGCCATCATCCAAAGAACAAAATCCACCCCTGGAAAAGTATGGGCACTTTTGGTACATTTTTGTACATGTACATGGTACATTCCCACCATTACTACACTAACTGCCAACTAACTATCCCTGATAGGTAAGAAAGTGTAAAATTTCCACTGTCAGGGCAGTCAGGTGGCGCAGTGGGTAGAGCATCATCCCCAGAGTTAGAAGTACCTGAGTTCAAACCTGGCCTCAGACACTTAATAATTGCCTAGCTGTGTGACCTTGGGAAAGTCACTTAACCACATTGCCTTAAATAAATAATTTTTAAAAAAAAATTCCCACCCTCAGACTACTAACCCCATAGAAACCATCTCGGGAATTAATCCTCATGGATGTGTGAACTGGCCATATACTTTTGCAGGTATAGCAGGCCTTGTTTCTTTAGAAGTCACCACTATTCAAGACCCAGAAAGGGAAGTTCTTAAGACCAAAGTCTTTGGAACCCATCAAATGGTTCAATAACAGAAAAAAACATGAGTTTATTCATGGGAATAAGACCAATAAAGATTCATTAAAATCTGCTTTACCTCTTCCCTCAAGGCCTTTGTGCCTTTATTTCTATCTTAAAGCAAGAAATCTCCTTTGTTTGTTTCCCCTCCATTAGAATGTGAACTTTTTGAAAGCAAGGTCTGTCTTAATTTTCAATCTCTATCTCTAGCACTTAGTACAATGGTTTGCATAGTCAACATTTACTAAATGTTTTTTCTTCCATCAATCCATCTATCCATGCATCCATCCATCCATCCATCCATCCATCCATCCATCCATCCACTTCTCCTATTCTTCTAATCCTCCAATCCTCCTTCATCTTTTTCACCAATGCCTCATCTTCTTCCTAAATATTTGCAAATGTGAAATTGAAGTGTCTCCCTTCTGAATTACCACAGCCTAAACAAAGAAGTGGATCTGCTCCTTGAGTGTATGTATATACCCATGATATTATATAAATTCAAGATCATAATAGAGGGAATCATGAAGGACTCATTAATATGGATGTACTCTCTGTCACCACAGATCTCAAATACTCTACCTTAGAGATTGTCTGCATGAATTCTTGTGGCCACAAAAAAATCATTATCTGATAGTAATGTAACTTTCTGACAATGAGCCTCTTTTAAGTTTTATAGACTGGTCCTTGGATAAGTCCATTTCTAGTCTGATACTTAAAGCTTTCCAACTTAATAAGCCTACAATATTTAAATTCTCCCAGGGAACAGTTTCTAAGAAAACTCTATGGCACAATAAAGAATCAGAGTTGATTATTACAAACTAGGATATGATTCACATACAAACATTTTAAAATATAGTAACTCACAGTATCTCCTTCATATCTACAATGCAAAGAAAAACAAAAATATACTTTGAGTATAACAGACATGTCATTTTGAAGTTTTGTTTATACTAGAATAATGAAATAGAAAGGCAGGATTACTAATGCATAGTTGGTGAAACTCTGTATTGATATAACTGTTCTGGAAAGCAATTTGAATTTAGGGAATGAAGTGACTAAAATGTCAATGTGCTTTGATTGAGATTCCATTGCTAGATCTATATCCCTAAGGAAGTCATTGAAAAAAGAAAGTCTTCATTTTCACCAAAATATTTATAGCAGCAGTTTTTTTGTGGAAACAAAAGAAAAGTAGAAGCTCAATCGATTGGGAAATGGTTAAATAAATTGTGGTATATGAATGAAATGGAAAATTACTGTGCTATAATAAACAATGAATATGATGAATACTCAAAAACCTGGAAAGGCATATGAATTGATATACAGCGAAGGAAGGAAAAAAAGGAAAACAATATCCACAGTGACAATAATACTATAAATGGAAAGAACAAAGGAAAAATCAACTTAAAATTAAATGCTGAAAAATTATGAAGAATGAGGTTGCTCAAAAGAAAAAATTGTTCTCCCCCCACCAATCCTTGCAGTTTGCAGGTTTGTATTTGAGAAGGGTAGAGAGTATTATGAGCATAGAACATTACATGTAACATCAAAGTTTTTCAATATGTTGATAAGTTTTGTTGATTTTTTGGTCTTCCTCTAAAACTATTTTAAGGAATGTCTCTTGGGAAGCATTGATAAAAGACATAGAATAAGGCATATATAAAAGAAAGGACATAGAATACAGGCATATATAAAAAACATAGGCAATGTAAAAACAAAATATAGTAATAAAATTCTATTAAAATAATTTAATAATGAAATTTTATGTTAAAACTACTTGCTATTAAATAAGCATGAGTTTGAATATCTAAAACCACTTAAGATTACAGTGGGAAGCTGGAGATCTGGGTTCTGTGTTTTTTCCTACCATTTTTGTGATTAAGGTCTGTGACTTTGAGCAAGTCAGTCAGTCTCACTTAGTCTTAAATGTCTGTTCTGTAAAATGGAATTAATCTGCCTAAAAACCAAGCAGCTGATCTAGGAAAAAACCTTTGGAAATCTACCTTCTAATTTATGGCTCTTTTTCTTTTTTCCTCTCCTATTTCCTAAAACCCTTACTCTCCTTATTGACTTCCCCATTTCTGTCAAAGGTAGCACAAGTTTCCCAAATATGAAAACTCAATTATGTTTTTGATGCCTCCTTCACTCTCAGCTAGTTTATGCTTTGGTAGTTGGCAAATATGATTAATCCTTCATCTTTATAAGGTCTCATATTCATCCCTCTTTAAATGCACATAGCCACCTCTCCTAATAGAAACCCTTTTTTTACCTCATGAATGAATTATCACCATAGCCTTCAAACTACCTTGCCTCCCATCATCTCTTCCTCTTTGAACCTCAATCTACATATATCAAAATGTTGAAATGAAGTATCCCAGGAGCCACACAGTGTGATTCACCACAACCAATAGACTTCTGTAGCAATGGTCTTGGCGAGCATAGAACTAGACTCCATTCGGCCCCACTAATTTATTTCATTAGTTAAAGGTTGCTTGACTGAATTTCTTATAAGCATAAAAATGACTAGAGACAATGAGAACATCATAGCTTTTAGGTTGTCATAGCTGAAAGCACATACTGCCTAACATAATGCTCCTTGACCAAATGACAGTAGCATGGCATTGTCTGCTTACACTGAAGAATAAAATAAACTGGAGACAGCTTTACTCAGAAAGATAAAGCTTTTTGCACTATAATATACAAGAACTATAGTTTCCTTTAACCTACTAATTAGAACAATATCTATAATTGTGCTACTAAAAACACAAGTAATCCTCTAGATAACAAAATCATTTTATTTTCACTTCACTGTCCAAGTAAATTTAAATTCAAATATACTTTTGCCTGCCAAATCTCTCCACCTGTTCTTTTCAAACTTACTAATATTTATAGGAAAAATACTCCCATCAATTTTATTATCAATATAACAAAATTGAGAGAAAATGGATTGAATTCTGAAATGTCTTTAATTTTTTGTTAATTTAAAACCCACATAACTCTATTCACATTGAAAATAGGATGCAGAATTTACTCAGTTTAATATTCAACCACATTCTGTGTCTAAAGCATTTGTTTCCATGTAGGTATGAGTGATTGTCAATACACTGAGTTAAGTCAAGATTATGCTATGCTTCTAAGATTTCCAGATTGTAGCACTCAGGTTGAAGTGTGTTTGCATTGAGTAATGATGTGTTCCTGTGACCTAACTCTTACTAGAGAGTAGTAATATCTGCTGCCCATGGGCCATGCCAGTAAAAATGATTGGTGCTGCAGTGATGAAGTTGTGTGTCATTACCTGAAGCAGCACTTTTGTGAACTCATAAATTGTTAACTGATAATTTTACTCCTATCTAAAATTGGATAACTTCTGATGGTGTGATAGAAAGAGTTGAAGGAAACCAGGTATGTTTCCAAGGTTAAAGCGAGCCCTTGGCTATGCTTATACAGATGACTGAAAGAATAACCATGTAGAGGGAGGGTGGAAGGAAATTTTGTAACTTGGAAATATTCATGTACAAATGGATGAAAATTAATAAATAAATTAAAAAAAAGAAAAACCATGTGGGAAAATAAAATAATAATAATAATAATAAAAGTTTTTCCTTTTAGACATTTCTCTAAAGAGCTGCTCAACCTTTCCTGACTAACCAATCCCTCTGATAATAGAAATGAGAAAATATTTAGCATCTTCCATACATTTATAAATATTAACTTTTTAAAATGTCACTTCAGTACAGACAAAGTCAGAATCAATTAGCAGCATCTCACAATAGACCAATACTTTGCTATTTAGAACCTAATAGCCTCCCCAAGGAGTTCTTTTCAGAAAAACACAATGGCTGAGCTTGGACTGAAGGAGTTGCATTCAGACTCCAGAAAGCCTTCAGGGAAATTCTCTGTGTTCTCTTCGGGTTTTATTCAACAAGTAAATAAATAAATAAACTTCAAGCAGCCAGAGCATTTCCCCCCATGGAAGGGCATAGTTCTATATGCATTAAGGAGTTTAAAATATACTATTAAATATGGATGGTGAATAATTTACAATGGGTACCAAAAAAGAGCCAAACACCTGGGAAAAATAACTATTATGCAAAAAAATGTCATTTTTCCTCCTTTTATTTCTCACTGAAATCAGTATAGTCACAGATTATCTAGAGAACAAATGGAAATAAAATTGGCTGCAAACAAAGTTACAAAAAAAGGATACAAATTAGAATCAGGTGATAAACCAATATGGCTAATTTCCCTTGAGGAAAAAGTCTGCCTACCAAAGTTTACAAATCACTATGTGTAGAGAAGGTTTCTCCAATTCTTGTCATTATAATACAAGGGATTGTTTTAGTTAAAAAAAAGAAAGAAAAGAAAATGGTAGAAAGGTTTTTTATTAGAATGGTTCTTTAATAATAGGAACAGGGAAACTTTGGAAAGAAAATAATAAATAAAAGAAACACAGGGAAAGGAAAATGGAAACTACCACAATTCTCAATTATATTATTAGTATTAATGTATTTTAATTGACCACTTAGTCCATTTTTGGGCACCTGAAAGTTATGTTGATAGAAATAGGAAATTGGTTGAATAGATAACCTGATTGGCAAGAGCAGTTTATCACCTCCTTTCAATTATTAGCCTTGTCACTGTCTCAACACCTTCATTATTTGAAGGATATGGTGATGATAGTGTAGATCTCTGTGCATGGTGCAATCATAGAACTGTTATTAAAGATTAATCCCCTGGGGGACAAAAATAGCAGAATAGGATTGTTTGCCAATGTGAGTTCAGTCTTTCTGGAAGAAGGATAGCACTATTCACAAGAAGCAGCACGCTGGAAAGAATATTGCTTCTGGAACTAGGGAACCTGAGTTCATATCTCACTTCTGACATTTCTAGCTTTTAGGCAAGTCACTAAACTTTGCAGGACCTCAGTTTCCTCAATTATAAGGTGAGGAAGTTGGATTAAATAGTCTCTGAGATTCCTTTTAGCTCTAAATATATGATCAAATGAACTATTTAAGAGTCTGATCTGTATCACCATGATGGATAGAAATAGGATAGGGAGTGAGCCCTTAGAGAGGGACTCCACAACAAGAGGAGACAAAGTGTATTGGTCTGGGGTAAAATGAGGGAGTAAATTGGAGGAATATGATTTGGTTATGGTGACATTCAAACTACTTTGGGAAGGAAGCATGATTTCAGCAAAGAAGAAGCAAGCTACCATCAGCTAATGGCAAAGTTCTAGTAGACCAATTCTAGTTTTAGTCTTGGCTATTATATGGTTAAGAATTTTTAAAATATTTAATAAGGACTGTCAAGACTGTATAAAAATCAGATCAATAAATAAAGTGAGACATTTATTCTGCAATCCAGAACTCAGGGAATTTCAATAATGGAAATTATAAAGATCATATTTACTCAGGAGGAGAGGTTAGTTAGGTAGATGGAAAAAGTAGGTGAGTCACAAGATATTTATCACATATTTATTGTGATATCACAAGATATCATAAGATATTCTTTCTTGGTAAAAAAACCACAAGATGTGTTTAGGCTTCTAGACAACAGAAGTAGGCTGCTAACTGGGTCTCATGTCAAGTTCAACTGTAGGGTCAACAGAATAGCTGAACTGTAGGAAGGAAGGAGTTGTAGAAGCATCCCTGGAGCTATCTTTTTGGGGAACAGGGGTAGTTAAAGACTGCTAGGCAAAGCAAGATAAACGGGATGATTAGAAATTGTTAGTTAAAACTGGGAAGGAATCCCAAAGTTTCCCAAGGATTGACACAATAAAAACTACTTTGATAAGATCACTTTAATCTTTCCCATCCATAACCATCCATAACAACATAACAATCAGAATATTGGGGAAAACAAGGAAGTTCCTTTCCCTTGCCTATATATATATATATATGTATATATATATATATACATATATATATTATATATTATTATATATATATATATATGTATGTATGTATGTATGTAGTTTTTAAAGAGTTATTCTGCTTTGCTTAGGCTTCTCATCTCACATTATCCAGGGATTTCTCCCTGGAATTCTCTTCCTTCAACTCTATCCTCCTTGAAGAAGTAATCCTTCTCTTGGCCACGAAAACTCCTCTTTGTGCACTCCTGATTATATTCTCTCTGAGTACCTCAGAGAGGTACATCATCATCATCATCATTTCTCCTTTTCCTGTCTCTCCCTGTTTCTCTCTGGCTCTCTCTGTCTGTTTCTCTTTCTGTCTGTCTGTCTGTCTCTTTCTCTGTCTCTTTCTGTCTCTGTTTTAAATCTTTCTCCTGAGCTTGAGTCCTGCATTAACAACTGCTTATTGAACAACTTATATTGGATAATACATGATCTTTATACATGATCTTTCTTACTGATAACCCCCTTTTCACTTTTCCTATTACTCTCAAGGTCACCACCATTAAGTCAATTACCCAGGCTTTCAATCTCAGGTGTGGTATTCATCTTATCACTTGCTCTCACTTCACACACACATCCAATTTGCTGTAAAATCTTGCTGTTAGGCAATCACCCTACAGTAGACAGTCTCTATAAAAGAAGGTTATAGTAGTAACCTTCTAATTGGCATTACTGACTCACATCTTTTCCCAATTCAATTCATGCTCCTTAAAGCTGTCATGATTTTCTTAAAATGTAGTTTTAATCATTTCACCCCCTCCCAAATTCCAGAAGCTTTAGGATCATTCTGGAATTTAAAGCCCTTAACAACTTTGCCCCTTTTACCTTTCCAATATTCTTATGCCTTTCTCCCGTTCATATATTCTAGGATCCAGCTTCACTGGATTACTTGCTGTTTTTAATACGTATTATTCTATCTCCTAGACTATACATTCTCACCTGCTGTTTGTTTCCCTTGTCTAGAATGATCTCTCCTTGTTTTCCCCTAAACTTCCCTGTCTCTCTTCATGAACCACCTCAAATCTTACTTTACTTAGGAAACCTTTAAGGACACACACAAAATCCCCTTCCCAATCTTCCAGGCTTTCCCTCAGAGATTATTTTCTATCTCCATATTATAGATCTTGTTTTTACATAATTATTTGCACATCGTCTCTTCCATGAGTTCCTTGGAGGCAGGGACCCTATATTTGCCTTTTTTTGTGCTGAACACAATTCTTGATATACATTATAGTTTCAGTCTAATTGGACTCAACTCTCATTGATCCCATTGAGGGTTTTCTTGGCAAAAATACTGGAGTGGTTTGCCATTTCCTTCTCTAGCTCATTTTATTGATGAGTAAACTGAGGTAAACAGGGCCAAACAACTTGCCCAGCAAGTAAGAGTTTAAGGTCAGATTTGAACTCAGGGAGTTGAGTCTTTCTGTCTCCAGGCCTAGCACTCAGACCACTGTGCCAACTACATTCTCTCCTGATACAACATCAACACTTAATAAGTACTTGTTAACTGACTGGTTGTATACAGATTATCCTGGTTTCTTGAAGGATTTGTTGGCAGAGAGCAAACACTATTAATCATAAATCTAGATGTAGGGGAGGGACCTCATCTAGTTCAATTTCATAATTTTATAGATGAAGAAATTGAGGCCTAAAGTAGATTTTCCTCAGATAACACTGGGATATGGACTCGGGTTCTGTGACTCCCAAGGTCAGAGTTCCAAGATCAGTGTTCTTTCCCTTTTACAATGCTGTGATAGGTCCTACTAAGCTGGGTTGTCTATTTTTCAAAAACAAGTCCAGTTATGAGAGATTTACCACCAGGTTGATTTAAAGATCATGAATTTTTCATCCAAAGGAATCCTTAAAGATAAGCTACTAAGTTATTGGGAGTTATGATTTGTTGAATTAAAGAACAGAGGACCCACAATGACAAAAGTCATAGAACCTTGAAATATTGTAGTCTGTACCATTCAGTATTTGAGCAGCTAGGTGGCACAGTGAATAGAGTTCAGGGTCTGGAGTCAGGGAGATTCATCCTCTTGAGTTCAAATCTAGTCTCAGAACTAAGTGCTCTAAGTATTTTAACTCAGTTTCCTTATCTGTAAAGTGAACCAGAGAAGGAAATGTAAACCATTTCAGTATCTTTGCCAAGAAAACCCCAAATGGGATCATAAGGAGTCATATGTGGCTAAAAATGATTGAGCAACCACATGCTTCCATATTGTATGTTCTGCATTAAAAAAGTGGATAAAATATAATCTTCTCCAGTCATTGGGAACATTTGATTGAAATGCGTGAAACAATTAAGCAATAATTCAAAGTAGTCATAAGGAATTTCTGAATAATTTTCTTTTTTCACATTCACATTTATATAGAATGGCCAATGTGTGTCAAATGACTTATCAGAAGCAACTGCACATTAAAAGAATGCTTATTTTAAAATAGCAGGTGTGTGTGGTTTTTTTTTTTTTAATCTGATCTACAATAAGGGGGGGAAATGTTATGGAAAACATTCTAGACACAGCATGGAAATGCTTTATAATGCAGCCACAGCCACAAATCTTATCAAACCTAAAACTATAACATTTTGAATGAGTGTTTTCCTACTGTGACATCTGCTAGATATGATGTTAAGAAGATCTATGCATGGATCCTACCTCTCTCACTTCCTAGCTGGCAAATTACTGAACCTTTCTCAATCTGGGTGACCTCATCTATTCAAATGGATTTCATGATACCTGGAAGGTCTATTTCACTGGTTTATTTTGAGGATCAACTGATATAAGTAGGTCAAGCGTTTTGTAAAACTTAAAAGTGCCATATAATTTCAGTTGTCATTACACATTTATAATGTTCTACTTCAAGCCATTCTGCCTTTGACATTTTTTGCTATGTGGTCAAGAGAATATCACTTAATCACTCAGGGCTCCAGGCAACTTTCTTAAAACTAAGTTATAGAACAGTGGCCTATATGCAGCAGTGGAAGGAGTTTCTTTCAAAGAGGAAATTCTAGACCCAGTCAGAGATATTAGATAGTTGGATAGATAGCTAGATAGATGTTGTTTGTCCTTTGTTTTCAACGAAGACTATGCCATTAGGAGATAATGCCATGAGAAGCATGTGAATTGGATTTGAGTGGGGAGATGATATGGTAAGTCTTACTTTCTCCTCCAGAGTCATTTGGGTCCAGTGACCAGATATGAATCAGGATGATTAGAGTTGACCATAGATAAGGGGCAACCAGGGATAAGTTACTAAGGTTACATAGTAAGTGTCAAGTGTCTGAGGATGATTTTGAACTCATGTCCTTTTGATTCTAGGGTCAGAGCTTTATGCACTGTACCACCAAGCTGCCCAATAGTTAGATAGATGAGGATGATGTTAGATAGATAGATATATGAATAGAGAGATAGGACAGATGGATGGATGGATGAATAGTTACTTGAAACCCATCAGCAGACTGTTATAATAGTCCAACCTAGAGGTAATGAGGACCCCCCCCCCCATGAGGGCAATAAGAGTTTCAGAGAGAGAAGAGGCATAGGACAGAGAAGTAACAAAGGTAAAATTGAAAGACTTTGGTAACAGATTAGACATAGGGGATGAAAAAATGATCAGTTAAGAATGATAATCTAGGTTGCAAGATTGAGTGATTAAAGGGGATGCTTATATCCTCCACACTTATAGGGAAGTTAGGAAGAAGGAACTTTGAGCATAAAGAAAAATATGGTCAGTTTTGGAGAGGTTGAACTTAAGCCTACTCACTTTGAGATTTTGTATAGATGATATTTGCATTTGTGGAAGCATGAATGACATAGCATAGAGGGAGAAGAGAAGAGGGCCCAAGTTAGAACCCTCTAGGATACCCATGATTAGAGGGCATTTTCTTGTTATGAAGATCTAGCAAAGGCATGTCTGAGAGTGACCAGGAGAGAATGGTGTCCTGAAAACCTAAAGCCAGCATCAAAGTCTGGAGAGAGGCCAAGAAGGATGAAAATTAAAAAAGGCCATTAGATTTGGCAATTAATAATTTATAACTTTGGAGAACAGTTTTAGGTAAACAATTAGCACAGAAATCAAACTGTTAAGACAAAGAGAAAGGAAGTGAAGGCATGAATTGTTGGTGGCCTTCTTAAGGAATTTAAGCACAAAAGGCAAAAGATGAATGGATCAATTGAGGGATTTTGATGATGGGGGTGACATGACCATATTTATACATAGTAGTAAAGTCATTTAACAAGTTTTGATACATTTCAGGCAAGAGATGATGAGTAAATGAACTACTTCTATGTGCTGGTAAATGTCTAAACAATCATCTTTCTGTGAAAAAAAAGTGTTACCCAGGACACACTTTCAAGTTTTATCTGCATAGTTAACATTTTCTCTATCACTATCTTAAGTCTGGTCAATTTGCAAAACAATGTGGAACATTCAAGTCAAGCTCAAATTGAAAAGAAACTCATGAAATCTCAGATGGATGATGCATGAGATGGGAAAACAGATGTATTTTTGCTAAAGTGATAACAGAAAATAACTATTCTTAGCAAACATTGGAAATACTCATGAAAACAGAAGTTTGGAAGAGAACATAGATTTGATCTAAAGGAGGTAATCTAATTAATCTGTATACTTTGTGGTTGTTATTTTTATTATTTTAATGTTTAGGTTTTTGTTGGTTATTTACATATAAGGAAACTGGGGGTCCAGAGAAATTAAGCAATTTGAATGAAGTCATACAAGTAGTAGAGCTGGGGTTCCAACTCAGGTCCTCTGAATTCAAATTCAGTCTTTTTTGAACTATATCTTTCTAAAAGATCTACAAAATTGGAAATTAATAAAGGTGTCCATAAATATCTGCTGTACCAAGGAGTCATTCTGTTTCATCCAGTTATTCTATATTGGAAGATACATGAAGTTTATATTCTATATTATTCAATAATGAATTTGGTTTCAGACACCTAATAGCTGTGTGACCCTGGGTAAGTCACTTAACCCTGTTTGCCTGAGCTTCCTTATCCATAAAATGAGCAGGAGAAGGAAATGGCAAACCACTCTAATATCCTTGCCAAGAAAATTTCAAATGGGATCCCAAAGAGTCAAACATGATTGAAAAGAACTGAAAAACAACAGAAATGAAATTTTTTGGCAGCCTAGAAAGAAAAAGGTTTTTTTTCTCTAAGCAATAAAATTATTTTCTTAAATACATTTCTTAAATGTATTGACTGTTCTAAGGTCCTTTTCAGCTTGAAATATTATACAAATTCCAAGACTCACAATCACAGGGGAGCACTTAGTTATTACAACATACTAAAAGTTCATATATTCAGAATCAACTAATTTGGATCATTTTATTATTAAAAGTAATATTATGAAATAGTTCTTTGAATAATCCATTTTGAAAAGACATTGCAGACCAATTAATGGTACAAAAATCAAAGGGAGTATATCTAACCTGCTGAAGGACTAAAAAAATTTAAGCACTTTTGAAGCTTCATTTCTATATAAATATTTGATGTATACTTATATACTTATTTTATTCCATTAACTAAGGAAGTCCTTACATACTACCTGTTTTGAACATCTCTAAATCACTTGTTATGTATTGTCTTGTTAACTGTGTATGTACATGAGTCAGACTGTAGGCTTTATTATGACAAGAAATATGTGTTATTGAAACTTCATGTATCTGCCAGCACCTAAAACAGTATTTTCTACAGAGATGGTTCTTTGTCAATGTTAAAATGAATTGAATTTCAAAAAAATTCCTTGTCAAAATGTGCAAAAAATGCTTTGGTAGTCAGATCCAAGTATCTTGCTTATTGAACTGTAGTTTAACAATTCTATTCTCATTAAATCAGAAGGGATTTTCTTAGTCATTCCTCCTGAGTCCAAAGAATTTTGTCACCCCCAAAATAAAAATCAATAATATTAAATCAGTAGGTTTTCCCATTGATTAATGAAACTTTTGGCCTTAGGAACTTATTTTCATCTTTATGAGGGAAAAAGAACATATATATATATATATATATATATATATTATATATATATATATATATGAAATCATAGTTCCTTGAAACATCAAAGTGAAGATATTGGGTCCTATCAGGCTATTTCACTTAAAATATAAATTTATCAAGGGCTGGAACCAGCTTCTTTCCAGTTTACTATAATGAAATCTTCAGAATATCTACTTTTCTGCCATACATGGAGTAGGAGTTCAATAAATGTTAATTGATGGTGACAGCAATGATGATAACAAATAGCTAAAATTCCCTTGAGCTTTGCTCAGAATGCAGTGGTTGAAATAAAGAACTCTTTTACATTGATTTTACACCCATCCTAAACAAGTCACAACTGTCACTTCCAATGAAAGCCCAAGATTTCTCAGACATTATTGGCTTCTAATTCTGAGCCAAAAGACTCCCAGGGGAAAATGCAGGAGTTCCTTTATTGACCATTGAGCAAAATCAGTATATGGCCAAGATTTTTTTTTAATTAGGTAGAATACCAAATAAAAGAAGCAGATTTAGACTTTTTTGATATTAGAAGCATTCTTATAAAATGTGTGGTCATATGTGTAGTAAATGACTCTTCTAGCTTTATATTTTCATTTGATATTCCTTTACTTTGTCCAAGTATTCTTATTTTTGCCCCGAGTATGTTAATCATTTTCCTCATTGGTGGACTGCAAGCTCAATGTAATTCAAAGTGCTAAAGTGGTCAAGGAAGCTAAGGTAATCTTAGGTTTAATAAAGAGAAACATAATTTGCAGGATTAAGGAGGTGTATTGAGCTGTGGTCAGACCATTTCTATAGAATAATGATCAGGTTGAGAAGGCTGATTTAATGGATGAGGACCCTTACTCAAATTCTAATCAATTTGATATGATTACATTGTGTAGTGATTATAAGTTCTGTAAATTAGGCCTCAGAGCTTTGAACTGAAGATTGTAAGATCACTTATATGATCATAGAAAGCTAGTTAGAGACCCTCCTCCTTTGTTTTTCCTTGTCTTGGTAACCAAGCTCAGAGTGATGGAGGTGACAACTACATGAAAAAATCCTCCAATTTATATTTGTATTCTTGTCCAACCTGAGCAAGTGACCATGCTATGACCACCTAGTCAGCAGAGATGCCCCATGCTTCAACCAACTCATGACCCTGCTGATATATTGTTTTGCTTATTGTAGTCTATGCTACATTTGGGATTGTCAGTTCTTGGTGCTGCATGAAAGGAAACACATTGATGAATAGTATCCAGAGAAGAAAGACTATAATAAAGGGTTTCAAGTTCTTTCCATATCAGGATTGGTTGAGGGGAAGGAGGGATGTTTAGCTTGGAGAAGAGAATTCTTGGTGGGAAAAGATAGTTGTTTTCAAGTACTCAGAGGACCTTTATTTGGAAGAGAACAACAACACAGAACATTTCATCTTGTTCTGTTTGGTTCCAGAAGGCACAGAACTAACAGTAATGGATAAAAAATATAGACAGGCAGATTTTTGGCCCAACATAAGAAAAAAAAATTCCTAACAATTAGAGTTGTCCAGAAATGGAACAGACTGCTTCAAGGAGGATTTTCTTTCCTACAAGTCTTTAAGTAAAGATTGAATAACCACTTATCATGTGGCTTATAGAGGGTTTTTTTAAATCCAGGCATAGAATTGGCTAGGTAACTTCTGTGGTTCCTTCCATCTATGAGATTCTATGAAACAAAATCTATTAATTTGGAAACAGAGAGTTAAGGTTCAAATTCTAGTTCTGCTGCCTGTGTTATCTTGAACAAATCATATTCCTCACTGGGCCTCATTTTCTTCATCTTAAAAATGAGAAATTTAAATAAAACTATCTTTGCATTTGGTATCTAAGGCTTCTAAATTTAGACTACATTCTAAATCTTGTCATCCTACAATTTGAATATAATATAATTTTTTAACCTCAAGTTTTCAAACTGCTTTTCATTTCTCAAAAATTGATCCCCTACCATCAGGATTTATTGAATGATATTAAATATCTCTGCATGATTCTGACATACTGACAACCCTATGAGATTCCCATGGATTCAAAATCTTATCAAAGTTGATACTGTTTCCACAAGTGCAGAAAATAATTATATCTTCTCATCCTAAGCAATTCTTATCTATGTCCTTCCATAAATACACTATATCATCACCCAGCAGGCTGGAAGCTTTCCCTGTAAGTCTTTTAACATTTCAGTATAATTCCATGATGTTTTTAAAAAAAAGTAAAAGCAAACATTTTAAATCAAATTCAGAAACTACTGCCTAGTGCAATACATAATTAGTGTAAACTGCCTATCTGGAAAATATTCATTTCCAGTCCTCAGTCTCATAGATATAAGGTAAGACCACAAAACTTATAGGAGGAAAAACTTAGTAGTTACATGAAAAGAAGGGATTCCTTCATCCTTCTTCCTTTAGGGCAAAGGACAGGCAAGAACCAGCATAGCCTAATGAATAGGGAACTGGTCTTGGAGACTGGAAAACCTCAAGTCAAATCCTGCCTGTGAAAATATTGAGAACATGGGTTTCAGACTGAAAATTGCAGTAACAGTAAAAATTACTATTTGTATTAACAGAAATTTTTTCACCTTGAAATTCTCTGTGTCCATGAAGTAAGGATTCTAGTCTCTATCCCAGTGTTTTTAGATGCTGAACTTTAGCATAAAGGCAAACCAATTTAAACTTTTATATTGGTAAGCCTAATATCTTTTCTAGTGCCTGGCACTTAGGTACTTGTTGATTGATTAACTGATTAGTAGGTAATAGGTAGGTAATATGAGGAACTGATAAAATTTTGAATCCCATACAAATTATTCTGGAACTTTGAGAAATATTCTGGTTTAAAGATTTCTGTATTCTATTCACAGAAACTTTTGTTGTCTGTAACATTACATTAAGTTTAAGAGAAAACTCCAAAATCACCAATGGTTATGTGGGCAAGAATGTGTCTTATTGTTTTTAATATTTATACAATAATTTAATCACCCCAAATACTCCACACCTTTTGGAATTAACAGGAAAAAAAACCCTACCAATTTTTACTGAATTAATAAACAGCTTACTTTAAAATCAAATTAATTTTAAAAGTTTTTCTGGTATAGGCTGGAAAGAGCATTGGTTCTGAAATCAGGATTCTGTTCTAAAGTCACTTTCAATTTTTCCATCTGTAAAATTGCTGTTATTGTTAAGTCATATCTGACTCTTCATGATTTTTTTTAGAATTGTGTTTTTTTTGGCAAAGATATAGGAGTAGTTTGCCATTTCCTTCTCCAATTCATTTTACAGATGAGGAATTGAGAACAGTGTTGTGATTTGCCCAAGGTCACCCAGGTAGTGAGTGTGTGAGGTTGGATTTGAACTCAGGAAGACTCAACTTCCTGACTCTAGGAACAGAATGCTATCTAATGTACCACCTAGTTACATCATCTGTAAAATTAGCAATTTGGATTAGATGGTCTCAGAGATCCCTTTAAGTTCTGGATGTATGATCCCATAAACTCTGGTAAAATTATTTGATACTATTAATGACCCCAGGCTTCTCCCTAAAACAAAGGGCTATCTTTGAAACATCAAAAGGCATCCAAAAAGAAATTCTATCATGAAGTGTTAATCTCTGACTCAAATCTTTACTATAATTGGCTGTATAATCCTGGGCAAGATACTCATCTCTAGAATGCCCACAGGAAATATTCTGAAACTACTAGTTACAGAAAATTGCTAATCTGGATCAGTGGAAGAAGCTTACTACTCTTTTGAAAATCATAGGACTATACCACATGCCCTAATATTCTTACTATGATACTATATGGAAACAATTCATGGAGTGCTACTGTTGACAAAAAAAATAGAAGTTGGACTTTCTGGATTTAGCCCAAAGGGCAATAAACTGTATATTTATATGCAATACCACTACTGGGTCTCTCTAATCTGAAGAGATCATGTAAAAGGGTAAAAATCCTACATATACAAAGATATTCATGGCAGCTCTTTTTGTGGTGGCAAAGAATTGGAAATTGAGGGGAAATTCATCAGTTGGGCAATGGTTGAACAAATTGTGGTACATGTGATGAAACACTTATGTTCTAAAAGAAATCATGAGGGACAGGACTTCAGAAAAGCTGGAAAGACTTATATGAACTGATACTGAGTAAAATGAGCAGAACCAGAAGAATATTAGTCATACTAACAACAACATGGGGTGATGATCAACAATGATGGACTTGTTCATTTCAGAAGCACAATAATCACAGACAATTTTAAAAGACTTTGATGGAAAAATACCACCCATATCCAGTGGAGTTTAGATGAAGACCAAAATTTATTATCTTCAATTTTTAAAAATTGTCTTATTTATTATGTCACTTTTCTCTCCACTTGGACCTGATTCTTTTCTCACAACATGTTTGATATCGATTTATATTTAACATAGATGATCCTATATCAAATTGCTTTCTGTTGGGGGGAGGGGAGAGAGGGAGGGAGAAAAATCTTGCAAAAATATAATCACCATTTCATGTAGTTGGGAAACAAATAAAAATATTAAAAAAAGAAATAAAAAGAATGGAGATAACTCAAGGAAATGGAGAGAAATAAAGTGAATGTGAATCAATTTTAAATGAGGAATCATATAGGAAATGAGGTGTGAAGGCTAGCACTAGAGAAATGCACAATAGGAGTAAAAGGTAACAAGGGACAGCCTATAGATATGACCCACAAGTATCTCTGTAAAGTCACAAGAATATGAAGGAAGTCAAATGACACATTGGATAGAATGCTAGGACTGGAGTCAGGAAGACTTGAGTCCAAATCCAGCTTAAACTTTTACTATGTAACACAGTTGAAGTCACTTATCCTCTTCCAGCTTCAGTTTCCTCATCTGCAAAATGGAAATAATTCTCACTCCTTCTTCCCAAGGTTATTGTGAAGATAAAGTGAGACATTATATTGTAAAGTGCTTTGTAAACTTTAAAGCATTATAATGCTAGTTATTAGCTAGTTATGAAGCTTCCAGAATATTTGGAGGTCCATCTGTGCCAGATTTATAGAACAAGGATGAGACACAAAGTAACACAGGTTGCAATCTATAATATTGTAGTGAGTACCTTCATCAGTAATGAGATTACTGAACTTTTGAAATACTATGGTATTTTTGGAGACAATGTCCGGAGTTTTTCAAATGTATAGAAATATGTGTGTACATATTGCTACATACACATGCATGCATATATGTATGTATACATATAAATTAATGCTAAAGTCTGTTTCCATCGTGATGATTTATTTATTGTTCAACAACTCAGATTTTATAATTTAAAGTAAGGTAGATATATGCCCTATGGCAGGAGGTAGGAGTGAAGCAAAAGATTTAATTTAAATACATTTTTATAACATTATTTTTAAGCTTTGAATCAAGCTTTTTGTCTGCTCATTTGCGTATTGTTCTCCACTCACATACAAGCTTGAGTATGTGTGCGCGCGCGTGCGCACACACACACACACACACACACACACACACAAACCCACCCCAATAAATGAATGTAATGACAAATGAGTATGCTGGCATTATAATCAAAGTATTAGAGTGCCAAATATAGAGAAGAAAAGAGCCTACTCCCAGTCAATGAAATCCTGATGAGTTATAAACATTCACAGCATAATGACTTACAACCCATCTTGAAAGAAAGATTTTCCTGATCTTTGCTAATGAAGTTACAGTAATTTGTACAGACTGCTAAGAGGCAAAGGAAGGAAAAGAACAAATACAAGATGAGGTCAGGGAAATAAATGAGATTTGTGATATAGCAATAGGAATGCGGTATTGGACTTGTCTAGACATTTCCTCTCTCTCTCTCACCACAAGACGTTTGTTATTGTCAGTTAGACTATCTGAGATTCTTACCTTTGAAGCTTTATAAAAAACCAGTCCTTCCAAAATACAAAAAGAAAAACTGTTTATTGTAGTTTGAGGTTATTGCTCTTTCTACCTGCTCTGTGAATTTGCTTTATCTAATGTCAGTTTAATATTTCTTTTTTAAGAACTAATTTGTATTATTTGAGGGAAGAAAGAATACTGAGACAAGATGCAATTGACTCTCATATTTATGTCTACAATAAACTTCTCTTAACCAATTACATACCAGTATTTCATGAGCTTTGGAATTTGAATATTCTTTCTATTGATGTAGATCACAACTCTCCCATGCCTTCTCATGTTGTGTGATCTTGTCTTCCATTGTCCCTAATAAAGGATCAAACCCACATATTAGAAACCCTTCTCTGGGTCAAAGGGATAAAAGATGTTAAAAATCTTGTGACCTAGATGGTCTTATCTCACCTTTAAGATTATGCTATTCTAGGCTATGTGATGTTTATGTGTACACTGAATGATTCAGGATATTCTTGTCATTATGGAGAGGAGGTCTAAGATAGTGGATGAAGGTTAGTTTAATAATCAGAAAGGCGTAGGTAGGTTCAGGTCTTGCCTTTATTACCTTGGCTGTATTACCCTGGAAAAGACACTTAACTTCTCAATTGTGGGCAATTCTCAATACCATAAGTTTGTAAATTTGGAAGTTACCTATCTAGATTGATGAAGGATGTTCACTCACCTGGGAGTTCCCTTACCAAAGAAATCACAGATCTGGTTTCATCCTTTAACATTTCAAATTAAGAATCAAAAGCCAGAATGTCTAAATATCTGTAAGAGAATGGGCATAACCTTACTGTTTTGAGCATATGTTAGGGTAATGAAGTAAACACTTACATTATTGAAATGTGAGGCTTAGGCTTGGCTTTTTAATAGGTTAAATAACCTTTAGTACTATTTTGAAAAGCAGATGTTACAAAAATGCAAGAGAAAAAGAGCTAGTGGAATTGCTCACATGCAACTTCATTTTTTAATCTTCTTCATTACAGCACAAACATTCTGGTCATGAGTAGGTCATATCCAATAATTCATTCAACCATCATTAATTATGCATTGCTTAGAGTACACACTGAATAAATAAGCATAAATAATATCTATAGCCCAAAGGATACATGAATGCCTAGTAACAATATAGCATTAAAAAATTGAGTTAGCACCCTACAGTAAAAAATATTATGATAGAATCAGATTTTTGGAGGACACATTAATTTTCAGGAACCAAGAAAATTATCATATTTAGAATATTAAATTTGAGGAATATACACATGTAGGACATAGAAACTATGAACTGTAAATTAAAGTCAATGACCTGGTAGATATTGGACTCGGTATTTAGTCTATTTGAAGTTCTTTTCTGACAGTGTCTAAGAATGAAAGACATCTCTTCCTACTGTTGCTCATTTGATATTGGCATTTCCATGAGGCAGATGGTGACCTTATCTCCATGCTTGAGCTAAAACGATTTTTATTAAGATTAAACAAGTGTGAATATAGTGCTAATTTCCTGCAGCAAGCAGAATGTGAATGAGGACAGCTAATGATTGTAAGTGCCCTGCCTTGCCATATGGGCAAGTGTACATTTTGCCAATGAAATAGCATAGAAAATGAAGTCTTTCCCTGAGTTTCACCTTTCACCAACTTAAGTTTTCCAATTCACTAAAGCTGAGAAGATTATTGAATTCTAGCCAGTTAAAGAATGAATTGCTTCTCTTGAGAGTAATAATGCTATCCCAAACATGTGTCAGTTTTCAATATGTTAGCTTTCAAATGATTTGCTATCAGTCATCAGTAGGAGTCAGGGAAAACTGATAAGGATTTCTTTTCAAGGATCCATTTTAAAGACCTAAAGAAAACCGTTCTATTATACACCAACATACAGGTCACTCCTTCTAGTTATCTAAGATGAACAAATGGCCTCTGTAATAAGGCATTTAAGTGCTTGCTACTTTCCTGATATGATATGAATAGGAAAGAGAGGAAGTTTTTGATCCAATATGTAGGCACCAGGACCATACAAACCAGTATCATGGGATATGTTTGTCATCTAGTCTTTTGCATTACTGACGCATTTCATGAAAAAGTCATGAAATTCCTAAAAGAAGAATTGATAACAGCATTAACCAATGATGTGAATTATATCAACCAAATTTCATTTTCTCCTATGGAATCTTTTATTTTGCAAGACAATGGAATTAAGTGACTTGCCCAAGATCTCACAGCAAAGTAATTATTGAGCATCTGAGGTCACATTTGAACTAAGGTCCTCCTGACTCCAGGGCAGGTGCTTTATTCACTCCACCACCTAGCTGCCCCAACTCTCTGCCATGGAATTTTAATTCATCATGCACCTGACTTATATTCAATTGAATACTTGGCACTAATTGGGGGAGGGAAGGGTGGGTTCTGAGATAAAATCACATAATTCTTAAAGTTCATTTATTTATTTATAAACAAATAGATGATACAGTGCACTGAGCTTGGAAACAGGAATATGGAGTTCAAATCTAGCTAGTTCTGTGACCCTAGATAAGTCACTTAATCACTATCTGCCTCAGTTTTCTCAACTATAAAATGGGAATAATAATAGTACGTGAAACCCTACAGTATTATTATGAGTATCACATGAAATGATATTTGTGCAGAGCTTTGGAAATTCTAAAAGTGACATAAAATGCTAGTTATTATTATTGGTAATAGTGATAATATATTTTGAATTTTAATTAATTATATTTGACCTTTACATCACCTTCATTTTCAAATATCTCGCTCCTTCCTCATCTCCCCTAAAAGACCTCCCTTATAACAAAGAATAAAAAAGA
Organism: Macrotis lagotis; assembly: GCF_037893015.1. Classification (NCBI taxonomy): domain Eukaryota; kingdom Metazoa; phylum Chordata; class Mammalia; order Peramelemorphia; family Peramelidae; genus Macrotis; species Macrotis lagotis. Next base: position 99,435,160 of record NC_133662.1, on the reverse strand, counting down.
ATTGAGCTTCAGAAAAATCAATCTACAAATATTATTAAACATCTAATATGCATTAAACACTGAGTCCTTTGCATTTTCAGTTTTTGTCCAGTTTTTTGCCTTATATTTATGATGGTTTTGGTTTATTATTTAAAAAAAATTTTGTTTAAATATGTTCATGGGTTATGATAAGGTGACAGCAAATCATTGTTTCTAAAAACAGTAAGAGAATGGGTATCCCTGAAAACTCAGATGCACTGAACAACTACCACAGTGAGGTTACTAAAGATCAGGACTAGAAATCTTTTGCCAATTGCTAACCCCACAGAATTTGAGCAGACACCAATTATTCCCATTGACCAAGAAATAGGAAGTTGGACTTGCAGGCACAGCCTAAGAGGCTGAGCACTAGGGTAACCCATCCCTAATAATCTAAATTCACTTGGAATATAAACAGTTGATAATTACTGTAGACTTCCACTATCACCAGATTTTTGAGATCTTAACTATTTAGGATAGTTTTAAAAACAGGAGTTTATAAGTAATATTGCCATTTATCAAATGATAAATAACTATAAATTGATGGGAATAAAAGCCCATTACCAGAATAGATATGGAAGTCTTTGTACATAATCTACACCCAAGTCTTAGTAATTAAAAAAATAATTTTAAAATTACTTCTTTCAGAGTCACAGAATCTCAGAACTGGGAGGAATTTCAGAGTACCTAAGACAAATGTACCACACAACACTTCTAGCAAGAGGCTATTTACCAACTTTGCTTGAAGACCTCCAGTAAAGAGGAATCCACTTCTGCTCAAGACTGCCCTTATCCCACTTTTGAATTGTTTTTATTGATCAGAAGTTTAGCTTTTTTTTTTTCTCTTCACATCCCACCTACACCAGGCTTTGTCTAGCCATACAATTGGGCTAACCGTTTGGTTTGAAGTAGAAAAAGAGTCAGATTTTTTTGATCAGACTCCCAATGAATGGGCTACCAGTTGACCATGACCCTTGTGTTGCATAACCCTTGCTCAACAATTATCAAAGCTTTATGGACAAACTGTCAGATGTTAGATAAATCCATTTAAATAATATTTTTTTAGGTCACAAAACCTTTTCCCCACAAGAAATTTATGAACAGGTAAAGAAAGTATCACTAATATTTTTTGATGAGACCTGAAAAGATTAAATGATCTTCCTAGAGATAAAACATAATAAGTAGAACTGGAAGTTGAATTTGACTCCTTTAACCAATTAATTTGAAAAAGTACTTATTAGGCAATAATTATGAGGTGGACACTAAGAATAGAAAAGCAAAAATTAAAACAGCTCCTGCTCCTCAAAGTTACTTTTAAAAAATGAAATGTACTCAGATGAATAAAAAATATGGGAAAATGGATGAAAAATAGGTATAGATTCAGGGAGGAGAGAATGAACATCTTGGGAGATCAAAAAAGGCTCAATTTGGAGATGGATTTTGAGTTGAATTATAAATGAATTTAGGGACTCCAAGTGACAAAAGTTAGAAAAGAAAACATTTCATTATATTTTGAAAAACATTTAGAAGATTATCATGGCAATGTGCATAAGTAAATCAAAATAAGAGAAAGTTGCCCTTGTCCATTTGTGCATTTTCCATTTGATGATATATCACTATAGTCTGTTGCTGAAAGCTATGGGCTCAAGGGTTTTGCTTCATATTAGAGCTGATCTTAAACAGCATATCTAAGAATATTATGAAAATTTGGTGATGCAAGAATGGCTCTGACTTTAATAATTGAACTTGTGTATCTTACTACTATCATATTATGAATAGATACTGAAAATAACCCAGTAATTATAAAATATTTTGTAAAGTAAGGTAGTGTTTTCTAAGAAAATGAGTCATTTCTTTTTGGGTTTATTTCCATTTTTAAAGCATATTGGATGAAAGCTACTACTTCACCATATTCAAAGTGTCAAAGTGAATAAATACATTCTACACTTATAAAAATAAGCCAAAAGCTGATTTTTATGACTAAAGTTATAGAATAACAAAGAAATGTTGTCCTAAATGCAAACAAAATGTATGTCCTTCCAAAGAACCTATGCACTTTGATTACATAAAAGAATCCAAAATATTCTTGTTCCAAAATATTAATACTAATCCTCTTTGTGGCAACAGAAAACTGGAAACAAAGTAGGTACTTATTGATTTAGAACAAATTGTAGTATATCTTGGAATTTCAACCATCATCTTGTCATGATATCCACTATTCCCCTTTATGTTTCTCACCTAATCTGAGCTCCCACCCAAAAGTTGTGCTTTTCTAATTAGTGAGAATTCACCATTTCCATTCCTGAAAGGACATATCAATTCAATGTATTATTCAAAATCTATGGACTACATTCACTACCCCTATAATTTCCTAGTCCAAAATATTCTTCCTTGGCCACATTTCCTTCTATGTATTATTTTTCTTTATTGGAATATAAACTTCCTGATGTTAAGGATTGTTTTGCTTATTGTATTTGAACCACCAGTGTTTAGCATAATTCTTTCTTTTTTTCTTTTCTAATTCCCTTCCTTCCCTCCTTAATAGTGAAGTAAAAATGATGAACATGAAAGAATTCAGAAAAACATAGGAAGACTTTTAACAAAATCAGAAAAAGGAGAGATTCAATTGTATTACTATTAAAAATAAGAAAATGAAACTAATTACTGAGTAGTATTACTTACCAATCTTATCTATGGAGAACTATTGAAAGATAGGGAACTATATATATAGAATATCACACACATTGTCACAATAGTGACTATAGTTTTTCATTTAACTTTTTTTTCTCTTACAAGGGAGTCTCATGGTGTGTGAGAAGGGAATGGGATTAGAACCAACAAGATCAATAATGTTCTGTAGGATTTATTTTGTAATGTAAAAACAGGAGACAGAGTCGATAGAGGGCTGTGTCTGAAGTCAGAAAATTCATTATCCTAAGTTCAAATGTGACCTCAAAAACATACTGTGTGACTGGGCTTTTCTCTTAACTCTGACTCAGTACCTCATCTGTAAAATAAGGACAAGGAAAAGGCAAACCACTTTAGATATCTTTGCAAAGTAAAGCCTAAATAGGGTCATGAAGAATCAGACATGACTGAAAAATGGTTGAACAACAACAACAGCAACTTTTTAAAAGTTGATGTCTAGCATGGATAAAACTATATTGTAAAGAAGAGGCTCAGAATGGTCCCTGGCCCTATTCGACACCAGATGGTGAATCCCTCTTAATCAGTTAATGAATGAAACCTCAAGGCCAAAATAAATAGCCCTAGATCCCTTTCTGAATGGCTTTTTATTAGACTAAAACTATTAGAATAAAATGGCTTTTTATTAACGTTTTTATAGACTGAACCTAAAATGGCTTTTCTAATCTTAGATATTAAAGTTTTCTTGGATTTAAAACTCAGATACTATCAAGTCATATTTCAGGAAGCCAATATGCATGCTTTGTGACAAATAAAATGCATATTTTAAAATAAACAGATGAAAATTTCCTTGAAAGGCATTGCATAAATCCCCCCCCCGCCCAAAGATCATGTGTAGACATAGTATCAATCAGTCAGTTGGTATATCAGTCAGTCAATAAGCATTTATTAAGAATTTTCATTGTGCCAGTCACTGGGATCAACTATTTCCTCCTCCCACCACACCATTCATTCTGATGTTCCCATTAAATTAAAAAATTGGAAATTAATGTGATTTGTAGCTTTCCAAGTCTTCAATGTATAACATGTCTCATTCTGAATTGCACATCATTCTTTGAAATTAGCAATCAAAGAACTCTAAAAAGGATAGAGCAACAAACTGCACAATGGTTTAAATCACTGAGAAGATGGGGTGCCAATCAGCTAATTGTAATTAGGTATTGTGCCTGCCTAAAAAGAACCTGAAATGGAAATTGTTTCTTATTCAGACACTTACATACATCATTCTTTGAAACTTCATGAATTTTGGATGGATTTTGGCACTGAATCATATTAATCAAACTCTGGAAATCTTTCTCATTTGAAAATAAATGAATGTACACCATTTTATTTCTATAAACTTCTCAGAAGTATTTTTTAGAAATACGTAGTTTCAATATGAGGACTCAATCTATTATGTGTAATGTATGGGTAATGCATTTAATTTTAAAGTCAATACAAATAACAGAACAATTTGAAGAATACTGGATTAAAAAGTTAACTTGGGAATCCAGGATCTAATTGTGACTATAGCTCAACAGGGAAAACAAGTTCAAGAAAAAATAGGCATAAAAGAGAGAGTTCTTTTGAAAAACTGAATTTCTGTTGTCTGAAAATTCCCAAAACACAAACTTCCCAGCAGAAGATACTTTCAGGGAAGCTATTTACTTTCATATACCAGCTTAGCATCCACAAAGGAAAGAAAGCAATTCATCAAAACATTTGTTTGAAAAGGTTATTGCTTCTTGGAAAGAAAATGCCATACTCAATAGGCAGAACCAAAAAAGGTTGAAATCCCACAGTCAAGAATTTTGAAAGGAGAAAAAAAATTGTAGAGTCACTTTGCCTGTAGGAAAATAGCATCAAAGGATAATAGGATCATAGGATTTAGAGCTGGAAGGGACCTTAGAGATCATCTAGTTCAACCCTCTTATTTTTAATAGGAACCTTTTGGATTTGTTTGTTTAATTTTTTTGGCAATGTGGATTTCCAAATAGAATAGGAGGCTAGAAAACTGAACATTAACAAAGTTATTAACCTCTTTCCTAATGAATTTGAATTAATGGCAAAGAAAAGAAATGAACTTCTGTGACTGGTTAATGGAAGCAAAATGTATTTAAAGTAATTAGACTTAATTCATTAAAGAAATACCATTCTTATGTTCTGACAGATTCAAAACAAATTATTTTTTATTTTAATTTTATATTTTTCAATGAACAAAAATTTATTTTCTCTCCTCCTCATCTCTTCCTCTAGTTCATTTCAGTTCAAAATCCCTGTCCACAGGGAGCTTACAATCTAGAGGTAGGAGAGGGAGGAAGAAAATACAACACATCCACAAACAAATATGATGCAAGGAAAAATTCAAACTACAATAGGAAAAATTAAAGATAGTTCACTTTCATCTTGGGATCTGAGGGATTAGGGATCAGAAAGGAAATTCAGATCAGTTTCAAGAAGGAAGCAGTTACAGTCATTTGCACTGTGTTTTGCTTTTGATGAAACATTAAAAGGTTTTTAAACACTTCATTGCATTTGACTGTTACAACAACCCTGACACAAAATATGAACATTGTTTTGTCCCCTCTCCCCCCGAATTTTAAAGACAAGGCAAGTCAAACTCACCAAAGTTAAATCACTTGTCCATTGATTACATAGTTAAGTAGTCTACCTGAGAATGTAGTACAGGAGAAGAACTTAGACAACGTTGACTTGAAAGTAAGAGAGATCTTCCTTTAGGAGTATGGGAGAGTCAGTTAGAATCACCTCCAAAGAGTGAATAGTTAAATTTTCAGTGTAAGCATTTACAGCTCAGAAATAAGCAAATACTATAACCAGTGCTTGATTTATTGTATTATTGATGGTCTAGACTTTAGAAAGTGTTGGAGAAAAGTCCATAATACATAGTAAACTCTATGTTTTGAGTAATTTTTTTTAAAACAAGAGGCAGTTGTTAAATATTTACCAGCACATCTCTGCCTGGATTCAGCTCTAAGTTCTCATATTTGTGATCTGTGTGATAATTAGCAAATCACTCAATCTCTTTGAGCCTTATCTTCATCTGTAAAATGGGGCTTGCTCTGAGGCTCAAATAAATAATACATATAAAGAACTTCATAAATTTGATACCATATGTGACTTCTAACTATTATAGAAATCAAGTTCAACTCAGGTCTTCTGACTACTGGTCTAGGACTTTTCCATTGTATGTATCACATTTTTCAATGTCTTCCTGTTATTATTGTAAGGTACAATTAAATGAAAATAATCAATCTGAAAATATTTATCACAAAATAACTCATATTTATAAGGTATTTTATGTCTTACAAGTACTGTCCTCTCAATAAGCCTTTAAGGCAGATAGTATATTACCCTTATGAACAAATGAGTAAACTGAGGCTGAATTCATCTCACTAGTAAGTGGAACATCTGGGATTTGAACCTAGGTGTTCAAACTTTTCCAAGCACTTGTCTAAACACAGAATGTTCTATTAGCCATGACCCTTTATTAATTAAGACAATACTAATGAAAAAAATCAAGGAATCAAAAATGTGCTATTGTTTTATAAGCAGTTTGAATAGAGACATATCTTACTTTTTAACAATAGAAATTTTATTACATTGTTTAGAAAAAGCTCCTTATTTCCTACAAAGTTATTTAGAATGTCTTACAATCTGTATAGTTATTTTTTTAGTTAAAATACTACACAGACAGAAGGAAGAATAATTGCTTAACAAATGTTTGTTGATTGAATGAGTAAATTAATTAATGAGCTTTCGTAGAACACAAATATATTTGCACCTGGAGAAACATGTTATATTTTAAAATAATATTTAATGTTATTTTCCACAACATGGAACAACATATCTTGAGAAGTAATATAAAAGATATTGTCAAGGACATATATGAAGAAAAAAGGAGGTGGATCATTTGCAGGTAAAGAATGAGAGATAATCAGCATCTGCCTTTTGTTGAATAAGTATACCTGAAGTAACAACATAAATAGAGGGAAGGCCTTTGGTATGTCTGATATTTTCTCTAGGAAGTTTGCTTTGTTTTGTTTTGTCTTATTACAAAAATAAACGAACAAGAATGAGAGGTTGTGTGATATATAAGATTGCTGGGTGTTTTATTAGATAGTGTTCCAGACGTGGAATCAGAAAGATCAGAGCTCAAAATCCAGCCTCAGACACTTACTGTGTGACCCTGGTAAAGTCTGCCTCAATTCACTCATTTGTAAAATAGGGATTATAATAATCCTTATCTCCCAAGAATGTAGGAAGGATAAAATGAAAAAAAAAAGCTTTAAAGCACTTTGTAAGCCTAAAATCACTTTATAAATACTAGCAGTTATTATCATCACCACTCCCTTCCTCCTCCTCTTCACTTTTACGGTGAATAGAGAGCAAGCATAGAATTAGGAAACACTTGGTTGAAGTCTGGCCTTAGACACATGCTGGCTCGCTGACTCTGGCCAAGTTATTTAAACTTTTAGTGTAACTGGCAGCTCCCTAAGAATGCAAATTAAAGAGCAGGATCTGCATTGGTCAGGGAACTTTTCTGACTTGGAGTCGTGAAATCACAGCTAGAGGAGAGACAGAGAGAGAGAGACAGAAACAGAAAAAGGAGAGAGAGAAAGAGAAACAGAGAGGAGAGAGGGAAAGAGAAAATAAGAGAGAGAGAGACAGAGAGAGAGAGAGAGAGAGAGAGAGAGAGAGAGAGAGAGAGAGAGAGAGAGAGAGAATTACATTATATGAGAAGTGAATGTGAACTTGTGGTAGGGAATACTCATTGACATTGCAGAGATTTCAAAATTTATACTTTCATTTTTAAAAGAGTCAACTAAGATTTTGCCAACCTTATGGCATTTGAAGCATAATATGTTGCGCAGATAAATTGGTACTGTTGAGAGAGTGCAAGGCTTGGAGGCAAGAAAATGTTAGTTCAAATCTAACCTCAGACACAAGGTATGTGACTCTGGACAAGTCACTTAACCTTATTTGTCTCAGTTTCCTCATCTGAAAAATGAGCTACAGAAAGAAATTACAAATCTCTTCAGTATCTTTGCCAAGATAATCCTAAATGGGTTCACAATGAGCTGGAAACAAGCAAAGAACAAAATGATGGAAAATAGCCTTAACTTTTATTCTCAAGTCCTGGCTCTAGAACTTTCTATCTATTTGACTTTAGTCATTGTACCCTTTCTGGGGTTCAGTTTCTTTATTTGTAAATAAGTGAGCTGGATTCAATAATTTCTAAATTTTTCTTAAGTTCTAATATTGTGCGACTGCCTCAGAAGTCTGCCCGATTACAGCTTACTTCTTCATAATATGAATAAAGTACTTGACCTCAGTTTCCTCATCTATAAAATGAAGAAGTTCAATTAGATGGCCTCTAAAGTCACTTCCAGCTACATAGTTTTCATTTTCAGTTCTATTGTCCTAAAGTTGGAAATTTCATATAATTAATAATTAATTATAATTAATCTATAAATTAATTATAAAAACCTATTAGGGAGAATGCTTATAGCTACTACCTGTCTCTTAATGGTCTAAGCTTTATGACAACAAACTTACAAGGTATTTGATGATAATTTATTCAAAGCATATATTGTTACCCCAAATAGAATGTAAGTTGGTGGAGAAAAAGGGCTGTTTATTTTTGTTTTTGTATTCCTGGTGCAGTAGTTGCTCAATAAATGTTTATTGATCGCTGATTAATATGTTCTTAAAATCTCTTCAAACATTTCAATGTGGCATTGAAATGGACTTAGGTTCTCAAAAATTTTGTCAGTATAGGGCAAATTTTGGCAGGTCCTAGAAAACTAGCAAGGTAAATGGATTGTCTATCCACTGTTCTAGGACAGCATAGTTAGGTATGGAGAAATAGTCAGGCGATACTTGTGTCTGTCATTGGTAGTGGTTGCTCATCTGCTATGGCAAAGGGAGTAGCCAAGACAAATGAAATCATGACTCTAGTGTGGCATAATGGAGCAAGCATTAGTTTTATTGCAGAGATGAGTGTTCAAATCCCTCTTCTGATGCAAATTGTCCATGTTAACTTGGACAAAGCACCTAACACACCTGGATCCCACTTCCCACACTTATAAAATGAGGACTAGGTCACCCTGAGCTTCTTCTAGCTTTCAAAAATATGAACTTTAAAAGTATTGTCTGTGTTATTGAAGCAGAAGCAGTGTAGTTCCAGTCTTATACTTTGGGAATTGGGCTGGAGAAAAGACTAGTGCCCTTATTAAAAGTGACATCACTAAGGGTGAATATTTTACTCTAACAAAGTGTGATCAATTGGTTATTTTTTTATCCCATTATTTTAGCAGTTTAGTGTAATGTCAGGTAAACCCTGTCTATCTGAAAGATTCAAATCAGGAAAGAGCCATATTTTGCCCTGTTTTGGGGACATTTTAACCAATCTAGGATTCATGCAACAAAAAAAAAAAACCTTTGTCTCAGATCCAATCTGTGAAAGATTTTTATCTTGTACAAAGTCTCCGCTGATGTTAATGAAACACAATTCATAATTGGCCTATCTAGTTTACTTTAGCATCTGGCAGGTTTGCAGACTTGACTAAAAATATATGCTTAGAGCCCACTGCTGTATAATTAAATGAGAGTTTGGCTGTATTCAAAAATGCAAATGATTTCCTGGCTTTTCCTTTTGTACACTCTTCAATTATTTATGTATGTTTTCCATTCATGTTGCTTTCACTGGTTCAGGAACAATTTAGTTTCAACAAATTCTTCATTTGCTTAAAATTTAAATTAGATGATGCTTCTAACATATTGCTAAAAATATGTTTCTGTCACTGGAAAGGGGTAGGATGGGTTTCTTAGGATGTGGGCCATTTATTTTCTTACAAAGAAAACTTTTAGCTCAAAAAGAAAAAGTTAAAAATTTTAATATACATTTTTAGAAAGTTATCTGTAATGAATAGGTTAAAACGTGCAACAGGCAGTTTGACAGACACATATAATGCTCATTTTAAACAGTGCCGAGTTCATCTTCAGGCTCAGAAATTTACTATGTGGATGTGGGCTAATGACTTAACTTTTCAGCCTTAGTTTCCCCACCTATGAAATGGCAATAGTAAATTGCCTTATCTTATTGTGAGGCTCAAATAAAATAATGCATGTAAAGTACTCTGTAAATCTTAAAGCATCATATAAATGTCATCTACATCATGAAATCATAAAATTAAAGGTAGAAATTACATTAAGCTACCTAGTTCAATCCCTTCACCTTAGAGATGAGGAAACTGAGAACTAGAGAATTGAATTCAAGCAGCAGAGCAAAGATGTGACTCAAAATCTCTAATTTCAGACCTAGCACTTACATATAAATATCAGTTACCACTATGATTATTATTCCTAGGAGGAATAGTAACTATATTAGAATAATACTAATCTTATTCCAATGAGCCTCTATTTTCTGAGAAATTCATAATTGCAAATTTTTCTATTCTTTAGTTAGGGGGAAAAGTGTAGATAATTCTGCTAGATTTAAAGCAATATTCTTCAATTTAAAGAACAAAGTTCTTAACATAGTCAAATGAAATAGAAAAATGTGCCCTGTGCCACCTTATTGATTAACTAATAGCACTTTTATTGACATGTCATCAGAATCCAATGGTTCAACATTTCTGCTCTGGGGTACATCTAATCAATACTCAGTAAGTCAAACAACACAAAGAGCTTTCTCTCCAGTGTTCATTTTTTCCATGCTTGGAAAACTCACAGATGCTTCTTTGGAATAAATAGTTATGTGGAATTGGCAGACCTTTATTCTACTACTACTGCCCATCATTTTCTACCTGAGTAACCTTGAGCAAGTTTCTTCACTTCTATTGACTTCAATTTCCTTATCTGCAAAATCAAGACAACACTTACAGAAGTTTATTGTAAGAAATAAGTGAAATAATTTCTGCAAAGTCTTACCTAAATTTGATAACAGACTAGAAGTTTGCTTTAACAATAGAAATCATTCATATCAGCCAGCATGTATATAACATTTTAAAGTTTACAGTGCATTTTGACTTTTATTACTTCATTTGATCCTTATAACCTTAGGAGGTAAGTGCCAGAAATTGAGAGAGAGAGAGAGATTGAGCAATTTTTTTTTGGCAAGGCAATGGAGTTAAATGACTTGTCCAAGGTCACACAGTTAGGCAATTATTAAGTGTCTGAAGCTCGATTTAAACTCAGGTCCTCCTGACTCCAGGGTCAGTGCTCTATCCATTGTGCAACTTAGTTGCCCCAAGCAATTTTCCCAAAGTCACACAGCTGTTAAGTATATTTGGCAAGATGTGAAATTAGGATTTTTTTGACTTCAAATCTAGTGTTCTATAACACATAGGTGTCTTTTTATTACATTCATTTTACCCTGGGGCCAGCTTATAGGGTGTTGATATAGTCATTATGCATTGCTATATATTACTCTTTCAAATATAATTACTAAGAAATGCATGATGCAAAAAAGTGTAGGGTATAACTAATAGAGAGTCCAAATGTTCTGTTGGTATCTTATGATGTCAAGAGATTATAAAAAAGTCCTCATACATTGGGTAGACTCCCTGATGAGAAATAATGGACAAGTGTTAACACTGGATATGCAATGACATGTATCATTGAAGGGAACACCCACACTAATGATATCATTGAAACTTTGGAGCACAACATGAAAACTAATAGAAAAATTCAAAGATAAATTTTTGAAAATGTTTGATTCTTACATTCTACTCAATCAAGCTCCTCTGAAACTAATTATATCATTTCAAAATAGAGTAATACTGATTCCAAAAAGCTGATAAGATTTGATATAGTGATGTGTGTGTGTGGGGGAAAGAGCCATGAGAAATGTTATCAAAAGGGAATGATTTGACAAAATGGCAGTACTGACATTTAAGAAATCATACATTTGGGGGACAGGAATTAGTGCCTATGTACTAAAGACAAAGCTTCAGGAAAATCTATTTCTTGGTTGATCCTGTTTTTCTGTTACAGGAAGAATTTTTTTTTCATCTAATTGTTTCCTCCCCCCCCCCCCCAGACAATAGAATGACTTTAAAAGTCTCTAAGATAAATGTAATTCCAATCTTTATCAAATTTTCTTACTAGGTCAGGAATGATGGAAAAATTACTGGAATTCAAATATTTGCAATAAAATTCTACCCTAAATACTTACCAACTAGATGACATGGACAAACAAATCATAGAAATTCTCAGTTTGCTTATCTGTAAAATAAGACTAATAATGAAAACATTGGCTACTGCACAAGTTTTTTATGGGGTTGTTTACCAACCTTTAGAGTAGACATTAGAAAGATCTGAACTTTTTTTGTTTGTTTGTTTTTGCAAGGTAATGGAGTTAAGTGACTTGCCCAAGGTCACACAGCTAGGTAACTATTAAATGTCTGATGTCACATTTGAACTCAGATCCTCCTGACTCCGGGGCTGTTGCTCTATCCACTTCACCACCTAGCTGCCCCAAGATCTGAACATTTTGTAAAAACTTTGGGGAGAACATGGACAAAAGTAGGGATCACATGGATGGGAAAAACTCCCCAAATCTTTGAGGATGAAGATCCATTTGATGCAAGAAAAATAGTCTTCAAGTTTGGATGTCACCAGTATTGTAAAGGGGGTTCTAATTCAGGTATGATTTGGATTAGACAGCCTCAGAGGTTCCTTCCAACGCTGAGATTCTGTGATTCTGAGGCTTCAGTTCCCAAATCCTGAGTAATTCTTGTGACAATTACCTGGCCACCTGTACTCAGGTTCTGGTATTGTATCTTCTTGGTCAGTAACATTATCCATGATTCCAGTAAAGGAAATCCTATAGAGATAGTTGGCTGTAAGTGGAGTGAAATCTTAGTATTCTCACATCTGGATTGTAAACCAAGAGTAGTGTTAATTGATTATCCTTACATTTTCCATTTCAACTACATAATATTAATTGAATTTCACTTGCAGTATTTTGACCAACTCTTCTATGATTGGTCTCTACCCCACAGGAATGATAGGTGAACTTGTACAAGCATTGACTTCAGCATTGAATGAATTTGAATTTTGTGTACCTGTTCTCCTCCAGAAAGGGAGGCATAATGGGTAGAGTATTATGCTTGGAGTAGATAAGATTAGAGTTCAGCCTGCCTCAAATACTCATTAGTTGCATAACCCTAGAGAAGTCATTTAACTTCTCTCAGTCTGCTTCCTTAAAGTAAAATGTTTTAACAGCCATACACCTTGTAAAAGCTGCATAACAACAGTTGGGATTCACAGGGTTGTTGACCTGTGTTGTTGACCATTAAGAATCAAACTTTAAAGTGTTTTATAAATGTTGGCTACAGCAAGCTGCTTGGAGATCCCTGTTCCACTCCCACTGATTCTCTGATCATTCTTGGGGGTCATTTATCTAACTTTGTTTAGTGTGCCATCTTTCTTCTTCTCTGATCTCATGCCCTGTGTCCAAAGACTGCTGCTATTCATGTCACTGCTGATAATTGGAGGGTTGATGTTGATTTAGAAGTTTGGTAAGTTTATAGAATGTCTGAATAGCTGCAGGTTAATTCTGAGCTTCCAATAAACTCCCCAGGAATTTCTATGAGGCAAAAGTAATCATCCCTCATACATGATACATACACACACACACATATATATATATATATATATTTATACACACAATATATATATATATATATATATATATATGGACACACATGTGTATAGTCAGATACCTCATAATTCATCAAATCAAAACCCACAGGCCAACCCACAAATTCCCATTACTTCTTAAGTGATCATACAACCTCTGCTTAGAGAACTAGAAAGAGGATGGGTGAAACTACCACCTCTCAAAGTATATAATTCCATCTTTAGTCAGCTCTAATTAATCATTTTTGGAAGTTGCTGTTTTTTTCCTGACAAGCCTGAATTTGACTCTTTCTGTTTGTTACCTGATTATGCTCTCTGAGACCAAACATAATGAATTCATTTTTTCCTCCTGATAACAATCATTCAAATACTTGGAACATTTACCATGTGGGCATGGGGGTGTATGGGGGTATGTCAGGTGACTTTGAACCAATTGTTGGAAAACTGAGAAACATACCCAGAGATACTGTTATATTATTGTACCCACATCATCCCATGCTTGATTTGATTATTTGACTTAAGTAATACATTTATATTATTATTATTATTATTATTGCTATTATAGAATATATAATTATATGTTAATATTATTATATAAATACACTCTTGAGTCAAGTAATTCATTTTTATTTAATTGAATCATCCTTTAACAAAGTACAAGGAAAATGTACTGTTGGTGGAACTGTGACCTCATCCAACCTTTCTGAAGAGCAATTTGGAATTATGCCCAAAGGGCATCAAAAATGTGGACACTCTTTGATCCAGCAATACCACTACTGGGTCTATGATGAGATTATGAAAAAGGGTAAAAACATCACTTGTACAAAAATATTCATAGCAGCCCTATTTGTGGTAGGAAAGAATTGGAAATTAAGTGAATATCCTTCAATTGGGGAATGGCTTAACAAATTGTGGTATATGTATGTCATAGAATTCTATTGTACATTAGAAACCAGGAGGAATGGGAATTCAGGGAAGCCTGGAAGTAGTTGCATGAACTGATGCTGAGAAAGATGAACAGAACCAGAAGAACATTGCACACCCTAACAAGGTGATAATTAAGCTTGATGGACTTGCTCATTCCATCAGTGCAACAATTAGGGAAAATTTGAGTCTATCTGCAGTGGAGAATACCATCTGCATCCAGAGAAAGAATTGTGGAGTATGAAAAAAAGACCAAAGACTACTACCTTCAATTTAAGAAAAAAAAACTCTTATCTTATTATGTAAATTTTGCTATCTCTTACACTTTATTTTTCTTACTTAAGGTTATGATTTCTCTCTCATCCCATTCAACTTAAATCAATGTATACCATTTGAACAATGTAAAGACTAACAGATTGCCTTCTGTGGGGGGTGGGGGGAGGGAAGCAAGAATAGGGGAAAATTGTAAAACAAAATAAATAAAATCTTTCTAAAAGATGAAAAAAATACAAGGAAGGATATTTTGAATACATTTGAAAAATTCCAGTACTGTTGAAAAATTAACAACTCAGGTAAAAACATAAGAGGGTAATGGTGGTTAATTAACATGCACAGATAGTCTTCAAGTACTGCACAGAATGCAGCAGAAATTGAGAGTAGTCACATACCTCCTAATTAATCAAATCAAAACCGACATGACAACCCACAAATTCCTATTACTTCTTAAGTGATCATCCAACCTCTGCTTAGAGAACTAGCTAGAAAGAGGATGGGTGAAACTACCACTTCTCAAAGCATATAATTTCATCTTTAGTCAGCTCTAATTGATTGTTTTTGGAAGTTGTTGTTTTCCTGACAAGCCTGAATTTGACTCTTTCTGTTTGTTACCCATCAACACTGATTATGCTCTCTGAGACCAAACAGAATGAATCCAATTTTTCCTCCTAATGACAACCATTCAAATATTTGGAACATTACCATGCCCTCCCTCCTCACCAGATCTTTTCCAGGATAAATATCTTTAATTCCTCTAACCAATCCTCATATTAATCCCTGGATCCAAATATCCCTAGCTCTGGATCTAAATATGTCCTGTTTTACTTCTTAATTTTTGTGTTTTCTGTATGGTGCCATAAATGGAGTACTTTTAATTGATTTGTAAACTTGCATTTATTTGAGTCTCCTTTTTTCATAAAAATAAAAGAATTCAACTAAATGATCAAAAGAGTCTTTTTGCTAGGTCCGAGATCTTCCCAAAGAAAATTCAAAATGTTAGAACAACTACACACTTGAGGATGAAGTGTGGACAGTTAATGAATACTTTTCTTCCCTTAATGTGAAATAATACTATAGTACTATAATCCACTTTATTTTTTTAAATTATATTTATTTCATTTTTGTACAAATGATGTTTTTTATACATGACTAAAATAGTCTCATTTAAGAGTAACATAATACCACTCCCCTCAAAAAAATAGACCCTCATGAGCAATAAAGGAAAGAAGAAAAATAAAAATAAAAATAATAATAATAATAATAGGGGCAGCTAGGGGACACAGTGGACAGAGCACCGGTCCTGGAATCAGGAGCACCCGAGCCCAAATCTGGCCCTAGACACCCAACAATCACCCAGCTGTACAACTCTGGGCAAGCCACCCTAACCCCATTGCCCTGCAAAACCCCAAAAGACCCTAAAATAAAATATAATAATAATAATAATAATAATAATAATAATAATAATGAGGGTGGCCAGGTGGCTCAATGGACAGAGCACCGGCCGTAGAGTCAGGAGGACCTAGGTTCAAATCCAGCCTCAGACATCCAGCAATCACCCAGCTGTGCGGCTCTGGGCAAGCCACCCAACACTATCTGCCCCACAAACCCTCCCCCCAAAATAATAATAATAATAATAATAATAATAATAATAATAATAATAATAATAATAATAAATGTGCTTCAGTCTGTGTTCCAACAGCACCAGTTCTGTCATGTGTGGATCACATTCTTTATGATAAGTCCATTACAAAAGCCACTTCCACATTTTTCTACTGTTGCCATTGTTGATCGCAAGTCCATTCATTAGTACTTTCCCACTACCATATACTATATTTTCACTATCCTTTCACTCTGTCCCTCTTCTTAAATGTGCTGTAGGGTAGCTGAGTGGCACAGCAGACTGAACACCGGCCCTGGGACCAAGAGGCCCCAAGTACACATGCCATCCCTAAGGCCCAGCAACCACTCAGCCCTGTGGTCCTAGATAGGCCATCCAATCCCCAGTCCCTTGCAAGAAGTAAAAAAAGAAAATGTGTTATATCTGACCACTCTTCCCCATGGTCTACCCTCTCCTCCATCACTCATACCCCTCCTTCCCTCTGTCCCCCTTTTCTCCTTCTTACTCTAGATTTCTATACCCCAGTGAGTATATATGCTGTTTCCTCTCTGAGCCACCTCTGATGATAGCAAAAGTTCCCTCATTCCCCCTCGCCTTCCTTTCTTCCATATCATTTCAATAGCTCTTTGTAATAAAAAAAATCTTATATGAACTATCTTAGCCTATTCCAACTCTCCTTTCTCTTACTCCCATTATATTTCCCTTTTCGCCATTGACTCCATTTTTACAATATATCTTCAAATTCAGCTCTCTCCTGTGCTTCATCTATAAAAGCTCCTTCGACCTGCTCTATTACATGAGAAATTTCTTATGAGTATTATCAGTATCATTTTTCTATGCAGGAATACATGCAGTTCATGATCATTAAGTCCCTCATATTTTCCCCCTCTCCTCCACTCTCTATGCTTCATTTGAGTCCTATATTTCAAGATCAAACTTTCTGTTCAGCTCTGGCCATTTTAATAGGAACATTTGAAATTCTCCTGGTTCATTGAAAGTCCATCTTTTTCCCTGGAAGAGGATGTTCAGTTTTTCTGGGAAGTTGATTCTTGGTTGCATTCCAAGCTCTTTTGCCTTCAAGAATACTATATTCCAAGCCCTATGAGCCCTTAATGTAGTTGCTGTTAAGTCCTGTGTGATCCTGACGACAGCTCCACGATATTTGAATTGTGCCCTTCTGGCTGCTTGTAATAATTTCTCTTTGACTTGGGAGTTCTGGAACTTGGCTATAATATTCCTGGGGGTTGTTTTTTTTTGGATCCCTTTCTGGGGGAGATCGGTGGATTCTCTCAATTTCTATTTTACCCTCTACTTCTTGGATATCTGGGTAATTTTCCTGTAGGAATTCTTTAAAAAATGATGTGAAGGCTCTTTTTCTGATCATGACTTTCAGGTATCCCAATAATTTTTAAATTATTTTTTCCTGAATCTGTTTTCCAGATCAGTTGTTTTTCTCAATGAGATGTTTCATGTTTTCTTCTAATTTTTCATTCTTTTGGCTTTGAAGTATTGTGTCTTGACTTCTCATACAGTCAGCAGCTTCCATTAGTTCCATTCTATTTTCTGAAGTATTTGTTTTCATCAGAGAGCTTTCTTATCTCTTTTTTATCTTGCCAATTCTGCTTTTTAAAGCATTCTTCTGCTCAATAACTTTTTGAACTGTTTTATCCATTTGACCTATGCTGGTTTTTAACATGTTATTTTGTTCAGCATTGTTTTGGATCTCTTTGACTAAGCTACTGACTTCTTTTTCATGTTTTTCCTGCATCTCTCTCATTTCTGTTCCCAATTTTTCTTCTATCTCCCTCACTTGATTTTCTTTTTTTTTAGGTTTTTTTTGCAAGGCAAATGGGGTTAAGTGGCTTGCCCAAGGCCACACAGCTAGTTAATCATTAAGCGTCTGAGACCGGATTTGAACCCAGGTACTCCTGACTACAAGGCTGGTGCTTTATCCACTACACCACCTAGCCGCCCTCCTCACTTGATTTTCAAAATTTTTTTGAGCTCTGTCATAGCCTGGACCCAATGTCTGTTTTTTCTTGGAGTCTTTAGATGCAGGAGCTTGTACTTCCTCATCTTACTGAGTATTTTGATCCTTCTTGGGATCATAGATAATGTATTTCTCAATGGCTTTCCTATTTTTTCTCTGTTTACTCATTTCCCCAGCCTGTGCCTGGTTTTGGGATGCTTCCTGAGCATTTGAGTATTATTGGGACACCCCACATCCCACAAGGATCTCTGTGTGTGAGGCTCTGTCTTCCCTCCTGGTCTATGAATGACCACAAGCGCACCCCTCTGCCATGGGGTTGAGGTGGAAGGGCCCTTCCATTCTATGGGGGGCCTAGACTGTGATCAGGATCTGAATGTGGTCAGAGCCCCAAGTTCCAAGTACAGAGTATAAATCTTGGAAGTCTCTCTCCACTCCTTTCCCTTTGGTAAGCTGAGTACTCAAGGCTCAGTTGCCTGGGGGCTCCTGCTTACCAGCTGCTTCCAGGTCCTGGATCTGGGCTGCTGCAGCCATGCTGCTGGATGAGTGCCCTGAGGGCTGGGCTTCAGGGCTTGCTCTGGCAGAGCCCCCCCCACCCCCACTGATCTTCCAAGTTGTGCCCGGTGCTCCCTGGGGTGTAGGTCAGGAGACTTCCCCTGTTGCCATGAGCCGCAGCCCCCAGGTGCCCTGGGGCTCCCTCCAGGAGGCTGAAATTCCTTCATTCTGGTGGGCCACCCCTCTAACCCTGAGGAGTGGAGCCTTTCCGCTATTTTCCAGGTTACCTTGGGCTGGAGAATTGCCTCACTGGATCCCTCTGTGGGTTCTGTCTCTCGAAAATTTAGTTAGATTCCTTATTTTATGTTTTGAAATTATGAGAGAGAGAGAGAGAGAGAGAGAGAGAGAGAGAGAGAGAGAGAGAGAGAGAGAGCACCTAAGAGAGGCTTTTCTATCACCATCTTGACTCCACCCCATAATACACTTTAATGTGGACTTGTTGAATTCAGCAAGTGTTTCTAAAGTTCCTTATGTGCCAGGAACTATGCTCAGGGTACACATACAAAGACAAATTTTAAAAAGTCTTTGCTATTAGGAAGCTTGCATTCTATTGAGTTGAGTATAGTGGAGGTAAAGCATGAATCTAAATGAAGAGAAGGTATGGCTAGAATACTGTCACCAGAAATATCATCTATGGAAAAACTCTCATTGACTAATGTATTGTCCCATTTTTTTCCCTATTTCTGATTTGCGGTCAACTTAACCACCATAATAAAATCTATTTCATGATTTTTGTCCATGGTGTTTCTCAACTTTGTGATAAAGCCTGGGCTGCTTTTCAAACCACATTTTGCTTAGGACAAGTTAATAGAATGGGCAGTTGTTCAGATACTATGTCATTATGATATAGCAATTACAAAAAAAAAAGAAGAAGAAGATACCCCTTCTGCTATTATCCTACAAAAACACCTCCCTCTATTTACAGGTGCCTAGAAAAATACATGCACACTGCACAGAAGTCATATTTGTTGCAATGGTGATGATAATGGCATTTTAACCCACAACTTTAATATCTGAAAGTTATACCTTCCATTATAATTAGAAAATAAAAAATAAGCAAATGAAAGTGGGTCAGGATTTTTTTTCCAGCAAGGACACAATCTTCTCATATGGGTATGTCACTCTACTCTCATATTTTTCTAAGAAGTTAGAATTTTCCCATTGAAAAAATTCATAGTGGGGCAGCTAGGTGGTGCAGTGGATAGAGCACCGGCCCTGGAGTTAGGAGTACCTGGGTTCAAATCCGGTCTCAGCCATTTAATAATTACCTAGCTGTGTGGCCTTGGGCAAGCCACTTAACCCCATTTGTCTTGCAAAAACAAAAAAAAACAAAAAAAAAAAAAGGAAAAAACTCATAGTTAATTTATCTAAATGTTTTATTAGAAAAATTAAGGAATGTGTAGTAAAAATGCAAGATCACTATATGCAGATAACCTCCTATTGTTCAGAGGTTAAATGTAAATTCACACAAAGTGCAATAGTTTATCTCATCTCTTCAAATGACATAGACACCAAATATTGTTATGATTTATTTTTTACTGCCATATTAGAAAAGAAAGCCCCAAATGCAAGCAAAATAAAACAGAAACTATGCTAGCTAATTTGTGATATTTTCTATCATGATTAAAAAGATATGCATGCACACATGTTGCTACAAATTTTATTTTATTTTATTATATTTTTAGGTTTTTGCAAGGCAACGGGGTTAAGTGGCTTGCCCAAAGCCACACAGCTAGGTAATTATTAAGTATCTGAGGCCGGATTTGAACTCAGGTATTCCTGACTCCAAGGCCGGTGCTCTATCCACTGCGCCACCTAGCCACCCTACAAATTTTATTTTAAACTTAGATGCTATGTTGTTAATATAAGTACACATTAGTATTTATGTAGCTATTAAGGGGGTTGGGAGAGCCATAATTTAGGGAATAGCACTGATTACTTAAATTTAAAGTACTTCAATATTACATTAAATTTTTGTATACCTTCATTTCTAAAATAAATATTTTTGCTTTTAATTCTAACTATATCACCAAGTTTCTATGAACAAAGTGCAGTTGTGGGGGGAGACAGCTATATTCTTTTTCTTAGTGATTCAAATCTTAGAACTGGTGTGGTAATTATAACAGAGAAAAATTAAACAGTATTCTCAGAGCCTGATGTAATATCCCACCAAAAAAAATCTTTGAAAATAAATGGGAGCGTAATTTACAAAACTACAAAATATTTAAAGTAGCAGAATATCAGATAGAGATCTTAATAGAATTTCAGAAAAGTAAATTGAATTAACTGTCAAAGGGCTGCCAAAGGGTGGGGAGAACCAATCTAGATAGATTTACAAGAGAAGTCTATGAGAAATTAAAGAAAATTAAAACCTATATTGTGAGAATAGTTTCCAAAAAAATTAGAATGAAAAATTCTACTGCACCTCTTTTATAAGACAGATATAGTTTTAAAACATAAACCAGGGAAAGATAAAGCAAAGCAAAAGAACTATTGACAATATTACTAATGAATATGCATTTTTAACCATATAAAAATTTGGCAACAGACTATGACGGCATATCCAAAAACTATTCACTATTATAGAGTTTTATTTATGTCTATCATGGAAAGATGATTCAATAGTAGGACAATAATGAACATAATCATATTAAAAACAAAAACACATCAAGCATATGTTTATAGCAATAGAAGCAGAGTGTTATTGACAAACTATAATACACTTTTATCTATTTAAAAAAGCCTGGAAAGTTTAGATGTACAAAACCTTTTCAAGGATGAAAATTTTATGTGTATATTTTTATAATCAAAGGCTAGCATTATATTCAAAAGACAAATAATAGTATCTTTTCCAACAAATAAAGGAATAAAGCAAGTTTACTTCCTTTCTTCAACTCTTTTATGAATGTTTCACACTTTTTACAGCTATGGTTATGAGAAATAGTCTTAACCAAAAAAAAGTGATCAGCAAAGATAAGATTGATAATTTTGATTACATGAAGTTGAAAAATCCTAGAAAGTTTGTTCATAGCAATAAGAAAAGGAGAAGAAATTAAATGCATGATGATAGGCAAAGGAATATTTTTGTTGATTACAAGGTTGGAAAATTATACAAAATTATCAAAGAAATTAATTGAGGCAATTAATAAAATCAGTATTGTAGCAACATAAAAAATGAATCACCAAATCAGGAGAATGTCTATTTAGCATTAACAAAATTCAGGAGATGAGGAAAAGGTAAATGTCATTCAAAACAACTAAAAAGTACATTAACAACCTAAGTGTAAATCTTCCAAAATTCCCTCCAGACATTTATAGATACAATTATAAAATATTTATTTTTTTAACAAAGCAATAATCTGGATAATAAGAAGAATATTTAGTTCTTATACCTGTACTAGTTTAATAAAAAATAATAGTACCATATTAATCAATCTATATATTGTGCCATCACAATCAATGGCCATGGATCTATTTGGATGAATAGAATGAATAGAATATTCAGAGGCAATAATTTTTTTAAAAGGTAGAAATGAGGGAGAATAGGGAAAGAAACTAAAATTTATTAAAAATCTACTATATGTCAGGCACTTTGTGAAATGTTTTACTAATATTTTCTTGTTCTACATGAAAGAATAGCACAATTATACTATTTAGTATAAATTATCAAAATTTTGTGATACTGTCCTAAAAAAACAGAAAACTAAAAATGGAATAAATTAGACAAGGAAGATTCAGAAGCAAGTGAATGCAATAAACCTAGCAACATAAATTGTTTTGGAAAGAACTTCCTATTTGACAAGAATTTCCAGGAAAACTGTAAGCTTTGTCAGTAATTAGGTTAAACTAACTCTTTACACCATATTCTACAATATGTTCAAAATGGATATGTTGTTTTTATTCAGTCATCTGCAATCATGTCTGACTTTTCATAATCCCATTTGGGGACTTCTTGCCAAAAATATTGAAGTGATTTGTCATTTCCTTATTTAACTCATTTTACAGATGGGAACATTAAGGTAAACAGAATTAAGTGACTTGCCCAGGGTCACAGAATTACTGTCAGACCAGATTTGAACTCAGCAAGATGAGTTTTTCTGGCTCTTGACCCAGCACTCTATCCACTGTGCCACCTCATTGCCTGAAAAAAAATGGATCTAGGGACAGAATATTAGAAGTCATGCCATAAATAGAAATAGAAAAAGACATAGCCATGGTAGGGGAAGATTCTTAACAAAACAAGGGGTACATAGGAGATAAGTATTCACGATTACAATTAAATTAAGAGGTTTTCTGCCAATAATAAAATTAATGTTACAAGAATCGGAAGGGAAATAGTCATTTGAGAAAAATATTTGTATTCTGTATCACTGATGAGGAATTGATATCCAAGAAGTATAGGGAATTAACACAAATGTATAAGACCAAAAGTCAAAGCATATAAGCAAATAACTCACAAAAGAAAAATCACAAGATGCTAACAACCATGAAAGTTTGCTTCAATTCACTCATAAGACTTAAGTGATTTAAAAAAAACCCAGCTCTGATGTTTCTCTTCACACTTTGAAAATTGGCAAAAGATGACAAAAGTAATATGTTGCTGAGATTGTGAAAAGCAAAGAGCAATAACATTCTTAGTGTACCTGTAAATTGGACCAGCTGTTAAGAGAAAGCAATTTACAATTATACTAAAATGTGAATTAGGTTTTATTCCTAATAAATTAAAGACATAATGTCTTTAATTTTTTCCCTAATCTATCTACTTCTTGATTCTCAGAGCAGCTAGTTTTTTTTTTCTGGTCTGCGTGGAACAACTCTCCTTAATGCCATTCTTCCTCCCTGCTTTCTTTCAGACCTTTTTATATATTTGGTATCACATTAATTTCAGTTGTTCCATTTAAATTCCTCCCAAGGTATTACTGAGTGAAAAACTCAACATTATTTAACACCTTCATGTTTAAAGAAGTCAGATAATTTTTTTCATAACCAATGTACATTAGACATTGATTGACAATTACAAATTAAACCAGACTCCTTATCATGGGACACTTTATTCAATAACAATGTTAAGTAATATTAGTTTTAAATGATTGTGATTTTGAAAATGTTTGTGGTTTTCTACAACTAGAAATAGAAAATACAGATTTGATTTGTAACTTCAACTGTATTAAGAATTCTCAGACAAAATAATTCCCCTCTACCAGACCCTTTCTCTGATGGTCATAGTGATTTGCTTAGAACAAAAGGATAAATGATTTCCTAGGGTCTCAAGTCAGCATGTATTAGAACCAGCATGTGAACCCAGGTAATACTGTCTCTGAGGTTGGCTCTCTATCTACCAAGCAATCTCCCTTAACTACCACTAAGGTATGGAATACAAGACTGAAAATACCTCTCTTTTGCCTCATTGGCAGTTGTTCTAGTTCTAGAAATGCTGGTATATTTTCTGCTTTTCTAAGTTAAACTCTTTTGCAAGCATACCTCATGCATAAGTAAATTTATAAACAGCAAATGCAATCATATTATGAATAACTTACAAATGTGGGGAGAAATTGTTTAAAAGTAAAGGTGAAATGGATCCTTTTTAAGATCACAGGAAAAAATAAAATTATATTTTTATATTCCAAATGGGAGTGAACAGTTCCCTCCACAATCATATATGTGTAATGTGTGGTAATTATTTTGGTTCCTCTGTGGAACAGGTCACACATGTCTTAAAAGTGGCAACACTGAAAGGTTTGATTCAACTTAGGTAATCATTAAAATGTCAGCTGCCTTTCAAAATACCCTTTGGGTCTGACAAATTGGGCTAGAAATCACGCATGGATAGGTTTAATCAAAAAAGAACTGACAGTTTCTGCTTCTGGTCAAGAAAAAATACAGTCCTGCACAAAGAATGGGCACTCCTGGTACTTAATATCCCTACCCCAAATGCAACTCATAGTTTATAGAAGTAAAAACCGTTACACAATATTAAGTTTACAATTTTCCTGACATTAGGATTTCATTTTTGTGTAACCCCTGTCCCCTGACCCACTGGTATGTGACTCTCCCTTTATCGGTAGAAATGAAGGCCCTAACCTGCAAGAGGGTTAGGGTTGAGTTGGTGGGAGAGCTCCAACCTTCACCAGTTTCTCTTTGGGATGCCTCAAGGTCCTTCAGACTTCCAGCTAAAAGAGAGAAAATGGAAGAGGCCAATCCCACTTCAGATAACTAAAGGAGAAAACTCTGGGAAAACATGAGTGGCTTGCAGTCTCTTACATTCCGATTTCTATCATGCTATGCTAGAGACTTTGGGGATTTTCCCCTAGCATAAGACCTTGAGTTGAGTTAAATTCCTTCACTCTCTATTGCCTGGCATATATTCACCTATGGATACTTTCTCTGATTTCTGTTTTGCTATGATTGGATTAAACAAGTTTCTTTGCTATCTGTGTTCATTGTGTTACTGATATTAGGTAGGGAAGAGGTTAAGTATTAGCTACAGTGTTTGGGTTCCCCTTTTCTCTCCAAAATGGCAAATCAGAAGTTAGATATAACCCTAGATAAACAATTTTCAAAGTAGTAGATAATTATACCAGGCTGTAGTCCAGTTCCTAAACTCTCTTTGAGAAAAATGGAGTGGTGACCTCCAACCTAAACTTCTGGCTCCTCTCTTATTGAAGAGTCGGGGAAGAAAAGGCTAGAGATATTTATTATACTTCCCTTTGTAACACACACACACACACACACACACACACACATTAACAGGCTTCACAATATATGAATCTTTCTACACATGTGGGGTCTGCTCCACTATCCTTACATTTCAAAACAAGAAGAATTAGAATCCATCCTACTTTCTGAAAACAAAAATATCAATCCTTGGTGTCATGGAATGAATCATGGAAACAGCCAAAAAGCCACATCTAGTCTAACTTATACTTAAACATGAATCCCTTCTAAAATATTCCCACATGTGGTAAACTAGTTTCTGACTTCCAATAATGGTGGTGAAGCTAATTAACACACAAGGCAGACCACCTAACTTTTAGAAAACTCCATGAGAAAATTTCCCTTAATGTTCATAATAATTTAGTGCCTTCTAATTAAAAAAAAACTGACATGCTATGGTCATGGGCTCAGTCAAAAATGTCTGAAACAATAAGCATTATATTGAAACTAATCAACATTTTTTTTGACTAAAAGTGATGAGGTCCTAGTCTTCCTAGAATGAGAAAAGATTTGATAGAAACTATCTTATTATTTTTTATGTGGTTTTCAGTGGGATCGGATTAGAACTTAAATTTATATAGGGAACTCCCTTTAAGGAAATTGTTTCTGGCAATGCTCAGGATCACACAATCAGTATATGTACAAGAACATAGATATTTCTGACTCTGAAGCTGGTTCTGTACCCAGTGTAATAGCTTCCCTCTGATGTGATTTTTAATGTAGTAATTTTCTTCTCTTAAATGTTATTGTGGAAAAAAAGGAGGAATGAATAATAAACTACTTAATAAAGCTAAAGCAACTTAATATCAAAAAATTGAAATCTATTCAATAAAAACTGATAAAAAAACTTGATAGCTGTATGGGGAAATGTGCATGAATATACAATTTACAACTTATGTTACAATGAAACTAACTAGATAAATACATTTAAATTATTTTAAAAACTGGAATAAAATGGAGTAATATATTTCAACCATTAAGAAGATTATTACCGAATATGGAAGAAGTTATTAGAGGCAAAATCAATGGTTTTTATTATGAAAATATAAGGGAATTTGCATGGCTAAAACCAATATCTATTAAAATAAAATAAATTGGTGAATTTAAAGTAAACATCAGCAAAAACTTTCATATTGTGCAACCTATATAGGATTAATGCATATTGACAAAATTAATAATGTATATTTTTCAAAAGAGCAATGTTCAAAAGACAAAAATGTGCATTTTAAAGGAAATGAAAACTGTTAATGTTCACAAAAAAGGTATTCATGTTCCTTAATGACAGAAGTTAAAAATCAAGATAACTTTAGGATACAATTCTATGACCATTAAAGTAGGAAAAATCAAATATGCCAAAAATCATTAGGTCAATAAACAATTTAGTTTATTTAGTCCATTTGTGATTAGACTACAGATTGGTGAAAACATTTTGGAGAATTATGCAGTTAATTAGAAAACTAGTCATACTTATTCTCCAAAACATCTGAAATAGGAAAAAAAGATGTATTTTTCCAAAAATATTTTTGTTACTGTATTGTTAGAAGCAAAAAAAATTGTAAATCATCAGTGACTGACAATTGGTGAATTGGATTAAGAAATTATGAAAAGTTCATCAATTTATATAAGAATATTATGTTGTTGGAATAGAAAAATGAATATAGGAAAATATGGTAAGATATTAAAAATAAAAAACTATTCAAGGTATAATCAACAGAAAAAACTATTTGGAAGAAATTTCTTTTTTTCTAAGGACATTTTTACTAATATATAAATATGTATATATACATAGATATACACACGCATATATATATATACATATATATATATATATATATATATATATATATATATATACTAAGATAGGGTATTGTAGCAGAGGCACAGAAATCTAGCTCCTATTCTTTTAGTGTGTAATATTTTTAATCAAAGAATATTAGCCCAATTTAATCAATTTATGCCTTCTGTGAAGTATATTTTCTCTTATTATATGTGCTTTATCTCAGTTTCCACTGGAACCACAAAATCCAGTGGCCTTAGGAGAGCAGTGCTGTTTAATCAATGTGTAAATACAAAAATTAATACAATATAATTTGAAGGCAGTGCTATTAAGCCAATATGTAAATACAACAAATTAATATAATATAATTTGAAGAGGAATGACATTCAGATTCCCTTAAGCTCTAAGGAAATTTGAAATGACTATCTGTAGGAAGTGTCTGAAAGGAAGCTAAAGATTCAAAGACAGAAGTGAGGAGGGAGTGAATTTCCAGCCCAGAGACAGCCTTCACAGAGACACAGGGTTAGGAGATCAATATCAATTTTGGGAAACAATAAATAGGCCAGTTTTCCTGGAAAAGAAGCACATGAAGGTGAGTAATGTAAAATAAATAATGGAAAAGCAGTCTGGAGCCAGACTGTAAAGGATTTCAAATGACAAGCTGAGAAATACACATTTTATCCTAATGACAAAAGGGAGCCCTTAAAAATTCTTGAGCAGGATAGTTACATGATCAGATTCATGCTTTAGGGAGATTATTTTGACAGCCATTAGGAAGATAGAAAGGATGGACTATAAAAAGGAGATTCAATTAGCAAATTATTATTAATAATCCAGATAACATGGAATTAAGACTTAAACTAAGGTGGTGTCCTTGGACTGAAAATGAGGGGTTGGATTTGAGATGTTTAACATATATTGCTTGCAAAAATTGTGGACATTATAGATACATTGTCATGAACTTCTGTGCACTTAAAATAATATATACTTGGGAGGAGAGAAAATGAGCACAAATTTGAAGATAGGATTTGATAAAGTTAAGAAGAAAAGACAGAGAGAGAAATGAAAGCCAGTATAATACGCTACTGTGAGGAGATTGCCTTGTAGCCTGTATTACTTCTATTCCCAAAGATATCTCATGGAGAATATATTTTCATTTATTCAAGTATTCCATTCAGTAAAAATTACTTAAACAATCTACTGTACTTGGAACATTGAGTTCAAATTTAACATCAGATACTAGCTATATAATTGTGGGCAAGGTGCTTTAATTAACTCGTTTGCCTCAGTTTCCTTAATTATAAAAATTAGGATAATAATAGCACCTACCTCACAGGTTGCTGTGAGGATCAAATGAGATAATATTTGTAAAGTACTTAGCATAGTGTCTGACACATAGTAGGTGCTATATATTTATAATAAATTAAATTATTATTTCCTTCCTTCTCTCTTCCCCTTCCAACTTTTTTACTCTGGAAATTACTTCTAGATTGTCAGAATGGGCACGACCCAGGAAAATATAACTATGGTTGCTATGGGACAGAGCAGACCATCTCCACTTCCAGTCCCTTTTTAGGAATACTGGAGAAGTTCTGGGACTCTGAAAAAAAAATCAGTGCTATGAACTAGAGATAACCAGAGAAAGGCTATCCTCTTGGGATAGACTCTTTATTTATAATCTCCATAGATCTTGGTGAACTACAGAATAAGATCACAATAGGACCCATACCCTATTCTTTTTTTTAATAAGGCAAATGGGGTTAAGTGGCTTACCCAAGGCTACACATCTAGGTAATTACTAAGTGTCTGAGGATGGATTTGAACTCGGGTACTCCGGACTCCAGGGCCGGTGCTCTATCCACTGCGCCACCTAACCACCCACCCCTTCCCCATACCCTATTCTTACAATGAAGCTTAATTTCCATTAAGGGGGAAAGCACAATACAATAAGCTAGGATATTTTAATGACTCTGTAGAAGAATTATCTTTAAAAAAACCCAACCTTATATCCTTTTTTTTTTCTGATAACAAAGTCCATAGTGCTATGCAAGTAGCTGTCTGTAAACCTACTTCCAGAGTCTGCATTACTGTACTGTAAGCTTTAGTTTTTCCACTTTTGAAAAAAAATTATTCTAAACCAACCTGCAACTTTTTAATCATTGTGAATCAAGGCAGATTAGATCAATTTAATCAATTTATGGCTGCTGCAAAATGCATTTTCTCTTTTGTATTACATACATTTTCTTTCAGTTCCTTCTGGACCCACAAGGTCCATGGCTTTTGGAGAATAGTGCTATTTAACTAACCAAGCATGCCTATTGTGAATGGCTCATTTCAGGTCATCCTTGCCCACCATAAGAAAATAATCCAAAGAGTAACCTTCTCTGAAGCACTAAAACCCTAAATGTTAATGTGGTTGCAATTCCTAATTCAATAAAAGGAAATGAAAGAGAGTCCACTGGAGCAGTTAATGAGTGACTATAACCTGCATGGGTTGTAAATTATTGTTGGAGATGTCCAACATTGACATTTCTTTTTTTAAAGTGCAAAAGTCAAAATGTTCATTAGAGGAGGTTTAACTACAACAACTGATATTCAAAATCATGAGTAGAGTAGTTTGGATAATAAAAATTAACATCCAGATGTAAAGAAATGTTTTTCAGATTACATTTGCTTCAATAGGCATGCTGTAGTTTTAAACCCAAGACTGCAGAACCATAATTTTCAAAGGCGATTACTCAGTAAAATGCTAAATTAAGGTAAGCAAACTCATTTTCTTATAGAATATATATATATAGAATATTAATATATATTCTCATTGCAAAAGCTGCTTATAGGGTGATTTAGAATTATTTGTGTTGTGACAGATGCTATGAATAGATATAATTTTATTTCATTTCTATTGGTGATCTAAGTATGTGCTTGAGGTACAAGTACAGGATCATTGAGCCTCTTGCCTAAGAGCTTATATGCAGTAGGTATCAACTGAAACAAAATACAGGATCTTTGATGCTTAATAGACCATGTGATGTTACACACTACTGCTCTCAGTTCCCCTTAAACTTACTCAAATTGCCACAGGGTTTCTTTCAAGGGTCATTTAGCAATATATTCAATAACTAAAGAATATCTCTTTTCCAACATCAGTTCAGAGACTAACTCTACTCAATGGATCATAGATGAAAGCATAGTTCTAGAGCTGGAAAAGATCATAGGAGTGATTTAGTTCAGATCTCTCTTTTGTGGATATGAAAATTGAGGCTAAGGGAGGTAAAATGAATTGGTAGAAAGTCACATAGGTACTAAGGATCAGATGAAGAATTTTATTCCATGTCGTTGACTGGAGAGCCATTGTCTTTTAGTTCAGTGCTTCAGCATATTTTGCCACTGTTCACTCTCTTCTGGCAAAGTCAAACAAAATAATCCCTAATCTGGATCTCCTCTGTCTGTAGTAGTTTATGCTTTGTCTTTACTACACTTTTATCTGGGAGAAATGAAGAATATAAAAATTTCCATCAGAACTAATGTTTACATGCTTACTTACTTAACAAAACAATAATAGTTCACACCTATACAGCACTTAGGGGCTAGAAAATTTTTTTTGATAATCATCTAACTTGACCCTCACAAAAATGTGAAATAAATATTCACTTTTCACATCTTATGGAAAAGGAAATTGGGGTTCAAAGAGTTAAGTGACTTATATGATGCCTCATAATTAGTTATTGTCACAGGTATGAATTCCAACTCAATTCACTCCTATTTTCAAGCCTAGAATACTTTCCATCATAACAAGCTGTCTCTCAGAAAATCTACCTCAGGTGGAAACATTAAAAAGATTAACCAATTTATTCAACTGAAACAGAAAGAAGGTTTAATTCAATATGACACTAAAGAAATAAAGCTTAGGGAAGAAACAGTTTATTTTCTCACAAAACCCCAAAATTCTTTCTTTACAAACTAGAGTTGAATCTCTACATGCACATTTACATACATATACACTAATATGTATCCACATATATTTTGGGTTTTTATTATTCTTGACAGTTGAATTTAAAAGATAAGCTTTTAGGGGAACATAGTTAAGTCAGTAATTCTGGGATAGGGAAGAAGTATATGACCCAGGATATAATTGAGGCATGAGGCTGGATTGAAAATTGAACAGAAAAGGAATGGAAAAGGAAGATGATATGGACGTTTTAAAGAATGAGAGAATCAAGACCACTTTAATCAACTGATCTCAGATCCTATTACTCGACTCAAGTCACTGAATATGGAATGATATGTATGTTTTTGTTTCACCTTATCTATATTCCTCACCACCATGGATCTGCTGCTTAGTTCTTGTTTGTGACTGTGATTTAAATCAACTGATTGGTTAATAAACTAGGTGCCAAGCACTGTGTTAGGCAGGGGCCCAGAAAGACAAAAATAAATGTCCTTAAATAGTTTACATTTTACCTGGTGAACTGATACATATAAGTACATACAGAATATACAAAAATAAATACTACAAAATATTTGGAGGGAAGACACTCAGAGCTGGAGAGATCAGGAGAGGCATCATGTAGAGGAGGTAGCATGTAACAGTGGAAAATATAAAGCTTTTACAATCAGAGGACATGGTTCAAATCTCTCATGACACTTTTAAGCTATGTTAGTTTGTGCAAATATGACTTAGCCTCACTTAGCCTTACTAGACTTCTCACTTAATTCATCTGTAAAATCAGGTTCCTTCCAGTTGTGATTTTTGTATGGAGCAAAATTCAAAGAATTCCATGAGAAAATAACATAAAATTAAAACTAGTAGTGGTATTGCTTGTAATATTGCTGGAGAGTTCCCCAGAGTTTTGAAAGGATCATAAGTATAGAACTGAACAGAATACAGCTGTCCATATTTAGATACTTAATACAGTCTGAAGCAGAGTTGAGACTAGCATAATCTACTATCAGTGATGTTGACAGAATGTTTTTAAAATTATTTTTCATTTTTATAGAAAAGAAAAAAAAGTAAGTTCTTTCATATATTTCTCTCCTACAAATATATTCACCCACACAATTGGTAATTCTTGTTTTTCTGGTTTGGTCTCAGAGTAACAGAAAGTATCTCCTTCAAATCTGGCATTTTCTTTTTTGAAATTTTATAATTTTTTTTATCTTTTATTATCCCCACCCCCAGCTACCTGCAAAAACAAGTTTCAACATTTACTTCCAAAACCTTGAGTTCCAAATTCTCTCTTCATTCCATCCCTGAGAAAGTAAGTTACTTGGTGTAGGTGAAAAATGTGTGGTCATAAACAACATTACTACAACAGTCATATTATAAAAGCAAACATAACCAGACCCCACACATATACAAAAAAAGGGAAACCTCAAGAAAAATCAAGTGGAAAAAAAGAATGTTTTGGTCTATAAATTTGTCTTTTTCACGAATTTGCCATCGGCAACTCTCCAGATATTGCAGATGGGTGGAGTTGGGAGCAGAAGTAAGCATGGTAGGCAGTTTCCTAGGGCACAGTATGCAAGGTGATGCAGAAGGTGACAAATGTTAATATTACTTTTTATGAGTGCATTTATTTTTCTAGTCAGAAAATTCTACTATTTATAGCATACCAGTATTCATTCTGAGGTGTCAAGTTACTTGAATTAGAGTAAATTCGCAGTATCTCAGTGGGAATAACACACTGATACTGCCACTTGTAGTATTTGCCTATTCTTACTCTAAATATAGGGGCAGCAAGATGGTACACTGGATAGTTCAAATGTGGCCTCAGACACTTTGTAATTCTGGGAAAGTCAATCCTGTTTGCTTCAGTTTTCTTTTCTATAAAATAGAGAAGGAAATGGCAAACCACTCCAGTATCTTTGCGAAGAAAACCTTATATTGCATCATGAAAAGTTGGATATGGGTGAACAACACTATCATCCTCAACAGGCTAAATATTACCAAGATCTATTTATATCCTTTGGAGCTGGTGTGGTTGGGTTGGTTGGGGAGAAGGGAGTCAGTCTGTATACCACTGCCAACTGTTAGTCAGCAGGGGAAGTTAGAGCAGCAGGTAGGAGTAAGGAAAAGTAAAGGAGGGACTTTTGAGGATGTGCCAAGATTCAATTCCAATTTGAAAAAATGTTCTTTTTTATATACCTTAGAAGATCTACCACACAAATCAAAATACATTAAACCTATTTCATCTGTGATTGATACTTCTTGGATTACTCATCTCCTTTTTTCATATATTCATAAAATGTCAGCAGTAGAAAGCATTTTAAAGATTGAACCCATATTTCTCATTTTCCTCAGATGAACTAAGGCTTCCAGTATTTTGTAAAAGTAGTGAGGAAAAGAAGACTGAATTTGGAGTTAGAACAACGGAATTTGAATACTACTCTGCTGATCAGTAGCTACATAATGATGAGCTTTCTGAAACTCTGTCATCATCTATAAAATAGAATTATAATACTGGCAATAATTGCTTCATAGAGATGACAAAAAGAATGCACTTTGCAGCTTACTGTTGATGAGAAGGATACAGGATTTAACATACCACATTTGTTGCCAAGACACCAGGGTTAAAATTAGAGTGGGACTATTCATTGGTGTTTTGCAAAAAGGTGCAAAAATTTTAAAGGTATTTTTCCAACACATGGTTTTCCAACAGTGTAAAAATACCTTAATAAAAATAATTAACTAAAAGATGAAAGTATAGCATCTGAGTTCAGGTGGATTGTCTCTGACTTCCTAACTTCTCTGACTGGTAAATGACTCTTTCAACTATGTTTAAGGTCACAAACCTCAGTATGTATTTGTGCTAAATGTAATTAGTTATGACTATATGAACCAATGAGCTAATAGCTTTTGGTTTTGTAAGAAATTACAGTAAGTCTTAGGACTAAACTTGCAAATCTAATGTTCATCTTACTCTGAAATGATCATTCCCTATTTCAAAAGATGTCATATAAGCCTAACATATAGTAATTTTTCCAATCCTGATTTATTAATACTTTCAATATTGTTTTACCAATTTCCAACCCCTTTAATGGCATATAGCTCCTCCCTATATAACACTAACACACACTTAATAAGTCTCCAATTAACAGTGACCTTAGAAAATAGTTAATTGAAATGATGGAAACTTGTTGTGATGATCAGGATATTAAGCATTTGATTCAGTTTCCTATGTTCCATTAATATTGAATTTTAAGTCATTTCCACTATTAGTAGCTCAAGAAGTTTGAAATATTTATACATTATGTGAGGAAAAATTTAAGAACCTACAAAATTAATAGTAATGGATTTAATTTCCTTCTCTCACTAAAATGTATCTTTTGACATAGACGGAGGAAAAGCTCCATTATTAGATTAAGCTCTGATTCTTCATCCCTGTAACCAACTAACTCATGTGTCAATTTGAGAAAGTCTACAAACTTTCTTGGTGTCAGTTTCCTTATCTGTAAAATAAGGATGTTAGAATAGATGATGTCTAATGTGCCTTCTTACCCTTGAGTTCTATGATCCCATTTAATAATAGATTTATGACTTTCAGAAGAAAAATCAAACAAAATCCAGCAAATACGTGTTCTAGGAATTTAATTCTAATTCACC
Organism: Macrotis lagotis; assembly: GCF_037893015.1. NCBI lineage: Eukaryota > Metazoa > Chordata > Mammalia > Peramelemorphia > Peramelidae > Macrotis > Macrotis lagotis. The sequence continues at coordinate 99,400,335 of NC_133662.1, read as the reverse complement.
CAAAATGTAGTGTAGTGCCCTCAAAATGGGTAATTCCAACATCATTTGAGACAGTAGATAATATGATGGTCTTAAAGCAAACATATTTATTTATTTTTTTTACAAAACTATTTTTTTCCAGATTAAAATTGCCAGGGTTGAGTGAGTTTGAAGATTAATGAAGAACAAAAATTCTAAAGAATAAAGATAAGGGATTTTATCTTTTACTCCATCTAAAGAATTTAATTACTCATTTGAAGATTATTTTTATCAACCAGGAAATCAAATGGTGCTTAAGGCAGTGTTCAAGTATCCAGGGTGAGCAATTATTCACTTAAGGTAGGAATTGAAGAATACCCCTGGTTATTTCTGGATAATCACTTCCCTGATTCCATCTTTATTTTTCCCTTTTCAATCCTGGCATGATGGGTTAGGTAGAGTGTCTATAGATTATTGGGATGAAAAGTTATTTATAAATATTACCTCATTATCTTGACCCTGTGAGGTAGTCACTTAAAGTATTCCAATTCCTGTTTTACAGATGAGAAAAACAATACTCAGAAAAGTTAAGAGATTTGCCTAGTATCACCTAGCTACTAAATATTTAAATTAGCTTCCTCTTCCTCTGGTTTCCCTCTTTTCCTTTTTTCTCTCCTTTATGAAATAAGAGCAATATCTGAATATCAGACATATTCTTTTAAAATAAAAATTGTTATATGCCATCACCAGTACTTTAAAAAGATAAAACAATGATAGTATAAATGTTACACACAGCATATATATTAACAAATAGCATGGCAGAAATGTAGTAAAATAAAAATTTAGCACAGACTACTGAAGACAATGCTATGTAGATATAAGAAAAAATATAAAGAAAATTAACAACTCAACACAAACATACCACTTCTGTTGATATCTAAAATTATTGTGTATCTATTGCCTGTGTGACCAGAAAATTGCAAACAAATTAGATATTTTAGATAGATCCCAGCTAATAAGACTCTAAAAGCTTTTCCTTACTAAACTAAGTTAGCACTAGTCATTTAAAGTTTTTGCCTGGCAGTCCAAACACATTTTGGGGCCATGTAACAGTTTTGCAAGTCTTAAATGGTTTCACATTTCTGCAAAGCATCATAAGAGCAAAACATGAATATTTTAAGAATCTTAGCTTTGATTTTAATATATTTGCTCAAGCTAGGCTGTCAGACACCCAAAATGTAGCGTAGTGCCCTCAAAATGGGTAATTCCAACCTCATTTGAGACAGTAGATAATATGATGGTCTTAAAGCGAACATGTTTATTTAGGTTTTTTACAAAACTATTTTTTCCAGATTAAAATTGCCAGGGTTGAGTAAGTTTGAAGATAAATGAAGAACAAAAATACTGAGAAGGGAGCAAAAAATATAGATGGAATAAAGAAGTTGCTCTTTCTTATGCTGGTCTTAAGAATGGGTAAAGATTGAATAATAGCACAAATCAATTTCAAGCCATTGAAATGTAGATGAAAAACAATAATTTTGAATACTTTAATATGTTGGAACTCAGTATCTCAGCAATTTATAAAAGAAAAGTTTTTAAGTCATGGGAACTAGGCATTTCCTCTTAATAAAAGCATTATAAGAATGAATAACAAAATATATTTATTTGATTCAAAATTCAATCATTGTAAGGTAACTCCTTTTACTGTCATTCTTTCTACTCTCAAACCAATATCTAAACTGTTATTAAATCACATGTGGAAATGATTGTCATTTTTCATCACTTCCTACCTACAAGGTGTGTTTTCTTTATGAATTGAAATTTGTTCCATCACAAACATAATAGTGAAGACACTATAATGGGTACAGTTCTTAACACATCCCCCAGTAAAAAACAAACAAAACAAAAAAACCCCAGAATTTTAAAAAATATTCAAGTACTGGATAAAGGAGATTTCATTTTTAATGCTGAGAATTCACAAAGCTTAAGAATTCAAGTAACATAATTTTTTCTATTGTTCTTACCATAGGTTTGTTATTGTTGTTGTTGAGGCATGAGTTGTTAAGAAACTACTGAGCTTTAATTTATTCATAATATTACTGCCATTGCCACATGAAGGACACTAGTCTGTAATTAAATCAGAACATCATACTATGCTGACTGTCAATCTCATAGCTTGGTTTCCTGAAGAAAATGTTTAACATATGGAGATCCATATGTTTTATTTATATATCCATATGCTCTCTTTCTTTGCATGTACCTCAAAATAACTTCACTCCTGTGCCAGTTTTGTGGAAAATGTGCCACCTATGTACTATTAATTGGTTAATAAAGTCTTAAGTTGTTATTTAGAAACAGCATTACTCAAACCTCAAATACATGTAGAATTTGGGGTAACTATCCTATGTTTACAAAAAAGATATGACATTTTATAAATGTATTTTTCCTTTACTTCAACTATATACAACAAAAATGTTATTATAACATTCTAATATAAGCTACATTTTGAATACAACTTAGTTTTTATTACTTTCATGTATAACCCCAGAGCTTTTTATCAGTTTTATAAAAACGTTAACTGTGTAAATCTTGACCCTTCTTTCCCTATCCTTGCCATGGAAAGCAAGTTTCTTGAGAGCAAGGACCATCTTCTTTCTGTTTTTGTATCTCCAAAACAAAGCAGATGCTAATAAATGTTTGTTGATTTGAAGTGTTACTTCACTATATGATATAGTTTTTAAACAATTCTTAGCCTGGTACAGTAGAAAGAACATACATTCTAGAGTCAAAAATCCTGAACTCAAATCCTGCCTCTGACAGTTATTACCTAACTTACTTCAGTAGATCTCAGTTACTTCATTTATGAAATAAGGATACAATAGATGTTCTTTTAGATACCTTCCAGCTCCAAAATCTTGAATCAATAAATTAAAATATGATAATGTGTGAAATATTGCACTAGTTGAACATTTGTGGTGGTAATGAAATGTGTATGCATAAAGTATATGAAGATTTTTTTGTGCTACTACAACAAAAATGTGTATTTAGATAATTTATGATAAGACCAACAAAATTGGCTATTGTTCATTTGTATCCAATTCTTTGTGGCCTCATTTGGGGTTTTCTTGGCAAAGATACTGGAGTGGTTTGCCATTTCCTTCTCCAATTCATTTTATAAATGAGGAAACTGAGGCAAACAATCAGGAAGATATCTTCCTGACTCACACTCTAACCATTATACTAACTAGTTGTTCCAAGATAAGCTGCAGAAATCTTGAAAATTCAATTCAGTATCATATTATTTGAGCTGGCTATGGAGTATAGTGGACAGAGAGCTGAACTTGTAGTCAGAAAGAACTGAATTCAAGTGTTGCCCCAAACACTTACTAGCTATGTGACTGGACAAACCGCTTTGGCTCTTAAGATAGCACTTACCAAGCACTGTCAGAAACCTCTAAATTTTGATGCTCTGGAGCAAAAGCTCAGTCATCTCCACCAAAAGGCTTTGGCTGAAGAAATTTGGCTAAAAGAACCTGGAGGTGGCTTATTAACAGATCTCTGTTGTTGGCCTTTCGTGAAGTTATGGGTATAGATAAGGCAAGTAGATCAGAAAATAATTAATTCATAACAAACATTTGTATGCACATTGTTTAGAAGTCTTTGTACTAGGGAATCTAAATTTTTTGAGACAATAAAGACAACACAATTTATGCCCATGATAAGTTTATAATGTAGTCTCAAATTTATTATCTTGTTTAGACATTAGGAGGGAAAATCTAGAATTGATTGCAGTCTGGAACAAAGACTGAAGTTATAATTATAATTAAAAGTATAGAATATATGGATAAAATATAATGAACATTCTGAAACTTTGTGTATGTCTTTCTTTTCTCTCTTAGTAGTGATTGTGATGTCTTGCCAAAGAATCAGGCAAATCACTTCTCTAAATGACTCATATTTAATAGGCAGGAATCATTGAACTTTGATAACTGCTACAATATATTGTAGCAGAGGTTTTTCTCTGGGTATATATTGGAGAAGATTTCCTTTAACAGTCCTTTCCAACTCTGATATTGATGATAAGGAGACTAGAGAATATATCATACAGTGATATTCTCATATAGAGAACATATATATATATATATATATATATATATATATCACATAATTAAGAGAACTGGGGGTATTAATCCTGGAGAAGAGAGGAATCACAATTGGGTTGAGCTGCTTGGCCCCAGATGGTAGAACTCAGAGAAATGGGTAGAAATTACAAAGACTACTTCTATGCATTATATGTGTGTGTGTGTGTGTGTGTGTATATATATATATATATATATATATATAGGGAAAGACTCGGAAATTTTAATCCCTCTAAAAGTTCAATGTGCTATTTCAGTAGGTATAAAGCTGGAAGAGTCCTCAGGGCCTATTAGTCCAAACTCTACCTCATTTAGCAGCTGAGAAAAATTAGTTCTGGAAAGATTATGTGATTTGGCTAATATCACTTTCTAATTAAATAGCAGAGCTGGCATTTGAACTCAGATTTTCTGACTCTAAATCCAATTCCCTTTCTATTATACCACACTACCATCCTCAGGAGGGTTTTAGTCACTTTTAAAGGTGGTGTATTCTCTAAGGGATTCTTGACTATGTTATTGCAGGAAGAGCCTTGGTTTTTGGATTCAAATAACAGGTTCAGATGACCAGGGTTCAAATCCTCCCTCTGCCACTTACTAGCTGTCATTTGAACCTTAAGTCTAGTACTCTTTGCCCTTGTCATGTTCTCTCTCCTGCCTGGCACTATCAAAAGCCTAAATGAAATGAAAAGGTTGGATTAGATGATTTTGAAGATCCTTCCATGTTCTGTCAGTGATCTTTTCATCCATTTAAGTTTGAAACAGTGTCAAATTTGTATCCACAGTAAAGGAGACAATTTCTAATGGAGATTTTTATCTGCCCACTTCCCTTTAATACAATTGAAACAAACATTTTAGCATAAATGTTTTGAAATAGATTTCCACATTTATTCTTTTTTCTTCAGAACTATAATTTCTTCAGCATTAGGAGCATCAGTAAGCAGTTTGGGAATGATTTCGCCAATATAATTTAATATGATCTTTCTTACCATTCAATTCTGGACCCAGATCATTGGCCTCTGGAGTACATTTGAAGACATATCATGGGAAACATGTTTTTCATACACTTTGATTTTCTACAACATATAGCTTTACCATTTTTTTCTTTAATAAAATCACTGTCATGGGTTTGGGTAATACTAACGTTATTTCTCCAGATAAGGCTAACTTTTTAGCTTGCTGTAGATTTATTACAACCCAAATTTATTTGTGATATTCTTAGCAATCTTATGTGTTCTAGTAATTTTAACATTCATTCTTTAAATCTAGAGCTTACTAGAACTATAAAATCCTCTGCCATCTGTGTTTGTTTTGCACCTTACTACTGTTAATACAAACTTTTTAGATATCTTTTAGAATGATTTTTCCTTTTCTCTTTATTCAATGTATCCTATAAATGCAGTGAATTTTATACTAGGAAATCTTGGTAATAGACAACTGAATTTTCTCAGAATTTTCATGAGATTCAATGTCATATATGATACAAATTGAAACTACTAGAATTAGAACATACAATAAAAGATTATACCTTGGTAATAATCAAGGAGTCAGTACAAAAATTCAGGAACCAGATCAATTTTTTAGTCTTCAAGAAAAAGATATCCAAAAAAGAATCAAGTTGTCATAAATGCAAATTGGGTCTCAAACTCAGTTCATGAGAAAACTTTCCTAAGAGTCAAAGGAAAAGCCATTAAGTTCATAAAGGGGACAGAAGAACATATCTACACAGCATGTATCTTAGACCATATATGTGAATAAGCAAGGATCTTTTTCCTTTTCACATCACCTCCTTTTTGACTTTTCACGTGAATACAGAGAGTATAGCATAAGCCTAAACTGGAATAATTTATAGTGGAGGTTAAGAATTGCAAAGGAAACTGAGATGGGACTTCCCTATAACTCTTCTACACAATGAATAATAATAATAAACATTTATAAAGCTCTCTACAATTTACAAAGTACTTTTTTCAAAACAATTATCAAACCCAATTTGCAAATAGTGAATCTCAGGCTCATAGAGGCTATGTGATTTGTCCACAGGTACAGTGGTGGAGTTAAATTTAAATCCTGGGCTTCTGAACCTTAAGTCTAGTACTCTTTGCCCTTGTCATGTTCTCTCTCCTTCCTGGCACTATCAAAAGCCTAAGTCTTTTCAAATTGTTATGATCATTAAGTATACAAGTACACAACCAAGAATAATAAATGTTATTCTTTCTTTTCAGAGTAAAATATTCTGAAAATACTTTGAATCTTAAGGAAAGTGTTAAAAGTCATGGACATCCTGAATCAGACATTTCTTGAGCTCTGCCTTAACATAACCCCAAAATGATGTTTTTTTTGAAAGACAGTTTCTAAATAATCATCAGCAAAATCCATAAATCTAAAAAAATAGGTATTAAAATGGAGGAAGTAGCAGTTCAGGTGAAAAGTCCAAGGAATTTGAACTATTTATTTCTAAATGTTCAATTATGAGTCAACAAAATGCCAAGCCTGCCAGAAAAAGCTGATGTAATTTTCTTGTTGTACTTTTGTTTTTTAAATCTAACATATGACTTTGTTGAGGAAAGTCTCTATCAATGTAGGTTCATACTTGTTAGACAATTTAGATAGGGACTGTTGATGATATCACTGGCATAGGAAATTCCCAGGGAGGAAAACATAATCTATCAACATAGGCCAGAACTTTTACTGTAATTTGTAGCCTTAGAACATTTCTGAGGGCATTGTGAGGTTAAGTGACTAGGTTAAGTGACTTTTCTCAGAAGCAAAACTCTAACCCAGATCTTCCTGGTTTTAAGGGCAACCAAAAATGATTGTAATACAAAACCAAAAATAACATATACAACTCATTTTAAAGAATAAACTTTTTAAAAAAGGTATTATAACTTGGATTTCTAGAAATAGCTCATTCCTTTTGGAAGAATCAATAATACTACATTGCCAAATAATCTCAGCACTTTAATTTGTATACATGGTGGGGGTGAGGGGAAATAAGCTTTTTCTATAGGTCATGTAAAATGAATCATGTTAAAGGAGGAATGACTTTTCAACTCTTTAAATGTGATCTTTCCACAAGTCTTCAGAATATTATTGATAAAAGCATACTAAGTAGAGATCTTGATTTTTTTTGTGTATGTGACAATCCAATTGAATTAATTACTGTAACTGTGACATTACAGAGACACACACAGTCTGTTTGAATAAAGTTATCCTCTCAATAAGACAATTCACACCCTTTAACTTTTAATGGTTCTTTCATAGTGACAAACATAGAAATATTTCTTAACTACCAAAAGCTTGATTATGTGGCATTATCAAACTCTCTTTCCTACTCTTTGCTCCCGAAACAATAATATTCTCTATCCCATTATTCTAGTAGAATCAGCAGCCAATAGTAAAAATATTATTGCTATTTAGGAGAGATTTCAATACCACATTGGAAAGATCTTATTTATTGCAGTAGGGCATTATATGAGTCTGTTCTATATAATAAATAGATCTCATTTTTTCATTGTATGGAACAAAAAGTCTGAAATGCACAGATAGGAAGGATTAAAAAATTATGAAAATCCTATAAAGGATAGATGAATTTATCCCCCATATTTATTTCTGAGACATCATTTCTACATTTTGTAACTTAGTAATATTTATTTTTGTTGTGTCATCATCAACATATGGACCAAAGAGATAACTTTTATTCTGAAGACACAGAGACTTTCAGTGACAGAAAACTCTTTTCATGTATCTCCTGGAAGAGAATTCATTCTTCTTGAGGAAAAAAAAAAGTATGATGGCATGTACTCAAATGCAATCAAGGTAAACAATTCATACCACCTTCAGAAGATTTTTGGAAATTAAACCAAGCATATCTTCCAAATTAAATCAAAATACAGTGCTGTCCCAAGTATTTTCTAAAACTAATAGTAATTTACTATTGGCTCTCCTACTTTAAATATACAATAAAATATTTTTCAAATTAGATTTAAGTAAACATAATATTAAATAATCATAACTAGTTTTTTAAATATGTATAACAAAATTACATTTTACTTAATGCTATTTATATAGTACTACTTTACATGCAATATACCATGTATTTCTCACAAGAACCCTATGAGATAAAAAATATTATTATTCCATTTTAATAGATGAGAAAATTAAAACTGAGAAAATTAAATGACTTGTTCAGGGTCAAACAAATAATAAATATCTTACATAAGATTTGAACCCCTGTCTTCCTGATTCCAGATCCAGAGTTTTAGGGCACACTGCCACTAAATTTCTAGTTTTATTTTTTGAGTACTCCATTAATGCATATTAGAAGTTTCTAGAAGTTTTCCATTGTTAAAGTTTTTTGAAATAGCATGTACCAAGTACATAGGCTGTTAGTCATTTTTCTTATTCTGCATAGCATAATCTTTTATCATATCAAAGATTGTTGATAAGAGAGTGAACAAAATGGATTAATTGGTCAAAATCAATAAGCAGGGAGAATGTTGCTACTTATTTGGACTTGAAGACTCCCTTCCACTGGAATCACATTTAGTGATTTAGTTACTTTTCATACATTGCTTTATTCTCTTTAGATCACCATATCTACAAGTAATTTTCTAAATTATTTTCTTCACTTTTATAAATTTAAATTGGATCCTCCAACTTGGACATGTCTTTTCAATATTTAGAAGAATTTTCTTGACTGTTTTCTAGAAAAAACAAATGTATTGTTGCAAGCTCATGTATACACATATACATATATGTATATATATTATATATATATATGTATATATATATATATATATATATATATATATATATATATATATGTCTTCTCCCCAAATAGTTGTCCTGTTAGCAACACTTGTTTCTTAAGGGCTTTCTGAATCTAGGATCCTTTCCTTGAATTACTCTTTTCATTCTGAAGATGCTTTTTTTCTATCCATTTTCAAAGACAAATCAATAGGGCATGACTGGTAATTTATTCTATATCATAATGGAAATAAAGCAGCACACCAAGAAGGGAGATGATCAGCACATTGCGTAGTTACATTGTGCCAGGAAAAATTCAAGGTACAGGGCTTACAAAACCAAACCAAAACTATGCCTGCCTTCAAGAAGCTCACCTTCTATGGAAGGAAGTAAGATGTATATATTTAAATATATAAGGGAGGCTTAAGTTCAGATCTGAAATCTGATATTGTTTGTTACTGGACCTGAAGTCAAGAAGTTCTGAGTTCAAATGTAGCCTCAGATGCTATTCATATGACCTTTTGGCAAATCACTTAATCTTTACTTGCATCAATTTTCCTCATATATAAAATGGGGATAATGATAACACCTACCTTCCCAGATTGGTGCAAAAATCAAATGAGATAATAATTGTAGCACAGTGCCAGAGGCATACTAAGTGATATATAAATACAAGTTTTATTATTACTAGTATTATTATTGTAAATAAAAAATAAAGAAGGGACATAATGTTAACATATGAGATCAGAATCAAAAGTAGTACCTAAGCTGAGTCTTCAAGGATGCTGAGTATACTAACAGGCAAGAATAAGGAAGTTACATATTTCAAATATAGGCATAAACTGTGCAAAGTCACAAAGAGAAGAAATGGAAAATCTTTCATTTAAAAATAACATTTTTTCTAGAATGTACAATAATCCAGGAAAAGTAGGCAGAAGTCAGGTTGTAAAAGATTACACATTTTAAATTGAGTGGTTTGAATTTTAACCTACAGACAGGGAAGCACTAGAGAGTTTTTGTTCTGTTTTGCTTTTTTTGAGGATGGTAGGGACATAGCTACACCTGTTCTTTAGGGATATCACTTTGGTAGCTCTATGGGATATGGATCAGAAAAGAGAGAAACTGGATCCAGGGAGACCAATTAAGAGAGACTTCAAAAGTCCAGGTGAAAGGTGATATGAGCCTGAACTAGAGTAGTTGTATTTGTGGAGTAAAGGGGACAAGTATGAGAAATATTGTAGAGGCACCATTTACATATATTGGCATTGCATATGAGGGAAGAGGTGAGGTAGGATGAAGAATTGAAGATGATTTCTTGGCTATAGCTTCTGCAACTATCCCTATCTGCACCTGCCCAAATTCAGCTTCTAAGTTATTGAAAGGAGTTTTTTTGTGTTGACTGGAAGTCAAAGGCTACAGGAAGAGAGCTTAACCCAACTTTGAGTGTAGTACAACCAAATGAGACATAGTCTATTTAGTTTAGAGTGCATAGTACTTGTCAACAATGGAATTGGTAGGGGTTGGGAAATGGGTGGTTGGTAATCAAGCTCCTATGATGGCAAACAGACTGCAGTCAAGGCAGTAGGTGATGGCATTTTGTATTCTTAAAGCTCAAGTAAGATGAATGAAGCTGTTGTTCCATGAAGGGGATTTACAGCCTTGCAAAGAGAAGGTACACTCCCCATGTTGGTTTCCTGGACAACCCAGGCACTAATTGCAGCTCTCTGTCCACTCCCAGATGCTCTTCAATACAGTAGAAAATAAAACAAGTTAGATTTCCATGGTCCTCCAATATATGATTTTAGAAGTTCTTTATACTAAAAACATGTCAAAAATTAAAAAATCTTTAAAATCCAATAAACTGCATATCCTTTAATTTAGCAATACACTTTTCTACTATTCTCAAAGAAGTCAAAAAGAGAGGGGGAAAAAACCCAAAAGTACAAAAATATTCCTAACATCACTTTTCATGTATTCATCATTTTTCATAATGATTTTCAAAAAAAACTAGAAACAATAATAAGTAAATATTTACTGGGGAATGGCTGAACAAATTAAGATTATATGAACGAGATTTTACAATAAAAATTACAGAAGGGAGATAGAAAAGCCTGGGAATATAGGAATAAATAAAGAATGAAGTGAGAAAACCCATAATAATTTTAAAAGTAGTTATAATAATAATAATATAAAGAACTCTAATCAATGCAGTGATTACTCATGACTTCAGAAGACTGAAGAGGAAGAAGCATGCTTCTCACAGAGCAGGGAGGTAAGGCATTAGAAGAACAGAATGAGAAAAGGGCATTGGAGGAATTTCTTTTGCTTGATTACATTTATTCAAGAAGGTCTTCTATTTGGGTAATGACTGAGTAGTGGTAATGATGCAAAAAAAAGAAAGAAAAGAACATCCATGAAATATTAAAAATAATAGAAGAGATAAAAAACAAATGCCAAACAATCAAGAGAAATGAATTGTGCTACTGTTTTGTTAAATTTGATATACACTTTTAAAATTAAATAATGAAAGTTCACAGTTTGATGTACAAAGTTCTTTTGCTTTTTCCTATGTATAAAATGTTAATATTTCTTAAGGTCACAATAAACCTATTTTAAAAATAGTTCAACACAGGAAATATCCTTCCAATTCATTATATTTATGACTCCAAATACCTTGAACAAGTAACTTCATAATATTCCCTTCTTAGATTTCTTGACCCCAAATCCACCCCCCCCTTAATCACTGACCAAAGAAGATATGCAAACTCCACTGTCTATTTTTTCTAGTTTTAAGTTGGTCTCTGATCATGAATTCTGTTTTTAAATAAAATATTTAAATGATATATGGATCAAAAGGTCTATAAATATTTTTCAAGGGATCTATGAACCTGAATAGGAAAAAAAATCTTAGTTTTTTAATAACCTTGAACTTAAATTTAATATTTCCTTCGATTATAAATGCAGGCAAAGAACATTATTCTGAGAAGGAAACCAGGACAAAAAAGGTTAAAAACCTCCATACTTGCAGAAATAAATACAACCAGCTTTCAGCTTCTCTATTTAATTAGTTCCAACTGGGTATAATAATCTTTCTCAAATGATTTTCCTTCGAACTTGACTGATCTTTGAACTGGCTGATTAACCAGATTGACTGGGGCAGGCATTTGTCCCAGGGTTCTTATGGCTGCAAACCAGTAGGTAAAGAAATAGAGACTAAATATACTGTCAGGATTTATCTTAATTATCAAATGATGTAAAGAGACTGAAGCACAACTTCCAATATTTCTGCATAACACCCAGCTCTTTCTTCCAGTCTTTGTTGACATATATCGACTCTTGTCCATTGAGAATTCATGCTGTGTCTCTTACATAATCCTGTTGAATTTCTATCCAGTCAATCTCACCTGGACTATTTTTGCTATTTTAAGATTTATTTTAAGCTCTCTTATACCTACTTTGATAACTTCCAAGTAATCTTTCATGTTTCCTTAGTGATATGTTTCTTCATTCACTAATTTCTACATGTTACAGTATTTATTCCCTAAATAATTTTTGAACTCTTGTTTTTGGTCACCAGTTTGTAATAGAAACATTTCTTCCATATTCACACTTTTTGAATCTCAGACCCAACAGTCATCATCATATAGATGCCTTGTCCCCAGGAACTCAAGTTGCCTCAGGTAGAAAATTCCTTTTCTTCAAAAATTTTATTGGTAGTTAAAGATATTTGTGTATAGTCTACAAGACCCAGCTTCTAGACAAAGCAATTCCTAAATATCTCAAGTGAGATTAGTACTACTACTACTACTACTACTACTACTACTACTACTACTACTACTACTACTACTACTAATTTATGAAAGTAGCTTTATTCTGTCTTGAAGCTTAATTTTTTTAGATTTCAACTATCATGCCTCTTCAGAGACTTTAAATTTTATACTTATCATAATATATATATATATATATATATATATATGTTATATGCATTTATATGTACTAGGTAGACTACATTTTTTTGATAAGAATTTTAAGACACTGGTATTTGATGTACAAGAAAGATAATATCATTTTTCTTCCTTACCATTGAGGACCCCTGGATTGGAGAAGGTTCTCCTTAGCTACCAAGTTTAAAGTCTGAAATTACAAAATGGATATAAAAACATAGTTAAGATGGGGGTCACTTTACTTTTCTATTTTTTGGTTTTTGCAAGGCAAATGGAGCTAAGTGGCTTGCCCAAGGCCACACAGCTAGGTCATTATTAAGTGTCTGAGACCAGATTTGAACACAGGTACTCCTGACTCCAAGGCCAGTGCTTTATCCATTACGCCACCTAGCCTCCCCTGGGTCACTTTACTTTTTCACTAGTTATTACTCCAGATTTTCTTGTTTCTCTGATCTTCTGTTCTTCCTGAGCTCTGAATATCCTTCTATCCTATTTCTTTGCTTCTGTTCCTGAGCTACAGACCATCACTATAACAAGTCATGATATGTACCCAATACAATAATTCATGTTTCTAACCTCACCTAGATTCTTGCTACTGATCAACTACCCTTCTACTATCTCATTTCCCACTATTACTATTCCAAATCCTTTCTTCTTTCCTCCAATTGCCAACTATTCACTCACTTTCCATGCTTATAACACATGATCTAGTCCCTATTTTTTAATCATCAACTCCTCCATCTAACCATCACTACTGTTTCATCTTTTCTCCATCAGTCGTCCCATTTCTTTTAGAAGACAAAATCCACTATGGATCTTCAATATTCCCCCTCCATTGACTCCTTTTAATATGCTTTCAAAAATGATGTTTCCAGTTTCAAAAGCTTTTCCTTGCCCCTCCTGAACAGTCATTATCTCATCTCTTTCAGAGCTAAACTTCTTGACAAAAATACCCAGAAATAATGTCTCTACCTTCTCACAACTCACTCTCAAAGCAATGAGATGTCTACAGCAATCATTCTATTAAAACTAATAACCCAATCCTATGCTTATTTCCTTCAGGTTTCATCCTTGACATTTCCTGCACTTTTCAGCACTATAGACAATTCCTTCCCTAGTTGTTTTCTCCTTCTTTGGTTTCAGAGACATTACATTATGCTAACCAATATTTCCTTCCTCTCCACTTCTTGGACTCCTTAACCAGAGAAACAATGTGATACAATAAGAAAAAAATGTTAGATCCAGAATTAAAGGAATCAGGTTCTCATCCTCAGTTCCACTATTTATACCTATGTGACCAAAAGCAAGTCATTTAACCTCTCAAGGTCTCAAATTCTTCATTTGTGAAATGAATGAGTTGGAGTGGATGACCTCTGTAATTCTAGCTCTAAATCCACACATCTTCATGCCTTTCCAATTTCTTACTATTGGTGCTACTCAAAGGTCTTTTGACGTTCCTCTTCCTTTCTTGCTTTACTTGCCATCTTTTGGCAATCTCATTCATTCATGTGACAATTTTTTTCAACTAGTGCATCTGTAGATAACTAAAGACTTGAGCTCTCTTCTGAGCTTCACATCTTCATTCTCAATAGTCTGCAAAATATATCCCCAGCTGGATTCCAAGGGCAATTAAAATCCAGTCTCTCCAAAATCTAGATCTTAATTTTTCTTCATTCCTACTTTTCTTTGACTTCACTAGTTCTATCTGTAGTGTCACGATCTCCCTTGTCTTCTATAGCATATATTTATGGTTATTTTTGAATCTACCTCCTCTTTCATTTCTTTTACATTATCATTTACCTGAAAATTCTCTGTTCGTGACTTTTTTCCACATCCACCCTTGACTTTTCCAGTAGCATATGTTTTTATTACCATACTGTAATACTGTAAATACTTCTTCCCACTCCAATTTTCTCCCTATTCCAATCCTATTGATAGAATGCAAGCTCCTCAGGAGTATTATTTCATTTTTGTCTTAGTTTTCCCAGTGTCTAAAACAGTGCCTGCATGTAGTAGGTCCATAAGTGATACTTAGTTAATTGATTGTCTCACATACCTATTGTCAAGGTGTGCAAAAATGGTTATTTGTTGGTGAAAGGGACCTTAGAGGCTTTCAAATTCAAACACTCCATATGCAGAAGTGTTTATGAAGGTGCAGTGAGGCTAGGCTGTTGCTTAGGATCACACAGCTAGAAAGTGTCTGAGACAGAATCAAATTCAGGTTTTTCTGACTCTAAATTCAGTGCTCAATCCATTATGGAACTGAGTAGTATATCAAAAGTCTGGAGAGGTGGTAAGGAACCATTGATTCAAAGCATGAATTATGTTTAAAAATATTCTGAACTAAGAATTTCAGAATATTATTTCAATGCATCATTGATATTTTTTAACCTAAAAGTCCTAAGGATTTGAGCACAATAAATAACAAAAAAGAACTTTTAGCAGGTGATCCCTTCAATAATCAGATCTGATATTTATATCATAGAAGGAAGATTGGGACATTAATCTTAATCAGAGAGAGAATAAATTAGTCAACAGGAATTTATAAGCATCTGTCAGGGACTATGCAAAGTACTGTGGAAAAAAAGTGAAATTAAAAAAATCAGTTCAGTACCTGTAGTCAGTACCTGAGCTTATAATCTAATGAAAGAGATAAAAACATGTACAACAAGATATTTACAAGATAAATTTGAAATAATCAATAGATGGAAACCACTTTTACTAAGGGGAAAGGGGCCTAGAAAGACTTCTTGTAGAAGGTGAGGATTTTAGCTAGGATTTGAAGAAAGCCAAGAAGTCCATGAGAAAGAGATAAGAAAAAAGAGAATTATAGGATGGGAGATAGCTCCCATTGGATTGCCCAGAGTTAGGATAAATATCTAGTTCTAGGAACAGAAAGGAAGCCTGTATCATAGAATACTATACCTGGAGGGGGATGATTACCTGGAGGAGGATCTGGGGTGGGGGAGGTTAGGCATAAGAAGACTGGAAAAGTTGGAAGGGGACAGATAATGAAGGGTTTTGAATGTCAAACAGGAGTTTATATTTGGTGCTGGAGGTGATAGGGAACCACTGGAGTTTCTCAGATTGGAGAGGGAAGAGTGAAATGGTCCTACCAGTACATTTAAAAAAACAGTTTCATGTTTTAGATGACTTCATATACATAATTGATATCATATTGCTTGCCTTCTCAAGAGGTGAGGGAGTGATGAGAAGGAAGTAGAGGAAGTTAAGAATTAGAAAAAAATTAATGTTAACATTTTTACATGTAATTGGGAAATATTTGATGAAATAAATAAACATATTTTTATAAAGAAAAGAAAACAGAAAAAAGAAAACAGTTTCAAGGTTAACTAGAAGAGACAAGGGGACTAAGAAGTCATTCAATCAGTTACATAGTAAGAATTAAGTACCAACTCTGTGCTAGGCACAATACTAAGAAATATGGAAACAAAAAAAGAGAGAGAAAGTCCCTGCTCTCAACAAACTCACAATCTAAAGTGGGAGATGGGGAGTAGAAACAAATTACACAAGATAAATACAATCTATATCCAAGATAAATAGGAAATAATTAAAATAATTTAAAATGGAATGCACTAGAACTCAGTGGGGTTGGGAAGTCTTTCTATAGAAAACAATATAAGTTGGGTCTTTGAAGGAAGGTGGCAAAGTTAGGAAGCAGGGATATGGAATGTGTTTACAGTTTTTTTTATAATAGTTCAGGCATAAAGTGATCAGAGCCTGAAGTAGGGTACCGGCAGTATCAGAGAGAAAAGACCTAAATAAGAGATATTATTAAGGTTAAAAACCACAGGACTTGGGGCCGCTAGGTGGAATAGTAAATAGAGCACTGGCCCTGGAGTCAGGAGCACCTGAGTTCAAATTTGACCTCAGACACTTAATAATTACCTAGCTGTGTGGCCTTGGGCAAGCCACTTAACTCCATTTGCCTTGCAAAAACCTAAAAAAAACAGGATTTGTTAGCAAAATGGAGGTAGAGGAAAGGGAACAAAAATTTATTCAATTCTTAGTAAGTGCCAAGTATTGCAGAAACTAGTCATAAACCAATATCTTACACCATTTACCAAGACAAGGTTAAAATGGATATATGACCTAGATACAAAAAGAGATTTTGCCAAAAAATTAAAAGAACATAGAACA
The DNA here is from genome assembly GCF_037893015.1 of Macrotis lagotis. NCBI lineage: Eukaryota > Metazoa > Chordata > Mammalia > Peramelemorphia > Peramelidae > Macrotis > Macrotis lagotis. The sequence goes on along the minus strand of NC_133662.1, from coordinate 99,383,390 downwards.
TTTTGCTGATCAGTCTTATGAATAGGTGAACAACTTCTGACAAAAAGAGATAGTGAGCAAACTTAAGTATAAATTACATCATTTTGATTATATTAAATTGAAAAGAGTTTATACAAATAAAACAAATGTAACAAGATCAGAAGGAAAGCAGAAAACTGGGGGAAAATTTATAGATAATTTCTCAGATAAAGATCCCATAATCTAATGCACAGAAAGAGTTTTGTCAAACTTAGAAGACATTCCCCAATTGATAAATGGTTAAAGTATATAAACGAGTAGTTTTCCAAAGAAGAAATCAAAAAAATTGATAGTCACATAAAAAAGTTCTAACTCATTATTGGTTAGAGAGAGAGATGAAAATTAAAAGAATTTTGAGATACCATTTTATGCCTACCAGATTGACTAAAAAGATAGAGGGGAAAGCAACAATGTTGGAGGGGATGTAGAAAAATTGTTACACTTATTTATTTTTGGTGGAATTGTGAACTGATCCAACCATTTTGGAGAGCAATCTGGAATGTCCAAAGAGTTATTAAACTAGTCTTTGGCCATTTCCTTAAATCTGATATGAATAGTATCACACTTAAATAGAAATGGGGTTAGGGTGGAACTAACCATACATAAAGGAGTAGTTAGGTGGTATAGTAGATAGAGGAGCAGACCTGGAGTCAGAAAGATCTGAGTTAAAATTTGACCTCAAATACTTAATATCTGTGCAATTATTGACAAATAATTTAATCCCTAATTGCCTCAGTTCCTCATCTTTAAAAGGCGACACATTGGAGAAGGAAATGGCAAATCAATCCAGTAGCTTTACCAAAAAAATCCTCTATGGATAACATCCATGAGGTCATGGAGAGTCAGACACAACTAAATGACTAAAGAAAAACAAACCATAAATAAAGATTCCTGCAAACTATTTATTGATATAAAAATTCACAAACCAATATGTATATATTACTATAGTTTTGTTTGTTTTGTTAAATATTTCCCAATTTTAATTTAGTTCAAGTCACACTGTAGATTATTGTGGACTACATGTTTGAAGCATCTGGTCTAGACAATCCACAAAACAATCAATCAAGCCCTAATTTTTAGTGCCTACCAGTTTCCAAGGTGTACATGCCAGTTTCCAAGGTGTACATGCTAACATTGATAATGGAACAATTTAACAATGACTTGAAAACCAATTAAAGCTGACTACAGTTTACTCCTGGACTAGTGCCTGAATTTTTCTATACATTAATCAATATTTTAAGTGGGTACCAATAGGTATCTTTTAGAGATAGCTTAAGACCAACATAGAAATTTTTTTCATGAGTGGGAAACTGAAATTGTGAAGTAATGTACTGAATTGTATTCCCTTAAAATAATTTTTTATTAACAAAGAAACACATATATGACTTCTGCTTTCTACTTATAAACAAAATAGTACCTCAAAACAGGAATGGAATAAAAGAAATAGGAACTTCAAAAATTAAGTACTCTTTTCACTAACTAAATAGAATAATAAAGTGCTTAATGTAGAGCTGGAACATAGTTGGCACTTTATAAATGCACATTTCCCTACCTGTTCCCTAATAGAATGAGCTGGTATTGAAGAGAGTAGAACAGATCTGCAGTCAAGAAAACTTGAATTGAAATCCAGCCTCAGATATGTGCTAGATGTGGGAGCTTGGGCAAGTCACTTCACCTCTACTTGTATCAGTTCCCTCATCTGTAATAATAACTACTTCTCAGGGTTGTTTGAGAATAAAATGAGATGACAGCTATAAAACACTTTGCAAATCTTAAAGTGCTACATAAATGAATATTAGCTAGTATTATTATTAAATTTATGCCTAGAGACTTCCATTATAGCCTCATCATTCATCATAGTTCAGTGGTTACCATACGGTATTGAAGACAACATATGACAGGTTCTATGAAATATGACAATTTTGAGAAAAAAATGTAGCATAAGAGTAATAGTTTGAAATTCAAGAACTAGCCTAGCTAGTTAAGTGCAGGAAAAAAATCATTGCCAGTGGGCCATTAGGTCAAGAATTCCTCAGTCACAGCCACTCTTGAATATCATCCTGTAATTTAGATAGAAGTAGTGACCTGTATCAGTGGAGGGAGTACCCAAACCACAAAATCTATCTTGCATCCTTAAACTATTCCTAATATTTTCTGTTTATCACCTTCAGAGCTTCCTCCAAAACATTTTAATAACTTCTGGAACCATCTGTTCTACCTATTACCATATATTATTCAAAAGAAATGCATTCCTGATTGTCAGCAACTGCCCATTACACTGTCCAAATGTAATTATCTTTAAATTTCTTTTCAAAAGTCATAATTAGCCTATGAGAGTTCTAACTACTAGATTTTAACTCTGTGCCTCATAGTTTTGAAATATCTCAAAATTGAGAGATATAACATGCTTTTGGTAAGAACTTACTCCTTAAAGTAGCTATGTTTCCCTTTCCTCTAAACCATTTAAAAAGTGTTCAGAACAAAACATTGTATAAACAAAACTATATGTGATTCTTCACAAAATCCAATAAATGTTATTTTTTCAAATGAAGGGTTGAAATACTCATGTTGTATATATGAATACTACACAGATAGATTATCTTGCTTTACACATTAGAATTTGGAAGTTTATATATGAGTCTGATTTGAACCTGACATATTCAGCAAAATGGGACTCATAGTGTTACTTTTTGAACATCATCTTTACATATATAGATATGTACACACATATATACATATATGCATATATATATGTATGTATATATAAAACACAAGCATTTTCAAATATTTCTTTGAATGCCTGCTCACATAGCATTTCTGAGTTCTATCATATCATTCAAAGAATTTCTACATCAGCATATAAATGACACTAGTTTTTCAGTTATGAATCATATCTTCAATAAATATTTAGTAGATCAATTGATTGATTGATTGAAAAATTCACTGGTTCTTTATAACAAGTATTCAGCATAATATACCTAATCTCCCAAATCATATCATTACTTTTTTTTCTGGAACATATAAAAAGTTCAGACCTGGGCTGCTCTGTTCATTATACTAGTTCAATTAAATTCATTCAGAATAGATTAATTTTTAGTGAGTCACTTTTTCTGTAATATAGATATGACTGAGTTATTCCTCTACTCAATACGTTCTAGTGACTCACTATTGTCTTAAGGATCAATTATAAAATCTTCTCTTTGACATTTGATGATTTTCATAATCTGGCCTTTCCCTCCCTTTTCAGTCTTATACATTAGCTGGACTCCATGATTCAAACATACTAGGAGAATTGCTGTTTTTCACATATGATATTTCATTTATTCTCTGGGCCTTTGTTCAACTCCTTAGAATTTCATGTTTCCTCAAGACTAAGTTCTGGTCAAGTTTTTAGAAAAACCTGAGAAGATTTGCATAAGCAGAACAATCTATGCTTCAGTCTGTACCCTATATCTATCAGTTCTCTATCTGGTGATGGATGGAATGATTCTTTTGGAATTGCTGGGTTTTGTGTCACTGAAAGTTACTAAGTCTTTCAAAGCTGATTTTCTTTACAATATTGCTTTTGCTATATAGAGTGTTCTCCTAGTTCTGCTCATTTCTCTACACAACAGTCAGACAAGTCTTCTGAAACCATCTCCTTCACTTTTTATAAGACAATGGTAAAGAGAATCAGTTTTGAAAGACTTAGAAACCCAGCATTATTTGGCATTAATGGATAAAACCAAAAAAGTAGGAATCTTTGATGTTTTCTGGTCATTATTATAGCCAAAATTGTGTTCTCACTTCTGTTTTAGTAAGTATTAAAAGAGAAAGAGTTTAACCATTAGAGAGCCTTTCCTATTGTTGTTCAGTCATTTTCACTAATGTCTCATTTTCCATGATCCCATCTGAGACTTTCTTGACAGAGATGCTAGAGTGATTTGTGATTTCCTTCTCCCCCTTATATAAATGATGAGGACCTGAGGCAAACAGGGTTAAATGACTTGTCTAGGATCACACAGCTAGTAAGTTTCTGAGGCCAGATTTAAACATTAATTTTCTGTCTCCAGGCCTGGAACTCTAACCACTGTGCCATGTAGTTGCTCTGAGAATCTTTCTACCATAATGAATTAGAACTGAAAGAAAAGTGGAGTCTAAGACAACAGTTCCTGACTTGTATATATCTTAGCAAATATAGAGTAAAAATAGAACCAAAAATATTTCATTAATAGACTTCTACAAACAGAACTAGGGGATTCATATTCTACATAATATACTTTTAAAATACATTCACATCATTAGTTTTCCAGGGCATGTTTCAGTGTTTAGTAATTCAGCTAGAAACATATTTGACCCTATAGTCATTTGCTTTGATTTCTAGAAGGAAGATGGACATTCACAAGCCTTCACCTGGCAAGCAGAGCTTGAGTTTATATTCAAGTGCCATTTTAAAACTATAAATCTAAATGGAAAAAGGAAATATGAAAATGTAGAAATATTCCCCACTAAGAAGATATGATACAACTTTAAGCTAGAAGAGTTCCCTCTAAAAGCACCATAAAAAGAGAAAGGAGGACTTCTTCAGTTAGGTCACCAACCCCCTAAACATACCAAAATCAGGACAGTAATAATGCCACAAATTAGCTTCCCTGAGGAGAAGAGCTCTGATAGTTGCTTTGGTTAAGTGCTGTAATGTGTAGTGAGTAGGATGAATTATTCATGTAATATCTGAACTTACTCTGGGAATTTGTGAAAGACTGGGGAGAAAAACAAAATTGTCTTTCAGGTGATGAGATGAGAATAACTCAAATGCTAACTTCAGGTAAATAATATAAGACTGAGGGCAACTTGGATTATTTTATCTAATAACCTTTTAGATTCTCTTCCCCTTCAGAAAAAGCAAGGGAAATATGGTTTTATTAATTTGGGATGAAAAAAGATGCTCAGATTATGAGAAGCATTCTTCTAAATTCTCTGAAGTGGGATTTTTCTTCCCTATGCAAGGCTCACATTTGGCTTGGCTTTCTAGCATATACAAAATGTTGCTGTTTTGGTATCTGAATTATTTCCAATAAAACAAGCTGTGCATTACATTTGGGAGTTTAATTCATATTAAGCAAGAGGAGCAACCTTTTTAATGTAATAAAAAGTGCCATCGGTACTTAAAAGCCAAATTGCCATGGAGCATTCTCCTGAGCACCTTCCCTAGTACAATAACTTCAAGGTTTATTTCCATCATTAAATTTTTCTGTCAAATCCTTTCATAAATTGTTACCAATTGAAAGAAGTATACTCTATTTTTACTCCTATTTAGATTGCCTCAGTTTGCTTAGAGAACTTGTTGAGAGAAAAAAAGGTAATAAAGTAGGTATCTATTTGACTTTTATTTGCAAACTTTCTGACATAAGTGGCTCAAATAGAGCTATTTGAGGGAATTTATTTCTATGGATTATTAATATTTTAAGAAAATTAAAGTTTGGGTTTGGGGTGGAGAGATTGGTTTTAAGAGAAAGCAATAGGGAAAGGAAAGCAATAAGTGAGAAGACAAAAATATCATGTGAACTGGCAACAGTTTTAGGAAGTAGTGAAAATGAGAGCTCTCTCAAATAATGATTCTATCTGGACCCAGCCCCAGTAAAAGAAGGAACCAGGACTAAACAGTCCCAATTAGTTCAAGAAATAAACCTAGATGTAGTTCTGATTCCTATAGTCCTGAGAGACCCTGTATTTTTAGCTCTTACAATAGAGAATAATAAAAGTCAGAGGTGGTTCTACACAGTGACTGAGGTACAAATTAGGAGTCTGGTTTGAGGAATAACCTCCAACACAGTTCTATAAGACAGTTTCCTGGGAGCACTTTGAAATTATGTGACTGGTCCAAGATCATACATCTTTGATGACAGACAAGTCGTGAACCTACTTCTTTCCAATTCTCAAGCCAGTTCTCTATCCACTGTCACATGGCTTTTTAAGATTCAGGCTATTTTGATCTTTGCTTTTGCAACTCAAGGACATAGGATGTTACTATACTTTCAAAAATTCTATTGGATTGAATTGAACTCAACTGAATTGAATTGAAGCATGGCTATTGTTGATCACAAAACTGATTCAAAGGATTTATCAAAGAAATGTAGTAGTAGATATGCAGTAATATCTTAGGGATACATCTCTACCTCTAGAAGTCCCTAAGCAAAGAATCCTCCAGGGGGTGAATGAATCCATTCTCTTCCTCTATCCTAGAAGGTTATAGGAGGGGAAGGGAACGTTTTTTCTACCAAGGGTGATTTTTTTTTTATTTATAACATTATTCATGGGTTATATTTGTTCAATAATTAATTAATTAATTAATATTAATTCACCCCTAAAAAGCTATTAGACTCATTGAATTTTATGTTCTGCCTGTGGATGCCTTGGAAATGCCAAACAAATATGGTCTTGGGATGAAGGTTCCTCATCCCTTTTTTATGAAATGATAGGAGCCAGAGTGGCACAGAATGGGAAAGGATCAATGAACTATAACTTGCACAATTGATGGGAATACCTACTGTTGAAAAGAGAAATTTAGAGATCTGTGGAGCATAAAAGCATAACTCTTAACAGGGTAGAATTTTTCTGAAAAAGGGTGAATGAAGTTCAAAAATGATGTCTCATTCAAGATTACATATCTATTATATGGTAATACCAGTATTCAAATTCAAGTCCAAGGTGCTTCTTTCCATTTTATCATGCTCCCCCTTATATGGATACTCAAAAAGATCATTATCTTCTTAAAATCTATGGTGGATACAAGATATTTTCATAGTAGAAGACAGCTCATGAAAGAACATTGTTGTAAGGTAATGGGAATCTTTTTCACTTCTTAAAAATAAATTGGACTCAAGTGAAATTGATATTGAGTCACTTTACATCAAATGTCATTTCAACCCATAGTTTCTTATTAACATTGTGCCTCCATACAGAAGGACACCTTACTGAAAAAGAATGTTCTTAATCTAGAGTCTATGCACTTGTGTACACATGTATACAAATATGTATATATATACAGATATATTTATATAAGTATATATAAATGCAAGTATAATGATATTTCATTTATTATAACTATATGATCTTGTGTTGTACATTTTGTTTTATGTATTTAAAAATATTATTCTGAGAAGGGGTCCATAGATTTTATCAGATTGCCAGAAGCTTTCAAAGATTCTATGGACTGAGGTAAAAGTGCCCTTCCTTGACAGAATCATGAAACAATATACAAAATGATTAAAATGTGAATGGAATGAGCCACAAAATAAAACAAAATTGAAAGTTGTGTAATTACAATGAGCAAAGTTGGCCCCTGAAGTAGAAAATTCACCTCCTTTCTTTATGGAAATTGCGACTATGGAGGTAAAACAGTGCATATTGATGGATTCTGTTGATATTTTAGTTAGTTCTGATGAATTGCTCTCACACATCTATTTTTTTTAAAACATTCTAGGTGTATTTGAAAATGAAGGTAATATAAATATAAATATAAAATATAATAACAAAAATCCATCAATATAAAAATCTAAAAATTATTTGTAGACATCAGAATTCTGAGACTTCTAGGTCTGATATACAAGGGAGCCTAAGGATAAGGATCCTCAGATAATCATTTGAAAGACGATCTTTAATATACTCTTCCTTTTCTAATCTGGTTCTAAATAACAAGAGAACTATAAAGTTGGGAAACAGATTCCTTTATAACAATGGAATTTTTTTTATCTGCTAAAGACTCAAAGACTAAAAATTAAAAAAAAAAGAAAAGAAATTTGGATGCCAGTAGAAATACTAGACTTATGTTAGGAGGGATAATAGGAAAAAACTATTAGATTTAATTTCTGACTGGATGTCCCAGAAGTGTTTCAATTATTCCTAATTCAAGCAGGCACCAAAAATACTACGCTTTTCAAAAAGTTGTATTCTATTGGACCTCATCAATAGCTACTGCTATTATTACTGGCGTCCACTTCTCTTAAACCAATGTGGTTAACCTTAAGATAAAGATACCTTCCTGAGAACCAACTGATAAATAGCATAAATATATTTGACAGACATCCCTCCATTTTGCACACAACCTTTAAGTCACTGTATGCTAATTTGAAAAACTAGGTTCTGGGATTCAAGCAATCAAAATTTTAGTGTCCTCTTAAAAATCCTTTGGCACTTATTGATTAATCTTGCTTGTATAATAACATAATAAACATTGGTCTTTCAAAGAAAGACACTGGCTCAGGAAAATCTTGCTGTTTTTCCTTCTCTATCCCTCCAGCCCTCTTATTTCAAAATTTTTATATAAGTGAAATCAAGTCAACTAGAATATCAGCTCACATTTAGTGGAGAGAGTTCTTTCTTATATAGGAAGAGTAAGTATCAGATTCATCTTATAGGAAAAAATTAAAGTTTGAATGACTTGCCCAAGGTCACAAAACTAATAAGTAGCAAAAGCAGAACCTCAATATAGACTCCAACTGAGATACTCTTTCCACAACACTAAGTTGTAACTATTAAACTGAAATTATGAGTAACTTCAAGTGGGAAAGGAAGAATAAGTGATGCCACAAAAGATTTTAAAATAGATATCAAGGCCAGTTAGAAGAGTAAGTGAAATAGGTGGAGGGAATAGCTCCACGACTATACCTTAGTCCTTAGTGACAGTGAAAAGTACCACAGAGTTATCATATACAGTTTTATTATGTATAAGTGAGATGTTTCCATAAATACCCAGATCACATAAGAATATCAGACTTACCAAGTTATAATTCTACCATAAATATGACCATATATCTCTTTTAGCAACAACCAACCTCTTGCTCTTTTGTTTTATTAATGAGTCACTGATCAGCTTACTAGGTACTTGGTTCCTATAACATTTTGGGTGAGAAAGAAGGTAGAAGAGAAGAAATAGATAAAAATACAATTCCTCAAATTACTACAACCTGGAAACCATTCTTGCTATAGCCTAAATGTATTCTAAATATTATTTTGTGGTGATTTTATGTAATCTTTTTTTTTATTAGGTTTTTGTAAGGCAATGGGGTTAAGTGGCTTGCCCAAGGCCACACAGCTAGGTAATTAATCTTAAAGAGTTTTATTTTTAAAACTAATTCATATATTCACAATATTTGTCATCTAAGAAATGTATGAAGGGTTATGAATGGGATAAGTTGAAGGAATAAATAATGTACAGTTTGCATTTGTCATTAGTATCCTTAAAAGGCCAAGAGAACTAGAGAAAAGGTCCTAGTTTTGAAAAATTATGAAAAATTCATGAGATGACAGGAATATGAACTATACAGGATTCACAGATGTGAATGAGATGAGATTCGCATTACTAGAAGAACTGCCCATATCAATGAAATCATAGATCCATTGGAGCCTTTGAGTTTTCAGATATCTCTGTCTGTTTTAAATATATTTAAGTACATGTATAATTGTGTATATGAATGCACATTTAACTATGTAGAAACACATGTGCTCTTAGTATGGGAAAACACACCTCCTACCACACCCTAAAGACTAACCCATTAAAATGTTAATTGGCATGTGGAAATGGTTTTTGAAGTTCAATTTAATTATCTAAGAGCCCAACAACTCAACTTCCCTTTAGAAAATAATTAAACATCAGGTATGATAATAAGAATGACAAGTAATGCACCTGGAGTTTGCCAAGGGAGTCAAGATGCAGAGGGTACCGGTGCCTTCTATGAATCCTTTGCCACTGGAAGACACTTCATTTGACATTTTAATCCTCATTCCCCTGCCTGCCCATACCTCACTACCTCTCATAAGCACTAATGTTTTCAATCCATCATAGGAACAAGGAAATAAGGTGCTGTCTATGTTCAAAAGCTGTAGCCTAGAAAGGTTGTAAGAGGAGCCATAATCCATTATTTCTATTATAAAAGATAAGAGTAAGCCCCTCAGAAGGTACTGTCTATGAGGTGAGGACTTGGACCAATTCCAATTTCTTCATAACACAAGACACCTGTTTCATGTCCTACTATAATAATTTACCAAAGGGCAATATAGTGGTGTTAAAGATTTCATACTGTGTCACAAAGTGCCTAATGGAATTACTTCTGGGGAGAAGAAAAGAATCAAATTCCACATAACTTTATGACCAGTCTTCAAACAGAACAGGATAATATAAATGATATTGAAATAACAGAAATTTTTGAAACACATTAAATATATTACTTGTGTCATATGATAACATTCATACAAGCATCAACTTCTGCATTTTACAAAATAGGATGAGTAAGACACTTGTCTGAAGTTGCCCTACTAAAAAGTAGCAAAATCATCTTTTCACTCTCCCATGTTGTATACTTTTTCTACTATATAAATACTGATTTCTTTATGTTTTCTCAGTGATCTCTTTATTTTTTTTCTTTAAATCAGGTTCAAATCCCTTTTTAAAATTGAGGGGGGAAATTTACTAAGAAAACCTTGATTAGAACCCTTCAGACTCTAGGGCTGAAGCAGGAACTGTGTGGAAGAGGCTTTGCATTACTTCCTGGCAAAAAGGGCTATGAGACAGAGGAAGAGGTGCAATATTGCAAAGCAAGGACTGTAGGAGAAGATGAGTGACTAGCTACTCACACAATTGGGGCAATTAACACTTGACTATCTGTGGGCATTTTTACAACAGATCATTCCCAATTAAGAAGGAGAAAGTGAAACTCAAAAACTACTCTACTGTCCAGAAATAAAGGATCCTGCTGTGTTTTAGTGGAGCTAGTGCAAACATAACCTGAGCAACCCTAGTAGATAAGGGACTTTAAGAAGAGAGAAGAGAGTGGGTTTCTCATCAAGTTCTATTTAATGGAGAATTTTCTAAAACAAAGGGTCCTTTTCCAGAAAGTTTTACATGGAGACAGCGAATTCAACTCTCTTTCAATTTGGGTAAACTGACTTTAAAATAATTGTAAATAATCATTAGCAAGAAAGCAAATGGGTGATATAGAAAGATTGATTTTGGAATCAGAGCATTTATTTTTGATTCTTGTATCTGCAACTTAACTTGATGTGTAATGTTGAACAAGTCACTTTCCTTCTCGAGTCCTCAATTTTCTCATGAATAAAATGAGGCATTTGGACTAAATAATTTTTAAGATTTCTTCTAACTCTAACATTATAAGACTCTATTATCATTTTTTCTGGGCATTGTGGAGAGATGGGGAAAGGAGAAAGAAAAGAAAAACAACACAGCACATGTTCCTATAGCCTTGTATGCAGCAAGCAAAAACTGGAATTTTTGAGCAGGCTTTGGGCAAATCTTGACTCTAAGTAACAGATTACAAGGAGTCTTTGCCAATATTATCTACAGACATTTATGAAGGACTTCCAATGGCTTGAAATTATTGTTGACTCTTCAATGGAAGCATTTACTCAGCCAAATTTGAGGACAGTTATTGACTGTGTTTGGTAGCAATGACAATTTTTTCAAATGTCAATGTGCATTTTACAAATTATATATAGATAAATGACTTCCCAGGAATTATGTTTGCCTTTCAGTTTTGGACTAGATGCCTTCAAAACTACCAAATGCTTCCTGAATCAGATTAAAATGTAATTGGGAATTTTTTTTAACAAAACAAAAACAAAACTAACATAGATAATGCTTACCTGTGGTTTTTCTAAGTTAATATGCACTCTTCAGGGTTCTCTTTCTATTTCAGTTTGTCACCAGTGAATTAGATGATCTCTTTCACTTGCAATTTGAACTCAAATGAGAAGTTGACATTTAAAAAAAAGCAGAATAGCATTTAATAATTTTGTCTTTTTTCCCTCAGTTCAAAACAATTTGTGACTTCATAGAAAGAGGTTTTAAATGTTTTCCATGTTTCATTCATATTATCTTTAAAAAATATTTTTCCAATTCTCCTAATTAAAATTGTTCCAGGATTATAACTCATCATTTGAGAAAGTGGAAAAATAACAGTTAAAAAAAAGAAAAATGCACAGAAAGCTGCTTCTGCCTACCTGTTGAAACCAAACTACCTTAGGATACCAAATAATAACTATAATAATGTAGTACAATTATAAAACTCTTTACAGTTACAAGCCTTTCGGTCTTGTCCTGGGAACTTGGGACTAGATGTACTGGGACTAAGTTTTCCATTCAGTTCCTATTTGCAAATCAGATTAAAAGCTGTTGCATAATCATTTTCTATAGGGCAAACAATTTGTTTAAGAACCAATAATAAAGTAAGTTTGTGGTCAAAATTCCTCTGCTCTTAGAGGAGTCAAAGATATTGGTAGGGTCATCTAAAACTGGAGTCAAATCCCAGGGATACTGAAGGGAGGACCTTGAGGCAGCCAGATCAGCCAGATCAGGAGCAAAATTGAACTGGAGTTTGAGAATGAGTTAGAAGAGTTAGGAATTTTCCAGAAATTTCCACAGGTGCTGCTGAAGTAGCATCTCAAAGAAAATATGTAGACCTTATACTTTAAAAGATATTTGGGATGGAAAAACTCAGTACTAAGTCCTGGTCTTTCCTCCTTTACAATTTTAATTTTACTATTTTAAATAAAAATACTCCATCATTTTGATATATGTTGAAAACTACAAATTTAATATGCAAAATGAAAAGTTAAAAGAAATGAAGTGTAGCAAAATTAATGAATTGAAAATACAAAACATAATTTCACATCTGAAAATTAGTGTAAGGAAGAGCACAGAGAAGTGGGAGAGATGAATATTTAGTTAAGGCTTGAAGGAAAGGCAAATTTTAAAAATTAGAGATTTATTGGGAACAAATTCTTTGTATATATATACATATACATATACATATATATATATATATATATATATATATATATAGAGAGAGAGAGAGAGAGAGAGAGAGAGAGAGAGTGATGGGGGTATCTTGAGGAAAGGTAAAAAGAACAGAAAAGGACAGGAAGAAGAGAAGTAGAGAGTAGTCTAGGTTGTCTAAAAGAAAGACAGCAAGAAAGGACATTGTGTGATTGTGTTGGAAATGGTCATTTAATGTCTGGTTGAGGAAAACCCTGATTATTAGGATAAGGAGCTTGTACTTTGTTGTGCAGGAAACTATGAACTATGGAGGACATTTTGGTAGACAAAAACTTTTTTTGGCATTAATGTGGATAATTGATTGGAGAGGAAGTGTAGTAGAGTAGAAAGCATAAAATACTCAGACTCAAAGGTCTTGTAATTGAATCTTGATTTTGTTACTACCTTGTCAATTAAGTGAGTCATTTAACCAGTCTAGGCTTGGTATAAATGATTTCTAAGGGCTTCTCTTACATCTTCTGAATCCTTTGACTCTATGAGCTACATTTCCAACTTAATGCTTTGATTTAATATTTAATTTTCATTAAGTATAATGGGCAACAAATAATGTATTGAATTCATGATATAAAGGGAAAATAACTGCATAACACTGAAGAATTGATTTTCAGAATACTAGACTGCTACTTACAACTAAAGCCCCAGCATACAAACACATCTTCTCTGAAAGCCTATCAAGGAGCACTAGTCTGTTCAGTCTGATATGAAATTTCTACCAGAATAGTCACTATTTTAGTTAAAAAAATGCTTTACATATATTAAGTGCCTAATAAACATTTCATAAACCAAATGTATTGAATTGCAATAAAACTTTGCTATTATTTTGAAAATAATTTAACCACTGTTTAAATGTTCATTTATTAATTGAAAGGGTAGAGAGAGAGTCTTTTCTTTCTCCCATTACTACATACTAGCAGTTTAGCTTGTTAAAATAGCTAACTATTTCCTAAATCTTAACTAAGAAGGAAAAGAGGCAACAGATATATTTTATGGCTGTATGTTGAGGGGGGAAACATTGACTTTAGAAGGCAAAATTGGAAGATATACTCCAATGGGATTCCAGATGTTAGACTGCTAGAAGGGTCTGCATGAATACTCCTAGCCAGAAAGAATGGGGAAAAATGAGATATCTGAAACAGGGACTAGAAACAGAGTAATGTGCTATTAGGTAGGGAGTTTATTCAGGTAAGGAATATATCACTTAAAATAATTGATTCTTCTTAAAATTTTTGATCAGGGGCAAATATACTTTTCTTGTTAGTACCCTTTACCTTACAAGACTTGTAGAGATTTTACACAATTTCTACCCCTGCTCCAGTGAATAATTCATTCTCTGTTGACTTCTAGAACTAATAATAATCAATTTTATTATTAGCCAATTCAGAAATAGATATTTTTTATATCTGATAAATCACATTTGATTACATGAATTATATAAAGTAATTATATAACTAAATTTACTAAGTTATATACAATTTGGGTTAAGAGAAAGTAGAGGAAGCAGCAAAGAGATCATACAAAATAAATCAAATACCCATGAAGACATTAAAACAGCAAAAGCAGAACAGTTGTTAAAGGTCTGATATCATCTACTCTTCACCGTTTTCTTTTCTCTCTTAAAAACCAATGAATGTCTAAATGTTAAGAAGAAAAGCAAAATAGTTATCTTCAAGAACAGAAAAGAAGGTATACATTAGCAATACATACCCTTAACATCCTCTATAAATTGTCCATCAGTTTTTAACCCCTTTGGATGGGGAGGTGGCGCTTTTAAAATAAGATCTACCTATCATTCCATTCATTATGACAGTTGACCACACATAATTCCTCAGAGCAACTTGGTCCTAAACCTAGGTCTACAGTACATTATGAAAGAATGAAGAAAGCTTACTTAACCTACATTAAATCTTGATAATGCAATAATGAGTCTTTTAAAGGGATAATTTTAATTCCCCAATCTTCAGTCATAAAGACTATAGAGTGCTAATCTGGTTTGCCCTTTCAATTAAACTTGTTAAGGACTTTCTATTTAGTCAGCACCCTGAATGGGCCATTAAAATTCTTGTTCTGTAAGAGTTGTGTGCAGTGCACTGTTGTTTTAAAATTCCATTAAATCCAAATGGTCTTTATCGCCCCATGACCACTGTGACTTCAATCAGCCAATTTAATTACCTTACAAAATTGTCAGCAGAAGCAGCAAAGAAAAACAGGAAGGGCTATGACGTTATCAAATTGAAATCTTCTTCTTCAGTGTTTAATCTAGACCAGTCAATATCAATGATTCTCACCTCCTTTCCTTTCCTGGGGCTTTTGACCTTCCCCTTTATCCAAAGATTTAGGGTTTAAAATGCATTCTGAGCTCTACCACCACCCAGAGAAATGCGATACAAATTGAAGGAAGGTAAGGTATGGCTTTAGTAACTCAAAAAGCATCCAACACTTCCGTTTTATAATACCTGAAATTGCTTCAAAAACTCAGAAAAGAATACTTCTGGAATCCTCACATAGCACATGAGTAATATAGTATATGCATGACTTAAGTAAACTATGTAGAAAGTCCAAAAATTGCTGTTTCTAAAGATGTAAAAATAGACACTAAAATTTTAGGGTAAAAGTATTCAAAAAGAGGTGTATTAGCAATGAAGATTAAAAAAAACCAGAAGACTAATTTAAACCTAGAACTTAGATATGCAATACCTACTGCAAAATACTATTTCTCCAAAACCAGAGTATTTCTACAGAAAACTTGTTAAGATCATTTGACATTAAAGATTATATCATAGTCCTAATGTCTTCACTATTGGTGAGCAACTCTGTAAAGAATCTTGTAGCCAAAGCTTTGACCAGAATTATGGATGGCATTTGACTTCTTTGTCTATGGAAGCAGTTCAAATTAACTTTCTTCTGCTGGGTAAATGTTGAAAGAGAATCATTTGAGATTTGAGCCAATGAGCACATTATGGTGATTACTGGAATTAAACTCAAAAGCTAAAATCACACTGAAGAAATATTTTCTCACATAAAAATCCCTGCCCATTTCTGAAATAGAACCTCAGAAATCCAGAAAAGATTTTTTATTATGTTTGTGTTGGGATGGGCATGCTACATCAAGAGCAAGAATATATATTTCAAAACTGTTTTCTTAAAAAAATCTACCTCAATTAAGAGATATTACATTTTTTTCACTCAGCAAGAATTGCGCTGAGAAGTTTTTTTGTTTATTTTTCTTGAAAAGGTTTCATTCACTTAATTTCCAGAGTTCAATTTCAAATGTGTTCTCAGAGTCCCTGCCTCACTGCACAATTTAAGACTATTCATCACTAGGTTCTCCTTCCTTCCTTTCAAACAATGAGAGAGTGAGTGAGTGAGAGAGAGACACACACACACACACACAGAGACAGAGAGAGACAGAGACAGAGAGACAGACAGAGAGACAAAGAAGCAGAGACAGAAACAGAGAGACAGACACAAAGAGACAAGAGAGAGAGAGATAGAAACAGAGGCACAGAGAGAGAGAGAGAGAGAGAGAGAGAGAGAAGTGGAAGCAGAAGAGAGGAGAGAAAAGATCTTTGAATTTAGCCATTCTATTCATGGTTCAGAGATGCGTTTCCTAATTATTATATCTGCACACGTTTTCTATAACCCAGCAAGGGTATCCTTTTATGGAGGATGCATTGTTTTCATGATGTCTGCTGACCTGAATAAGACATGATTCCATTATGCCAAAAGAAGTTGTCTGTGAACTAAGCCAAAGTAGGGCTTGCTCCTAGATTTGAAAGGAGAGCCCTTCTACAGAAAATTATTACTACATTGGTATACTTGGGAAAAAAAGTAAAACTAAGATGAAATGAAGTTCAAGAGAAAATAGTCTAAAATTCTTTTATCTATTGGGAAGATTTCTGAGAAACCATATTAGCATTTTATTGAAAATATTGGTTGAATTTATTGCTCATAAATTCACTTCCAGGATCATCTAAAAGTAAACTTAACTAAAGAAATCTTTATTGAGAGTCTATAATATGCAGAGCACAATTTTAGGAGATGGAAATTTAAAGATGGATAAGATAAGGTTCCTTCCTGCAGGAGCTCAGACTGTCTCTACACCCTGTTGGAGATATGTTTATATTCTCACTCTGCTACAAACCTTTAAGATAGTTCTCTCTGAAATAAATCACAGATTGTTATAAGCTAGTCCTTCCAAAATGTGCTAAGCTTCCATGAAGGCCATCAGACAGTGAGGGGAAATGAAGTCTTCCTGTTATTTTCATCAGTGGCTCCTTCCAAATCTCTTAGTGAATCTTTTGTGAGGGCAACACTTTGGCAGGTAAGCTCAATGAGAAAACAGAAAATATGATAGTCAAGGACTAAAACAATGAGAGCCTATAGCCTACTACATTCTGAGTGTCAAGGTCTAGAAAAATTGTACCTCTTATTGAATCATAGTTCTTAAACTGAAAGGATCTTAGAGGTCACTTTATAAAAAGGGAAACAGAGGTAAAAAAAAGTACATTATTTTTCCCCAAACAGACACAGTATCAAGCAAAGTTCAGATTCAAAAGTAGGTCCTCTATATCCAAATATAGTGCTTTTGCAATGCACAATTGTTGACCCATAGAGTCCAAAAATAAAAATGTAAAAGTATCGAATGACAACTATTGAAGGCTAAAAGCAAGTAATTAACAATAGACTCAAGAGTAATTCAGGACATTAGAGAGGCACATGGTCTACACCAGCCTGTCTTCTGTTTCATTTAGTCTACCAGCTTTCTGTCTAAAAGCAGCCTTTTGCTTTGAAGAATGTGTATGAGTCAGACATACAGACCTAAGACAGCTGAATTGTCAGTCAAGCTGATCTTGCTGGCTGTAGCCACCCCCACTAGCCCTTTGGGTCTACTCCTCAGGAGGGGATACAGCAATACCTTCACATACTCACATATACCCTCAATAACAACAACAAATTAAAAGATTAACTTAAAACAAGGTAAGGGATGAGAAGGGAGAGAAAACACTAAGCATTAGCCTATTAGCTTTAAATTTCTTGCAAATGCCTCTGACAAGATATCATACATGAATAGACTTCAGACTCTTTCTGAATTCTGGGAGAATACTTTGGCATGCTGACTGAGTCTTCATTGGGAATCTGTGTTTCTGTGTAATCCGATTTTGCTTAAATGTCAGTGAGGAGGTCACCATATGTCCAGAGACCCTTTGAAAAGCATGTCCCTACCCTTATGGGCCAATATTTCAACTCCTGCTATACACAAAAAAGTTAAATGGGCATCTTGGAGGAATTCTTTATTCTGGCTCTCCAAAGCTTGTTCCAAGAAGTTTTACTTTATCCTTCTAGACTTCATGGTGATGAACTCCATCTACCTCTTGAATCTACATTCACTCAGCCTAAAAGTCTATGTGTGTATGTGTGTGTGTGTGTGTGTGTGTGTGTGTGTGTGTGTGTGTGCTAAAAGTGGGTGTGGGAGGAAAAGCAAGGAGAAAGGAAGGAGGAGATGGAATTAATCGAGTGGCAGACACACTCCGAGCAGGTGGCTGCTCTTTGTTATTGTTGGTTTCAACACATCTCAGACAAGACTGTGTGGAAGCAGTAGATGATGAAAGGAGGATTCAGTATCAAGTCACCACAATAATGGGAACAGTAGGAAGGACAATACCAAATCCATGATGGTTAATTTCCACCGGAGGAATGAGGGGGTTGGAGGACTTTGCCAGCTCTCAGCTCTCTCTCTCTCTCTCTCTCTCTCTCTCTCTCTCTCTCTCTCTCTCTCTCTCTCTCTCTCTCTCTCGTTGCCATAGTATTGCTGGCTGAGAAGCAAAAGCGGAGGCTGGCATGTTGCCTACCTCTTCCTAAAGGGAGAATCTCTCAATTCAGCAGGCTTAGACTAGGCAGGAAGATCACTATCACCCAGGCAGGCAGCCTCACTGAGGCAGCTGAACTTGCAGGCATTATTTGAAGTTTGGGTATGAAAAAAGAAACCTTCCCTAAACTCTAATTCCAGTTCATTTTCCTTAACCACTATCTGAGAGAAAACAGAAGGAAGAGTTGAGCTAGTATTACTTAAAAAAATAAGCTGGAAAGTTCAAAATAATCTTACTAGCTTCTTTACCCACATGTAGATCCTCTTTATTCCTAAAGACATATTTCTCTTCAAAAGGGAACAAAATCTCCTTTATATGTAAGTAGGTGCTTCTTTACCTGCCAAGTTAAAGACAGCAGTTGAGAAAAGCCAGATTGATGCACATAACTGGGAAAAGTTAAGAACACAGACAATCCAATTCATCACTGGAAGTATGGGGGAAAGATCTTGATCCCCATTTGGAAGGAAATTAATCTAGATAGACCCTTTGCCACTCATTCTTAGTATTCAAGTATAAAGGTATTGAGATAAGTCTCACCAGTGCATTCAATATATGTGGTCTACAAAGAATGCATTTTATTTTAAAGTGTCAGCTCTTTTGGACAGCCACTACATGATTCTGTTACAACAGCCAAGATTTTTTAATATGAAGATATGAAATGATCAGCGAATGTAGCAATTTAATGATTCAGCAAATACATGCTGTAAGATCAGAGCAGCAATAATTAAACCTTCTGAGTTTGCACACTGCAAGTCTTTACCAAACATACCCTAAATACATACACACACACATACACACACACACACACACAGACACACACACACACACACACACACACACACACACACACACACACATGCATATGCTTCAATTTATTTTCCAAATAATCACAACAACTCAAACAACGACCTGGAAGGCACAAGACTTTGAATACTTCCCCTGCCTGCTCTAATGAGTAATGCTACAGGACCCAATCAGTGTACACACAACCCTGCAGTGGTATAAGACCTGTTTAATCATGCCCAAAGAAATAAACATTCCTAAGGATGGTTGTTTCTAAGTTGTAACTTACACATCACCTTATATTAAGAAGGAAGCAAATTCAGAAATTCAACACACAAGATCGATAATGATTCTTTAAATACTTGTCAATCTTTTCAACTTTATGGAATAAGAAAGATGCTTTTGGACATTATGAAATGAATGTCTCCCCACCCTGTGTCTAATGGGAAATGTCAGACTTTTACCAATCCATTATCCGCTTTTTTTTGTTTGTTTGTTTTAAGATTCTAAGAGATATATGTAGCTACTTTCCAGCATAAATTTGTCTGAGTAACTTTCTGTGTTTCCCCCCCCTTCATAATAGATTACATTTGTTTTCATACTCAGTCTGACATAAATCATCTTAAATTATCAAAAGCAGATTAATTGTGTGAACATAATATCTTGGTTTCTTCCATATTATACTCAGATCTTCCTTGGGGAACTTTCCGGGACTAGTGCTACTCTCTTCTACAACAACAACGTGGTCATTGAAGTGTTGTTGTACATTGATCACACTTTATTTCATCTAAGTAAATATCTCTCTCTCCAAGCATTTCACCTAAAAAAGTTTTACATTCAGATTTTAATATGAATTTAAGGAATACCCTAATTTCATGGATGGACATAAAGATTCCCTGTAATCTCCACTCACTCCTCTATTGTTTTTGAAGCCCCTGTTTCATGTGAGGTTAGGGTGCAAGCATTATAATATTATTTCTCCTCAGTTAAATACTGTTGGAGTGGGATGGGCTGAAGGTGCGGGAGGGGAAAAAAAGAACAAGTAACTCACACATACACACATTCACAGATACATCGCTCAGTTCACTTAACAGGGGCTAGTTCATACTGATTCATCGGAAAAGCTCAACTTTCAACGTTTAAATATTTTTCCTCCCTGTTTGCAAGCCTGGGGCTAAAAATCTTAAAGAAATACCAACGTTTTATTTCCAAAGAGGAATTTAAAAATTAAAAAAAACCACACACACAGCTTAATACTCTTGACAATGTCTTATGTGATTCTGCCCGGGGCACTCCAAGTTCTTAGCGAGGAACGTGGGGAAACTGGGAACTTACGAACTAGTTGCCAAATTTTAACTAATCAGCTAATAACAGAACTCGACTTTCCACCGCTATGAAAATAAACGCCCAGTACAAGAAATCAACACAAGGGCTGATCGCTCTGCAGCCAGAGACCTGGGGGGGGGGGGGGGGGGGTTAGACAGGCAAAGCTGCCAGTCACTTTCCGCACAATTATCATCATTTTTGAGATATTCTAGCTCCAACACGTAAATATACAGTCCTTCGATCCTGCTGCCTGGGGTTAAGGCATTAAGTCGGGATTGGGGAGGAAGACAGAAACTAGCGAGGTTCAGTGTAAGTCTCCAGAGACTGGGGAACATCTATCAGACTGAGGAGAACCCCCTTTCAGAGATAAACATGCGTATTTACATTGGGCTGCTACGGCGGAGCTTTGCTAACGTACAACAAACAGGGATGGGAAATCTTACCAAATCTTAATACATGTGTGGTTCCTTGAGAATATCCAATCCACAGTAAGCAGAGAAGGAGTCTAATGGTGCACCTGAAGACTGGGTTACTTAGAATCGGGGAAATAATCTTCATGGTGTTTCTATGCACACACGCGCTGCACCTACTTCCCCTTTTAAGCGTCAGGCTCCCCGGTAGGGTAAGAATGAGAATACGTAGACTGAGGGCCCTCAGACACGATCACGGCATGGTCACAGAGAGAGGAGCGAGTCTACGCTGCCCAAACCCATTAGCAGTCCCTGCATGTTCTTCACTCACTGCGCCAAGGAGCAACCTTCAACTGCAAGGAATGGTGGGACATCCATGTTAGTCGGGGAGAATCCTTGAGAAATCCAAAACACACACACACACAATGTCCAGTCGGGTAAGCCTGAGGAAGCAAAGGAGGAGGAAAATCAATAGGGAATCCAGCCTGGAAAATCGCGGAGATATCGAGACATAGCAACAGTCACCGTACAAAGGGCTCTTTGCTAGGCTTCTATTCTACTGCACTGCTGCACAGCTTCTGACGTGAAGCCAAGATTAAGTGAGAAAAATTGAGATAGCTGCTCTCCTCTTAAGGCTGGCTGCCAGACAGCTTTCTCAATATCTCTTATGCAACTGATCTGAGCACCCTTGTGTTGTAGGAAATAAGTCGTGTTTGTTTGGGGGGGGGGGGGGATCCTTTTTGGTTTTTCAACAAAAGCCCTTCCCTAAAGATTGACTAGGGTTCATACAGTTCTATTAAGATCAATTCATAAATTTTAATAAGTGATTAGCTAGGTCGAAGCCACTATTACTTAGAAGCCGTTAAAGTTGGGGGTGGGGGTGGGGAGAAGGAATGTATTCCAAAACTATCAGAGGAAATACTGATAGTCTAACTCATGTTTAGGCTTATAAAAGGTTTTGAAATTCACGTTCACTTTCTATCACTTATTTTTATGGAATAGAATGAAAGTGGTCTTTAAAAAACTTATGAAGGACATCTCTTGATTACAACTCCTGACTAGAAGATTTCCCTTTACACATTGGTTTTGTTGTTTCTTTTATTTTAATGCTAAAGATAAGGTAAGTGGAATCTATTTGATCACTAGTTTCTCAACTTGCCTGGGAGCACAATACAAAAAAAAAAAGAAGAGAGCAAATGATGCTTGGATTTAGGTGACAAACTCCAAGTGCTTCTATAATTCATGTTCACGTTTCTTGTTTTTTTTTTGACAATATATTGGTTATTTATAGGAGGCAGAAGATCTCAGCTTAGCTTGAACAACATGAAACATCTTTGCCATCCTTGTAAGTGTTCTCTAAGTTTCTAGTAGTTTTCTGGTGGAATATTTTGGATCCTACCTAAATATCTGTATTTCTAGTAGGAGAGTTTGCAGCTCCAGCTAAGGTGATACAACTTTCTCAGAGTAATGCATCCTTTAAAAAAAAGTAAAACGAATAAGGACTTTACGTCTTTAAATGTCCTTAAAATACAAAAATGCACTTTTTAGCTGAAAAGCTGTATGATATCTTAAAAGCACAGAAGTGTTAAGGTAGTCAATGTTGTTATTTCAGATTTTAAACAAGCTACCTTTGAGGTTAATAAAGATTTAATTATTCATCATAAAAAAATTGAAGACCCCAAAAGGCAAATCTTCAAAACTATAAACCAATACTTTCTGAGAAACCACTCAATTCCTAACCCACCCACTTTCCTCCTAAAAGAGGAATTCCTTTCAAGTGTGAAAGTTCAACATAGAAATGAATTATGAGAATATATACTATAATGTTGATATATGCTAGAAATACAAATGTCAGATCTTTTTAAAGACTAACATGACTGCCATTTAGTTCTTAAATTGGTTCATGTTTTAAACAATGAATATGATAATGAATATTATCTATATTTTTCTTTTTATAGATTCCTAAGTTGTAAAACATAATAACAAAAACTCTCAGCAACTTCTGCCTATTTTGTAATAGTGATTTTTTTCTACATATCCTAATTTAAGCAATTGTAAAATGATGAATTTAAAAAAACACATTCTGCAATGGTATTAAATGTCATTGATTTTTTTTAAAGATGGAAGCATAACTGCAGTGTCAAAAATAAGTATCATGAATGGCTAGTTCTGCAGTGGAGCAGGCAATTCAATCAAATAATTTGACTATTTGAGCATTTTAAAAGGAACACTTAGTGCTAAAACTAAGGGTATCTAGCGACTCCTTCAGTCCATATTTAGAATAGCTCTTGAAAAATATGAATAGTCCAATAAGCTTTTTCTTATGTTTGTTCCTTCATTTATTACATTCTATTTGAAAAATTTACACTTGGTTTTATGAGGACTTAGCTCTGAAGCAATTTTGAATAGCCTAAATTTCCTCTAATGCCTAAACATTGTAGAATAATTGCCTGATAGTGGTTGTTGTTTTTTTCACTCGAGAACAATCAAAACAGTTTTTTTTCCTGTGTACCTGATATTTAATGTATTCTGAAAAAATAAAGGATACTATTATTTACTTTTTTCGTATTTCAAGTTAACATATTGTAAAACTTAGGATGAAGTTTTTCATTTTTCCTACTTAGTACATGTCACCTAAACTGTTTTTGGTTTGTGTGAACTCAATATGAACACAACTATTAGTCTTAAAAGGTGTATGAAGAGGTAAGTATTAAGTTTCCAGGTTCACAAAGTTTTCATGCAGTAAATTAATCTCCAAAATTCTGTAGGATATATTACTCTTATAATAATTTCTTCAAAGATTCTGTTTTAAAACTTGCTATTTCACTTTTCTAAAGCATTAGCAAAATAGTTCAACACCACGGACAGCGACTGTACCTGTTTGGGTGAAGGTCTGTAAATCATGTACGACCTTTTTTTCAGAACCATGGACAGTGCTACAAGCTTCGAGACTAACATCCTTATATTGTAATCCACAATAAAGCAACATATTGTGCATTTAAAACCTCAACATGAAAACAACACATGAGGAGGATCAAAGCTTTACTAAAATGAAAATTAATGCTTTTCTTCACATTTTAATAGATCTGGTCTGTTCAATGTTTTGTTTATTAGATTTGTTTCATGATTTCTGAGGACTGTTTTCAGTTTCCGTAATCTTGTTCCATGGGGTTGCAATTCATTTTCCCCCCCATGTACTGTGAAAACCACTCATATTAACTGTGAATTCATTCATTAGCACTAAGAATATCTATTTCTCAGTTAAAAAATGCTTGAAAGACCACCAACAGATCAGAAAACTGAATAAGAGGCTGTCAGTATTCAGTGGCTAAAGACATTTATAAAGTGTACAATTGGTTATAGCATTAAAATTCACCACCTCCAGAATCCCATATGATATTAGGAGAATAAGTTCTATTCTAGTTCTTTCTAATCAAACTTCACAGAAAAAAATTTATCAAAAATAATAAGTTCCCTCTCAACTACAACCACTCCCTAGGTTTAAGAAATATCTTTGTTGAACAAATTTAGAGGGTTTTTTTTAAAACAACTTTAAAATAATACTTTTGATGTTTTATTAGTATTGTACTTGTATGGTAAAGTAATGATTCAATAAATATGATTTGATTGAAAAAATTAACCCATTCTTAAATTGTGTCAGTCTTGTGATTCAAGCAAAAGTTGAAAGAAAATTGACACTGGTGTTGAAGGCCATTTTTAATTAGCAATAATAAAATTTATACCCATTGTTCTGTGGTATTATTTGGCTATTTCTGGATTTCTACCATATGGTATCTTTTATCTTTAGTAGCTAAATCTCTAAGGACGCCAAGGTCAAAGCAGAAATTGCATACCACACATACATTTAGTTTTGTACATACACACATATACACATAAAGTGAGTTGAGTGGCTGAGTGTTAATGCAGGCCACCGGGTAGAGGGTAGAGGATAATCACAATAGACTAGAATAATAATTTATGAGCTTTGGAAATAAGAGAAAGGAGAAACACTCATAATGTTTTTACAATGCTTTATTTCAACAACCAAAAACTTCTTGCTTTATTTATTTTTTACTTTTTACATTTTCTTAGACAAATGACCTTTTAATACTAAACATTATTACTTAAGAGCTCATTTTCATTTTCTATTCCCACAGTAAAGATGAATCTGATTCTAGTCAGCTGCCACCTGCTGGGACATGTCCATGTGCATATTAATCTTCATATCACAATATTCTTTAGGCTAGGCATTTACATTTTCAGCATATAGCCATGCAACTGTCTACCAGTGTCACAGCCTAAAATAGCCTAAACTCATTTCCTAATTCCTACAAAGGGGCTTCATATGGCTAAAGATCACTGTATATTTATCATATAGAATTTTCTTGTGGATTCTTCCCCATTTGCTTTGCCCTTAGATCCTTGCTTTTGCAGTGTGGTAACAGGGGAACACCATCTTTACAGCAATGCCTGAAACATATCTATGTGCTTATTTCTCATCTTGGTTGAACTAAGCAGCCTGTTCCACTACTCTATGAATGTGTCAAGGAATAAAATTAATGTTGACATTATTATAAGGTGAGGGAATATTGCTGCCCACATGAATTCAGCTCCTACTATAGGTTCCCTTTCAATTCTTGTTAATCCATATCATTGTTTCCTGCCACATTTCTGTGGCATCGGGGGTTATTATTTGAGGTACTGATTAATTCTTAGATGCTGAATAGAAGTCTATCCTATGAGACAGAATTGTAATAAGCTGACCGGTTCAGAACTTTTAAAAGTTTTTGAAGCAATGTATTTATCAACAGGCTTTTAAAAGGGGGGGAAACAAAGATTTCCTCTGCTATAGTTCCACTGAAAGTTGTCTTTTTAAACTTAATTCTGCTACAAATTTCTTAGACTTCTAGAAGAAAATGTTTTTATGTGTTGCAGGAGTAGGACATCCTGAATTCGAAATGCAATGAAGTTTCATCAGAAGAGACATAACCACAATCTTTTGCATCTTCCAGAAACTGGACACAAGACTACTTAAGTTATAGAAGAGTGTATAGGTTCTTGCAAGTGGAAGATATAAAATTAAGAAATCAGAATTTTTTAGTACCAGAATGCTTAGAACATAGGGGTAGAGGAGGAAAGAACTTCCGAATGTCAATAAAACAGTAGTAGTAGTAAGTTGACTGTTACCACGTATACCTAAAGTGATTTTCTAAGGCTCCTAGGAAAATTCTCCTTGTCTTTAAAAGGTGAAGCATTGCCTCGGAGGTGAATCTGGCATGGTATGGGTCATTATTCTCGCCTTCCAGCTTTGAATATAATTCAATTTATTAAGTTCCCCCCCCCCCCCTTTAATTCTGAGGTCCTGGTCTTTTTTCCCAAGGCGCTTTCTCCTGAACTCTGGATAATGCCAGAAACAAATGACTACAACTCTTTATCACTGTATAACCAAAGAAGATAAATGATAGCTAGATGGATATATAGATAAATAGCTTGGTCCCTGCAGTTTGGTTACCGGAGTTTGTTTTTGTTTTCCCTCAAAGCTGAGTTCAACCATTGACGCTTTTATTTATTCAATTATTCCTTGGAGAAAGCGAGTACTCCCCCAGCAGGACCAGATATATGCTTAAATGTAATTCATTTAGGAGAGTGGGACAAAGCCACTCAACAAAATGCCCCGGAGCAAACCCAGTGTAAGTCGGGGTCCTCATGGTTCTCCTGTTTTTTTTTTTTCTCTTTCCCACGAGCTTGAAAATTGCATCCTCTCCCCCTCATTTACCTCCTGACCTTTTGAGGAAAAACAAAACAAAACAGTAGTTTAAGAGAAGAATCCCACAGTCAAGAGTGGAGCCCACACCCCAGCCGGGGAGTTTCTTACCTTTCTCTTCTGTAGAGGTGGGCGGGAGGGCAGAGGGGTGGGGAGAGGTTGGCCCTGAGAGCGAGGGGAGGAGCAGCCCAGAAGAGCCCGAAGGAGGCTGTCCAGAAGTGCCGGGGCGGTCCGGGGTCCCTACACCCGGGAGCCCCGAGCGCCGGTGCAGGCGGCCCCAGTGACGGCAGCCACTTCCTCGGCGGCGGCGGCGGCGGTGGCAGCGGTGGCTGAGGCTGACACGCCTCCTGGCGGGAGCTCTTCGCCGCTCCCTTTAAAGGCGCCCAGCTCCTTTCCCGGGGCTGTGGGCCCCGCGCACTGCACAGTCCTCCTACTCCCACAGTGTACTTACATTCCCTCTTTCCCTCGCTAGAAGAGAGCTTTCGATCAGCTTTAATGTCAGGCGTGCGGGTCCAAGATAATTCGAACCCTTAGGACTTCACCGAAAAAGCTTCCCAGTTGAGGGGGGTCGGGGAGGGGAGGCTGGTGTGTGGAACCAAGAAATGGAAAACTGGGTGATTCTTGATGCAAACCTCCGAGTAATTTATCCGTTCTCTGTAGCTACAGCGTGGATAAATAGCTGGGGTACATTTGGTACTATGACTGTGGGCCTTATTCCTTTCAAAAACCATGGCAACTAAAGTGACTCTCGAGGCCAACGAGCTGTCTCTGCTTTCTTTCTTTCCTACGCCCCCCCCCCTTCACTCACAACCCCCCCTCCCCAGCTTCTCTCAAGACAAATAAATACTGCAATTTGCCCTTGACGTTTGCATTTCTTCTGGAGAGATCTAGTCCTGGTTTTTCCCCAATTCCTGCACTTAAGGACAATGAACGAAAAGGATTTCAAGTCACTATTCTCTGCTTTTCCAGCCTCCCACAACACCTCCAGTAAACTGAGTAGTGGGGGAGGAGGGAAGGGATTTTTTTTTCCTTGTGGAAGAGAATCGCGGGAACTCCAATGTACAATAGTGCTCATGTATGCATGTATGTGAATTTCCTTTCATGTGTGAGAATTTTCATAGCTATTACCCTGAATACATCGGAATTTTTCTACTTGGAGTACACGCAGAGATTTTCGTATGCTAAATAGGTCGTTTTTCTAGGTGTCATCTGTACACCTTTCAATGGGCCTAGGGTAAAGGTTGAAATCCCTCTGTCCTCTAAACCTCTCAGACTAAATAAACAAGCATCAATAAAACACTAGACATGAGATTTGCTGGACTCCACTTCTGTCTAGATTAAGGGTTTTGGAAATCACCTGGGTAAAGAGTTAAAAAGAGTTAAGCAAATGTTCAGGATTTTGAAGTAGTGTGAATTGCCAGAAAATTAGTAGTGGCTTTACTCCGAAAGAAAGATCGCTCAGGGTGCTGAAAAGCAAGGTCAAAATTTACTTTACAATGTTTAAAAAAAAACTTGGGAAAATAATTCCGGATTTCAGATCTTATGGATAGGAAAAGTCATTGTTTTTTTTAAACTCATTGCTATTCTATCCTGGATATTTCAATATTAGCTAGAGGTCAAATTTAGCCCTTTTCTCCCCAGATGAAAAGGTTCTCAACAATTCTCTAGGATTTTTAAGAAGAGGCAGACACACAGTAGGAGAGAGAGAGAGAGGAAGATAGAAATGAAAGGAATCGGAGGGTCTCGCTCGGGAAAAATGAAGAGGAAAGAACATTTGGAGAGAAAAAGAGGAGAGAAAAGAAGGAGAATAGAGGGAAAGCAGTAGAGGAGAAGGGGAGAAGAGAAAGAGGGAATGAGGAAATCTGGAGAAATGTAGCTTAGCGGATCCGGAGTTTGGTGCCAATGTTTGATTTAAAAGAAGTACAGGAGGGCATTAAAATTTATAAGTCTGAGAAGCCCGGTCTTTCAGATCCATTCTGGGTTTTGCTAGCTATTTCCAGATAGACCTGGGGATTGCTTTTTTAAAAAAAAAAGGCTGGAGGAAGTATTCTATGCTCATCCAGTGGTGAGCTTTCCTCAGTCCAGAGCACAATCAGTTCATTTTGAAACTGCTTCCTTAACTCCTAGCCACTACCCCTTGGAGATCCCCATTGCAAAAACTCTAGTGCCAGGCCCCGCCCCATTCCCCTTTCCTGGGTCCAGCTAGCTGGCCGGACTCCTTGACCCTCCATTCTACAACCAGGACAGGAGGAAGTCTCTCCCCTTCTCAGGTCTCTGGGGCCTGCATTGCTTATCCTGCTTGGGGGCAAATTCAGAACTTTAATAAAAAAAAATTATCGAAACCCTGAATGACAGGGAAATCCTCAGCCTCATCCCAGAATGAGAAAGGGGGACCGTAGGCGGCAAAGGCGCACGGGGATGAGGAGAAAGCTGAAAAGCTCTAGTTACGAATAAACAACCGTCTCCTTGTATGGAGGGCATAAATAGTGAATGCCTTCATTGTGCAGCAGATAGCACGCTACAGAGATCGTGACTCACTGGGGCCACGCAAAAACGGTTAGGATCTCCGGGTCCTGAAGTTTATTAAGTCCTGAAGCACCTCACTAGATTCGCTTTGCCAAAGCCCTCAGGTATACTTTCTTCTCTTTCATTGTCCTGAGGTCCTCCAAAAGAAGGGATACCTCTAAAGAGACCCACTAAGGACTGTGGCCAAGGCAAGGGCAGAGTGATTTCAGCCAGTAAGAGTGAACTGCTTCTCTTTGGTTGCTAAGGTCGGCTGTAAGTGCAGGAAATCTCCCCCACAGCCAATTCCACCGTCTGGTCCGTGAAAGCAGACTAGTCTGGGCATCTAATAACATGGGGCTGGATCAACCATCCCTACAGGCCCCAGGGCTAAAGAAAAAGAACCTGAACATCTGCTGGAACGCTCTAAGGAAGTCCTCTGGCTAATCTTCGAATCCCTTTCTCTGGGAGTGGAGGTGAGGGCCATTCGGGAATTCCAACTCTTATTCACCTTCAGAATATTCACTGTCACAATATTCTGAGTTACTAGAATTGTGTTCTCTGGAGGTAACTGCACCTTCTTACAGCTCAGCAGTTAGTTTCCTAAAATCAATAGAGAGATTATTTATAAAATTAGGTTTCAGAAGGTCAAAATGTGAATGAATAAGTGCAAAGATTGTTTTTGACAAATACACTGCTTCTCTGCAGGGGGTGAAAGATGTCTATTTCACAAAGAGGTGGTTGAATTACTTGAAATATCAGACATTTTGTCTAAAACTCCTTCCTCTTACTAGTTTAGACCACCCCCTCCCAAAAAGTGCATTCCCTTCAAGGAATTTCCCAAAGCCTTAAAGATCATTATCCATGTATGAAAAGAATTTGGGGATGAACCTGTCTTCCCATTTCTCCCAGCTTTCTTTTCTTCACCTTAGTTTCAGCTATTTACCAAATGCAGCCCTTCTTCTCTTAAACACCAATTCATACCTCCCGCTGTCTACAGGATATAGAGATATGCTGGAACCAGTTGGAATAGCTAACATTTCCATGTGTGCATTTACACCTAGAAATGAACAAACTTCATAAATCAGAACTTGTTTTATTGTTTTATTGGTTGTCTAGACTTAAGAAAATGATGGAGAAAGGTTAATAAATCATATTAAACTTAAAAGAGAGTATCCTACCTACAATTATTTTTCTGGAGACCTGGTTGTTAAACATTTTCCAGCACAATCCTCTGGCTACCACAACATCAACATGATCCAATTGAATTTCCCCACCCTTCAGAAAAAGCATTTTCATAATTATATCCTGCAGCAGCATCGCAACTCCCCAAATCTATATAAACTTCAGCATGATTTCAAGTGAAGCAATGTTCATCGCTTTTCTTATCTGTCTACTGCCAGAGCTTTATACTTGTTCCTGATGAAGATCTTTCAGATTCAACCCCTTATATACCCTTACTGTCA
The DNA here is from genome assembly GCF_037893015.1 of Macrotis lagotis. Classification (NCBI taxonomy): domain Eukaryota; kingdom Metazoa; phylum Chordata; class Mammalia; order Peramelemorphia; family Peramelidae; genus Macrotis; species Macrotis lagotis. Next base: position 99,352,425 of record NC_133662.1, on the reverse strand, counting down.
AAGTCTTATCTAACTTCTCTCAACTGCTTGTGATTATGCTGAAATATTAGATTTGAAGGGTTCTCTATTTCTAGGCTGCCAGTTTTCCAGATACCATGGCCAAAGTTATCTACTGAGCACTTCTCTCCAGACATTTCATACTTTCGAAAGTATTCCATTGACTCTTCCTCACTGCCCCTATCAGTTATAGCCTTTTCTCTACAGATTTTTAGATTCTTCAGTAAACTACTAATACATTCACTCTGCACTATTGCCCAATGACTCCATTTCATCACCAACAACACTGCCCCATATATTCACATGCTTTCTAAGATACCTCTTCTACACATTCACAATATAATCCTGATTCTTCTTCCAAAGGAAAATTTAACCTCTTTCCTTATGGTGTATTGAGTGAATTCACTAAATTTTTAGATGGATGGATAAATGTTACAGACCAATTAATTCTCTCTCATTCTTAATCAGTCTTAAAGTCGGGAATAATGTAAAGAATGTTGAATTTGTTTTCAGAAGTTCCAGTTTTGAATCCTACTTCTGTGACTTACTACAGGGGCAATTCAAGCAAATCAATTTGCCTCTCTGGGTCTCAGTTTCTTCATTTGCAAAAATGAGGAGTTTAGAGTGGGTGACCTCTAAGCTACCTTCCAACTAAAAATCTATGAGACTACAACTATACCAATTTAATTTATCAGCTAGAGGTTCTTTTAGCACTAACCCTTCAAATAATAGGTGTTATAAATGAGAAAATTAGAGATTAACTGTAAAATAGATATTTTGAACTTTAAGATGATGCTAATGGGTTTACTCCCTCCCAGAAGAGTATCTATAGCAACCAACCATTAATATGCACTTTCCAAATAGTTCTGAATACTCAAAAGCCTCCTGCCAATAGAGATTAAAGATAATTTTATCATAAATTTTCAGGACTTAAAAGAAAGTAGTTTTTGAACAACCCCCAATTAAGATACCAATATACTTAACATATTAACAAATGCTTATAGTAATAGATTATGATTCTGATCTCAGTTCATTTAAAGCTCAGCTCCAGTGTCACCTGCATATAGCTTCCATATTCCCAGACTGTTAGCAATTTCTAGCCAGAAACCAAATTAAATTGTATTTACTTTATATTCAATCACTTATGCACCTACTGATATTTTTTTTCTTGCAGGACAGGAACTGTTTTCGTTTTTGTCTTTCTGGACCTATCCCTACTGCCTAGAAGTCTAGTACAGTGTCTAGTACATAGTAGGTGAATAATGGCTTATTGAAGGGAATTGAATTGATATTGAACTTCAAATATATATATATATATATATATATATATATATATATATATATATATACATATATATATTTCCAACAACAGTAAACCACTTTGCTTCTATTTTGTTAATTTACCCTAAAGAAGTACTAGGTGGCACAGTAGATAGAGCACCAGCCCTGGAGTCAGGAGTTCAAATCCAACCTCAGACACTTAATAATTACCTATCTGTTTGGCCTTGTTATTGGACTTGGAAGGAACAGTTCCCTAATTATTAAGGAAATTGAAATGCAGGGAGATGAAAAAAAATGCCCAAGATCATGGAAGTTGGAAAATGAAGAGCAGGGACTTGAACCCATGACCTTTCATTCTAACACCATCACCTCTCCCCTCTAAAATTTCTTAAAATTCTGACTAAGGTTCCTGACAAGTGACTCCAGGGTCTGAATAGTGAAAATTTGGCCCTGAATATTAGATGTTACCATAATTTTCCCTCTAAGTGAAAGTGATATTACTAAGTAAAGTTTTTGTTTCCATAGCAAAGTGGACACTTTTACTGGTTTGCTGATTTATTTTCTTTGGGAAATTGGGACTATGTCATTTTCACACCTCTTGGCTTTCAGTCTAGCAAAGGATGCATCTGAGTGACCATTTCCTTGTTTAATTGTGCATTATTGGCTAGTGTACAAGAGAGGTAATAGAATTCAGTTATGGTTTTTAATTCTGTAAATTAATCGATGAGGCAGTGAAATTGGAATGAAGCTGAAATGTACAGAAACAAGGCTCCAATCAAAATATGGTACATTCTGCATAATGATCAACAGAACGAAAATCAGGAACTATATGGTGATTTTGCAATCTGTTGTCCCAACAAACTTTTAATAAGAAAATTATTCAATCTCTTCCCTGTAGTATCTCTCTGAAAATGTATTTGAAATCCCAATACAAAAGGATTAATGAAAACAATTCATCACTTAATTGAATCAATATTTTATTTAGTTGATCATGTAAAAAATTAGAAGCAGGTTTAGTCATATCTAGTGACATTAGGGATCTATGTTTATCGATCATATTTCTAGTGCATAAAGAGAGGTAAATAGCAATTTCTCATTTAGAAATTGAAAATGGGGGTCAACACATCTTCAATTTCCAGCATTTTGTTTTTTAGTTATTTATTTTTTAATTTTTGCAATACCCTATTTTTAAGTTAATTGCTTAAGAACTTGTCATTGTTTTTGCTATGGAACATTTTTTTGTTTATGGCCTCAAATCCAGTAAATTAAAAAAATTGGGTTAAACAAGAAAAACAAAGCTTCACATCATTAGTATGATGAATTAACAAATAGTTACATTAATGGAGGTGACTAAAACTCTAGTATTTCTGCAAAATGGATAACTGAAAGGGCTGGATAAGTCATATAATTATTGGCTCAGAAATTTTGATTCTCAACATTTTACCAACTTCCTCTCAAATGTAAGCATAATCCCAATTTAAAAAAAAATCAATCAATGAAAATTAACCCTCTCTCTCCCTTTCCCCTTACTCACTGAGAAAGCAAGAAAAACAAAATCCCTACTGGCAAAATTTATAGTCAAGCAAAACAAATTTTCACATTGACTGAGTTGGGGAAAATGACTCAAAGTTAATAGGAGTTCCTGGGTCTTTCACAATTGTTAAAATATTTTTGTGATTATCAAAAACTATTCTGGTTCTGCTCATTTCACTAAACATAGTTTATTCAAGTCTTCCTAGATTTCTCTGGAATCTTCAATTTCATCATCTTTACAGCAATATATTATTCCATCATATTCATATACTATATTTTGTTCACTCATTTCTCAATTGATGCATACCCCTCAATTTCTAATTCTTTGCCAATACAAAAAAAAAGGCTGCTATGAATATTTTCGTACATGGAAGTCCTTTACTTATTCATTTGATCTTTTTGGAATATAAACCTGGAATTGGTGTTGCTGTGTCAAAGAACATGTCCTGTTTAATAATTTTTGGGGGAATAGTTCCAAATTGCTTTACAAAATAACTGGATGAGTTAATAGTCCCATCACCAATACGTTAATATATCTATTTTTGCTATATTTTCTCCAGAATTTTTCATTTTCTCTTTTCAATTTCCCTTGTTCCTTTACCTCTGAGATGTGTGAAATGAAACTTCAGAGTTGGTTGAATTTTTATTTTTCTAACAGTCATTTGGAATTTTTTTAAATGAGGCTATTTAAAACTTGTATTTCTCTGAAAATATCTGTTCATGTCATTTGACCACTTATTAAATGGAGAAATGTTTTTTGTTTTATGTATAAGTCACTTCCTTTTAAAATTAGAAACAACACCTTTCTCAGTGAAACATTAGTTATTATAAAAACTTTTTTTTTAATTTTGCTGCTTCTCATCTAATTTTAGATACTTTGGATTTGTTTGCACAAAATTTTTAAAATTTTATTTAATCAAATTTATCAATTTTACCTTCTGTAATTCTATCTCTCATCTAGTGATCAATTTTTCCCATTCATAGATTTGATGTATAATTTCATTCTTTCTCTTTTAATTTGTTTATGAGGTCATCCTTTATGTGTAACGTACTCATTTGAAGTTTATATTGGGATTTAATTAGATGTTGGTCTAAAACTAGTTTCTGCCATATTACTCTTCGTTTTTCTCAACAGTTTTTTTCCAGGTACTGGGTGAGTGAATTGGATTTAAGTGAGGCAGAGTTTTTAAAAGTTGTCAACCTCACTCTCTTCTAGTCATCAAAGTCCAGTGGTAAGACTAAAGTCAAGATGAATGCTGATGGACCAGAATGCAGGAGATGACTGGCATCTTTTATGTCTGACCAATCTCAAAACACTCCACAGGACTCCTTCAGTCACCTTCAAATTGTTCTCATCTGCTCATTGTGCTAGGGAAAGACTTCATACACTTGAGGCAGAAATCCTCCTAATTCACCTTTGATTACCCTCAACCTAGTTTACCCTATCTGTTGAGAGGGATTTATCAAAGTGTGGCTATTGTGCATTTTATAGTTCCTTAGAATCACAGGTATAGTCCTAATATCTATACCAGGGAAGAATAAAAGAAAGAAAGAAACTATAGACCGATATCTTTAATAAATATTAATTCAGAAATGTTAAATAAAATCCTGTGCAATAAACTGCAGCAATTCATTTAAGAAATTATTTAGCTTGACCAAGTTGGATATTTGACCACATTGGAGATTCAGGGATTGTTCAATATTATAACGCAGTCAACATAATTAATCATATTAAAACAAAAATGTTCCAAAAACATATGATTATCTCTACATTTGCAAAAAATGTTTTTGATAAAGTACACCAATTTGCTTTTTTAAAAACCTTATAAAATACATGTACAGAGGAACCTTTATTAATATGAAAACAAAATCAAACATCATATACAATGGGGATAGTCCAAAACATTAGCCAATAAATATCAGAGAAGAATGCCTACTTTTCCTACTATTATTTGATATAATTATGGAAACGTAGTAAAAGTAATAAGATGAGAAATAAATTGAAGGGATTTAGATGGATGAAAAAAAGATAAAATTATCCTTGTTTGTTAATAATATGATGGCTGTTTACTTAGAAAATTGTATGGAATCAGTAAAGACAATGTAGAAAATATATTCAAATATTTTCAGGCTATAAAATAAACATTCAAGAGTCAAAAACACTTCTATAAAGCAGTAGCAAAATCCAAGAGTCAATAATAGAAAGGGAAGCCCCATTCAAAATAATTTTTAAATGCATAAAATACTTGAGGATCAATCTACCAAGATATATAAAAGACTTGTATAGATGCAATTACAAAGTATTCCTTAAAGAAATAAAGAAGAACTTAACTAGCTAAGGAAAATTAAATACTCCATGACTGGGCCATGTAAATATAATTAAAATGATAATGCTGTGAAAGTTTATACTTTTAATACTGTGCCAATAAAATTGTATAATTTTTCATATAGAACCCAATAAAATAATAATAAAATTCAATTAAAAAAAGATTTAGAATTTCAAGGAAAATGACAAAAAAATCACTTCCAAGTGATTTAAAGCTATATTATAAAGTAACAGTCATAAAAAAACCCATCTGATAGTGGCTAAAAATAGAGAGGAAGATCAATGAATTACATAAATGATAATCAGAAACAATGGAACTCAATAGCTCATGTTTAATAAACTTGAAGGCATAAATTATTTAAGAAAGAACTCTTTAGGGGTAACGAAGAGGTGCAGTGGATAGAGCATCAGTCCTGGAGTCAGGAGGACCTGAGTCCAAATTTTACCTCAGACACTTAATAATTGCCTAGCTGTGTTCTTTTTTTTTTAAACAGGGAAATGGGATTAAGTGACTTTTAAAAAAAAGAAAAAAGAAAGAATTCAATTTCATTCAAAAAAACTTCTGGGAAAATTAGAAAATAGTATGCAAAAATTAGACTTTGGAAATGCCTCATACCATATTCAATAGTACAGTTATACCTTCTATATCATGGGAGTTAGGAGACCTTCTCTTTGTGATAGAGAAACTTGAAATGTTATAGCATTAAAAGACAAAATATAAAACACCATATATATTTTATGAGTTTATGAATTAATCTTTTTCTCTGTCATCTAGTGGTCTTTCTGTGGTATCTGAAAAATTCCTCCTGATCTGAGATATATCAAAACTGCAATGGTGAAAGGCACAATATGGGATGGACAACTGTATATTTTAAATGGATATATAGCCTTAATATTAAATATCATAATATAAAAAAATTTAAAGAGAAGAGATTCATATTCCTTTCATCACTATGAGCAGATGTATTTTTACCCCCAAAAGGATAGAAACAATTAGCAAAGATAAAAAAGAAAATCTTGATTGCATGTAATTGAACAGTTTTGCATAAACAAAATTAATATATCTGGTTTTAAAAAGAAAGTAATTGAATAGGGAGGAGAACATATGTATTATTTCATTGATAAGGGTATAGTATACAAACTATATAAAATATATTTACATATGCATATATGTCTATGTATATAAATATATGTATATACACACATACATACTTGTATATATATTATATATATATATATATATTCAAAATATTTGCCTAGGAGATAAATGTTCATTGAAAATGAATAAACTTTTTTAAAGGTTTTTTGCAAGGCAAATGGGGTTAAGTGGCTTGCCCAAGGCCATACAGCTAGTTAATTATTGTGTCTGAGACTGGATTTGAACCCAGGTACTCCTGACTCCAGGGTCAGGTGCTTTATCCACTGCACCACTTAGCCACCCCGAATAAACTTCTCAAAAGAAAAGTTGCAAATTGTTAAGAATTACATTAAAGAATGTTCCAAAAAACTAACAAGAGAAATAGAAATAAAAAACATGAAGTTTTACCTTATATACTACATTTGGCAAATTGACAAAAATAGGCCATAGTCAATAATGTTAGGGGCTGTAGGAATATAAGCATTTTAGTGCAAGTTGGTGCAGTGAGTCAATGCAACCTCTTTGGAAAGCAATTAGGAATTATGCAAATTAAGTGACTAAAATATCTATAATTTTTGACCCAGAGAGTCTGTTGCTAGATTTATACAAGGAGGTCATTGATAAAAAGAAGGTACAAATTATTTTTAACAGTACTTTTTGTGATAGCAAAGAATTGAAAAAAAAATGCCCATCACCTAGGTGGTGTCCAAATAAATTATGGTACATGAATGTAAAAAAATGTCATTGTACTATGAAATAAAGATGAGAAATATGATTAAAACAGAAAAAATGGAAATGTCTGCATGAAGTGATGAAGAGTAAAGTAAACAACATCAAGAAAATGATAGAATAACTAATAAAGAAAAAGATCTCTGGTCTCCAAAAAATTTAAAAAACATATTATAAAATTATAAATAATAAACTTTGCTCCAAAGAAAATAAATAAGATGCTTACCCACCCCTTTGCAAATATAGGAGATACTTAAGTGTATATTACACATATTTTCAAACTTTTTTTTCAATGTCTTGATCAGTTTATCCTTATTTTTTCTTGATTTTTCCTTTTTAGGCCTTGAAAATAATATTTGGTACATGAAATGGTTCTCTGGGAGGAGGAAAAGGAGGAACATTTGATATTACAATCCCTAAACACATCAATAAAAGTTTATTTATTCATTTATTTTTAGGTTTTTGCAAGGCAAACGGGGTTAAGTGGCTTACCCAAGGCCACACAGCTAGGTAATTATTAAGTGTCTGAGACTGGATTTGAACCCAAGTACTCCTGACTCCAGGGCCGGTGCTTTATCCACTACGCCACCTAGCTTCCCAAAAAATTATTTTTTAAAAGGAATTTTGAGATTATACATTTTCTATAAGGACTGCTCTGACTGTATATATGTAAGTTGATAATTTTTTCTCTCTCATCTGATCTCAAAGAACTTCATACTCTTCAAATGCATTTACTGTATTCAAATTTGTATTACATTTTTCTTATTTCCTTCATAATATAGTGAGGAAAAACACTGAATTTAGAATTGGAAGACCTATATTTGAATAATTTCTCAGCAGTTTACTAACTATGTAAAATTGAACAATTCCTTCACCTGTCTGGGCCATAGTACCCTTAAAATTTAGTTAACAACTAGTTAGCTAGTTAGCAACTATAGTCCCTTTCATAGCATTAGATTCTATAATGCTAGATGGTAAGTTCCTCAAGGACATTTGAGGGTCTTATTTAGTCTTGTTTCTCCCCCCAGCAATTGCATGTAGTACCAAAGTACACTAAGATTATATGATTATATGATTTTGATTCTGTGTAAAATACTCTGAAGAATACTCATTATAAAATGCTCATTGAATAAATTTTTAATGTTGATATTTTGGTGATTTGCATAAAAGAAAAGTCAAATCCAGTCTTTATAACATTCTCCTTTTCAAGTAAAGAACTTATATGAATATCATTTTATATCCTACTCAGCAAAAAGTTTAAAATTCAAGATCCAATTATCTGAAGTGATAAATATGAAATAGATGTTACTATCTCTATGAAACATGGAATGTATTCACATGTCAAATATTAAGTAGAGTTGTTAATGAAACTTTTAAAAGACTTTTCACTGTTAAAGACATCAGGTGCTCACATTAAAAAATGATTCCTATATTATGTGAGGTTATCTTTATTTATATTCACTATTCAGATAAGGAAGAAAATGAAAAATCAACCAAAAACAAAAATCCTCATAATTTATGCTTATGCTGTCATACCTAAAGTGAAAATATTCAGAAAGGAATATTACATTAAATTAAAATGATAATGTCTATAATGCAAAAATAGACTACACATAGTGTAGCCAAATCCTTGACAAAGATGAATGAAAACCTTGGTCCATGATAATATTAAATTACACAATATTTAACGCATTTTAAATTTCATGCAAACTTGGTTGCTTCTCTGTCTATTAAAAATAATCATATTCCTAAGATTCTAAGAATATTTTTCCAGAGATGATATTGAAATATGCAGGGTTGTAGATCTAATATATCAAAATTAAGGGTGGAATAGAGATGGCAGTTCTCAACTGCTAGAAGTTGATCAATAGGGGCAGCTAGGTGGCGTAGTGGATAAAGCACCGGCCCTGGAGTCAGGAGAACTTAGGTTCAAATCCAGTCTCAGACACTCAGACACTCAGACAATTACCTAGCTGTGTGGCCTTGGGCAAGCCACTTAACCCCATTTGCCTTGCAAAAACCTAAAATGCTACCAATTGAAGTTAAATGAATACTGAAAGGTAATTCTTGTAGTATACAAACTTTCCTTTCCTAATTCATAAAAACAAATCAAAATATTCCCTCTCATATCATTTCATATATATATATATCTCTTCAATTTAAGGAAATTTCCCTTGATTTTCATCTTATCTATTTTTACCTTATTAAAATGTTGGTAGAAGCAGGAAAATGGGACACAAGCTAATATATTAAAACATTTTGTAAAACTCAAAGTACTATATGCTGAATTGTTATGTACTATTGTTAATATTATTATCAATCTATATATTTTCATCTTTTTATGAGTTGGTTGAAATAGTCTGAGGACAGGTTGCTATAATGCTGTTATTCTTTTACATTCAATGTGTGCAAATTATTATACAGTTGGATAAAATGACCATTTGTTTATAAATAATTAAAAGTATTGGGATGTAAGCTTGTCTTCCATAGGCTCACTGACAGCACCTCACTGACAGAACAAGTTCAGTAGTAAATAATGGGAATGATATATACATTACCATGTTACCAGGTAGTGTTTTTCATTTAGGTTTCTATATTTTGAGGGTTTTTTTTTTCACAAAATGTAGCTTGGAGATTGTATTTGATATAACAACATCCATTTAAAATATTTTTCTTAAATATTTATGGGTGAATGTTATATTTCAGTGATTATGAACAATAGTTTGTTTTATAATAATACTTCAGTTTTCAAACAGCTTATTGGTCAGAGTTTGAGGAAGAATATATTTATAGACACAGTATGGGGAGAAAAATGGCCTTGGAGACAAGAAGACATAAGTTCAAACCCTGCTTCTTGCATATACCGGCTATATCCAAGTAACTAAACCTCTTAGTGCTCTAGACATTCTAAGTCTATAAGTTATGGGAAAGATACCAACCTGCATTGGTAGATGGTATTTGGTTTTTTTAAAGAGTTTCCTATGCCAAAATATCACACACTAGTTCATATCTCTATTTATAATATGAGGATTTATTGATCATTTATCTATGAAAAATAGTGAGTTTCAGCTGTATAATTTTAGGCACCAGGATATTTCTTGTTAGGTATTTTATAGGTACAAACCTTTTGTTTCCTGTAGTAATATTACAAATTTTCTGGCATTTTCTATAATTTTCTGGTATGCAATGATCTTGAAATCTAGACTTCTTAATACCCTTATATAAATTCTTTCAGTAATAACTGTGTCTTGAATTATCATCATAAACTTTTCCAATTCAACAAGTAAATTTATATGACTGGCATTAATATATCCATATTTATGCCTATATATTGTTATCTGAGGATGGTGTCCATGAAAGTTCTTTAAATTGTACTTTATCATCTAGTGCATCCATTATGTACTCAGTGAAATGATGGCTTTTTGCTCCAAAAGTATTTTTATAAGATATTGCCATACTTACCACTAGAATAGCTCAATATCAACAAAATTATCATTTCTTATTTTCTATCATTTCTTATTTTCCTTTTCAGTTGAGCAAGTGGTAACTTTTCGGTAACTACTTAAAGCTTGTAAAGATTTTAAGAAATTACAAGAGAACTTTGTGAGAAGCCTTTCCAAATCAGTTAAAATACATTTCAGTTCTCAAATTGTACTTTAAGATTTTAATAATTAAAGCATTAATTGCTTTAAATGTATTTTCATTCTGCTTTGATTTCAGGATGCTAATAAGTTTCTTAATATCTTCAGTCAACTTTATCCTTTACATCTTTGTACTCTGGTTTCCTTGCCTGGAGAAGACTATGGCATTTGTAAGTATTGCCTTTATTACTTAGATTAATATAACCTCTGGATTCAAGTTTGTATTCTTTATCTATCCTTCATGTACATAAGCATTTTACACTTATATGACCCAACAAAACATTGAAATCATTGGAGAAAAATTCTGCATGATGTAGAAATTGTTTCATTTGTTTCTTAATGGAATCATTTAAGTGGAATATCAAAGAATATTTTTCTCTGTGGATAGCAATAACCCTAGAAATTTCACTATTTTGGGATCCATTTTATATTTTTTCAGGACAGAAATTAGACATGAGTGTGAAATTGGGTTAAAGGTTTTATGATAGTCAGGAAAAAGCAATATAAAGAGTGTAGTGTTTTTATGAACCTGGCAAATTTTAGTAATAAAAGTTATAAATCATTGTAAAACTATATAATAATATAATTGGATTATTTGTAGGAGTCATTGGTATGCTCATGTTTTAGTAGAATATATGAAATGCCTTCTGTAAAGAAAAAGGAGAATCAGTCTTGTTTCTGAGCAGAGGTTGGTAAAGTGTTTTGTTTTCATCTAATAATTATGGCTATAATCCAACCCTGTTGCTTCATAGTTTTGAAGAGAAGCTAGAGTTTGAATCTTTCACTTAACATTTTGTTCATTTTATTAAGATTGTACAAACTTTCTGTTTCTCATTTGTTTTAATTAGGATTTTAATTTTATTGATTTTTTTGCAACCATATAGCTGTCCAAAAACTTCCTTTTACCTGGTGAGAGGGATTTTTTTTAACCTGATTTTTTCTTCTTATGACTATGTAGTAAAGTTTTTTTCTTGATGTTGAGCTGTAAATTTTGTTCTTTATCCCACTTTTACTCCTTGTGCTATTAGCCATTAGACTTTTGCTTTCAATTACTAATGAAGGGAATCTAGATGTTTTTATATGCTTTAGTTTGCATCCTTTTGGATGCATCTTTTCATATTTTTTTTCTTTTTTGTTAACTTTAATTGAATGAAAAGACATTCAAATTTTCTACCATATATACCATTAGACACTGACGCCTCCCTTCTAAGGCCTTTTCTCTATCTTCAATATCTTTCTCAAGTCACATCTTTCATGGTGATATCTATCCTTAGTATACCCTTGTAACTCTACTTCTCTTGATCTTTATTCTGGCAATGACAATGTCTGATGCATTATATACTATTTTGTGCAGTGATAGTCTTACTCTAAAATTGTTTTATACTTTATTTCAAACATTCTGTTAGATCATTCAAGGAGCTTGTAGTAAATAAAAGTTGTTTTTTTTTCAAATTACTCTATTTTTTATATAATATATCTCCTATTTGGAGTCATGTCATCCCACTTAAAAGAGGTTTTTTTGAGATTCCTTTGTAAGTATTCCCATCTCTCATTCAAAATAATTTGAGACAATGGCAATTTTTAAAATTCATTTTTATTAGGTATAATTCCTTTGTGGTTATTTAAAATTTTCAATAATTTCAATTTCATTAACTTTTTCCTCTTAATATTTTACTTTTTAATTCCATTTATTCATTCATCTAATCTATGCATAGAGATGAAATTATCACATATGTGTGACCTGAAATAATTGGCAATATATATTCTTGTATGATTTGACTCAGATAGCAACATAACCACAGAGGAGTATGAAGTCCTTGCCAATAATTCATAAGACCTATTATTTTAGTATTTATTATGCCATTATGCTGTTACATAATTAAAATATTCATGCTTTTAGCAAATTTCATTTGTACCCATGTTCAGTGGACATGTACTCACAATCATTTTAGTTGACAATGACATTTGTAATTAAATATTTGTATTGTGTAAAATATTGGCACTTTTGATTTTTTTCTGATTGCTTAACTTTTTTGGTATCCGAAGAAAAAAGGTAAAATGGAGAAATTATTGCTGTGCAAAGCACAGTAATAAGTAATAAGTATACAAAATAGAAAAATAAGACCTCTAATCTTGAAAAACTAGAATTTTGTTTTTAGGTTTTTGCAAGGCAAATGGGGTTAAGTGGCTTGCCCAAGGCCACATGGCTAAGTAATTATTAAATGTCTGAGACCGGATTTGAACCCAGGTACTCCTGACTCCAGGGCTGGTGCTTTATCCACTACGCCACCTAGCCGCCCAAGAATTAGAGTTTTTCTACTAGGAAAGACAATACACACCAAAGGTTTCAACTGCAAGGCATATGAAAAGGCTCTTGGGACTGAGAGCACAGTGACAAACTGGATGGTCATATTTCTTCTTTAATGTTATTTTCTGATTAAAATGATATGAATTTCTGATGTTGAATCTTTTGAAAATGAATACCTCATGCTACCTCAGTTAGTCTGGTTTATCTATCTTGAGTAGTAGCTGACTGGCAATTGGTTTACTGGTAGTGGAGCTACCTTCTCCATAGGAGCTAATGCTGATCCTGAGAGTGGGTCTGCATTGGAAGCAGGGCTGGTAGTCTGGGGTGCTGGCATTCCCAGGATCTTTTTACTTATATTTTGAAATTGTTCAAGAGATGATTCTGGATGTTATGAGGAAGGTACATTTTATCTCCACTATCACTTCTCTCAATCATGGTTGTGGGAGGTGGGCTAGAAATAAGACTGGTGGATAGAGAAATGCTGGTATTCACAAAACTCTTAAGGGTTCCGAGTTGTCTCCAACAGGATATGAGGGGAGATAATTGTCAAGGTGGTCAAGATTTATATCTATTTGTTTCTTTTATGCATAAGAACAGTTTAGCAGGATGCTATCCTAATTACTGCTATTGCTTAAGCTAAAATTTCTAATCTTTCAGTGTTCTTTTTAGGTTTTTAAAAACTCCATAACAGTCTCAGGAAGCATATATTTGAATGGCATTCTCCTACTTTGTCAATCCTTAAATTTCTAAACAATGTATAAACTTTGAGGTTTGCTAGTAAACTTAAAGGTGATTTAGTAAATGTTTAAGAAACAACTTTACAAAAAAAAAGAAATTATATACTTTTAGGTTTAATCTGCATTATTACATTTTTGCTATCACTTTCCTAAGTCTGGACAATCAACAAAATAATAAAATACTAATTTGTTGTGTATGACAATTTCTGAGGTAAAATGAAATTTAAGAATGGATTCTCATGAGTTTGTTTAAACTGGTTGCAACACACCCCTATAAAGGGCATAATAACAGCAATGACAAAAGAAATCATAATCATCATTCTTTTTACAGTTAGGTGACAAGAGTTTATCAGATGACTGGAGCCTGGTCCTAAGAAGACCGGAGTTCAAATATGACATTGGACAAATTATATATGATCCTGGGCAAGTTATTTAATATCTGTATGCCTCAGTTTCCTCAAAGGTAAAATGTGGATCACAAGACTACATACATCACAGGGCTGTTGTGAAGATAATGAGATAATATTTGTAGAATATTTAGCACAATTCCTGAGACATAGTAAATGCTTAATATATTTGTTTTCCTTCTTTTTTCTTTCTTTCTTTCTCCTCCTCCTCCTCCTCTTAATCATTTTTCTCCTTCTCCTGTTCTTTCTCTCATTACTTATTTAATTAAGTAATTAAATGAAAACTGAGGATTAAAGAATGGAGAATTTTGAATTCCCCAGTGAAAACACTATATGAATAAAGGTACTATATGAACTGTGAGAGACTTTATAAAATTAAACTGAACATATATTGGCATGACAACTGAGGTTATAAAAACTTATAAACTTTAAAGAGATTCTCTCTCACTTTTTGTCTCTATGTAAATATAAAATATATATCTATATATGTATTTTTACACTATTTTTAATATCACACTTTAAAAATTAAAAATTTTAAACTTTAAAAACTTTAAAACTTTAAAAATGTATATATGTATGTATTTATAAAAAAGACACAGATATGCTCATTTAGAAATACAGTTGGGTTTTTATTTCTAGTTGTTCCTCTCATTATTCCATTTCTTTGCCTAGATGCAAACGTTTCAGTTACCTCCCCTCTTTGTCAAAAGAGAATTACAAATTCTCCTAATATAGTTAATCCTGCCACTCTCTGGGCCTTTGCCAGGAGCAATTTCAAAATGAGGTTAGAGTTTCTTCATCCTGGGGGAAGAGGAAGGAGGAGGAAAGAAATCCTTTTTCAACCCAGTAACCTAGGCTATTTCCTATCCAACTCATCTCCTCCCAGATCTTTCAAATAGCTGTAATTGACACATCTTCTACCTGGCAGCCAAAGTAGAAGCAAATCAAGTTCATTTTTGTGTTTAGTAAGAGAAGAATTCAGTCACTCACTTGAAGAAAAGAGAATTTCAACATGCTCATAATATCTTAGAATAGATACAAATCCAGATTTTTCCATAGGTGTTATTCAATAACAGGCTTTTATGAATGAGTGACAAATAATCATAACTTATTTACCATAATTTCTGGTACCATATCAGAATGGTATTTGGAAAAAGTCTCAATGAAACCCTATAAACCAAAAACAGCAATTCTCTTACCTTTGAAATATCAATCAATCAACAATCATTTATTAAGCAGACACTGTATTATACACATTGATAGATACAAAGAAAAAGCAACAACAGGGACAATACTTGTCCTTAAAGAGCTTATATTCCAAGAGAACAGACAACATTTCTATGCACAAGATAAATATAGAGCAGATGGGAGACAATTTTAGAGGGAAAGGTATTAACCCCAAGTAATGTAGAAAAGGAACCAATAAAGGCCTCCTGAAGGAAGTGGTTCTTAAACTGAGTTTTAAAGGCAATCAGGAATTCCAAGAATTGGAAATTGAAAGGGAGAACATTACAGGTACAGAGATAAGAGTGTCATTTTTCCAGGAATAGTAAGTAGGCTAGTATGATTGGAATATAGAGAGCAAAGAGAATAGTACAATTTAAGATTGGAAACATAGGAAGAGTCCATGTTGTAAAGAACTTTATTTTATCTTGGAAGTAACAGGGAGTCACTTAAATTTGTTGATCAAAGGAGTGACATGGTCTCACCTACACTTTAAGCAAATCATTTTGGCAGATGGTTGGAGAGTGGACTGGAATGGAGAGATGCTTGAAGCAGAAAGACTAAAAAGCAAAGCTTTTCAAAAATGCAGACAAGTCATCATGAAAGTCCAGACTGAGGGTGGTTGTTTGGTTATTAGAGTGAAGGAACTTATGTGAATCATGTCATAGAAAAGCAAGTATTAAGTTATACAGAATGAATAAAAGAGAGGAAGAAAGGAAAAGAAATGAAACAAGCATTTCGTATATATTGCCCATGCACCAGGTATTATACATATCTCATTTGATCCTAAAAATTCTAGGTTGGAGCCAGTTTATCCTTTTATATAATTATAATCATTTTACAGTTGAGGAAACTGAGATAGACAAAAGTCTTGCCTGGGGGTCACACAATTAATAAGTGCCTGAAACCAAATTTGAACTTTTCCTCCTTATTGCAAGCTAAAAATTCTATCCATTGTACATACCTCTAGAGGAGTTGAGGATGACACCAAGCTTTCAAAGCTAAATGACTGGAAGGAGAGTAGTGCCCTTGATGATGACGAGGCTTGTCCTTCATTCTCGAAGAAGATCATGACATCAGGGAGGTAATGCCTTGACAAGCATGCGAATTGTATTTGAGTGGGGAGGTGCTGTGCTGTCACCAGTTTCATTTTCTCATCCAGAACCATCTGGATTCAGTGGCCATATATGAATCAGGATAATTGGAAATGGCCCTGAATGCAAGGTAATCAGGGTTAATTTAAGTAATTTGCCCTATGTCGATGATGCTTGTCCTTGACAATAATAGAGAAAATGAGAATAAATAACAAATTCTGTTTTGAATATATTGAAGTTAAACATTGAGTCTGAATATCTATAGGTTATAGGGATATATATATACATATATATATATACATACATATATACATACACACTTCAAGAGGTTCAAGAGGTAGTTGGATATGCAGGTTTAGAGTCCAAAAGAATAAAGTGAAATGTAGATAAATCTAGGAGTTATCTGCTTAGAAATGATATCAGAACCTATGAGAGCTGATCAGATCATTAAGTGAGAAACCTCGGCAGACATCTGTGGTTAGATTTACTTCTCCTGTGGGAGATAGCCTCCCCCAACCTTTCATTTGCATTTGTGGTAGTAAACTAGTATCACAATTTCTAATTGTTGCAGTCAATACAAGCCCTTTTATGTTTTCACAGGGCTTTAAAAATGGCAGAGAAGATCTCAGAACATCCCTTCTGGCTTACCACATGGATTCAAACATGATATGCAACTTTGTCATCTGTGCAGAGAAATGAGGAAAGGTTATTGTTCTAATGCTTTTAAAAGAGTACTTTCTGCACCATGCTAGTTTATTTCTCCGAAGGAGGAAAAAATAAACAGAGAGAAGGAGCTGAACCAGATGAACTTGGACTATATTATAATGAAGCTTGGACTAGAGATCCTGCATTAAATTTTCAACATTCTTCTTACCTTATTTGTACTTCCAGGGTTCACAGACACTTCAAATAACAGGTTAACTACATCTACCCTTCATTTTATAAGGAAAAAATTGTATCAACACATGTTATTTTAACGAAGAAAATCTCTATTACTCTTTGTTGTATGTCCAAATTATGATGACTAAGCTTATTCCAGGAACATGACACATAAAAATGTAGGGGAGTAGACTTCATCTCCTATTTTCCACTAAATATAATTAGTTGGCCAGGATATTCCCCAATATTAGAACAATCTGTTAATCTTTTTTGACTCATTTTTGACTCTTGTTGAAGAGTTTAGCTAGCTAGGGACATGACTCAGAAATGCTGAATGGCAGTGGGTGTGTCCTTAACAAGTCACTCCTTTATTGAATCAATATAAAAAGGTCTCTGGTATCAATAGAAATCTAAGAGAAACAAGGGACACTACTGAACACCTGTCTATGGAAGCCTTAAGAGGATAGAGAATGTGTCTCCTAGCAATTTCTCAGATTCCCTAAGATAGTTATACTCTTGCTACTACAAGAATTTTTTCATTATTTTAAGAATATTTTCTCCTCACTTACTTCCTTATATTTTATTACTCTACTATTGTCTGTATTCTCTTTATAATTATTACATTTATATATTACCTTGTTTTTTCCCCTGCTCTAGAAGTTCCTTGATTATAGTGACTACTTCATTCCCTGTATTTATATTGCTAGTGTATAGCATTTAGCAGGCACTTATTTTTTTATTGATAAAAGTTTTCATGTATAATTCATCACATCCACTTGAACATCAAGACTTATAGTTATTTCTTTTTTTAAACAACAGCTATGCTACTAGCAGAGGCAGTTAGGTGACACAATGTATGGAGGGTTAGACCTGGAGTCAGGAAGATTTATCTTCCTGAGTTCAAATCTGGCTTCAGATTTTACTGGCTGTGTGACCTGGGGCAAGTCATTTAACCTTGTTTGATTAAGTTTCCTCAACTGTAAAATGAACTGGTGAAGGAAATTGCAAACCACTCCAGCATCTTCATCAAGAAAACCCCAAATAGGGTCATGAGAAATTGGATATGACTGAAAAATGACTGAACAATAACAACAAAATGCCACTAGCATTTTTCCTTCTTAAGATAAACAAAATGTTAAATTAGTCAAACATTTGACCATTTAATACCGACTAAAATTTTGAGGATGAGAATTCAAAATCACTATTTTGGTTCTGCCTTACTACAATAAATATGAGATCTCTTTTCTTCAGAAACTGAGATAATTAAGCACACCAAATTAAATTAGAAATGAACTCCCCAAATATAAAGAATCTTTATTCACTGAAAATTCTTGGCTATCATGGTGCAGTTGAAAGAGTGCTAGATATCTAACTTTTGAAGGCTGTCTCCCTCCACAACTTTATTATGTGACATGGATAAATCATTTATATTCTATCAATTTTAGTCTCCTCATTTGGTAAAAATGGATATGATATTTATATGTATTAAGTGCCCAGAAAATGATTTGTATGTATTAAAGTATCAAGTACCAATACCTTTGCATGTATTAAAGTACCAAGTACTTTGGTACATAAAGTACCAATATGTAATCTATTATTGTTTCTCTGAACAACTAGGAGACTGCAGATAGAATCTTGAATGAAGAATCAGGAAAACCTGAGTTCAAATCCTTTCTCAGATACTTCCTACCTGTCTGACTCATAGGAAGCCTTTTGGCTTCTCTTCCTTTATCTGTAAAAGTGGGGGTAGATTATAGAATCGATTTTTCAAGATTATTGTGAGGATCAATAAGATAATATTTACAAGTACTCTGAACAGCTAAAAGTGTCATATAAATGGTAATTATTAGCTATTTATCCAATTTCCAGTTTATTTTTATCTTATTAAGTAATTATATCAGTAAATTTAGCCACTATGCCCAAGATGAATGTCAGCCACCTGAAAATTTTAATTGTTTAAATTCTTCACAACCTTCAAGGACCAGCTCAATGGACACCTCTTCTATGACACTATTTCTCCTTCCAATTTAAAGTTATCTTTCCTCAACTTCTAATATCACTTATTCAGATTCCTTCCATTAATATATTTCACTCTGATTTTTACTATTGTAATCTCTTTCCTGCTAGACTATAAAGGAAGGTATCATGCTCTTCACTTCTTATGAAATGCCCATCACCGTGTCCACTTTCTTGAATGAGATTATACATTGATGTGACAAGATTTCATTATTTCAGGGAATCTTTATATACAAAAATAAATGAACTTGCTAGTCCACCTGAATCAGCATCCAAACTGGGAAGGTCTATTCACAGCAGTGTGGCTGCCAAAGAAAACATTGGACTTAGAAACAGGAAGACTCAGAATATGTGTCTGTGACTATTGGAAGCCATATAATTCTCTAAATCTCAGTTTCTTCTATAAAATTGAGATGATAATATTTGCTTAAGTGCTTTGTAAGCTTATCATGTGGATAGTGTTTTGCAAATCATTATACTCCCAATCAATGTGAGCTGTTTCTAGGTCACCATGCCTCCTATGGGGCAGCCATTCTATCCTACCTACCCTCATGGGGCAATTTCTTGTCCACTAGGATGTAAACTGCATAAAACCAATATTCATTAGTAGCATGTGATTTCACAGCACCCACATTAACCTTTCCTGTCTTTGTAAACACTGTATGGGGCTTATTGAAACCCATTCATTAGTGAAATATGGGCTTAGGGTTTTCAAGTAAATATCTGACAGGAGGTAGATCATTCAGAAGTTCTCCATAAATACATCTCTGCAAGATTAATTTTAAAAAATACCATAGGGGGCTACTTTTAATTATTCTCGACCTTATCTTGATGAATATATAGCTCATTGTCTCAATGTCTGTCTTCTATATTTCTCTCCATCAATCCAATACCATGTCAGATTATGCAAGATACCTTCCAAATTTAGGCCTGTCTGCCTCTAATCATAATACACTTCTGTTCTTTAACAATGCATTATTATAGTGTGCTTTTTTATTTTGATACAAATCTCATTTTGTAAGAAAGCATTAATAGTCAATATTTTTTTCATGTATCACACTGTTCATCTACAATAATTAATTTAAACAGAAGAGATTTATTGCCTTCCCCCAACCCACTCTTAACACTGACAAAGTAGATAAGTAATACACTGAATTTGCACAAGTATGAAATTATTTAAAAGGTTCCAGGTTGAAAACTCACAATTGTGTAAAAAGGACTTGCATATGATGATGTGTAAGGACTGTGACCATAATCAAAGATGTTAAACCTTAGGGAAACAAATACAGTCAGAAGTTTCCAAAGGTTCCTGAATTACCATTTATGTGCTCATCTGTTAAGTTAAAAACCATGAGTGCAAAAATATGAACTATTTCACATTTTTGACAAGTATATGTCAGTGTTGTTTCCATTATATGCAAATCAGAGCTTTTTAAAAAAGAATCATGCTTAAAATTGACACTAGGTAGCATCAACTAGACTTCTGTATCCTTTTTTGGAACATGAAAAAATATCTTCATTCACCTGCTCTTTTGAAACAGAAGGCAGAAATCTCATCAAGGTTAGATAACAGAAATAAAACATTATCATGAATCCATAAATAAAGTTGTTCCAGTGTTTGTTAAAATGCTGGGTTTTTAGTTCCATTTTGGAAAGCGGTCATGTCCATTACAGAACATTGATCTTCAGACTAGTGAAATGAATTGTTTATTAAATATGTACCAATGCCTTTATGGTCATGCATGCATGGTCAAAAATTCAATTTTCAATAATATATTGATGATCATAGATATTTGAGGTTTTAAGTATTTAAATTTTTTTTAGTTTGATACATATTATTCAAATGTTTTATACTTGACTGACAAATAAGATTATGAATATGATAATAATTTAAACTTTGATGGATGAAGTATGGTCATTCTTGTAAATACTGATAATATCCTGAAAAAGACATCCTATTTTCCATTTGTCATAGACTAGAATTTTTCAATGACATGAATCTAATTAGCAGTGAGATTCTTAATCTGAGGTCTGAGAAGATTTTTAAAAATTTCAATAACTATTTTATTATGATTGATTTTCCCTGTAATCCTATGTGGTTTAATTTTATGCATTTAAAAATTTTGTTCTGGGAAGAAGTTTCTGGACTTCACCAGATTATCAAAGAGACCCATGACACAAAAAAAACCATGAAAAACTCCTGATTACAGACCAACTACACCAAAGCAGGGTAATTTGTAAAGTTGCATTTTTTATAACCTTCATAAATAAATATATCCTTCCAGAGTGCAGAACTCATGGCATATCTAAACATTGTAAAAATATACAATAGAACCAAATACAGTGCAAATGTTAAATAAGTCATTTTATGTTCACATGGAATACTGCTCCCTTTTTATAACATGTTACAAACACAATAATGTTAAAATCAATTTATATAAAAATGGCATTTTAAGGAAATACAATTAATTCCTATAATATTTCTACTTATCTTTAAATCTTTTGTGATCTCTTTTAAATAGAACTCTGTATTCCTAATTAAAGAGTATAGTCAAAATATCTTTTTAACCACTTAATGCATAAAATGACCTCAAGCCAGTAATTCCATTAACAAAATAACTATCTTATTTTTGGGAAATTTTTACTGATATGAAAATATGATTTTTACTCAAGAAAAATGTAAATCTTAATTGTATATCAAGGAAAATAGAAATTGAAATATTCAAGCTTCAGTCCAAAAAGTCCAACGAATAAAGGTAAAGCTTACTAGTTACCCTGAGCTCCTATGGATAAGACACATTGAGCACAAATATAGCATAGCATTTCCCCCTTTAATTCTACTTCTTTTACAATATTTTTAAAGTAGAAATATGTATAACCTATATCAGATTATTAGCTGTCATGAGGAGGGGAAAGGGAAAGAATGCAGATAGAAATATGTGAAACTCACAAATTTGCAAAAAAGATGAATTTACAAACTATCTTTGCATGTGATTGAAAAAATAAAATAACATAACATAACATTTAAAAAACCCAAATAGCAAAAACCTATGGCAGGATTCATTAAGAGACTCCTGGACATTCTGAAAGTTGAATGGTAAGACCTTGTTCATAAGAAATATACTACTATCCAAAATCAGTTTTTAATATGCATATTTGGAATTCCAAAGAGGAATATCACAAACTTGGAAATTTATTAATAAAACCCTACAAAACATAGGGCCCAACACCCTTAGGTGACTATAGAAAGTTAATACTCACTTTTTAAAAAGGAAGAAATTTGATAGACATTTTTAGAGGACATGATAAATAGGTCCAGAAACTAATAAAGGAACACACCATTGAATTTGTTGAATGTAACTAGTCATTTAACTCTGAAAGGAATCTATGGAATAACAATAATCAAAGAATAGAACCTAAAGTTCCTCCATGGAGAATATCTGCATGAACCCCGTCAACTAGAGGCTGACAGAGAAGCATCAAAGAAATAGAAAATTCTATGATGGCAATTCAGGACCCAATCATTGCCACCAAATATTAGTGAATAGCTATCTTTTTTTTAATATAAGGCAATGGGATTAAGTGACTTGCCCAAGGTCACACAACTAGGCAATTATTAAATGTCTGAGGCTGGATTTGAACTCAGGTTCTCCTGACTCCAGGGCCGGTGCTCTATCCACTGTGCCACCTAGCTGCCCTGAATAGTTATATTAAAGTTGATTGAGATAAATGATCAGCATAGATTATGTACAGAAAAGATAAAACCTTTACAATACATCACATGAGGCTACAAACACTAAACACCTAAACAAATATTAGAATTCTACATCAGAAATTCATGTTTCTTGGTTGTCATTGTTCAGTAATTTCCATTGTGGCCAATTCTTTGTGACCCCTTTGCAGTTTTCTTAGCAAAGACACTAGAATAGTTTACCATTTCCTTTTCCAGCTCATTTTATAGATGCAGAAACTGAAACAAGTGATTTCCCCAGAGTCACACAGCTGGTGAGTGTCTGAGACTGGTTTGAACTCAGGAAGATGAGTCTTTCTGATTCAGGTCCAGCACTCCACCCATTGCTGACAGATAAAAGATTCTCATCAAGCAAATGCAGACCTCAAAATATTGTGGACTCAGATCTCAAGCAGAAATCTATACTGGAAGAGAAGTATAGATAAGTATCAATTAGTAAGAATAATGAATTCCAAGAAAGTAATCCACATGCATTTGAATTTATACTACTTGAAGTTATAATTATGCAAATTATATTAATTGGTTCCAGTACAATGGAAATATGCAGTATGAATTTAAATAATGTGACTATTTAACAGAATTCATTATTCTCACTAATCAGGACATTATCAGACAGAACTGTTGGTCGCAATGACCTGGATTTAACATCAATCCATAAAAAAACATAAACTATTTTCTACAAATGTCACTAAACAAAATGCTCATAATGTCCAAACTACTTGTATTGAAAAGCTTTCAAAATATAGAAATTTAGCAGGGAACATAAAAAAAATCCTGTGGGAACAGGATAAGACATATATCATTCCTATGATTGTGATATTTCCAATGAGACCTCAAAGAATGAGTTTCCAAGCATAATTTTATTCAACTAAATAAAGCTGTTATTTTATGTGCCTGATCAATAATTGGTGGAATAATATATATAAAGGAGTCACAATGGTATCTGATTGTGTTCAAATCTCTGATTTTCATTCTTGATTAATTAATACAATTTTCGTAAATGCTTTCACTCTAGTCCATCTTGTATCATTCAAGAATTTCACCTTATGATACAGATGCCTCAGCTGTCTCTCTTAATAATAGCCCCAGTTTGAAAAACCAACAAAATAGAACCAGGGTCCTATTCCATTATTTCTAGCTGGGGTATCCAGGTGACTCAAATATAAATGATGCCCAACAGTAGTCCTGATGCATTTTTCTTGTGACTCGACAGGCAGTTTCTGGAAAACCAAAGATTTTGGAATTCAAGAGGAGTATAGTTGCAGAGCTGAGTAGAACAATTTAATGACCTTACTGATGATTAGACCATTGAGAGACAGATTAGCTGTACCATACTTTTAAAAAACTGCAAATATACTGTGTTGATAATTAGACCATAGAGAGACAGGTTAGCTAAATCATACTGTAGCAAAGTTGTCATCAAAAAAAATCACCATATCGATGTTATGCCTGGCATTGTTGAAATGCAACAGTGAGTCTCTGATATGAAAGGGATCCACATTCTAAAGACCAAGGACTCCCACAGATGATGACTGTTCTGGAAAAAGCAGTGAGAAGGATGTCTTTGTAAAATATTCTGATTATAACAAACATAATGTGCAAGTCATGCCATCATTCATTTGATGTCATGGTCTTCTTTGATTATTTAGGACAACTATCATATATATAAAAGGAATAATATCAGGATAGCTAGAGAAATCTAGGTGGCACAGTAAACAAAGGCTGGATTTGGAGTCAAGAAGATTTTGGTTCAAACTTGGCAAATCACTTACACCTCTGTCTGTCTTAATTTCCTCAAATGTAAATGGAGATAACAATAGCAACTACCAACCATAGTTGCTGTGAGAATAAGATAGTATTTGTAAAATACTTAGTATAGTGAGTTTTTCTGTGAATGGTTTTGCTATAGCCTTGAATGAGAATGTTTCATCCATAAATATTACACTTTTCCTAATGTTTGGTTGTCCAGGTTTTGTATTATCTTACTTATAACAAGTGCTTTCCCCCCCCTTAGCAACATAGTTTTCTTAGTGTTTTTCTAACTTTAAGAAGTCTATGTCACCCTGTAGTAGAATCAATAACGATCTCCTCCAGCTTCCAGATTTCTCTGAAGATGTTTTTCTTGTTTTACAATAATTAATAAGTGGTTTTTGAAGTAAGAATTTAAAAACAAGAAAAAACATCTTCAGAGAAACATGGAAACTGGAGAGTATGGTGGGATGGGAGAAAGCAAAAATTGCTCCTTTTAGGAGTTTGGGCTCAATGTCTGTAGAAGAGGTTTGGGTACCCTCCTCATCCTATTTGAAAATTAAGCCTCCTTTTTTACTATGAAACTTAGATAGAAATAAGTACGCTTGTGACATAGAGAGGAAAATGGCCTAGAATTTGTACATTTTTAAATATTTAATTTTAATCCTTGACAACAGAATGACTAGGAAAGCCTTGGAGAATGGTAGATAAGGGTTCAAGACCTGCTACTGACACCTACTAGACTAAGAATAAGGAGTTTCATCTTCCAATGTCCAAGGCATATCTCTCACACTGTGAACTGCAGGTCTATATTAGTGGACAATTTCCACCTTCAGAGTTCATCACAACAATTAAATCACACATTTGGAGGTTGAAAAAAGTGTGAAAGAGGTCTTTTCTCACTGACTATCGTGGTCTAGAGAACTGCTACCATAATCTCCTCATAGTTCTAATTCCTCTTACAATCTAAAAAACACAACATCAGATGTGTCTTTAACTTAAGAGCAGGTATCTCAACACTGCACAGTATAATGAACTAGTCTGAATATACACACAAAGGAATCATTCTAAAAGAGACAGTGAAACATTCCTCTGTACTTCATGATGGTCAAGGTAGAGAGACCAAGAGGAGCCATATACAGAGAAGTATCACAAATCAAAGAAAGCTGTACTTTAATTTGATATTGAAAATAAATTTTATTATGAATTTAGTAATTGGGTTCTTTGTGGGATTTTTCCATTGCTTTGTAAAAAGCAATATGAGACTTTGAACAGATGACAGCCTTGCTTGATAAGTGATTTTTAACCTACACTAACCTAAGTACAGACAAACTTCACTTGTCAGAGGTATGAGATATCCCATCTAGTTCATACACAGTTCATTTACCTTAAGTGATCAACTTGGAGCCCACACATTCTTCTGGGGGGGGAGGAAACACTTCAACTCTTCTCCTTCACTCAATTTTTGGACCCTTTTCCAATTCTCACCCCTACACCCTGCTCTCTCAATGCATATTAAGTTTTTGAGAGTGATAGTGCCAAGTGCTGAGATCCATATCTGGCATATTTATGATAAAAAATGCGGGCTTTAGTTTAACCTCCCATCCAGTACTGCAGTTGGGCTTGTTGTAACACAATTTCCTAGGGTTGAAAATGAATGTCATCAAATCCTATATGCCAACCAACAATTAGGTGGATATTAGAAATACTTGAGAGTTGGGTGCAGTAGAGTTTTATTCCCATAATAATACTTAGAGGAGACTGAACCTAGTGGGTCACTTGAATTTGGTTTTGAGTTGCAGTAAATTTAGAGTCATAACATGTGGGCAGTAAGTCCTGCACTAACATGGTAAGCACTCAGGAATGGTGGGTGTCTAAAGTGGGACCACCCAGGTCGGGTGGAAAAATGTAGTAGATCAATGCTTCTGTACTGATCACTAGAGGGATTTGGAAGTGAGTTGCTACATTTTCTGCCTGTGTGAGACAGGGAAATCCAGGAAAGAGAGAGAGAGAAAGGAATGAAGAAAGAGAAAGAGGAAGGATTGGAAGAAAGGAAGAAAGGAAGGAGGTAGAAATGAAGAAAGGAAGGAGGGAAAGAAGGAAAGAGAAAAGGAAAAGGGGGAAGGAAGGGAGATAAGAGAAAGAGAAAGAAAGGAAAGAATAGAAGAAGAGCGAGGGAGGGAGGGAAAAAGGGAAGAAGAGAGAAAGAAGGAAGGAGAGAGAAAATGAGAGAAAGATCAGAGAGAGAGAGAGAGTTTACTCCAAATCACCAGTTCATACTCCCAGAATGTAAGCTCCTGAAGAGCAGTAACTTTTTCACTTTTGTCTTTCTGTGCCAGTGCTTAATGCAATGTGCTACACACAATAAATATGTTGATTCATTATTGATCATTGGCATTCATCTAATGTTTTACATACATACTGTCATATGATCATTACAGCAGCCCTGTAAAGTAAGTACTACACATATTATCATACCATTTTAAAGCCAACCCTTGCCAAAAAAACTCCCAAGACTTAAAGATGTTAAATAACTTTTCTCATGGTCACACAGATGGTGACTGTCAGAGACAGGTTTTAAATCCAAATCTCTCCTGATTCTCAGTGCACTCCTCTTCCCACCATACCACACTGCCAAGGAACCACTGATAATAAAAAGAAATGACATGAAATAAATCTGAGGCAGGTCAAACCAAACTTTAAGGGAAAAAAAGTAAAGAAGCAGAAACAAATCATATGAAAAATTGCTCCCAATAATTATTAATTTGAGAAATGAAAATTTAAAACAACAATGAAGTATCACCTCACATTTATCAGATTGATCAAGTTGAGATAAAGGGAAAATGACCACTGTTGGAAAAGTTGTGGGAGGACTGGGACATTGATGCATTGCTAGTGGAGTTGTGAATAGATCCAACCATTCTGGAGCGCAAATAGGGAACTATGCCCAAAGAGCAATAAAGCTGTTCATACCATTTGACCCCAGCGATTCCAATTCTAGGTCTATATCCAGAAGAAATCATAAGAAAATGAGAAAAATCCTACATGTTCCAAAATATTCATAGCAGTTCTTTTTGTAGTGGTAAAGAATTGGAGATTGAGGGGATGCCCATCAATTGGGGAATGGCTAAACAAGTTATGGTACATGAATACTATGCAATATTATTGTTCTATAAGAAACCATAAATGGTCGAACTCTAGAGAAGCATGAAATGACTTACAGGATCTGATGCTGAGTGAAGAGAGCAGAACTAAGAAAACAATGTACATACTAATAATAACATTATGAAATGAACAACCTTAAATGGAAACAGCTCCTCTCAGCAGTTCACAGAGCTAGGATAACCATATTAGACTAGCGTTGGACAATGTTGTCCCCATCCAGTGGAAGAAAAACAAAGCAAAACCAAAAAAAGAAAAGAAAAACTAGCCCTTCAGAATCTGATGAACATTTCATAAAAATTATCTCTTATATATCTCTTTCCCTTAATCCTAATTCCTCATATCAAAAATAACTAGTATGTAAACATCTTTATCAAAAATATGTAAATACAATGCTAACCTGATTGTTCATTGCTGAGGGGAGAGGGCTAGGAAGGGAGAGTGGAAAGAAATTTTGTAACTTAAAAATATACATGTGTATATGGGTGGAAACAAATAAATAAACAAATAAATAAATAAATAGATAGATAGATAAATGAATGAATGAATGAAAGAAGCCAAATCACAAAGATATTTTCCATAGCAAATTCTACCGAATTGCAAAGATCAAACCTGTGACCAATGGGGACATACCTGGGGATAGATTCTGCCTTAATATAAAATTCTTTCATTTTTTACTTGGTACTTCTAATACCTAAACAGTCACTAGCACATAGCAGGGATTTAATACATAGATTAATTGACTGATTCTATAGAATGGAGTGTCTCTGAAGATAGTGGATTTCCTGTCATTTAAAAGTTAGATGATCACTCGTTAGAAATATTGTAAAAAGACAATTTATCAGCCAGAAAGTTGAACTAAAAAGCCAAGAGCTTATGTCTTTCATCATTTCTTTGACTTAATGGTGTTCCATTACATTTACATAGCACAATTTATTTTATCATTCCACAGTTGATGAGAACCCCTTAAGTTTTCATTTCTTTTCTACTGCAAAAGAACTACTATAAATATTTTTGTAGGTATTGGTCCTTTTCTTTTCCCTTAGACTTCTTTAGACCTAGTAGAGGAATCAGTAGTTAAAAGTATGCAGAATATCAAGTGATAGAATAACTTATACAATAACAGCAACATTGTAAAGAAAAACTTAAGAATTCTGATCAAAGCTATGACCAATCATTGTTCCAGAGGTGACTTATGGTGCTTACCTCCTGGCAGAAAGGTAATAGAATCAAGAATGAGACATACATTTTAAGAACATAGATTATGTGGAAATTTGTTTTTCTTAACTACATATATTTCTTGCAAGCATTGTTTCATTGTTTTTCTTTTCTTTTTTTCCTCTAAACTGAGGATGGGAGGAGAGAAAATATATGCTTGATAATCAAAAAACAAACCAAAAAAACAAAAATGGCTACAAGAAAGTGACTTCCAGCTTTGGGAATTTGTGAAAGACCTAGGGCAAAGTTCCAAATAAACAGGGAAAGTCCCAAACAGCACCAGATTCTTATACTTGCAGCCACTGGGACAAGCCAAGGACAGTTTTTACTTATGTAACTGAAAATTTATTTTCTCAGAAATGAAAGCCAAATTTTGACAGAAGAAACATTATCAAGATTTACATGATTTTGCAATTTAAAACATGTCTAGAAAACAGACCCTTTTTTCACAAGATGGGCTTTCCCCTTCCTTAATGTACATTTTGAAATTTAAAGAGCTCTTCAAAGAATAGATTTAAATGTTGAATGATCCAAGTTTTAAATGTCCCAATAAGATCTTTAGCATTTTGTGGATGACATGCACAAGGTCTTTGAACTTTGTGGCATTCATCTGTAAGCAGTCTTTGGGCATTGGTCTGGTAAGAACATCAGTAAATAGAAAGGTTTCAGACTATTAGGTTTGAGAAATAAAGTCAATGTCATCTTTGATATTTTTATTTTCCCTTGCCCTTCACATAAAGTCAATTGTCAAGTCCTTTTCATTATATCACTGAAATTTCTTTTGTCTCACTTTCAATACTACTACTACCACTTTAACATAATCAACATTACCATTTCACTTAGGATCACAGGATCATCTACTTAGAACTATGAGGGATTTAAGAAGTCATCATGTCCACTTTCCTCAACCTTCCACATTATAGAGATGAGGAAACTGAGTTCCAGAGTAATTAAGTGACTTACCAAAGTTTACACAACTAGTGTTTACACAACTAGTAATTGTGAGACCCAGACTACTACAACTACTTACCCTCCCTATAATGCAGTCATCTTTCTATCATAAAATAAATGCTCCTTATGAATAATTCTCATCATTTCCATTTTGTTCTCAAAAACCTTTAATAGGTTCTCCCACTAAATAAAGCTCTATCTCTTGGCAATGAAAGAACTATATATTTTGATACTTCTCTACCTTTTTTTTTACATCACCCTTTCATGTGAACTTTGATCTAGTCAGACCAGGCAATTGCTTCTCTCTACAGGTTTTATACATCTACCTTGGACACAGACACTCTTCTGTGTAGCATGCTCATTCTATTGTCTATATCTGAAACTCTCTTTTTCTTCATCTTTCATGATAATATCCTATCCATCCTTTTAAATTGATATTCAAATGTCATCTCTTCCATGAAGTCATTCCTGATTTCTCCTACTTAAGATCTTCTATAATACTGGGTTTACACCTCTCTTGCATATTTATTATATATTCTTTTCTGATAATACACTGGCAGTTATTTTGTGTGTTTTTCAACTTCCTGAAAAAGTATAAACTCCACGAGGGATTTATGTTTCCATAATTTCATTTTCTCAGAAATGAAAGCAAAACCCTGACAGAAGAAACATCAAAATTTAAATCATTTTGTAATTTAAAATATGTCTAGAGAACAGACCCTTGCTAGCAATTTGTGCTTTTCCCCCTCCTTATGTACACTTTGGAATTTAAAGAATTCTTCAGAGAATGGATTTAAATGTTGAATGATCCAAGTTACAAAATGTCTCAATATGATATTTAGTATTTTGTAACTGATAAACATCAAGGTCTTTGAATTTTGCAACATTCATCAGTGAACATTGACCATTGTCTGATAAGAACTCCAGCATCTGAACATTCTACATATAGGAAGTGATTTATGAATGTTTATTAAAGTTGAACCTATGGCAACACTGAGTAGACAACAAACCCTAATACAGATGCTGTTTCTAAAGAATGAGAGATCTTACAGTTAAATTGGATAGGTGTGGCTATCTCCTCCTATTATGTACTTCAGATTGTCTCATTTTTTTTTTTAATTTTGGCAATTTACAGTTTTGGCCTTGGACTTTGATTCCATCTGGACAACAATAATCTGTCCTATACCCCTGTTTCTATTGCTCCTTTGTCAGATTTTTCCATCTCTTAATATGGTATAAATACATTATTTGTCTCTGGTCCTTTCAGAAACTGTTTTATTTAATCTCACATTAATTTCCTCCATATGGTTGGGCCAAGTTCATGAAAAGAAAGCACTATAAACTACTACACAGTAAGAAGTTTCTATATATATACTCTTCCCTGGCTTAATTCACAGACTTCTGACATTGCTGGGAAAATGTGTCAAATTGACCTTTGGACCAGGAAGACAGGACATTTTAGAACTTAGTGTGGAAGTTAAATAAGTAATAAGAAAAGCCAACTAACATTTTATATAGCAGTATGCATTTCTTCTATAAGCAATTATAACATTTGATTCTCACAATAAACCTATGAGATAAACAATCATTATCACCATTTTATAAATGGAAAAACTGAGGTGGGGAGAAGCTGAATAATTTACTCAAAGTCACATAAGCAGGTGATAAATCAAGGTTTCAAGCATAAGAGAATTGTAAGTTAAATGCTAAGTGAAATACTAGGGAAGAGGAAGTAGAGAATGGAGGAGGGACTGAAAATGAAGCCTCATTACTGACTGGAAGTAATCAAGGAAGATAACATGGAGGAGACAGCATTGAGAAGAAATTATTTTTTTTCATGCAACCCATTAACATTTAAAAGATTGCCTAACAGAGATTAAATATGAATCATGTAGTTTAACATATAGACAAAAATCATCTATAATTAAATGCATAGATTATGTTAATTTATTAAAGTGTTTGATAACAAAATGTTCCCTTATATCATTTGGTCTTTCCTCTTGATTCTTCTTTATAGAAAAAACTCTACTGACCCAAGAAGAAATGACTTACTAAGCAAAGGTAAACCTGTGCTTAATCCTTTTGTAAATTATCACAAATTACACAGACTGAATTAATGAGATTTTGCTGTCATTCTCTTCCTGAGGCTCTTCAAATTGAATAATGCCTTAGATTGATCTCTACCACTGTCAAGTCAATACTGGTCAAATTATTATCTAGTTTGCTGCAGTCTCAAATTTAGTATTTCCTGAAACAAATATGCTAATAGTTATGGAAGTAAATCTTTATTCTGTGGTTGTTTGTAATTTTGCCTATTTGAGCTACAGAGCAATATCCTCAACATCTTGGTTTCTTAGGATGGATGAGCATATATAACTACACCATGGGAAGGAATTTTCACATCAGTGAGATTACAGATCTATCAAAGTATTGATATAGAAGAAGAATGAAAGCATGCTTAGTTAATCCAAAGATCTTAGAGGTAAATGCTCCTTTTTTGTGGAAAATATCATAGATGTCACATATCTATAATACCTATAACTGCATAATAAATAAATATAACAAATATATTGTTGTTTTTCAGTCACTCAATTGTGTCTGAACCTTTGTATCCTGTCAACCATAACATACCAACACCATACATGAGGTTTTCTTGGCACAGATACTGGAATGTTTACCATTTCCTTTACCAGTGGATTAAGGCAAACAGAGGTTAAGTAATTTGTCCAGGGTCATAGAGCTAGTAAATACCTGGGGCTAGATTTGAATTTAGGTCTTCCTAATTCCAGAATGGGCTCCATCCTCTGTGACACTTAGCTGTCTGAGAATATAATGTAATATATATATATATATATATATATATATATATGTATATATATATATATATATACATATATATATATATATATACACAAACAGAAAGATCTGGATTCAAGTTCCATCTATTACTAAGGAATAGTCATTTAGTTTCTTCATACAAACTAATACAAGAGTATTAGTTTAGAGTTGGTGCTAGCTAGCAGTACCAGGACTGTTTTCCATAACAGTTAAATATCATAATATAGGTCCAGCTAGGTGGCCCAAGGGATGAAATGCTAGTACTCTCTGAGTGACCCTAGGCTAGTCATTTAATCTCTTTCTGTTTCAGTTTCCTCTACTTTAAAATGAGAATCATAATAGCATATACCTCACAGGATTGTTTTGAGAATCAAATAAGATAACTTTTGTAAAATGCTTAGCAAAATGACTAGTGCATGGTAGAAGCATGATAAATGTTTGTTACATTTCTTTCTTCTTATCTTATCTTATTTTATACCGTCCATATATGTATGTATTATATATGATGTAATTATATGTGATATAATAGTACATCTAAGCTAGTATAACACATATTATATATTCATCGATCCATTGGTCTGTCTAGACAGAACAATATACTAGACCAATAGATTGATGAATAAGTAGATAGATAGATGGATGGATGGATGGAAGGTTGGTTGAATGGATAGATAGATACACATTCTTTGACAGTTATGTATATCAATTTTCTTATGCCTATGAAGTCACAGATATGATTCATAATTCATAGACTCTAGAATAACTTGGTTCAGTGAACCTCTGATTAGTTGATTCCACTGGTATTGAGAATTTTTTGATGAAGGAACTCCCTCTACCAATGCAAGTCAGCACTTTCTCTACCTTAAAGAGTTACCCTAGAACCTGAGAAGTTCAGTGACTTTCCCAAGATCACTCAAACATACTGGGTCAGAGGTAGGATTTGAACTTGGATCTTTGTGTTCCCTATCCATTAGGTCACAATGTCTCTCTAAGCACTGGATATCTAAAACATGAAAATTTATGGTTTCCAAAAGTCATAGAGAGTGTCCCACTCAAATTCTAACTAAAAGGAGATTTTAAATAACTGGTAAAATATGGCAGCCCAAATGGTTTTGCTTATGGATGATCATTGTGCTCTAAAACACTATAGGACCTCTTGGTGAAGTTGTATTTTTTTACATCCCAAAGAATGTCTATTAAGTCCAATGGGGGAAAATCTATGTAGTTAACATATAAATAGAGTTTAGATTATGATGTAAAATTTGATGAGTACCTCATTGAGATAGTATCCTTCTCTATAATTAGCATGCAGTTTTGCTATGGTGTAGCTTGATTTCCATTCCTAGTGATCCAGATAGGCTAAAAATTTGATAATAGTATTATTGTACATTCTATTAAACCCTGAAATATAGCATTTATTTGGATTTCTATTTAAAAAAGTTAATTCCATTTTCAGGAGCTGGTATTCAATTAGCTACAAGTACCTATAGAATACTATGAAAATTGCCATGTGTAATTAATTACCATCAAAAGTGAATGAGGGCGGCTAGATGGTGCAATGGATGGAGCACTGGCCCTGGAGTCAGGAGTACCTGAGTTCAAATCGGGCCTCAGACATTTAGTAATTGTTTGGCTGTGTGGCCTTGGGCAAGCCATTTCATAACCCATTTGCCTTGCGAAAAACCTAAAAATTTTTTTTTAAAAAAAGTGAATGAACTGGTCCCAGAATGAAATATGAGGAAGGGAGAAACATTGAGTTAGAAATTGAGTTAGAACTTTGAGTGACACCAAGATACCCTCTTCCATAAAAATGCAAATATATATATATATATATATATATATATATATATATATATATATATATTTGGTTTTTTGCAAGGCAATGAGGTTAAGTATCTTGCCCAAGGTCTCACAACTAGGTAATTATTAATGATTTGAAATCAGATCCTACTGACTCCAGATCCAGTGCTCTATCCCCTGCATACTCTACCCATTGTGGCAAAAAAATATTTTTAATGTAAAATCTTCTTGATGTTTCATATTTTACTTATTATCCTTATTGCCTGGCACATAGTAGGCACATAACAAACTGCTGTTGAATTTGAATTGTGGTGAGGGGGAAGGAAGGAGGGAAGAAAGGAGAGGGAGAGGAGAGATAAAGAGATATTGTCTTTACTAAGTTCTCAAGCTAAAACACAATTTTCTGAGATCACAAGACTAGAAGCAAATGTCCCATTTTATTCAGGGTGACCAGGGGACTGACATGAGGTGGACCTTTTAAGCTTACTTCAAGCACTGAGATTTTAAAAAGATTTTGAATTTCTTTTTTAAAAACAGTGCAATCAATTTATTCTAACATTCATTTAAACATTAGTAGAAATAAAGTATTTTGAGATACAATAAGGGAAA
This sequence comes from Macrotis lagotis, assembly GCF_037893015.1. Classification (NCBI taxonomy): domain Eukaryota; kingdom Metazoa; phylum Chordata; class Mammalia; order Peramelemorphia; family Peramelidae; genus Macrotis; species Macrotis lagotis. Next base: position 99,317,037 of record NC_133662.1, on the reverse strand, counting down.
CCATAATGATAAAATCATATTTGTAAGATCTGTTACTATAAGCTTTTTTTCCTCTAGCACATTCACAGACAGAAGGTAATATTTCACACTATGCAAGCATTTCATCTCCTAGGGGACAAATATGATATGCCCATAATATGTGTGTGTGTGTGTGTGTGTTGTGTGTGTGTGTGTGTGTGTGTGTGTGTGAGAGAGAGAGAGAGAGATCTATATTTGTCACTTCTTCCTCCCCCCAAAATATATCACCTTTTTGTGTACTCAGAATATACTTTTTGATATGTTGCAGCTTTATTTCTATTCCAAGTGAAATTTGATAATTATATCATTGTATTTTCTACTAAATCCTGAATATAGTAGGATTTCTGTTTAAAAAAAATCAATTCCTTTTTCAGAAGTTGGCTTTCAATTAGCCATAAGTAGTTGTAGACTACTATGAAAATTACCATGTGTCATTAATCTTCCATGTTACTACCAAAATTGAAGCATATAAATTATGTCACAAATACTCTTGTTGTTCACTCTCCTTTAAACCATGCTTGCTATATATCTTGCTCAAGATGTCAACTTGACACTTAGATCGGGAGGGAGACAAGGGTCTTTACAAACCTTGTCTTAACAGGTCGAACAGCAAACAGCTCAAGTCCCCAGATACAATAAACAGTTTGAGCTCCAGATGTTCCTGATTACATTGTGGGCTCACAAGACAGACAGACTTCATCTCATATACTCCAGAGCAGACTCAAATGGCACAACAAACCATTCCTTAGTCAGATGATGACATTTCAGCCCCTACTCCCATTCCCATAAGGTGGAAAATGTTTCTAAAGATAATTACTTTTCAAAAGAGTGAACTTCTGAGAAAAACAAGTAAATTCTATTGAGTGATGAACTCTGCATTAGAAATGGGGAAATGGGGTTCAAGTTTCCTTTTGTCAACATCAGGATATTTCACTTGGTAATTAAATATTTTGTAGTACCTCTGGGATTCTAGTGCTCAGGTGCAGGATAATAAGGCTTGACTTGGCAATGGAGGAAGAGTCTGTAAATGGCACAGTGATATGTTACACTTCATTATAAGAAAATTTTTCACATTTATATAGTGATCTTCATCCCTAGTGTTGCTATAATACTTGGGGGTGGGTGGATGGCTGTTATGAAGAAAAGGCCTTGATAGTTCAAAGAAATGATGGTAAATTTTTTTTAGAAAGATTTTATTTATTTTGAATTTTACAATTTTTCCCCTAATCTTGCTTCCCTCCCGCCACCCCCACAGAGTGGCAGTTTGTTAGTCTTTACATTGTTTCCATGGTATGCATTGATCTAAGTTGAATGTGATGAGAGAGAAATCATATCCTTAAGGAAGAAACATAAAGTATGATATATATATATATATATATATATATCAGAATTATATATTACGATAACAGTTTTTAAATTAAAGATAATAGTCTTTGGCCTTTGTTCAAACTCCACAATTCTTTCTCAGAATACAGATGGCATTCTCCATCACAGATACCCAAAATTGAGCCTGATTGCTGCCCTGTTGGTATGAGCAAGTCCATTAAGGTTGATCATCACCCCCATATTGCTTTTAGGGTGTACAAAGTTCTTCTGTTTCTGCTCATCTCACTCAGCATCAATTCATCAAATCCTTCCAGGCTTCCCTGAATTCCCATCCCTTCTGTTTTCTAATAGAACAACAGTGTTACGTAACATACATAGACCACATTTTATTAAGCCATTCCCCAATTAATGCACTGTCACTCAGTTTCCAATTCTTTGTCACTACAAACAGAGCTGCTAAGAATATGTTTGTACAAGTGATGTTTTTGCCCCTTTTCATAATCTCTTCATGGTATAGACCCAGTAGTGGTATTGTTGGATCAAAGTATATACACATTTTTGTCACCTTTTGGGCGTAATTCCAAATTGGTCTCCAGACAGGTTGGATGAGTTCACAGCTCCACCAACAAAGTATTAGTGCCCCAGATTTGCCACATCCCTTCTAACATTGATCATTGTCCTTTCTGGTCATATTGGCCAGTCTGAGAGGTGTGAGGTGGTACCTCAGATGTACTTTAATTTGCATTTCTCTAATAATTAGTGATTTAGAGCAATTTTTCATATAATTATGGATAGCTTTGATTTCCTCATCTGAAAATTGCCTTTGCATATCCTTTAACCGTTTGTCAATTGGGGAATGGCTTGTCTTTTTAAAAAATTGACTCAGTTCTCTGTATATTTTAGAAATGAGTCCTTTGTCAAGAATACTACCTGTAAAAATTGTTTCCCAATTTACTGCATTTCTTTTGATCTTGGTTACAGTGGTTCTGTTTGTGCACAAGCTTTTTAATTTAATGTAATCAAAATTGTCTATTTTATTTTTAATGATATTCTCCATCTCTTCCTTGATCATAAACTGTTTCCCTTTCCACAGATCTGACAGGTAAACTATTCCTTGATTTCCTAGTTTGCTTATAATATTGCTTTTAATATCTAGATCCTGTATCCATTTTGATCTTATCTTGGTATAGGGTGTGAGGTGTTTGTCTAATCCAAGTTTCTTCCATACTAACTTCTAATTTTTCCAACAGTTTTTATCAAAGAGAGAGTTTTTATCTCCATAGCCAGACCCTTTGGGTTTATCAAATAACAGATTACTATAGTCAATTCCTGCTATTGCACCTAGTCTACTCCACCGATCCACCACTCAATTTCTTAGCCAATACCAGATAGTTTTGATGACTAATGTTTTATAATATAATTTTAGATAAGTAGGACTAAGCCACATTCTTTTTTCATTATTTCATTAAATGCCTGGAGATTCTCTTTTTATTTCTCCATAAGAATTTACTTAGAATTTTTTCTAACTCATTAAAATAATTTTTTGGAATTTTGATTGGTAGGGCACTAAACAAGTAGTTTAATTTTGGTAGAATTGTCATTTTTATTATATTTATAAATTTATAATTTTATTTATATTTATATTTATTATATTTTATATTTGCTCAGCCTATCCATGAGCAGTGGATATTTGCTCAGTTTTTTAAAACCTGATTTTATTTGTATGAGAAATGTTTTGTAATTATTTTCAAAAAGTCTGCCTTGGCAGACTCAGGTATTTTATATTGTCTGAAGGTCCTTTGAATGGGATTTCTCTTTCCAGCTCTTTCTGCTGCATCTTGGTAGTCAGATATAGAAATGTTGAGGATTTATAAAGGTTTATTTTATATGTTGTGACCTGCTAAAGTTGCTAATTATTTCTAGTAGTCTTTTAGATGGATTTTTTTTAGAATTCTCTAGTTATACCATCATGGCATCTGCAAAGAGTGAGAGTTTTATCTCTTCCTTCCCTATTTTAATTCCTTCAGTTTCTTTTTCTTCTCTTATTGCTCAAGCTAACATTTCTAATATGATATTGAATAGTAGTGGTGATAATGGGCATCCTTGTTTCACCCCTGATCTTAATGGGAATGCCGCTAGCCTATCCCCATTGCATATAATGCTTGTTAATAGTTTCAGATAGATACTGCTTATTATTCTAAGAAAGAATCCATTTATTCCTACACTCTCTAGTGTTTTTAGTAGGAATGGATGTGGTATTTTGTCAAAGGCTTTTCCAGTATCTATTGATATAGTCATATGATTTCTGATAGGCTTGTTATTGATATAATTAACTATACTGACAGTTTTCCTAACATTGAACCAACCCTGCATTCCTGGTATAAATCCTACTTGGTCATAATGCATTATCCTAGTGATAATTTGTTGTAGTCATTTTGCTAAGATTTTATTTAAGATTTTTGCATCTATATTCATCAGGGAGATAGGTCTATAATTTTCTTTCTCTGTTTAACTCTTCCTGGTTTAGGTATCAGCACCATACTGATGTCATAGAGAGAGAGAGAGAATTAGGCAGAGTTTCATCTTCACCTATTTTTCCAAAGAGTTTATATAGAATTGGAACCAGTTGTTCCTTAAATGTTTGATAGAATTCACTTGTGAATCCATTTGGTCCTGGAGATTTTTTCTTAGGGGAGTTTAATAATGGCTTGTTGAATTGTGATGATAATTTTTTTAAGATTTTATTTATTTTGAATTTTACAATTTTCCTCTATTCTGACTTCTCCCCCCCCACCCCCACATAAGGTAATTTGTCAGTCTTTACATTGTTTCCATGGTATACACTGAATGTGATGAGAGAGAAATCATATCCTTAAAGAAGAAACATAAAGTATAAGAGATGGCAAGATCAGACAATAAGATATCAGTTTTTTCCCTAAATCAAAGGTAATAGTCCTTGGTCTTTGTTCAAATTCCACAGTTCTTTCTCTAGATTTAGATGGTATTCTCCATGGTTGCATCATGGAATGAGAAAGTCCATTAAGATTGATCATCACCCCCATGTTGCAGTTAGGGTGTACAGTGTTTTTCTGGTTCTCATCTCACTCAGCATCAGTTTATGGCTTCCCTGAATTCCCATTTCTCCTGGTTTCTAATAGAACAATAGTGTTCCATGACATACATATACCACAGTTTGCTAAGCCAGTCCTCATTTGAAGGACATTTACTTGATTTCCAATTCTTTGCCACCACAAACAAGGCTGCTATGAATATTTTTTGTACAAAGTGATGTTTTTACCCTTTTTCATCATGTGATGATAAATTTTTTAAAAATCATGTGACACCTCAAAATATTTTGAATGAGTGAATAAATGAGAAGTATTTATTAAACATTTATAATGTGAGAAGCATTATGTTAGGCACAAGAAAATCAAAGATAAGGAAATCAGATCATTTCTGACCTTACTAGATTTTTACTAATGGGGGTGGATGGGAGAAGAAAATATACAAAGGGGAACTAGAAAGCTCAAATAATGAAATAAAGGTCTAGTTTATTCTCTCTTTTTATATCTTCTTTAGGAGGTCCACACCAGATCCTTAAGGAAATCACCTTTGCATACTTCCCTTTCAGAATACTCCTCAAAAATTCCTTGAATAAATGAATGAGTGGAAGAATCTTAACCAGAGAAGAAGCCATTGTATCATGTGGATTCTTGTCAGGGTTCCCTCTCCAAGCTGAAGGATATAAAAATCAAGAACTCATACTGAGAGCTTATTGAGGTCTTACACAGTGCCAAAGGTCATTAAGCATAGAATCCAGACTCCTTCCAAAAGCCTTAACAATTCAACAAACATTTATCAAATGTCTACCATTTTCTAGGAATGAAAGGAAATATGAGAGGCACATAAGAAACTTGGCAGTAGAAACATAGGAAATAGAGGGTAAAGAAGAACTATGTTCAATTCTTTTCTCTGTGACCATGTGAAAGTTACTTAATTCTTAATGGTCAATAAACAAGAGCTGCTAGAGGAAGCTTTCATGGAGGAGTTTCTACACTATGAGTTCCCTCAAATATTTGCATAGGTCTCTGATTTTCTTCAGGGGGGGAATTTTTTTTATTTTTTAATTAAATTTATTTATTTATTTTGAATTTTACAATTTCCCCCCAATCTCACTTCCCTCCTCCCAACCCCCACACAAGGCTGTCTGTTAGTCTTTACATTGTTTCCATGCTATACATTGATCTAAGTTGAATGTGATGAGAGAAATTATATCCTTAATGAAGAAAAATAAAGTGTAAGAGATAGCAAAATGACATAATAAGACAATGGCTTTAAAAAAAAATAAAGGTCTTTGGTCTTTGTTCAAAGCCCACAATTCTTTCTCTGGATACAGATGGTACTCTCCATCACAGATATCCCAAAATTGTGTCTGATTGTTGCACTGATGAAATGAGCAAGTCCATTAAGGCTGATCACCACCTTGGGGGAATAAAAATACAAGAAAACATAGTCAATATCACATTTTTTTAGGTTTTTGCAAGGCAAATGGGGTTAAGTGGCTTGCCCAAGGCCACACAGCTAGGTAATTATTAAGTGTCTGAGACCGGATCTGAACCCAGGTACTCCTGACTCCAGGGCCAGTGCCCCATCCACTGCGCCACCTAGCCACCCCCAATATTCTGATATTCAACAATAGAACTTGTGACCCATTGCTTACCTATCCTATACAATTCATGTCATCACAGGTTCCCCATATAGGAGGTCCATCTTACAAGCTGGAAGCCTTCATCAATGTGTCCTAACAGGCTACTCATAACATTTATCTTCATTATATGACCAGATTGTCTTTGTTTTTCTATCTTTGCTTGATGACATCTTTACTTTCTTTCTTCTTCATATTCAATATTTTCTATAGGTTGTAACTTTCTCAGCTTTTATATGATGCAACCTTATTATCCACCACAAACCTTTCTATTATCTTCAATGTGATATTTATTTTCAATTCTTCAGATACTATTGTGAGCCTTGTCTTATAGCCATACATCATCTGTGTTAAGAGTTCTCCATGCAAATGAAATCATAGATTCAGGCAAAAAAAAGTTCATAGTACTGTAGAAGGCCCTTCTTCTGAGGTTTTCAAGCTAAGAATGGAATGATTTTGGATATATCATGGACATTTCCTTCATATATATATATATATATATATATACATATATATATATATATATATATATATATATATATATATATATATATATATGTATATATGGGTTAGATTACATAGCCACTGAAGAGTCTTCTATAGTTCTATGGTTCTAAATCATCTCCATTCTAAAGGAGCTGATACTTTAGGTCTTTTCTCAGAAATAGTGCAAATAGGATCAGCTACCTGAGCTGATAAATAGGGGACTAGTTAGACAGTTCAAACACAATGAATACAAACTGGAGTTGAAGTCAAAAACTCTGAATAGAGCCTCAATTCTACCATTATCAACTGTATGAGTTAGGGCAAAACATCTTACTTCACTGGGCTTTATTTTCTTCATTTGTAAAATGGAGAAGTTGGATTAGATGTGATCTAGTGTTCCTTCACTTATAAAACCTGATGATTCTATGATGAATCACCAATGCAGTAACAAGACCTGCCAAAACCTTGGCCTTTATAACTGACTTTCTCAGAGTTAAGAATACTGGCTCCTGCCTGGACTCTTCAGTACAATAACAAAGATATGTATTACTCATCAACTTCATAGCCTGGCCAGAGTCTCCCTGGTAATATTTAAAGTGCCTGAGATAAAATCACAGAACATGGGGATTTCTTCTTTTTCACAACACTGCCTGTTTTAATTTCTACTATTATAGGTGCATAAAAAGAGACAAGGGGTTAGGGCAGATGGCTTTTTATTCTACCATCCTGTCAGTGACACTGACATATACCTCCTTGAAGTCTAATCTATGCAGAAGCACAGTTACAGCTCTCCTGAGCCTCAAATGAATTCAAGATACCTTAATTTCAACCCTAAGAAGTCTTTGCTAATAAGAAAAGGCAAGCACTTGGGGTATAGAGCTAATAGAGTATTAGAACCAGAAATAAAAGGTTGCTTTTCCACAGTATTAAGGTACCGTATAATTCAATTATTCTATTGGATTCACCATTGAGACTGGTCATTATATTATCTAAATAGTCCAAAATTTTCTTTTTGTGCCTCAGCCCAACCCCATCCCCAATTAGGAAGTGTCAATTTCAAAACCTTGTCTCAGAATTTTAACGCAGGTTCTAACTAGTTGCATGTTAGACAGAATGTGTGCAATGTGCTGTCCAAAATTACCATAATAAAGAAGGATCTTGATTAAGGAAAGCAGCCTTAGATAAGATGGTGTGTAGAGGTCATAAGACCTGAGTTCAAGTCTCCACTCTGCCAATTAGCTGTTGGATTTTGGACAAATAAATTCATCCCTCTAGGATTCAACTAGTCATTTCTAAGTTCCCATTCATTTCCAGGATCTGTGTCAACTTTCAATTATTCATGATAACAATCCAGGAATAACATGAACAAATTGAAAACAAAAGTACCAAAAAGAAAATACTTTATCCATCAATTTCTCCTTCTGTTCAAGCTGAAAAGTAAATAAATTGGTTCAGTTGATAGTCATCATCCATCCTTTTTGGTTAGGTAATTAGAGGTATTGGAATGTATACATATTGGGAATGAGAAATGAAGGGAGAAAGTGATAAATTAAATACAGCAAACTTTCACTAAGGAATTCCTGTTTGTGGAGCACAGTGGTAGGTGCTGGGGGAGTTACAAAGTTTAGATGATATTAGATGATAGTTTTCTCAAAAAATTTATTCTTTTCGGATAGGGATAAGATGGTTATATCTTGGACAATCTGTCCTTTAAAAAATAAGGTAATGGGGACGGCTAAGTGGCATAGTGGATAAAGCACTGGCCATGGAGTCAGGAGTACCTGGGTTCAAATCCAGTATCAAACACTTAATAATTACCTAGCTGTGTGGCCTTGGGCAGGCCACTTAACCCCACTTGCCTTGCAAAAACCTAAAAAAAATGAGGTAATAGAGTTTGAATTGTGTTTTTCTAAATAATTAAAAAGCATGAGACAGGCATGAGAAGTTATAAAATGAGACTCATCCCTTTGTTAGCTTGGTTTGAAGGGGATTTGATCTTTTTTAAAAGCATCTTAATGATTGCCACACTGTGGTATTTGTTGGTTCAGGGAAATAACTACGTCTAGGGACAGGAAACTTTTTTTTGTTATTATTCACCTATCAGCTATTCTCAACCAACCATTTTGCTAATGTGTATCTTGGTTACTAAGAGAATGATGTAAGATGTGATGAATGGATTAAGGTAATTTCCATATAATTTACAGATTTTTTTCCTAAAAATAGATGTTTGACCTTTTTTTAAATCCTTTTTTTAAACATGGCACTGTGGAAATGCCTCCTACATGTGGCCTTTCTCAATTCTCCTAATTATCAGTAGTTTCTCCCTTCAAAAAATATTTTATCTTCTTCTATTTACCTTGCATATATATATATATATATATATTTGTCATCTAGTCAAATGTAAGTTTTTTGCAAGGAAGCCTTCCATTTCATCTTTTTCTCCCTAGGGTCTATAACACAATAAATTCCATATAGTAGGAGCTTAATAAAATGTACATCCTTATGATCTTCATATTTTTTTTCAAAATCAAAGTTTATAATTTGTTGAACATAAAATCACCCTCAAAGAGCATTAGCATGTTCTGGCCTTTTTAAAAATTCTTAACTGAAAACTATTTGTTTGATATACCCTAAATTTTCATTGGCTAAATCTAGCCTCTGAGTCTGCTTCCCATCTTAGTGTATTTGGAACCTCAGTTTATTTATTTCTAAATGAGTGTGGAACTAGGGAATTTCAAAGAACTATTCCAGCTCTGAATGTATAAAGACTTGTGAGTGACACTGACAGCTAAGTAACATGGTTGATAGAGTGCTCGACCTGGAGTCATGAAGACCCAAGACACTAGTTGAGTGATCCTGAGCAAGTTGTTTCACTTCTATCTGCCTCAGTTTCTTTAGATATTAGTGATAATAACAGTATCTATTCCCAGGGTTGTTGTGAAGAAAAAATGAGATAAATGTTGTAAAATCCTGTGCGTGGAAGAATAGGTGTATAATAAATGCCTGTTTCCTAACTTCCTTCCACTTTTAGGGAGGCCCTTAGTCAGAAAATCCTGAAAAATCTAAATTGATTCTAGGACATTCCTGCCAAGTTCTGATTTACTCATTTGGCCAACTGGTTTAAACTACTTTCTTCAATTTCCTTCCTAAAGGGCATATCAGGACTCCAATGGTGGTTTCAGAAGTGATCTATCATCACTGGGATCCCTTGTGGATGCCAAAAAATAAATGCGAAGATCTTGAGGAAACTGAGAAGAATTTTAAGGCAAGGACTTGGGTTCAAGTACATCTGAATGACATACCCATTTGACCATATGGTTTCTCTCCTTCTGTCTCCCAAATGCTGTGTGTGTTTGTATTATGTATGCTATGGGAGGCAGTGCTCTTGACACTGTAATAATCCAGAATCTTTGTGATTAGTCTTAGGAACTGAAGATAAACATCAGATTTGTCAAGTTTATTTTTAACCAATGTTTTTCGGTATTCATTGTCAAAAATTAATCAGTTACTGATTGCACACTACTTTTGTTTTCTCAAAAAAAGGACTTCAAAGTAGAACACAAATCATCTGATCCTAGTTTTTCCTTTTTCAGAAAATATTTGTTTCTGTGGTGTGATGCATCATTATTGCCTCATTCCCTTTATAATAAAATGAGGGAACCGCATTTTATTGGATCCTTTATGCAGTTGCATGCTCACAAATCAATAGCAGGGCCCATCAGTTCCAACTTTAAGGGCTATCACTGTGTTTGGTGTCTGTATTATTTTCCTTGATCTTATATTTGTTTTCCATGTGTTTAAAGTGCTAATGACATTCATTGCTTTAGAGATTTATTGGATTAACACCACTATAACAGTTTATGGTGTTACATTTTACAAGATTCACTTAATATAATTTTAATTATCACTGAAAAATGGTTTGTAGTTATAAAAGTGTTTTAAAAAATTACAAGTTAAACCCATCCTAAATTAAAAGCTGGAGCTTGTGCCTATTAATAATAATTTTGTGAAATGAGAACATCACATGGTACAGCAGCTCAAAGATGAAATATTCATATTCCAAATAACAAAAATACACAGAGAAAAATAAAACTGCCAAAGGAAATGGATTCTTTGTGGTAAGATTGCACATTAGAACTAGAAAGCAAATTATTAAAATGAAAGTTAAGAGCTATTAACAGTGTCTGTTATTTTGGGAAGTAAGACATAAATCAGGGATGAAACCTGACATCCCACCACCCATGTAGTCAATACCCCAAATAATGAGATAGTGATTCATGACTGGTCAGTGATCATTCTTGCTTGATGTTACAACTAAAAAAATACTAAATGCTTGGGAAAAAAACTAGTATTGCCAAGAACTACACAAATATAATATTACTGGGATTCAGTGGCATAGTTTTTAAGGATATTTTATAAATAAGGAAATGTTTTAATTTGTTTTTGTTTTGTATATGAATATGTGAAGGCATGTGGTTTAGTGGGAAGAGCAATAGATTTGGAATGAGAGGGCCTGGGCTTGAATCCCAACTCTGCTGATTATTCCTTTTATGATCTTAGGTTATTTTTCTCATCTTAAAATAGTATTCTTTTTTTTAGGTTTTTGCAAGGTAAATGGGGTTAAGTGACTTGCCCAAGGCCACACAGCTAGATAATTATTAAGTGTCTGAAACTGGATTTGAACCCAGGTACTCCTGACTCCAGGGCCTGTGCTCTATCCACTACACCACCTAGCCACCCCTGAAAATAATATTTCTATCTGATCATAGAAGTTCTATGTTCTATGAGCCTATGTTCTTCCTAAACCACTTTACTAATTTTTCCCCTTCTCTGTCAGGCTAACCTTTCAGTCTCCAATTCTATGCTTTTTCTCACAATGTCTCCACTTGTCTGACCTCCTTTCAAGATCCTTCAGTCACATTTATAAAGGAGCCCCCAGGTGGCAATGGGATGGATGAGACTAGTGAAATTCAGAAGCAGGAATCTAGATACACAGCTAAGTGAAGATCAAGCATCAGAAAAGTAAAGGTTATTGAACAATGGATTTCTTGGTATGGAACCTAAATAAAGAAACTTAGGCCAGGGGGCAGCTAGGTGGTGCAGTGGATAGAGCACTGGCCCTGGAGTCAGGAGAACCTGAGTTCAAATCTGTCTTGAGACACTAATTACCTAGTTATGTGACCTTGGGCAAGTCACTTAACCTCATTGCCTTACAAAAAGAAGAAACCCAGGTCAGCAGCTTTTGTCATCAACATCAAAGTCTGGATGGAATATTCAAGCTCAGGTTATAGTTGTGATTTTTCTCTAACCCTAAATTATTTCTTTAATGAGATTTCCCCCATAGCTTTTCAAAACTTCCTGTGGTTATATGCTCCTTACACTATGACCTGAGGGGACATATCTAAAGAGAATCTGGAATCTTTGACTAGACATGAGCACCCAGTATATAAATCCATTGGAACCAAGGAACATTTTGAATATATTTTTCTATCCTTATATGCTTAGTAAAGAGTCCTGCACATAAAAAATCCTCAATAAACATTAATTTTATTAATATATAAGACAAATGCATGAAAGAGGGAGGAGGGAATGAAGGGAGACATAGACAAGGTCCATTTGGATAATCTGAAAATATTTCTGTAACACTCAAAATTGTGTGTGGTTTCAGTTCAGTTTAATTCTTCATGAACTCACATGAGGTTTTCTTGGCAAAGATAATGGGTTGGTTTGCCATTTTCTTCTCTAGCTCATTTTACAGATTAGGAAATTGAGGCAAACTGGATTAATATTTGTCCAGGATCACACAGCAAGTAAGTGTCTAAGGTAAGATTTGAATCTTCTTCCTGACTTTAGACCCAGTACTCTAGTCACTGTGTCACCTAGCTGCTCCACAAAATAAGATCAGTTTAAGGAAGTATTTTTAAATTGGGCTGCTAGGTAAAATGAGCTAGAAAAGGAAATGGCAAACCACTCCATTATCAGAAAACCCCAAATGTAGTCACAAAGAATTGGACACAATTGAGTAAAATATTTTAATTTAGTTTGAGAATCTAAGTAGTATTCCAGTATTTCCAAATTAATAAACAAGCAAACTTGGGGGGGTGGCTAGGTGGCACAGTGGATAGAGCACAGGCCCTGGAGCCAGGAGTACTTGAATTCAAATTTGACCTCAGATACTTAATAACTACCTAGCTGTGTGGCCTTGGGCAAGCCACTTAACCCCATTGCCTTGCAAAAACCTTAAAAATAAAAGCAAAGCATTTTTCAGATTAACTGAAGGAGCTCTGAAGTTCTCACTATTCTATTCTTTTAAGAATACAAAAAAATGCTCATTCCTCACTTTATTTCTTTAGAAATTACAGGACTTCAACATAAATAAAGGAAGGGGGTGTGGCTAGGTGGCACAGTGGATAGAGCACCAGCCCTAGAGTCAGGAGTACCTGAGTTCAAATCCAGTCTCAGACACTTAATAATTATTTAGCTGTGTGGCCTTGGGCAAGCCACCTAACCACATTTGCCTTGCAAAAAAACCTAAAAAAATAAAAAAAATAAAGGAAAGGAAGGGAAGGGAGGGAGGGAGAGAGAGAGAGGGATGGAGAGAAAGGAAGGTGAAATTGAGGGCAGAAGAGAGGGAAGAGAGTGTTATGACTAACCTAGACTTATTCAAATGAGGGAAAGATTTTCAAATTTACTCTTCAGATACTTAGAGAAAACTTGATTAAACACATTGAAAAGAGAAAAAAAAATTAAGAGGCTAAAAGAGTGTATGATTAAGACTAAATGGATGAAAGGAAGAAAAGGGAAATGAAGCTAAAAATTGGGAAAGATTTTTGGTAGCAGAGCTATTAAAAGTGGGAAGCAGTACTTTAAAAAGCTGTGTGAATAGAACAAACCTTCCTTGGTCTCAAAAGTGCAGTCTAGATGATTTAATTGATCTTTCCATCTCAAACTAGTGAGAGTCTTTATGAACTCCCTCCATGAGTAAGTTCTTTATGAACTCATACTACCACATACTACCACACTTTTGTTTATGAAAATTTCAGTAATTTAGAATAGGTTGACTTCTGTTTCAACTCATTTCTTCTTTACAAGTAACAGAGCCTTCAACTTTATTCAACTCTATAATATACTGGATTTAGAGTCAGGGGTCCTGTGTTCAAATTGTACCTCTGCTATTTACTATTGTACAATAGTATAACTTTTATACAGCTATAAGATGTGAAGGCAATAGTACATATGGTGGAATGTACTGAAATTGCAGTCAGAGACCTTGCCTTCAGATCTGTTACCTGTGTGATTTTTCTGAGCCTCAATTCTTGTTTTATGGTCAGAATAGGCAGCCTCTGAGGCCCTCCAACTTTAAATTTATAATCCTAAAGACCTATCACTGAAGCCATATTTATACATGTGTGTTGTCAACCGGACAGAATCGGTCTCTAGCCTGTGGATGGCCAGAGCCAATTGGATTAGGTTAAAGACAGCAGAGTAAGGAATCAAATAGAAGTTTAATTTCAAAGTGAGGAAAATGACTTGAAAGCAAGGGTGTACATTAGACCCATGTTCTGTTGGAGATATCTGAGTCAGTGTGGGAAGATCTCAAGACTTATGCCATTAGCTATTCAGTGAGGTGTAGCCCTAAAAAAGAAGGATAACAGCAGCAATGAAAGAACTTTGAATCATAGTAGGGCTTCATGACCAGAACATGGGTACTTGTTTGGTACTTGTCTGAGCTCAGAGAACACCTGGTGCTGATCAGAGCAATACTGTAATTATATGATTTTTTTCAGAGGGTGAGATCATCCAGAGGGTGAGCACAAAGGATTGTCATGCCAAGCTGAGGGCATAGCTTGCTTGCTGGACCTTAGTTCTGGAAAACAGAATGTCTCCTAATATCTTGATATCAGATACATTTGAGCTGTACTGAATGCTAATTAAAATGCCAAAATCACCAATGATCTTCACCATACAGTCTCATTGGATAGGACCTGGGCACAGACTACATAATACTGATAATATATCTGAGAAGCTGCCATATGGGGTATTGAAGTAGAGTAATCATGAAGCCAAGTGAATGGAAAATATGCTCATCAAAGGCTCTTTACAATCTGATTCTCATCTATCGTTTGAGCATAACTACATTACACACCATCAACCATTTATTATTCAACCTAAACTTATCTACCTCTAGGTCTTCATATCAGACATTCTATCTTCTTTCTTCACATTGGCCATGCCCCTTGCCTAGAATGTTCTTCTTCCAAATCTCTGCCACTTAGAAACCCTAACTCTTTTCAATCTCAGCTCAGTTGGTATCAGTTTTACAAATTCTCCAGGTTTTTAGCCCATCCCCAAAATTCCTTAGCATTTTAAAATGTTTTGCATTTATTTATCTACAGATATAGTTCCCCTCTATAGAATTAATGAATAGAAAACACCATTAAGCGCTTATTACATGCATAGCTCCATTCTATAGACCGAGGATATACATACATACATACATATATATATATATATATATATGTATATGAAAAAAAGCAAAAGAGTTGTACTCAGGGGAGCTTACATTCTAATGGGGAAGACAGCCTATATAGTAAATTTCACATGTAAATCAAATGGAAAACCTTAGTGATTAAAAAAAATCAGATGTTAATACAATTTTAAAGTCATTTTAATTTATGAAAGCATCCAATTCTGATACTTAACCATTTGACCATGTCAAGGAATTTGGTGTCAGGTCTTTAGCAGCTATAGCTATTTAGGGGGAAGGTATGATTAAAGCATTTGAACAGGGAGCTGTCAGATCCCATTTCAGAGCTGGAAAAGACCTTAGAGTGGATCTGGGAAAGAGCTCCTTTCTTAGATGATGACTTTAAGAGTCAGGTTGGAGGCAGGGATGATGTTGGAGAAAATGAGGGGGACTGCTATTTTCAGGATTTTAGGTTTTGGTAATAGTAGCAGGGATGGTGGACTCTTTCTCCACAAAAGTTGTTCCCAAAATGTTGTTCCAAAAAACATTGTTCACAATATTTCTATAATAGCTGAGAGGATAAGTCTAGGAACAGGGAAGGATTATTCTTAGGGATTTTTGCTTCCTCCTCAGATTATTCCTTCTTAAGGACAAAAAACTTTTTCTTTTTGTTTTTGCTTTTGTTTTGTTTATACCCTTAGTACCTAATATACTATTGGGTACATTGTAGGCACTTGTAAAAATAACATAACATGTTATTTTTGAGATATACTGTATTAAACAATTAAAGAAAACATTCATTGCCATGTTCCCTTGAGTGTATAAAAAGTTATACCAACCTAGCAGGAAGTAGCAAAGTAGTAATAAATGGAGTTCATCTTGGAATTTAAAAAAAATTAGAATTCTTGAACCTGTAAAGAAAATCTAAATGTAAAGATCATCTAGTCTAATCTACTTACTCACTTAACAGATGAGAAAAATGAGACCCCACAGAAGTGAGACAACTGACCTAAATGTACATTGCTACTTAATGTCATAATCAGTTTTATAATTCATACATTTTTAAAACACAAGCTTTGGGTATTCTTAAAAGGCAAAATTATGAGCCAGGTTCTATAAATCAAGACTTTCAGATACTATTCGAAGGATTTCTTCGTGTGTGACTAACTGAATGGTCTTCTGATTGTCTTTTTTTTTTACAAGGTAATGGGGTTAAGTGACTTGCCCAAGGCCACACAACTAGGTAATTATTAAGTTTTTGAGGCCAAATTTGAACTCCTGAGTCCAGTGCCAGTGCTCTATCCACTGTGCCACCTAGCCGCCCCTGATTGTCTTTTAATCTTCCCATTAGTGATGCCTTCAAAATACAAAACATATAGAAGCAGTAGTAGCAGCAGCAGCAGCAGCAGCAGCAGCAGCAGCAGCAGTAGTAGTAATAGTAGTAGTTAGTAGCAGCACAAACAATATAATGGTATATTTGAAATAATTTTTTTTTAATACTGCTACTACAACTACTACAAAACTGCTACTACTCTTACTAGTACTGAGAGGTAGCTTGGTACAGTGGATCAAGAACTGGCTTTAGAGTCAGAAATAACTGTTCAGGCTCTGCTTTTAATACATACTGATTGTGTGAGCCTAGGGACAACCTCTCCTCACTCTAGGTAACTCTCATAATTTCAGAGAAGATACCTGCAGTAAGGAAATTTCTTCACCTGGGAGTAAAATAATAGATTCAGTCTATCCTTAATAAGAACTTAATTTCATATAGGATTTACTATTTGTGAAATGTGTTAATTACATTATCACCTTTGATATTACAAGATAAGTAATTCTATCATGTCCACTTTGCAAATGAGAAAACAGACTCAGAGAATTAAATCATTTTGGCCTTTGTCATGCAACTAGTGTGACAAAAATCATCACTTCTAGTATGAAGAAACATCACTTCTGTCATGTCTTTCTAATTATTAACATAGAATTCTTAAAAATTATTTATTTAAATATTTTCTCCTCTAATAGAAAGTAAGACTGATATTATTAATTTATTTTAAAATTCTCAATAATAACCCTAATGCCTGGCACATGAAGGTCCTCAATAGGTACTTGATATTGGGTTATCTCATATATGCCATTTCATTAGTAATAGTTCATATTTTGTTGTGTCTTATATACTTCATTTGATTTCCATAATAGCCAGCAAAATATATAAAAATATTATTATGCCCACTTTATTATTGAGGAAACTAAAATAAAGTCTGTGTGACTTGACCAAGGCTATATAACTTATTGGTTGCAGAATTGGAACTCTAGAATAAGTATTTCTGATTCTAAATAAAGTACTCTTTCAACTAAACTGTACTGCCCTTGTCTATACATATATATGCACATATATATTTACATAAACAAGTATAATATCATACACATATATGCATACAAAAAGAACAACAATCATGTCCCATGTCCTATGCTTAAATGGATCCCACAGCACTGTTCAGGATCATTTCTTCTCTTTCTTTAGGGTTTTTTTTTAGGTTGTTTTTTTTTTTTTGCAAGGCAAACGGGGTTAAGTGGCTCGCCCAAGGCCACACAGCTAGGTAATTATTAAGTGTCTGAGACTGGATTTGAACCCAGGTATTCATGACTCCAGGGCCAGTGCTTTATCCACTACACCACCTAGCCACCCCATTTCTTCTCTCTCTAATCTTTCTCTCTTGATAATCTCATAAGTACCTGAAAATTCAATGATTATTTCTATGTAAATGATTCCAAAAATTTGTGTGTTCCATGCTTAATCCTGACTTTAACCCAATAGCTACCTAATAGAAATCTCCATTTGAAAAGCCTAGAGGCATCTCACACTCAACATATTCAAAACAGATCTCCTTATCTTTCCTTCTGAACCCACACCTCTTCCCAGCTTCCCTATTTACATGGAGTGCCACAATTTTCTAGTCATCCAGAACCACATTTTAAAATTTCTCTTTAACTTACCTTTCCCTTCCAGTCTCACATCCAAAATCTGCCAAAATTTGTGAATTCCTCCCATTAACATTTCTTTGCTCCATCACATGACAACCATCCTCTTCATGACCTACATAGACCATATCACTTCCATGCTGCTAAAATAGTTTCCTGATTGGCCTCTCTACATCCATTCTCTCCTTCTTGCAATGTATTTTCAAATCTGCTGCTAAGTTGATTGTCCTAAAGTATATTTCTAACGATGTCACTCTTCTGTTCAGTGGCTCCCAATTGCCTTTAGGATACTATATAAATACTACCATTTGACACTTAAAGGTCTTCACTATCTCTTCTAGTCTATCACATATTACCACACAACTCCCTTGGGCACTCTATACTCTAGCTAAACTGGACTACTCACTATTTTCCCCATACACAATATTTTATCTCATACATTTATGCATGTACAAAGGTTGAACCCATGCTTGGAGCACTCTCTTCCCAATATTTATCTGTCACTGCTTTCAATAAAGATTTTCCTAATTGGTCCCATTATTAGTATTCCCTACAAATCACTGTCTTTGTATATATCCTAGATTTACTTCATCTGTGAACATGTTATTATTCCCCTAGTTCAAAGATGGTTCCTTAAACTTGAATATTTTTATATTTGCATTCCCCATACCTACAACAATGCCTGACACCATACAGACATTTAATATGTGTTTGTTATTTAATCGACTGATCTTTATTTAAGTCCTTAGAATTAGCAACTTAAAGTTTTGTCTTGGGTTACATATAGCAGTTTACTGCCTTACGTCTCTTTTAGTCTTCTGCATGATGAAACATCAAGTGATAGCAATTGCATGCCTTACATGTAGTACATTTATTGTTGAAGTTACCTATTATGTGAGCAAAGCTACTTTCTTACCTGCCAGTTCTACTATTTCTATGTTATTCATTTGATTGTGAGTCAGATTTTGAAAACCCAGTCATTAGAGAAGAATTCAAAGAACCTCTCAATTACAAATCTCAGTATCAGTGAGTATCACAGGACTTAGATTGGAAAGGACCTTATAAATCCTATATAAAGAGTAAATACATATTCTATTTTTCTCTAGGCCTTTATTACTATCAAGTATAGTTTGAACCCAAGAATTGGTTTTTTACTCTAGTAAAAAGAAAAGAAGAAATAAATTTTATCAGTTATTTAAAACCCTACCCAAACCAAACTGGTTTCCCCCCCCTCAAATTCAAGGTGACTTCAGCTTCCCAGTTTCCTCATTCTATACCCCAACCAATTTGCCATGATCCCCAAGGTTCCATAAATGGTACCATTTAATTTTATAGGGGGCTATAAGTTATTTCCCTCTCAATTCTCACCCTATGGCCCAACAGACAAAACAAATTTTCTGGTTCTCTGTTTTCCAACTCTAATCAATAAAAATCCATCTCTAGCTTGGCACCAGTCAGGCAAAGGAAAAATAGAGATAGCCCCAAAATACTATAAACCAAGTGACCCCATTCCTTTAAATTTTTGTCTCCTGTCTGACTGATGTAAGATTTAATGCAAAAGCAACTCGTCAGACCCCCCTTTACAAAGTATTTGCTTTCTTAAAGAAGAATGTTAGATCATTTTCAATATATATCCTCACATAAAACACAAGGAGAATTTTAAGTTCAAAACATCTATTTTAGTCATTCCTTGAGAGGAATGCTATTATGCCTCTGAAACTCAGGAAAAATTTTTTTCAGATTTGGGCATCACTTAATCAATAAATATTCCTATGGTGAAGAGAATGACTTTGGCCAAAAGCTTGCATGTCATATTGCAGCCCAATGAGAATTAAAATAGCTGATTAAACTCTTCAAATGCAAGGTTTATAATGGATGCCACTATCATTTTGCAAAGCAATTTAATGCATATTTAGTGCAATTATTATGTGCTCTCTTTTCATAAGAGAGACCAGCTGTGTTCTGCAAGAACAAGAAAGAGACCATTTGGTGCAAGAGCAACAGTGAATGGGAAGAGCAACAGTGAATGGGAATCTCTATGAAAAAGTTATCACAATCCTGCTTCAGTTCAGATGCAACTGTCCCATCTAAAACCTGCCTAGT
This sequence comes from Macrotis lagotis, assembly GCF_037893015.1. Lineage (NCBI taxonomy): Eukaryota > Metazoa > Chordata > Mammalia > Peramelemorphia > Peramelidae > Macrotis > Macrotis lagotis. The sequence continues at coordinate 99,296,953 of NC_133662.1, read as the reverse complement.
TAATGTTTGGCATTAACAATCAGAGAATAGAATAAATTGGCTCTCATGTTACATCGTTACAGTAATCTTTTGTATGATGACAAAAAATAACACAATGGAATTATATCAATCACTCAACAATGGTAAGAGTTAGCAATGTGAATCATGGATGAGCACTGAATCTATAGTCAGGAAGACCTGAGTTCTAATTTGACTTTAGATAAACTGTATGACCTTGGGCAAATCATTTAACCTTTGATCCCTTCATTTTCCCACTGTAAAACTGGAATCAAAAAAAAAGCATCTATCTCACAGATAGTTGTTAAAATCAGATGGGATAATATTTGTAAATTGTCTGGCATATAGTACGCACTTCATGAATGTTTGTTCCATTCCTTTACTCTTTACTGAATGTCTTCTGTATTCTGTGCATTATTCCAGACACTGAGGATACAAAGACAAACCCGGTCTTCAAAGAGCATACATTGTATTGTAACAATGACACATAAAATAAAAGTACAAGTATTGGCAAAGTAAATTCAGTGTAGCTGCGGGAGGGCTGAAGAAGGTCGGGAGGATCAGTGAAGACTTCATGAAAGAAATGGCTCCTGAGCTGAGCTTAGAAGAAGAAGAACTGGAAAAGCAGTGGAAATGGGAAATGAAATGTCATTGGGAGGAACATTTTTGCCCAGTTTGAATAGAAGACAGAGTATATGAAGGAAAGCAAACGTGTACAAAGATATGCTAAATATAATATTGGTTATAATTTGTGAACTTGTAGTTTATTGCCTACTCATAGCTTCATGAAGGATGTCCTCCATAGAGGTAATCAGTCTTCTAAAGATGTTGTGCAGATGATAAATTAGATATATTGGTTGGAAGTTGTTTTATTGATCATCATTTTTCAGTTTTAATTATATTCATGATTTTTTCCAAGCTTTTAACACAATCTTCTTTAAAATATCTTGAAAACTGATTCTTATATCTTCCAACCTTATGCAAACACATATACACACTCACAAATTATTTCACTTCTGGCATGAGTGTTCTCCATTTATACATAGTCCAATTGTTATTTTTATTTTAGTTTTCTTTATTGTCTTTTCCTTTTTATTTCTACCTCTCATTGAAGACTGTAATGTTAGAGTTGAAATATTTCATTGTAGCTAACAAGAATTTGTTTAAAAAATTACTGACAGTTTTTTCATGCACTTTGCTTGTTTGTTTTCCTATTTTCTCTTTTGTCATTAAATGCTCTTGAAGTGATCTGAAATAAATTCATGCCTTACTAGGGATTTATTAAATTTATTTGCCATAGTGGCTAGAGCTCTGTCCTTGAAGTTAGGAGGACTAGAGTTCAAATCCATCCTCAGAACTTTACACTAGCCTGTGTGAACTGGAGAAGTCTCTTCAACTTGATTGCCTCACATCCAGGGTCATCTCCAGTCATCCTATTTCATATCTGGCCACTGGACCCAGATGGTTCTGGAGGAAAAGGTAGGGCTAGTGATTTAGTACAGCACCCCCTTACTCAAATCCAATTCACTTGCTTATCATGGCATCACCTACTTTGATGTCATGGTTTTCTTCAAAAACAAAGGATAAACATCAGGAAGGACTCTGCTTGTAATTAGTGTTACTCTTCATAATTTGCCCCATTCCTTGACAACTGTTTTGTAACATATTTTTTTTGCAAGGCAATGGGGTTAAGTGGCTTGCCCAAGGCCACACAGATAGGGAATTATTAAGTGTCTGAGGCTGGATTTGAACTCAGGCACTCCTGACTTCAGGGCCAGTGCTCTATCCACTGCGCCACCTAGCAGACCCACCTGCAACATATTTTTTAAACAGTTAATGACACAAGGCTGGAGCTTAAGTTCATCCTGACTCTGAAGTCAGCTTTCTTTCCACAATGCCACACCATTTCTAAGAAGATTGCCTCTCAGAAGATTAATTTAGATCAGTTAAACTGGTTAGGAAACAGGATTCTGTTCTTTTATAGATTTCTCAGATTTTTTGTGAAAATTACTTTTTAATTTCATTGATTCTGTTCTTTTATACATTTCTCAGAATATTTTGTGAAAATTACTTTTTAATTTCATTGATTCTGTTCTTTCATACATTTCTCAGAATTTTTTGTGAAAATTACTTTTTAAAGAAAATTATGGTACCTTCTCCATATATCATTAATTTTAAGCAGATTACCCCTAAATCTCTCCAACCCAAGTATCAGTTTTGTTTGTTTGGGTTTTTTTAGGTTTTTTGCAAGGCAATGGGGTTAAGTGGCTTGCCCAAGGCCTCACACCTAGGCAATTATTAAATGTCTTAGGCCAGATTTGAACTCAGGTACTCCTGACTCCAGGGCCGGTGCTCTATCACTGTGCCACCTAGCCGCCCCCCAAGTATCAGTTTTATATAACCAATCACCCATTGGACATTCCAAATGGGATGTTCCAGAAACATTCTAAACTTGGTGTTTCTTTTTTGCCTAAAATCCTCTTTTCTTCTTCCCTGTCCTTTTGTTTAAAAGGAACTATCACTTTTTAATTCTTTGTACTTGTATCTCCAGTGCCAAGCACAACACTTCATACAAAGAAGTTACTTAACAAATACTTAGTGTCTGATAGATCAGATGAGAGCTGCACACCTTATGTTCTCATTTTTATTCTTCTAAATTAGTATTGATTTTGAGCTAGTCACTGTGTGACTAGATATAGGCAACAGATTTTGAAATAATTTCATCATTGGTAACCAGTCATTTCATAGTAGTAGGAGATAATAAATTTTTTCTGATGCTATTTTTGGGTTTTGGGGTTTTTTAATATTTTGCAAGGCATTGGGGTTAAGGGACTTATCCAAGGTCATATGGCTACGTAATTATTTAATGTGTGAGGTTGGATTTGAACTCAAGTTCTCTTGACTCCAGGACTGCTGGTGCTCTATTCATTGTACCACCTAGTTGCCCCTTTTACTGATGGTTATTCAATGCTTGAAAGGTCCAGTACCTCTTTTTAAAGAAATTAATCTGTCAATTCTGGTGAGTGTGTGTGTGTGTGTGTGTGTGTGTGTGTGTGTGTGTGTGTGTGTGTGCAGAGACAAAGGTACGGTTTATAGGGAAATGTCTTATAGGAAGACTTATGTACAACCTTGCCTGGGCAGTCACCTTGGGCAAGTCACTTAATCTCCCAGGGCTCTAGGCACCTCTGTAACACTAAGTTGCAGAGAAGGTAAATGACCCATATTGGTGGGAGTTTTTCATCTTTTTGTTCAATTGTTTTTATAGTCATGTTCTTTGCAACCCCATTTGAGTTTTCTTTCTCCAGTTCATTTTACAGATGAAGAAACTGAGACAAACCCATTACAACTCACTATCTAAAACCAGATTTGAACTTATAAAGACGAGTCTTTCTGATTCCAGGTCAAATACTCTATCTGTTATGCCACTTAACTATTCTTTTTCATCTAGGGGCTCCTTATATCAATGAATTCACAGAGATCCAGTTTCTTTACCTGTATGTTTCCAATACATATATGTTTAAATATGACATATGTATAACCATATAACATACATAAGTATATATGAAGCATTTTTTTGTAGTCAGAAAGCTATTTCTCCCTCCCTAATATTAATCTTTAGTCACATTTTTCAACACAATTTTTACTTTTTTTATCCTTACTTTTGCATTGAATTCACAACATATTATCTGATTTAATATAGAAAATCTTATAACTCTACCTCAGAAACATAGAATTTCAGAATTTTTAAAACCTGTGACCTTCATGACTATCTACTTAAATTCATACTTGAAAATTAATTCCTTTGCATTGTATTTGCAAATGTTCATCTAGGTTCTGTTTAAAGACCCATAAAGCAAGAAACCTACTATCTTCCAGGCAGCCTGTTCCACTTCTGTATAGCTCTAACTTATTTGTAACTTTTTCTTACTCATTCTCTGCTATATAAATTAATATATCAGCTATAATTCTCCTCAAGACAATCATATTTTAAATACTCATGATGAGTATTCAAACACAAGATGCTCAAATACCCCATGAAATGATGTTTATTATTGTCTTTAGAATCCATTATCCCCTTTAATCACCTATCTCGAAAGAGATGTGAACTATTCATACATTTAGTATAACTGCTTTTTTTCACTTTTAATTTTATTGTTTGACAGAATATTGAGGCTAATGTTTTTAAGTTATATAAGTCTCTTATCCAGTATCAATAATTAAGATAATATTTATAAACAGTCTCAAAACAGTGTAATCATTAAGAATCTATGTGTCCTTTTCTGACATTTTTTATATGAACAAGGACAATTTAAAATTTTTCTTATTTCATAAGTTGTCATAGTCAGTTATGTCATCAAACTAGGTGCCACACAAGTGATTAGGAGTCTTTCTGTATCTATTTAGTCTGGTCCTTGGAAAGTAGATACAAACCGGGGGCAATAGAACATAATTATAATCCTTTGTGCTAGGGAAGCTGAGGCTGGTGGATCACATGCTCTTCAAAACTCAAGAGTTCTGAACTGCTGATGTCTCAATATGCTCAGTAAGAAGAGAGGCAGGAGAGGGAAAGGAGGGGTGAGAAAAATGAGAGAAGAGAGATTTTTTTAGAGAGTGGAAATTAAGGGAAAGGAAAGAAGGAAAGGAAGGAAGAAAGAAAAATGAGAGAAACAAAGAAAAAGAAAGACAGAAAGAAAAAGAGAGAAAGAGAGAAATAAAGAAAAAGAAAGAAAGAGAAAGACAGAGAGAAAGAGAAAAGAATGAAAGAAAAAAATGAAAGGAAGAAAGAAAAAGAAAGAAAGAAGAAAGAAAGAAAGAAAGAAAGAAAGGAAAGAAAGAAAGAAAGGAAAGAAAGAAAGAAAGAAAGAAAGAAAGAAAGAAAGAAAGAAAGAAAGAAAGAAGAAAGGAAAGAGGAAATAAAAAGAAAAGCTTGCATCATTTCTGAGACCTTAGGATGACCCCCGTGTCATGATGACATATTGGAGTAAGATTTTTTTTTTTGGCATATTTAATTAACACATTCCTATTTTCCTTTTTTCGAACCATAGGAAACAAATTAAGTAACAGCCACAGGGAAAGATAGTGTGGCTGTATTTAAAAGAATAGTAGAAGAAATGAAATCTAATAATAAATTCTCTCATTACCATATGTATAAGTAATGCCTTTAGCTATATCTGGATTAAGTCAGACTTTAAGACTCTTTATTTCTCAAATATTTTTCTCTTTAAAACATACTCTACAGCAAAGGATGTTAACTTTTATTTGGAACAGAAGTACCTTTGGTATTCCAGTAAAATCTGTGTGCCCTCTCTCAGAATAATATTTTTAAATCATGAAATAGTATATATATATATATATATATATATATGTATGTATGTATAATTATAAGGGGAAATTACTATCTTGAGACATAGATTTCAATATATATATATATATATATATATATATATATATATATATATATATATACATTTAAAACCAGGTTCATAAAACCTAAATAAAAAAATTCCATTGACCTTGTTCTATATCTATCCATTGTCTTTCCCTTGAGAACCTGTTATTTTTATTATAAACTTTATTTTAAATATTTTCTGTGAAGTAAGTTCAAGGGGATATCATCAGGTTTCTGGCTTACAGCCAATCCAATTTTACAAGTCTTAAAATTAACTTTTCCAATTAAGCCACCATAATTTGTCCAAGTAGATTGTTGTTATCAATGGAATGGTATCATATTAGTATCACCTTCTGAAAACATCATCTTCTTCAATTTATCATATTTTACAAATTCATAAAGCATATGTATTCCTTAAGGAGTTGCCTTTGTAAAATGCCTGAAATCTGTTATCTTGCCAATTTTCCTCCAAATAAGTATAATAATACCTTGATATGGTAAAAGGTCACCCAATATTTTTAGACTACTACCTGGAAAAGGTGACCTTTTGTTTCAAAGTAATATTTGTGAATACTGAAAACAATTCAGGAAAACTAAAACAGAACATAAGGAACATCCTTAGGGAGGTAAGAAAACTAAATTTTCTACTGTAAACTGAAGTTAATAAACAATCAATCTCCCATATAAGACCCTTTTACCACATGCACTTTCTAGAGGAGAAATATATAGCAGGAAGCTAGAAAGATTTTTTTCTTTTTTTTTATCTCTCTAACTCAGAAAGCAACTGCAAACAAGGGAAGGGGGATAAAGCATTAACACAGAACCAGAGATGTGTGCACACATGAATGTAGCAGCATTCCTTGGAATGCATTTGTAATACAAAAGTATTTTTGGTGAATGGCCTTATTGGAGTTTTCAAGTCAGAAGTCAGTGAGACTTTCAAGTTACTAGAAATTAAACTTTATTTGTGTATTTATTCCTGTTTATAATGAAGTTATCTTCTCACAACTTCAGGTGTTCTGGTATGAAGTGATGCAAGAAGTGAGACTGAGAAGTCTGGACTCCATGAAGGAGAGGATACACTCCTATCACTCCTTTGATTGTATTTTTCCTTCAACTTTATCTCTCATGTGTGTCCACTACTTGAAATCTCTGCTATCCACAGTGGCACTTGGAGATTTTCGTAAGTTTTCTTGACTTTTACTTCTTAATAGTTTTCAGTAAAGTGATAGGTAAAAGGAGTGACTTCTACTATTTAATAGTGTTCAGTTAAGTGATAAGAGAAATGGGTCTCAAATAGGGGCTTAGGGTAGAAGATTGACAGAGAATCATTAATTTCTCTGAGATCTCCAATCCCTTTCTTCCCAGGGAGTATACAATAGGATGACAAAGATAGACTAGGGAAGGGAAATGAATTAAGGTCATTCACCTGTCTGATTGGTCCTTTCACTCTTTTAATGTCCCAAGGTTCTGTCCCTAATCTTCTCTTCTTTCTCTATAATATTCCCCCTACTCAATAAATTCCAGTGGTCTTTATTGTTCCTGAGATAAATTATAAACTCCATTTAGCTTTTAGACTTTCAAAATCTGGACTTTAAAAGCTCTTTAAAATCTTATTTTAAGTGACATGAGCTGAAACAACATTGTATTTAGTAACAACAAAATTGCATAATGATCAACTATGAATGACTTGGCTCTTTCCAGCAATGTACAGATCCCAAGACAATTTTGTAGGACCTTTGATGAAAAGTGCTATCCACCTCCAGAGAAAGAACTGATGGAATTTGGATGCAGAAAAAAGCATGGTATTATTTTACTTTACTTTTCTTGGGATTATTTTTGTCTATTTTCTTTTACAACATGACTATTATGCAAATATGTTTCACATGACTGCACATGTATAATCCTTAATCAAATTGTTTGTCTTCTCTTTTATGGGGAGGGAGAGGGTAGGAAAGAATTTGGAACTCAAAATTGTAAAAAAAAAAGTTTAAAATTGTTTTTGGTTAATTAGGAGTAAATTTTTTTTGCAGAAGAAAAAATTTTATTGTCTTTCACTCCTCTTACTGTTCTTAAATAATTTCATGTATATATTACTCCTCTACTCTGCCACTGAATGAATCAGATTCTCTCTCTGTTCCATTCTTCTTACATACCATCTCTCATGTTTGTGATTTTGCTCTCTTTCCTATGCCCTGAATAGTATTCCTTCTCACTCAAATCACATCTTCTATTGTGAAGCCTAAGAGGCACTTAGGTGATTTGGTGGAGAAAACACTGGACCTAAAGTCAGGAAGACCTGAATTCAAATCAAATCTCAGACACTAACTGTGGGCAAGTCACTTGACTCTTGTTTGTTTTAATTGACTGGAGAAGGCAATGGAAGACCATTCTAGTATCTTTGCCAAGAAAAGTTCATGGACAATATAGTCCACTGGGTCACAAAGAGGAGTTTTTTTCTCTGAACACTAGCAAAAGAAAAAATATGAAGCTTTTTCTGATCTCAACAGATAGTACCCTTCCTCTCAAAATACTGTGCATTTAATGACTTGGTATTCATTTAAAGTATTATTTTTATATTTGTTCTGTATACACACATATCTTTTATCTCCTCTATTAGAGTGCAAAGTTCTTGAAGTTAGAGATTATTTAATTATTTTTATTTGAATTATTATTGCCTAGGATAACCTGGAAAATAATAGGTGCTTAACAAAATTCTTATAAATTGATGAGATCATTTGCTGCCATAGTTGACCTATTGGGGTAGCCCAAAGTAAGGGGCCTACTACACACACACACATATACTCATGCACATACAAACATACATACAAGCTATATATAAAAATATATATTCATATATATATATATATATATATATATATATGTATATATAAAATCCAGGAGCCCACTTACTGTGAGCCTATAGGTACCACAGGTAGGTCAAAATTATTTCCAAAATCCATAACTCATATGCCCACACTGATCTGCTTTACTTTTTCCAGTCTTACCATATATAGTACAAAATAAAAATAAAGATAAATATTATGATAATAGAAAATTCCTCTTTAAAATCTTGTATTTACTTTCTGATAGATTTATATATAATCTTTGGGAAATTATTTTCCTTCCCTGTCCATGTACCAAGATCTCTCTCAGAAAAGACCTTATAAAAGTAGAACAAGAATAGGGGAGGTAGAAGATTTATTAAATTCTCTCTAGTTTCTAACCTCCTTCTTCCCAAAAATATCTTGTGAGAGACAGAGTTAAGATTAGTTTACCAGGGGGTGGGGGTGGGGTGGAGCCAAGATGGCGACAAGAAGGGATCCAGTCTTAGGAGTTCTCTGATAAAAACTCATAAGCTAAGGACTCTAACTAAACTTTCAAGAGACAGAACCCACAAAGGGACCCAGTGAGGCAGTTCTCCTACTCAAGGTAACCTGGAAAAGAACAGAAAGGCTCTGCTCCCCAGGCCGGAGGGGTGGCCTGCCAGAGGGGTGGCCCGCCAGAGCCAAAGAACTTCAGCCTCCCGGAGGCAGCCTCAGGGTGCTGGGAGCCTCAGCTCACAGCAGCGGGGGAGTCTCCTGAGCTGCACCCCAGGGAGCACCGGGCACAAAGTGGGGGAACAGTGGGGGACCACTGCCAGAGTGAGCAGGTGGAGCCCAGCCCTCAGGGCACACAGCCAGCAGCATGGTCTTTCAGCAGCCTAGACCCAGAAACAGAAGCAGGTGGAGCCTGTAAGCAGGAGCCCCCAGGGCATGAGCCCATTGAGCTGAGGGAGGGGAGTGAAGAGAGACTGCAGAACTCTGTCCTCTGCCCCTGGAACAGGACTCTGGAGCTCTGACCACATTCGGATCCTGATCGCAGTCTAGGACCCCCATAGAACAGCAGGGCCCCCCCCCACCTCAGCCCTGTGGCAGAGGGGGGTGCTTATGGTCATTCACAGACCAGGAGGGATGACAGAACCTCACACACTGAGACCCTTGTGGGAGTGTCCCAAAAGCTCAGGAAGCACCCCCAAAAAACAAACAGGCTTAGGCTGGGAAAATGAATAAAGAAACAAGAGGAAGACCATTGAGAAATATTTTGCAAATGAGCCCAAGAAGCATCAAAATACTAAGTCTGAAGATGAGGATGCACAAGCTCCCACATCCTAAAGACTCCAAGAAAAACAGAATTGGGCTCAGGCTATGATAGAGCTCAAAAAAGACTTTGAAAATCAAATGAGGGAGTTAGAAGAAAAACTGGGAAAAGAAAGGAGATAGATGCAGGAAAAACATGAAAATAAAGTCAGCAGCTTAGTCAAGGAAATCCAAAAAAATGCTGAAGAAAATAGCATGCTAAAAAACAGCTTAGGTCAAATGGATAAAACAGTTCAAAAAGGTTTTGAGGAGACGAATGCTTTAAAAAGCAAAATTGGCCAGATGGAAAAAGAGATAAGAAAACTCTCTGAGGAGAATAAATCCTTCAGACAAAGAATAGAATTCAGGGAGATTGATGAATTTACCAGAATCAGGAATCAATACTTCAAAACCAAAAAAATGAAAAATTAGAAGAAAATGTGCAATATCTCATTGAAAAAACAACTGATATGGAAAACAGACTTAGGAAAGATAATTTGAAAATTATTGGAATACCTGAAAGTCATGATCAGGAAAAGAGCCTTGACATCATTTTCAAAGAATTACTACAGGAAAATTGCCCTGATATTCTAGAAGCAGAGGGCAAAATAGAAATGGAGAGAATGCATCAATCCCCCCGAGAAAGAGATCCCAAAAAACCAACCCCCAGAAATATTATAGCTCCAGAACTCCCAAGTCAAAGAGAAAATATTACAAGCAGCCAGAAGAACACAGTTCAAATATCGTGGAGCTGCAGTCAGGATCACACAGGATTTAGCAGCAGCTACATTGGAAGCTCGTAGGGCTTGGAATATAATATACTGGAAGACAAAAGAGCTTAGAATGCAGCCAAGAATGAACTACCCAGCAAGGCTGAATGTCCTCTTCCAGGGAAAAAGATGGACTTTCAATGAACCAGGGGAATTTCAAATGTTCCTTTTGGAATGGCCAGAGCTGAACAGAAGGTTTGATCTTCAGATACAGGACTCAGGTGAAGCATGGAGATTGGAGGAGAGGGGGGGAATATGAGGGACTTAATGAGGATGAACTGCATGTATAGAAAAATGATACTGATAATATTCATATGAACCATCTCAGTTAATAGAGCAGGTAGAGGGAGCTTTTATAGTTGAAGCATAGGAGAAAGCTCTATTCGAAGATAAAATATCGTGTAAAAATGGAGTCAATAGGAAAAAAGGGAAATGGAATGGAAGAAAGAAAAAGGAGAGGGGGAATAGTCCAAGATATTTCACATAATAAGATTTTTTTTATTACAATGAGCTATTGCAATGATTTGGAAGGGGGGAGGCAAGGGGGAATGAGGGAACCTTTGGTCTCATCAGAGATAGCCAGGAGAGGAAACAGCAAATATACTCAATGGGGTATAGACAACTGGAGTAAGAAGGAGGGGGGGAGCAGGGGGAAGGGGTGGGGATGTGAATAAAGGAGGACAGGATGGACCATGGGGGGGGGGACAGTGGTCAGATATAACACATTTTCTTTTTTTTACTTCTTGCAAGGGGCTGGGATTGAATGGCCTGCCCAGGACCATAGGGCCAGGAGGATTCTGGGCCTAAGGGGTGGTATGGGGGCTCAGGGCTTCTTGACCCCAGGACCAGGGATCTGTCTGCTGCGCCACTCAGCAACCCTACAGCAGAGTCAGACTGAAAGGAGAGAGAAAATATAGTACATGGTAGTGGAGAAATAAGAAAGGAGGGAGTTGCGATCAGCAATGGCAACGTTGGAAAAATATGGAAGTAACTTTTGTGATGGACTTATCATAAAGAATGTGATCCACTCATGACGGAGTTGATGGTGTTGGAACAAAGACTGAAACACATTTTTTGTTATTATTATTTTGGGGAGGGTGCAGGGCAAGTGGGGCTGGGTGGCCTGCTTGGGGCCACATAGCAGGGTGATCATTGGGTGTCTGGGGCCGGATTTGAACCCAGGTGCTCCTGGCTCAAGGGCCAACGCTCTGTCTGCCACCCAGCCACCCCTACTATTATTACTATTTTATTTTATTTTGGGTCTTTTTTTTTCTTCTTTTTGGTTTTTGCAGGGCAGTGGGGATCGGGTGGCTTGCATGTCACATGGCTGGGTGATTATTGGGTTTAAAAGGCTGGATATGGACTCGGGTGCTCGTGGCTCCAGGGCTGGTACTTCATCCATTGCACCACCTGGCCATACCTACAATTATTATTATTTTTTTAATTTTAATTTTTTTCTCCCCCCTTTACTTTTTTGCCCAAGCAAGTCTATCTATATTCATGGGGGGAGGGGTATTTTGTTTACTCATAAACAAGTATATTTTATTAATGTAAAGAAAAACATTTGTACAAAATGAGAATAAAAAATAAATTTAAAAAAATTTAAAAATTTAAAAAAGATTAGTTTACCTATCTGACTACTCTTTAAATGTTTCCTTGCCTTTTTAAATGCTTCTAGATTTTGTCCTTACTCTTTTTTCTTTCTCCACTATTAAATAAAATTATGATTTTAAAATTATAATCATGTATAACAAACAATTGAGAAAGTTTGTTTTTCTAACATTTTTCTTAGATTTTTTATAAGGATTTTCACATGTGACAAATATTTGTTACCAGAGCAACTATCTGAAGGGATAAGCAATAGGAAACCATGTTATACATATATATACATATACATATATATATATGTAAAGAGAGAAAGAAACTGATTCTGAAAAATGTTTTTCTTCTATGGATGTTATTGTGAATCTCTGATATGCTGTATTTTCTACCAGGGAGTGTTGTAATTAGGAAGTTTTACCTGTGTAGAATAAAATCTAAAGACCTTATTCCAATTCTTCTTTGAAATTCCTTATTTGTTACATCTTGTGATCTACTCACAGTTGGTTGGAACAGCATATGGACCCAGAGTCAGAATATATGTGATTTTAAATCCAGTCCTAAATAATTACTAGCTATATGACCCTGGGCAAATCCCTTTAGCTCTATTTGCTTCAGTTTCCTCAATTGTAAAATTATTATAAGAATAAAAGTACCTTTTGGGCTATTGTGAGTATAAAATGAGATAATATTTCTAGAGTGATAAGCAAAACTTAGAATGCTATATAAACACTAGTTATTAGTATTACTATTATTATCTACTTATGTTTATTATGTAGCTTTCCTTTTCCATATTTGTAATACTTGGAATGGAAAAGAGAAATGGCATGAAAGAAAATTAATAAGAACAAACAATTGATCTGTAAATTTCAAAATCTAAATTTCTCACGACCAGAAGAAAAGAATTTGTGTCCTAGAGGGTGAATTGCCCTATGATATTTCTAGAGAAGTCATGACTTCTAACACCAAGACTGCAATTACCAAGAAGTTTAACAATAAAGGAACATGTGCCTAATAGTAGATACAATGCCCCCATAGAACATTTTCAATACCTGTTCACATATCTGGAACATAGTAAACTCTTAGTAAATGCCTTTTGTCTGACTTGAAGTAAATAATATCTAGTTTTTCTTTTTCTTTCTCTCTCTTTTTTTTTTTGTTGGAGAGGGTAGACTTGTGGATTTTGCCTTCCATGTTCTTTTCAGCATTTTTAGTGAGCTTCCTTTTCCTTCTTTAATGGATCTTGGCTTTCTCCTTTTCTTCCAATGTAGCGGTCATTGCTTGGTATTTCTAGGCAACCTCATGGGCCAGGCACCCCAAACAAATTTTTTAGGAGGCTTCAGTCTGACCACTTTGAGAGCAACGGTGGACAACCATGAGTTTCCATTTGTCATAAGGAGAGGGAATGCCATCAAACACCTCTAAAGTGTTCCAAAACTGACCTCAATTAGTATTGTAGGGAAATTCTCTTATAGTCCTCCAGAAAATGTGACTTGGGATTAGGAAGTGATAAAGGTCTCTCGAAGAGTTTGTGTTCATTTTTGGAGGAAGGTCAACTTTTTTCTTTAGCAATTCCCTGAGATTTTGACGCCTTTACAACAAACTACAACCACCTTCAGTTGCAGGAAGAACTGCTTGGCCAGGATGGTCACCAAGCAGCCCAAGAGATGGCCCCATTTGTTGATCACTAGGACCTGCCTTTCCACTAGGCTGAACCCACCCTTCCACCAGGGTCTACCCTCCCAGGAACAGCCTATTTCACATTTCAAAAATAAAAGTTCACAAAACACTTCCCCATAACACCTTTAGAAGCGGTTTCTATGAGGATTATTAATGCCATTTTATGGATAGGGAAACTGAGATTCAAAGAACTCAAGTGACAGACATAGCAGGTATAAAAGCTAGAATCTGAGCCCAGGTTTCTTGACTCTAAGCCCAGGCTGTTTCTACTACAGCTGGATGCCTCTTCTTGTACAATCAGGTGAACACTATTATCAGTTGGGCTTCATTATCTTTCCATCTTTAGATTTTGTAGACATGTTACACAAGAATCATTTATACCTATAGAAAGTGATAGAGTTGTCTAATATTGGAGGGAAATTATTGATTGGCAAGACACAGATTTCCACAGTGATATATCCTTTTTTCACCTCTTGATCCCGTTCCTGACTCCTGGACTTCTGTACCTATGCTGACTCTTCCTGGAACTTCCTTTAGGGGTTTCATCAGATTGGAATATCCAACTACCCCACAGTCTTATCAACCTGCAATATCCTTCTGTAAAGCCCATATCTGTCTCTCTCTTTGATGAGTTCCTCCAACAGTCTCAATTTTGAGGAGTGGTTTAGCCTTTATTCATTTCCTGACCCTGTTCTTTGATTCTGGATTTCAAAACCATGAAATTTCCCCTTCTCAGCTCTCTTGTGTGTTATCTCCCCATCTTGGAATGTAAGCTCCTTGAGGGCATTACTACTGGGGGTTTTTTTTAAACTCATATTTGTATTTAACTTGTATTTATTTTAACTCATACCATCAGTATTTAGCACAGAATATGTGTGTGTCCTTGCTTCCTTTCTTCTTTTCTGTTTTAAGTTAGATAGAAGAGAACATAAACATCCTGGCAGTGTGTAGGCTGAAATGTTTTTTTTTTTTTTTTTTTGGAATTCCTGAATAGCAGTTTTAAATAGAGTCAGGCTTAAAATTTAACCATGATGTTTGTCCTTTGGTCCAAAAGAAGACCATGACATCAGGAAGGTAATGCCTTGACTAGCAAATGAATTGGATTTGAGTGGAAGGGTGTTGTACAAAGCCACAGTGGTCAAATATGAATCAATATGACTGGAGATGGCCCTGGATGCAGGGCAATCAAGGTTAAGTGACTTGCCCTAGGTCATACAGTTAATTAGTGTCTGGGACTGAATTTGAACTCCCATGTTCTTAATTTCAAGGCCAGTGCTCTATCCATTGCACCACCTAGCTTAAAAGCTACAGTGACCTTAAGAGTCTTCCTCAGACTCCATGAAGACTAGGCTTTCAAGACAAAAGCAATGCTGGGTCTCAGAAATCCTGTGATAAATTATCTGAGTAAACACTTTGAGAATAGAGGATACTTTTTACCAAAGGGGTCAAGACTTTTAGCCATTAGAAATTTTTAACTATTCTTAGCAATATAAGAATTTGAAAAAAAAAAGTAGCCATGAGCCTTGACTCTTGCTCTAGTTAGCATTTATTTAGCACTTTACTTTTTTACAACGTGCCTTACCCATATTATCTAATTTTGTCCTTACAGAAACAACTAAAGGGTAAGGTTGCAAAGATTTTTTTGAGACAAACAAGTTGAAGTGATTTGTCCAAGGTCATACAGGTAATGTCCTAGGCATTTGAACTTAGGTCTTCCTAAATACAGACCCAGCAATCTATTCATTGTGCCACCTACCTTATTTTATTTCCTTGAATTGACTAAAATGGAACCTATTAAGTCTGATAATGTTAGAAGCTGAAAGAAAGAGGCTATGAATCTCTAGGTTTAGGGAATGAAGAGGAGAGGATGAAATAAGAAGAAACTCTCAAAAGAAGGGAATTTCAGAGACATCAACTTTTAAATCAAAAGCATGTAGGGTGGAGACTGCCATTACACCCACAGCCAGCTGTGTTCTCAGACGGGCATCTAATCTCTGCAACATTACTGCACCTGGCCCTGCCTCACAAGTTTGAAGACTGGCACTATTTCCAACCATCTCAGAGATCCAACAAACCTCCTCCACAACCTGCAATTTACTCGAAGTTTGTCCAGGCTCTTTGCCTTCCTTTTATTCCTGTTATGGTTAATAAAACTTCTGTAAAACTTGAAGAAGTCTCATTAACACCCCCCTTTTCCCTCTTCTCAAAAGAGTTAACAACAACAGCAAATAAAAGCTTGGTTTTCCTCCTGCTGTGGAAGCCTCATTCAGCAAGTGGTGAGGAGGGGAGGAGAGGGGGACAAATCCCTTTGTCTAAATCTTTTGAGGTTTGTAGTGTTGTGCTTCACAATCCTCAACTTCACTGTAATAGCATTTCTTGTGAAAGTTTCTTTCAATCCATTTTTGGATATGAATGATAAATGCAAATTAACAGCCACTCATACTGCTATCATATACAACTCTACTATGTATGTTAGAAAATTAGAATTTTGTCTTATTTGCCCACATTGACTCCTTCCCTATTTATAAATACCAGCTTTCTTAAAGCTTGATGATTTGTGTTCTTGCATATATGTGTGTGTTGCACATATATATATATGTATATATACATATATATATATATATATATATATATATATATATTTACAAACAACTCTGGAGCAGTTAGAAAATTCTAAACTATAAGAATATGGGTCTTTTCAAGTGAAAAACTATACTGGCTGGGTCCACCACAAGTCATAATCTCACCTGAGCTCTCACAACTCCATGGTGTTCCTTTTTTATATCTTTAGATTCACTGTTGCATTCTCCACAACTGTCTCAATTTTTTCTTTTTCCTAAGATCCTTAACTACACCCCTACTCAATGTCGGGAAGAGCAACTTCATTCCTTGGTTCATTTATTTTTGTTTTTGTTTTTTGTTTTTTGAAAGACAATAGGGTTAAATGACTTGCCGGAGTTAATTAATCATTTAGTGTCTGAGGTCACATTTGAACTCAGGTCTTCCTGACTCCAGGGCTGATGCTCTCTATCCACTGCACTACCTAGCAACCCCTTTTCTACTTTTTTCTTTTGTTTTTGTTTTTTGTTTTCCCTTGGTTCATTTATTCATAAAGTATTTGTGTCTATGACATGTCAGTCTTTGTGCTAGGTAGTGAAGGTTATAATTGTATTATCAATCAGTTGTGTCCGACTTTTCATGACCCAGTTTGGCATGGTCTTGGCAGAAATACTTAAAGCAGTTTTTGCCATTTCCTTCTCTAGCTCATTTTACAGCTGAGGAAACTGAAGCAAACAGGGTTAGACTTGTCCAAAGTCATCTAGCTAGTAAGTGCTGAGATTGGATTTGAACTCAGATCCTCCTATCTCCAGGGTCAGCACTCTCTCTACTGCACCATCTAGCTGCATTTAAAAATGAAAAATTTCCTGTATTCAAAAAGTTTAAATCCTTTGAAGAGATAAAAACATGAATAGAAAAATAAATACAGAAAATGGAGAGAGCAATGCAAAGAAATGTTCTAGGGAAGACATCCACAGTCTGGTAGTGAGAAAAGCAAGGCATTCTTTGTGTAGGAAGAGCACTTGAACTAGTACTCGAAGAAAGTCAAAGATTCTGAGAGGCAGAGGTGGGCATGAGATACATTCCAGTCATAGAGGGTGATAATCCATGTAAAAGTGAGATGGAAAATTGCATCCCTCAAACCAGCCATTTTGGTGGGACCATAGATTATGAAGGAAAATAATATTCAATAATCTGGAATCAGGATGCAAAGGACTTTAAATGTCAAAAGAAGAGTTATGCTTTATCTTAGGGTCAACAGGGAAATATTGGAGTTTCTTGAGCAAGAGATTGACTCGCTCATTCATAACAATGGGTTGAGTAATATTAATTTTAATCTTTTTCCTAAAAAAGAAGTTAATTTCTCCTCAAACTAAAAAAAAAAAGTTTCTATGATCACACACCCATTCAAGCTATCAACCTGTTGTTTTTTTTTTTTCATTTTGCAATTGGAGCATTGAAACATGAAGGAACTTGTCAAGGGTCAGAGATGAACTTGAACTCAGGTCTTCCTAATTCTGGGGTCAATTGTCTATCTACTATAACAATTATAATTATCTACTATGATAAATAAGATGTACAGCAACAGTAAGGATTCTGCATGAGTTCTCTACACCTCCAGAGCAAGTGAAGTGAGTTAAAACTTGTCATACATTTCTTACATATGCATCTCACTACAATTATGATATTCGTTTAATCTTCCTCCTCTCATGGATGCTGAGTTAGGAAAGAGTGAGATGTCCTTCCTTCCTTCTTTCCTTCTTCCCTTCTTCCCTTCTTTCCTTCTTCCCTCCCTTCCTTTCTTCCTTCCTTCCTTTCTTTTTTCTTTTTTTCTTCCTTTCTTTCTTTCCTTCTTTCTTTCTTTCTTTCTTTCTTTCTTCTTTCTTTCTTTCTTTCTTTCTTTCTTTCTTTCTTTCTTTCTTTCTTTCTTTTTCTTTCCTTCCATCCTTCCTTCCTTTCTTTCTTTCTCTCTCTCTCTTTCTTTCTCCTCCCATGCCTCCTTCCCCCTTTCCCCCTCCCTTTCCTCCTTCTTTTTCTCCTCCTTCACCCTCTTTTTTTTCAAAAAATTTTGTCCTGAATAATTTTTCTTTTTGATTTCTTGAAATATAACTCTGGAAAAACAAGCTTTAAAAAGCCCATTGTGTTATTAATGAAGCTACTTAACTAGTCTTTAAACCCAAATCATTCTGACTTTTATTGAATGAATGATAATAAATCAAACCCAAGCTTCTGTGGCTCATTATTTAGGTTTGATGACTTAGAATGAGTGTAAATATCAATTATTTTCTGTTCTGAGGGTCTTCCTTCCCCAGAATGGGTGATGAGAAATTGGAGGTAAATGGTGTAGAAAAGTTTGCAATAAAAGGAAATAGGATTGTAGCCAAAGAAGTCTATATTATAAAGTGAAGGTTTTTTTTAAAAGTAGAGACCAGGTCACACATGATAGCAGGAATTGGAGGCAATAGCAAAGATTTATTGAAGATGCTAGAAGAAAAAATGGGCATCTAGTTGACATAATGATAAAGTACTGGACCTATAATAAGGAGGAGTCATCTTCCTGAATTCAAATCTGGCTTAACACCCTCAGCTGTATGACCCTGGTCAAGTAACTGAATCCTGCTTATCCCAGTTTTCTCATCTGTAAAGAAATGATAAACCACTATAAATAATATTGCCAAGAAATCACCAAATGGGATCACATAGAATCAGACATAACTGAAAAGCAATTGAGCCAACAACAGAGGAAGAAATATAATGAGAAATAACGTGGGAATGGAAAGGGTTAAAGGAGTTAGTCTTAAAAAGAAAGAGGATATACTTTAATGAGCACAATTGTTGAAGACCAGTTCTACTATGTTTGACTATACTGTATCTCTTATAAGGGGTTTTATGTACAAGAAATGTTTTCTGTACATATTATTCAAAAGCTGTAATATATAGATTTCATTAAACGAATAATTAAAAAGAGGAGATAGTTTAGGATTTTTTGATTGTGTATGAAAATGTCTGGTATATGCATGCATATACACAGGTGTGATAGAAAGTTAGAAGGTATTAAATCAGAAAAAGAAAAATAGAAAAGTAAGTAGTTGGTAGGATAATTCTATTTTGATTATGGGGTTGGCCGTACCTATTTTGGCAGTAAGGTCTGCATTCATGAGGGTGACCAGAAACTCTAAATATAGAGGTATTCTAAAAGAGTATCTCTTTCCTAGAAGCATAATTTATAAATAACAGCACATAAGCTTGTTTTGGGTTTTATTTATTAATGAGGAGATTAGACTCTATACTCTCTGAGCTTCCTTTCAGCTCAAAATTCATGATCATTTGACCCTATGATCCTGAATGTTATTCAAGACATATGAAGTCATTGACTTGGGCTTTGAATTCTTATCATAAGAATTTTTATTTTCATAGGATTATTATTCTTTTACATAAACACATACCCTCTTCCTATTCTGATGATTAATCATAGCCTGGAGGTGCTCCAAAGTTCTTGAAAGTTAGACAAGTCAAGTTTTGGCTCTGACAAATCCTACCAAGCTGGGCAAGCTTTCAGTGTAGGCCTGGTGATTGAGGATGGGTCTATTGTCTGAGAAGCAACTGAGCTAAGTGTGACAAGGCTCATCACCTGAATTTCTGGCTGTAAGTGAAGAAATTTGGCCTCCAAACTCCTAATCTCCACCAAGGTTCTATTCTGACAACAACATCAAGGTGAGAAAGTGACCCTGGGCTCTTGAAAGCTCTGCCAACAGAACACAAGGTCTGGCAGATTATGCCATTCTGGAGAGCTTTGAAGCATGGTCTTGTCAACAGACTATTTCTGCTTTCTGGAACAGTCTGACTAATGTTCTTCAACAGGAGGCTGGCCATTTGGTGATGAATTCTTTGGCCATGGCAACCCATGAACCCAAGGAAAATACAAACCTGTTTTTAGTTCTGCATAGCCCCCTTCTCCTTCTGCAGTGACAGACAGAATAGCAGAAAGAAGAACAGAGGTTGCTAAGAATCATGAAATTTTCTATGCTGTCCATAAAATGTTAACCATGCTTGGTGTTTGAAAAGTGAAATCCTTTTTCAATGAATCAGTCTGACTAGACATATACTTTCTGAATATCAATTTGGCAGCTGTGTGGAAAATGGATTAGACTCAGAGAGACTGATTTGGAAGCTATCACAATAATCTATACTTCCTAATTGTAACTGGGAAACCAATAAGGAGTCTGTTGCGATAGTCCAAGTGAGAAATTATGAAGGCCTGAACCAGAGGGGCAGCCATGTGAGTGGAAAAAAAAGGCAGATATAAGAAATTTTATGGGGAAAGAATTCAAAAAATTTTGTAATTGTTTAGATACCAAAGTTGAGGGAGAGGGAAAAGTTCAGGTAAAAGGTTTGGATTTCTGGAAGAATGGTGTTGTCCTGTAAAGAAACAGGAAAGGATAGAGGAGGAATAGTTTTAGGGGAAAAATAGAAAACTGAATTGGAAAAGAAGAATAATAGAGAGCAAAGAGCATTGAAGTTGAAGTCAGAGGACTGTACTCAAATCCTATTTTTGTTACTTACAGCCTATACAATTATAGCCTCATCACCAATCCTTGTTTTTCTCATTTGTAAAGAGAAAGTTGGCTTTTATGGTCTACATGTACCAAAAAAAGACACATAGTGAATATGCAGATGGAAATATATGGATGTGAATCAACATGATATATCTAATTATATTAGACAAAATTAAAAAGATAGCTATCTCTATAAATCAATCAATCAATCAGGATTCACATATTTAATACTTAGTATATACTGGCCATGGTGATATATGCTGGGAATTCAAAGACAACAAAAGAGAACGTTTTCTGCCCTTAAGGAACTTACATTCTATTACAGGAAAGGGGAAAAAGTATATAAAAGTATATGTGGAAAATATACAATATATTGCATATATTGGGGAAAAGAGTACTAGATTCCAAGGTGAAACAATAAGGAAAGGCTTCATATGAAAAGTAGACTTTCAAATGAGTTTTCAACTGAGATGAAAAAGAGGAAAGGAATATTCAGTACAACTGGTATAAGGATATAAACAAAGGAAAGAAAATGGCACATGAGAGGATCAAGAAGAAGGCCAGTTTGGCTGGAATTTAGAGTGTTGTAAAGGTAATAATATATGGGTCTGGAAATAAAGGTTGGGGCTAGGTTGTAAAGGGCTTTAAAAGTCAAACAGAGGAATTTATATTTTATCCTAGAGGCAATATTAAGGAGCTCCTGGAATTTACTGAGTAAAGGACATACATGTTCCAAACAGCACTTAAAGAAAATCTCTTTGATAACTATGTGGAGGATGAATTGGAATGGGGAGAGACATGAAGTAGAAAGAATAATTAATTAGGAGGCCTTGTCAGTAGCCACTGGATAAAAGATTTAGCATTAGAAGAGACCTTAGAGGCCACTAGTCCATTTGAGAAGGAATAAGAACCCAAAATAGGATGTTGGCTAGTGAAATAGTATTAAGGGCATAGAAGAAATTCAACGGAAATATAAATCAGAGGATTTAACTATAAATTAGTTATGTAGGGTGATAGAAAGTAAAGCCTTAAGGATAATGTCAGAGCAGAAACCTGGGAAATTAGAAGGATGATGTTTCCCTAGCAGGTAAAGAAAGGTAGTTGAGAAGAAAAGTGGACTTTGGGGGTAAAGAATGATTCCTGTTTTGAAAACATTGAGCTTGAAATGTCTATAATGAATATAGTTTTAAATTTCTTGTTAAAAATGGGCAATATGTAAATGCAGTTCAAGAGAAATCCTGGGGTGTGACAAATAGGGTGCTCCATAAAACTGTTTTCAGATTTAGATTGTCAAGAGTAGGGAAGCTTTTTTTGCCAAGGGTCAATTGGATATTTATAATATCATTCAAGGGCTATATTTAGTCAAATATTTAATTAATTCATCCCTAAAAAGCCACTACAATTTCAAGGCTCACCTCTGGTTGCCTTGGCAATAGCAGACCGATATGGCCTGTGGGCTGAAGGTTCCAGGACCCTGCAAGCTATTAAAGCTTAAACCTAAACTAAGACTTTTGTAATACTCTGTATATAACCGGAAGTTTTCTGTGAAGATATAATAATTAAACCCATGCATGTCAGTGAGGTCATTAAATGAGAGCACTGGAAAAAGGAAAAAAAGGGCCCAGGATGTTCTTGGGGTACATCTACATTTAGGGGACATGAATTGGATGATGTGTTAGAAAAGAAGACTGAGGAGGTGGCTAGAGAATTAGTAGAAGATCTAAAAGAGAGCAGTGTTACAAAATTCTAGAGAAGAAAAAAATGGTTAGAAGGTGAGGATGGTCAATAGTTGCCAGATGCCACAGAAAGACCAAGGTGAATGCTAACCCCCCCCCAAAAAAGAGCATCAGAATTCATTGGCAATTTTTGGAAAGAGTAATCAAATTTGATATTAGAAGTGAGAATGCACAGGCAGGTAGGTGGCACAGTGAATAGAGTGCCAGGCCTGGAGTCTGGAGGGCCTGAATTCAAATCTGGCTTCAGACACTTAATTACCTAGCTGTGTGACCTTGGGCAAGTCACTTAATCCCATTGCCTTGCCAAAAAAAAAGAAAAAGAAGTGAGAATGCAAACTTCCTGGAAGTGAGTGAGAGAAGAGAAAATGGAGTCAATGATTACAGACAGATTTTTTTTTTTTAGGAAGAGAAGAGAGACTTAGGACAATAGCTTAAGAATGTGATAGGGTCTAATGAAGGTCTTTTTGGGTTTTTTTGGCCTTTTTTTCTCTTAAATATGGAAGACATTTAAGCAGATTTAAATGCAGAATGGAAGCATCTAGAAAGAGAGAAACAGAGACAGACAGACAGACACAGACAGACAGACAGAGAGAAATTATGTAATTTATTGAACATTTTGTTGTAAAAGATACAAGGTGCCAGGATCTAGAGTGCATATTGAGGCTTGGCCTTGAAGAAGAGAAGAGTTATCTTGTTAATAGAGACATATAAAGTATGAGAGAACTTAAAATGTCCTTGATTTTTTTTCAGCAAAGTATGAGATGAGATCTTAAATAGAGAAGATGAGACAAAGGATATTTTGGAAGTTCTAAGAAAAATTTGTAACAACTTCTTTGGGGAGTGGGATACAGAATCAATTACAGAGGAATAAAAGGATTATTTTGCTTCTATGGGATCCAGCTGATGTTAAGATGACAAATTTCTAATGTAATCCAAATCTAAGTCTAGAGGAAAATATTGACTTCAGTATCTGAGCTGGTCCCAAGGATATTGCTGATCTTGTTATTGAAGGAGAATGTGTAAACTAATCATTTTGTAAAGAGCAAGGGCTCATAAAGTCCCCTTATAACTATTTTACTTCCCAAAGCCTTCCTACCTAGGTGGTGACAATCCATCCAATCAAAATTCTTTCTAGGGTTTGGAAAAACCTAATTCCTATAAGAAAAAAATCTGTTCTCTAGATTGTTGCCATTAATGACTGCCCAAGTAAAATCTTTTTTTCCCCTACTATCAATCCCATTCTTTAATCTCACTCACTTCAGTCCAACTTCTTCTATTCCCCTAATTCTTTTTGTGATTCCCTTCCATTGTAACCCCTGAAACTACATTAGTATTGCTATCAATTCCCTTCATATAAGACTTCTTTCACATTTTTTTCACTCTCTTGCAGTCATAGAAACATAGCACCCCTGGAGGATGCCACATCTCTTACATCTCTCCATTATTAGATTTATAGTTTTTTATGCTTATAGATAAAGTGTGTTAGGAAGAAGAATAAGCTTATTCTTTAATCCTCTGTACTAATCCATACTGTTCTCTGAGAAACCTCCCCTTCTTTAAGATTCACTTCAATCAAATATATCATCTTATTCAGTTTCTATTATCTATTAGTCCTGTCTTACTGATGTTCTTAAAGCATTAAACCCCTAATTGGCAATCTTTCTCTCCAAGCCTATTCCACACGCTTATCTATAATTCAGAACTTCAGTGTACATGTTGCTGACCCTCAAACTTCCTGATGAACAGGGACAGAGCCTCCTTAGTCACCATCACCTACACCTTTACTCCAACTCATCCAAATGCAGGGATGGTCATATTATTGTTTTCATCATGCACAGAAGATCTACCACCATAAAGTTTTCAGTCATTCACTTCAAAACTATGAACTTCCCTCTGAATAAAAACTATAGTTCTGGCCTGGGCCTGTTTCAGGCCAATCATCTTGTAGTTTAGGTTTGAAATGGACAAAAACAGGGTTTTGGAAGTCATCCTAGAGTAAACAAGGATTTATCTAACCATAGCAGGAGAAAGATATTCGACAAGAGTTTGCATTAAGGTCACCGTGAGCTGATTCATGTGAATGAAATTACCTTGCCTAAATTGACCATTTTTTTTCAACAAAACATCAGAAAAAAACTGGAGCTCCTCATGGCTGTTTGCACTTTGTCAAAAAGAAAATTATTTTTTTGCAGTTTAAGCTTTTAGTCCCATGAGCCAACCAAGTCTCAATAAGAGTCTCCCTTTCTTTTTAAGGAAAAATTAGCCTAATTTTCAACCTCATGTCTATCCTTCCATCTCTCCCTATACCTCTCCCACCCCCTCCTTCCTTCTCCAATACCTTCTTTAATCAAGTTAGCTTCCCTATTTCTTCCTAGGGAACCCCCATCCTTCCATTCACCAAGGTCAGAAACAATCAAGTCTTTTAGCCTCTTTACTCTACCTCTAAAGATATCCCATTCTTTCTCCCAACCTAGTTTAAACTCTCATCACCTCTTGCCTAAACTTTCATAAGAACTTCCTAATTGACCTCTTTTTCTCTAATAAATTTCCTCTCCAATCCATCCTTTACATGGTTGCCTGCCAAATTATATTCCTAAAACGCAAATAAAACCATGTTACTCCCCTGTTCCAGAAGCTTCATCTCTAGGATGTAACACAAATTTCTACTGGATCTGTATTTATTCACAGTCTTGAGTCAATCTGTCTTTCTAGATTGATTTCATATTTCCCCTTCATACATTTTACATACTAATGAAACTTAGTGACTTGTTATTTTTTGCAGAATACATATGACATTTCATCATAGGCTATCTCCTATCTTCTCTGATTCCTTGCATCCTCTGCCTCTTAGAATCCCTAGCTCCCTTCAAGATTCAACTTTGGTGCCAAATACTACTTGAAAACTTTTTCTATTCCTTCAGTTTTCCAATTCCAAATTATGTCATATTTACTTTTCATGTGTTTTGTTTTATTTTATATGCATACATGTTATTCCTTATGTCACACTCCTCAGCACAATGTAAACTCACTGAAAGCAGGGATTGCTTCATTTTTTCTCTAGTACCTATTCATAGATATCTGTTATCTGTAACTCGATAATTATTTATTGGTTACCTACTATGTGTCAGATAGGCAGCTAGGTGATGCAGTAGATGGATTATGGGGCCCCAGTATCAGGAAGATCTGAGTTCAAATCCAACCTTAGAAACCTACTAGTTGTGTGATCCTGGACAAATCACTATTTGTCTCAGTTTACTCATCTGTAAAATGAAGTAGAGAACCAAGTAGGATCACAGATACAACTGAAATGACTGAGTAGCAAATGTCATTAATTGTCCTATTCCATGCAAAATAATGTGTTTTTCTTTGCCATCTAATAAGTCATGTCAGTTTGAAGAAATATGTGTAACTCCTTTTACAAATCATTTATCTTTGCTAATGAGCACGGTAGGAGAATAGAAATTTATTTAAGAATGACAATGGTCCATATCTATGTAGTTTGGGCTGGCAAAAGTTTCAAATTTCCACTGACAAGATGGCCTAAAAATAATTTAGAAGCTATTTGCCATTGGATATTAAGATCCTAGAGACTAAACTCTGATCATGACCTACTTGAAAAGTTTTTCATCTTTAAAATGGTTTAGACATTCAGAAAAATCTAGTACCTACTCAAGATAACAGATTTAGCAAGGGGGGGGTCAGATAATAGGGGCTAAAGAATGAGAAGTATGGTTCATACTTTAGGGCCATACTTCTCTCAACTAACATCCTGATCCAGTTAATTGGTTCAAAAATGATAAAAATAACAAAGGGGAAAAGACTGGGTGAAAAGTATGTATCAGAGAACTTAGAATTTTTATTTTTTGCTAGACCTATGGGTTTACCCATATAAGGAACTCTGAGAGGTAGCTCACTCTCTCAAAGCCTATTGGAACCTGATCTACAATTTAATCTTGAAGAATTGTCCAGGCCACTAGGAGGATAAATGACTTCCCCAGGTCACCTACCTGTTATGTTTCAGAGGTAGGATTTAAACCTAGGTTATTTTTTTTAAGAAATATTTTATTTATTTTGAGTTTTACAATTTTTTCCCCATTCTTGCTTCCCTCCCCCACCCCCACCCCCACAGAAGGCATTCTGTTAGTCTTTACATTGGTTTCATGTTATACATTGATCTCAGTTGAATGTGATGACAGAGAAATGATATCCTTAAGGAAGAAAAAGTATGGTAGTAAAATTACATAATAATATAACTTTTTTTTTCTAATTTGATGGTAATAGTCTTTGGTCTTTGTTCAAAGTCCATAATTCTTTCTCTGGATATAGATGGTATTCTCCATTGCAGATAGCCCAAAATTGTCCTTGATTGTTACACTGAAGGGATGAGCAAGTCCATCAAGGTTGATCATCACTCCCATGTTGCTGTCAGGGTGTACAATGTTTTTCTGTTTCTACTCATCTCACTCAGCATCAGTTCATGTGAATCCTTCCAGGCTTCCCTGAATTCCCATCTCTCCTGGTTCTAATAGAACAATAGTGTTCCATGACATACATATACCACAGTTGAACCCATGTTTTAATGGCTCTGATATGAAGCTAACTGATATCAAGTAATTATACCAAGCTATTTCTCAGAGAAGAAAATAATTAGGTGAGGAAAATAATAGTAATAATATTACAAGTAAAAGACTAGGAGAAAATTCATAATCTTAACAAATCAATTAATAAGAGAATAAAGTCTAGGGGAAATTGCAGTAAGGAAAATAATAATTGATAAAATGAACTATCTTAGAAAGTGGGGTGGGATGGGGATCAAAAATCCTGGCTTCTAGACTGGGACCTTCCATTGTTCAGTACAGTGACCTCAAGGAAGTCACTTGAATTCTATTAATGTGCAAAATAGGCAGGGTTGGACTACATCATCTCTAAGGTCCCTTCTGGGTCTTAAAATTCTATAATTTCATGTAACACAATGATAAAATACTATACACTTTTTAGAGGTCCTCTAATTCAATCCTCTTCCAGACAACTATTATTAGCCTAGCAAAACTTGAATCCCAGTTTCTTCTCCCCCTCCCTCAGGTTTTATAAGTCTATACTTATGCATTTTATAAAAGGAGAATGGGAAAACCTTTTGAAAATGTAATCACAGGAGAAATTGGAGAAAGCAAGCAGAAAATAGGCAAGGGATTCCCTTCATGAATAGCAGTCTCTAAGATATCTTAAATAGTAGAGGTGACACAGGGGGAAACTGATAACTGGCTAATTCAAAGCATATTTTAAAAGGAAAGGACTTCTATCACCCAAATGATCACAAACACACACACACACACACACACACACACACACACACACACACAAACACACCCTCAAATCCATCAAGACTTAGAAGTCTTTGGCAAAATTTCACTGAAACGGAATGTTCCATGAGTTTGTTTTCCTGTAGTGACATCTCATTCGATTACAATTTTAATTTAAGTGTTATTTAGATGGCTCTATGGAAGCAATTTGACAATTTAGTGGGGCAATAAAGGGAATTCATTTTAACCATTAACTACTCCTAAGGGGTTTCCATCCAAGAATGGCATTTATTGAATTTCAAGCTTAGGTTGTGTTAAAATTCTTCTAACAGAGTAAATTACAGGTTGTCCTGGTTTTCTTCTCCCAAAAATACGTGGCTGAGATAAACTAGTAATAGCTGATAAATGCAATCATCTTATTTTTTAAAAAATGACTTAAAAAGTTTAAAAGGGGGCTTGGTATATTACAAGGAGTCAAGAAGACTTCGGTTGGAATCCTACCTCAGACACTTAGGAACTATGTGACTGGGCAAATTAACTAACCTCAACTGGACCTGTTTACTCATTTGCAAAATGATGAACTCTAAGTTCCCTGACAGCTCTAAATCTATACTTCTATGATCCTAATATTCAAACTCAGGTCACTGGTTTAATTAGGATATGGACTGGACCTGGGATTATTTTACTATAGGGAAATCCTAGATAAGAAACTTGCCTTTACTAAAACAGTTCGACATCCTCTTTGCAGTTTATGATCTTAGAGAACTGAGGAGCAGCAGACTGAGAGTTTAAGTAGTTCACGGTCAATATGTATCAGAGGACACAGGTCTTCCTGGTTCTAGGTCAGCAAAGTCAACAGGAGACACCAAGAAGGCAAAACTCCCTCAGAGTAAAATGTAATTGTGAAATGTTTAACAAAATAAATAAAAATATAATATAACATAGAAAATGTTCATCTATGATTTTTCAAAGAGATCTGAATTATATACCACTAGGATAACTAGTTACTTTCTAAACAAGAGAGACAAAATTTTTCCATGGTGCACAGGACTATTCAAATTCAGAAATCAGATTCATTTTTCAATAGACATTAGAGAGAGAGTACTACCTTCTGGTCACCCTAGAGAAAGCAAGATATTGCCATTTTTAATTTTTATTTTAAGCTATCCTAGACAAATACAGGCTCTTGCAGATCCCACATACGGAGAGTGCATACGTGTCTCCAAGGACCAGATTAGTTAATTCAAAGAGACTTATTGACAAAGTTGGTGACCAAAAGGTGACTTCCTTAGGCTTAAACTATTAGTTAATCGTAATTGTGCATTACAGTGAAAAATACAGTGTCTCTGAAGTGAAAAGACCTGGGTTCAAAACCTACCTCTAATATTTTCTTCCAATATGACCTTGGGAAAGTTCTTTAACTGTCCTAGGACTCACATTACTCATTTTCAAAGTTAAGAAATTGAATTGGCAGGCCTCCAAGGACCTAATCCTTTCTCTATGATATGAAATTAGGCATGAAATGAATTGTGATATGTATCATTGGAGAGAGAGAGTTAGCATTTGAATCTATTCAAACTTCATAGGAATCAAGAAGTCCAAGTTTTGTTTAATGATGAGAAATTTTAATCATGTCTCTTGAAGAAGAAAAACTACCAAGTGGCACGTTCTGGACTTAGAGTGAGGAGGATAAGTCACATCATCTTCTGTTTTCTCCCTGGTAAATGGAAGAGAAGGGTGAAGGGTTAAGTTGAGATCTCCCCTATAAGTGTTCATGGTCCAAGGAGAAGGTACATCAAAGCATGATTGAGCAAGGTATGTTCCAGGGCAGGGAGTGCTGGGGAACATTCTTAGTAAACATGTTTTTGGGGTCTACACTTGGGGACTTGGCCCATCCCTGGGCACTTACCTCAAAACATCTGGAGAAATTGATTATACTTAGGATTTGAGGGTGTTTTGGCCGAAACTTCCCCAATTACTGAGTTCAGTCTTGTAAACTCTTGGACCTATGCCACTGTGAGCACTATAAAGGTCTTACTTGGGAAAATGGGTTTTGGAAGTCAACCCCTTCAGAGAGGATGCTCTGCCAAAGGGAAATGAGACCCTGAAGGCTGTTTTGTGACTAGACTTAACCAGCTGTATTAACAGGCATTGGAGTCTCCTTGGTTAGGTAATTCTTTCTCATTTATTTCTTACCTTTCCTTTATCTGTGCCAATATATTCTCCTTTGTATAGATTCACATATGTAATTGTGTATCTCTTAGGTTATAAGTTTGTTAGTCTTGGGTTATAAAGATAATAATCATTAAATTCTCATTTAAAGACTTAATACAGAGTGATCGTGTCATTGTGGGGACAGATGCAAGCTGACCAAATTAAAAATCTGCGCAGTCTGTAACCCTTTCTCTTACAAGAAGGCATCAAAATAATTATCTTCTGACAAAGCTATCCTTTCTAGCTCATGTTTGATCATCTGAGTTTGGATTTTAGCTGTTGCATTTTACTAGCTGAGCAGCCCCAGGCAAGCAATTCAAACTTTCTGTGCTTTGATTCCTAATCTGAAAAACTGGAACCATTCATTACCTATCATTTTTTTGTGAGGAAGGGGGAGGTGAGAGAAAGAAAGAAATGAAATAAGATTTTATGTATCACCTATTGTATATCAGGGCATGCGCTAAGCATTTTAACTCATTTGAGTCTTAAAATAACTCAGGAAGGTAGGTGGTGCTATTTATCCCCATTTTACAATTGAAGAAAGTGATAAGAAGAGATTGCAACTTGTCCTGGGTCACACAGCTAGCTAATGACCGTGGCTGGATGAATTTGAATTCAGGTCTCACTAACTATGGGTCCAACTACTGTACTACCTAGCTATCAGTCAATCTAATAAATGTTAATATAATCTTTATGTGCTACTCACTGTGCTGAGAGGCAAAAGACAGTTACTTCCCTTAAAAGGCTAACAATTTAATAGGGGAGACAACAAATGAATACATAAAAATGAGGAGAAGCCTTAGAATTAAGAGGGGCTGGGAAAGTCTTCCTGTAGAATATAGGGTTTTAGTTGAGGCTTAAAAGAAGCTAGGCAAGTCAGTAGGCAGAAATAAGGAGAAAGATTTGGTTATGTGGGACAACCAGAGAAAATACAATGAGCTGAGAGATGGAGTGTCTGGTTCATGGAGAAACCAGAAGGCCATTCAAACTACCTAGGAGCAATGTGTGAGAAGACTGGAAAGGTTGGAGAAGGTTAGAAAGAGAGGATTCTGTATTTTATCCTGGAAACAATAGCAAGTCATTGGAGTTTATTGAGTAGGAGAATAAAAGGATCAGGCTTGAGTTTTAGAAAAATCATTTTGATGGCTGAATGGTGGATGAATTAGAGTGGGGAGAGACTTGAGGCAGGCAATTCTGCCAGTAGGTTATTGCAAAAGTCCAGGTATGAGGTGATGAGGGCCTGTGACAGTATCAGAGTCAGAGAACAGAGATGACAAAGGTGAGAGACTGGCAGGCCTTGGCAACCAATCGAATTGGGCTGTGTGTGTGTGTGTGTGTGTGTGTGTGTGTGTGTGTGTGTGTGTGTGTAAGATAGTGAGAAGTCCCTAGGTTAGGAGCTTGAGAGATTGGGAGGCTGCATTGTTCTCTACAGTAATGGAGAAGGTAGGTGCAGCAGAAAGATAACAGGTTCCATTTTGGACATGGTGAGTTTAAGATGTCTACTGGACATCCAATTCAAGATGTCTAAAAAGTAATTAGATATACAAGATCGAAGATCAGTAGAGATTGAGGCAAGACCATTAGATGTGGGAATGATCCACGTAGAGATGATATTTAAATTCATGGGAGTTGAAGAGATCACCAAGTAATAATATAGTATGAACGGAGAAGAGATGAGGACCCATAATAGAATCCTGTGGGATACCTATAGCTAGCAGGTGTAATCTGAATGAAGATCTAGTGAAGGAGACAGGAGTGGTCCTATAAGTGGGGGAAGAATCAGAAGACATTATATAAACCATAAAGTATTATAGAAATGGGAGCCATAATTTTTATGGTTACTCCATGCTTTCCCTCTTAAAAATAGTCATATGCATAGAAAGAATACCTTGGCAGGATTAATATCCATAATCATAAAAATAGCTAACATAATTAGCTCTAATATAAATCACAGTGTTTTAATACATCATTGGATCTACTCAACAACCTTGTAAGAAAGATGCTATTATTATCTCCCATTGAGAAATTGAGAGGTCAACTGACTAGCCTAGGATCTCACAGCTCACAAGTAGCCGAGACAAGATTCGAATTCTCATCTTTCTAAGTAATAAATTCTATTCATTTTGCCATGTAGCTGGAATGGTATTTTTAAGTAAAGGGAATAAAGATCAACAAGGAGTCACTGACCTTTTCCTTGGAGAGGATTGTAATCTAGTACTAAATTACATAAACATACACAAATAACCATAATATAAATGTCAGAAGAATTAGAGTTTTAGATCTTGCTAATACAGACCAAAGTTAAAGTTATATTCAGCCACATATAAAGTGTCCCAGTCCTGAAAAATCAGGGTGTCTCTTCTGATTACCTCTGATACTTAAAGTAGAATGTAGTAAGTGCTGCAGAGAAACCAGTGCTAGACAGCTAGGCAGAAGGGAGGCAGAGGGAAGCTGTCCTGCCAGTGTCTGAGATGGTTGCCAACTGAGGGGAGAGAGGCTCTCTTCAAACAGGAAGATTGTGTTGCCTAAAACCACCCCAGCTTGAAGGAGAGAACAGGACTCTTACAAATCTATTTTTGATCATGTATAAATGTGGCTGAATATTTAGCTTAAAATTGTATTCACTTTTTGAAAAATTAAAATCAATTTTTTAATTGCATACCTCTGGTTTGGGGGAGAAGTGCAATGAAGAGACACAGATGGAAGAAAGAGATAAGGAGACTCAAGGAAACCTTAGAACTCAGCTAAGAGGGAGTAGGTGGAGGAGAAGTAATCTGAGTTATTTTCTTAATGCCCTCTTCTTTAGTCAAATGTAAGGCTGGTCCATTTAGCCTCTTAGGTCTTTTATCAAATCATTAGGAAATGGATGAGTTATGTATCCATTTTTTTTGGTATAGAGAACTCCAGGATAGGGGAATTCCCTCTATTAATGCAGGTTGATACTCTTGCAACTTAAACTCTTAGAAATTCAGTTGGATTTATGAAAAAGTAACAAGTCAAGATGTATTTGAGACTAGATGTTGAACTCAGGTTCTAGGATCAGTTCATTCTCTTCCAAGATAGAGATTTTAGAGATTTTTCTATTTATCTACAGACATATACATATATGCATATGTGTATATATAACATAAATTATGTGTAATATAATAACAACATATCATATTTAATATATGATCATAATTTAGCAATATATTACATATAATTTGTATATATGTATATTTGTATATTTTGATTTTTAGTTGAACTGTCTCTGAAGCCTAGTTCATTTTCTTTTTTTAAAAAAAAATTCATCTAATTACCTAATTTATTGTTCCAGGTTGATTTATTGGTTGGTTGCTGTCCTTTCATCTCAAAAAGGACCAAAATGACATCACTATGTTATTGTGTTAGTGTGTTTGACTGTGGCTAAACAACACAATACAATACAAGTTCAAAATAATCTATTATATTTCACACAAATAGTCCATGTGAACACCTGGGGTGGATTTTCTAAACTTGTGCACCTCATGTTTCCCAGGTAAAATAAAAAAACTAATAAACTAATAAAATTTATAAGCTAATAAAAATACAAATGTTCTCCATAATTCGATTTATTTTTTGGTGGGGGGGATTTTCAAAATCAGTTATACTTTGTTACTATATCACAAAAATATTTGAAATACATTCCTCTATTCTATTCATGAGCACTATTGTTGACTGGCACAGTCAAGAAGAGTTAGTGAGACTAATTAGAACTCAAATGGCAGGTTAAGCTTAGAGTTCAATAATTCCTCCTTTCCATTGCAATGTGGAAGTTACTTGAGTTCTTAAAGGATATGCCAGTGGGGGCACAAGCTCTGACATATGGTATCAAATTGAAAAAAAATTTCTAATATTCTGATTCATGCCAGTCTACATGCCCATCCTGTCCTGTTGCTGGTTTCTAAAATTGTAAGCCACAATATTTCATCCTGAAACTTCCCTTATACTTGGAACTTTCTTGCACTGCAATATTCATTCACTTGAATGGCCTTCTCGAAATGAAGAATCTCTCTATAAGGCTTCTCCTATTAGGGAGTTCCTCCTGGAAATCCATTTTGTCCAAAGGTAGCCTTCATTTCCCTTCTTTTCAGGGTAACCTTCATTTCCCTCATTTTCAGCTCCTTTTTTTTGTATTGTTGTCTTTCTACATTGAAATGTAATCTCCTTAAAGACCAAGACTTCATTTTTGCTTTGTCTATATTTCAGCCCAGCACCATAGCTTATACTCACAGTCTAATGGCATACAATTCATTTTTAATTAAATGTCCTTGTTTATCCTTCCTTAACATGGACACAGAAACATAATGTATGTCTCTTTTCAGATGGCAAGGGCAAGTAAACATGCAGAAAGTACCTGCTAGAAGACTGGCTACTGGGGGAATGAAGGTTTTTGGACACAACTCATTACTAAGGCATTGCTGAGAAATAATTCCACATGGATAAAATCATGGAACTTTTCAAATTTGAAGAAAGTCTCTTTGGGGAAGCTGGGTGGCATGGTGGATAAAGCACTGACCCTGGAGCCAGGAGGACCTGGGTTCAAATCCAACTTCAGATTCTTGATATTCTCTAGCTGTATGACCTTGGACAAGTCACTTAATCCCATTGCCCCACAACTAAAAGATAAAAGAAGAATGTCCCTTTACACTCATCATTTCATAGATTGCACTTAGCTCTTTGCATATACTGAAAAAAAAACTAATAATAATAACTGATATTTATATAGCACTTATTATATAGCAGACACCTTCCTAAGTATTTTATGACTATTATCTCATTTGATTTTCACAACCCATGGGAGGTAGGGGTATATTATCCTCGTTTTGCAGATGAGGAAACCAAAGTCAGCAGAGGTCAAGTGACTTGTCCAGAGTCACATAACTAGTATCTGAAGCCAGATATGAACTCAGGTTTACCTGATTCCAGACCCAGCTTTCTATCTACAATACCATCAAGGTGTCTGCAAAAAGCAGAAATGAGACACCAGTATGGTATTTAGGGTTTTCTTTTTCTTTCAGTGTGACTTTGAATATTATTTTATCTTATTTTATTGCAAGGCAGTGGGGTTAAGTGACTTGCCCAGGGTTGCAAAGCTAGATATTTATTAAGTGTCTGAGGCTGGATTTGAACTCAGGTCTTCCTGATTCCAGGGCTGGTACTCTCTATCCACTGTGCCACCTAACTGCACCAAATAGCTTGGTGACAGGTTGTGATGGGTCTTTTTAAGAATGCTATTTTATTTTAACTTTTTAAATTTTTTGATTTCCTTCAAGTCTCACCTTTTACAAAGAGCCTTTTCTAGTCTTTCTTAATTTTGGAGCTTTCCCTATGACATTATTTCCAATTTATCCTGTCTGTATGTTATTTGTACATAGTTGTTTGCATTTGTGTATTTTATTATTCTGTGAACACTTTGAGAACAGGGATTGATATTTTTGTGGTTGTTGTTTTTACTTTCTTTGTATCCCTTGCACTTAGCACAAAGCCTGAGACACAGCACGTATTTAAGAAATGTTTGCTATCTTGATTTGATTTGCTCTGAAAATTTAGCATTTCAGTAGAAGGGTGAATAGATAGTTGGGTGGCCTAGAGGAAGTAAGCCCTGAGTTCAATGAGCCTCCAACACTTACTAATAGTGTGAATCTGGCTAAGTCACTTAACATTTATTTGCCTCAGTTTCTTAATCAATAAAATGAGGATAAATAATAATAGTTGCCTCCAAAGTTTGCTATGAAGATCAAATGACATAATATGTGCCTGGCAAATAGTAGGTGCTATATAAATAATGGCTATTATTATTATTAATTATTGATAATCTTATTAAAATAATATCTCACTTTTCTAGAAGTACCAATCTTGACTGTCTGTAAAGCAATTGAGAAATAAGAACAAAGCAAAAAAGGCCACTATGTTCCTTCCTGAAAACTTATTTACTTTTACTTATGGCAGAGACTGTCTGGACTTGCAAATCTTTATGTTACACACAAAACTAGGAGCTTTGGCTATGGGCTATTCGCTAATCTGCTTCTGAAATCACAAGAGAATAAAAGCTTCTGAAATCACAAGAGAATAAAAGCAACATAATAAAACGGTTGGAGAAATACTGCTTGAGGTAAACACTCTGACTATAAGAAGAAGTGACAGCTGACAGTCTGAAAGTAATAAAGAAGACTGAAATAAAAACTATACTTAAGAACTCAAAAAAGTATGGCAGTCTAGGGCTATTTTGTATAGGGAAAAATATCAGTTTGTCATATTATTGTGTAATGATTGACACTTACAGTGACAAAACCAAGATATTCAGAGGAGGCTAAAGCATGTTTTGTATACTAATCCACTTTTAAAAAGTCAGAGAGTACGGAATATGTTTTAGGAAAATCTCCATCAAACATAATTTGATTTTTTTCTTGGAAGTTTGACCCTTGGAAGGATAACCTTCAATTACTTTACAAAGTTCGCCAGTTAATTACTCTTCATTGCAAGACAGAGTATAGGTTCAGAGTTGGGGGGGGGGCGGGCTGAGAAGCTATTTAAATCAAGATCCTCATTTTACAGATGAGGAACTGAGACCCAAGGTCACAAAGGAAAAAAGCAGAACCGGAATTGGAATACATGCCTTTTAACTAAAAATCTACACTCTTTCCACTGTAACATACCAATGGATGAATTTTTAATGTCATTATTTTAAAAAATATTAACAATGATTAATAAGGGGATTCATCCATGGCTATTGAAGTCTAGAAAGTTCCATAAACAAGAAATGTGGCTAAGAAGGAAGATGAACCAGGGACCCTAATGCTAGAAGACAAATTTGACTCATAGTTATCTCTGAAAAGAGATGGAATGAAATTTCTTTCCTATTATAATTTTTCTTTGTTATCTCATAATTTTATTTTTAAGAATTTCTTCTAGCTCTTAAACTGTCTTTCCTGCAGAGCAAGTTATTTCAGAGCATGGGAGTAGCTAATATAGTAGATAAAGTACTAGATCTGAATTCAGGAAGATCTAGACTCAGGTTCTTATTAGCTGGGTGACCTTGGGCAAATCACTTAACCTCCATCTGCATTAGTTTTCTCATTCATTAAAAGGAGATAATAATCATAGTACTTATCTCCAAGGGTTGTTTTAAGAATCAAATGAAATCATATTTATAAAATATTTAGTACAGTGCCTTGGCTTCAAAAATGCTTGTTCCCTTTTTCATGAGATCTAATGATTATTTCTCTAAATTTTCAAAATTTATTTTTAATTTAATTTAAATTTATTTTTATTAAAGATATTATTTGAGTTTTACATTTTTCCCCCAATCTTGCTTCCCTCCCCCTCCCCCCCCACAGAAAGCACTCTGTCAGTCTTTACTTTGTTTCCATGTTGTACCTTGTTCCAAATTGGGTGTGATGAGAGAGAAATCATATTCTTAAAGAGAAGAGAAGTCTAAGAGGTAAAAAGATCAGACTATAAGCTATCTGTTTTTCTTTTCTAAATTAAAGGGAATAGTCCTTGTACTTTGTTCAAACTCCACAGCTCCTTATCTGGATACAGCTGGCACTCTCCTTTGCAGACAGCCCAAAATTGTTCCCGATTGTTGCACTGATGGAATGAGCAAGTTCTTCAAGGTTGAACATCACTCCCATGTTTCTGTTAGGGTGTACAGTGTTTTTCTGGTTCTGCTCATCTCACTCAGCATCATTCATGCAAATCCCTCCAGGTTTCCCTAAAATCCCGTCCCTCTTGGTTTCTAATAGAACAATAGTGTTCCATGACATACACATACCACAGCTTGCTAAGCCATTCCCCAATTGAAAGACATTTACTTGATTTCCAATTCTTTGCCACCACAAACAGGGATGCTATCAATATTTTTGTACAAGTAACATTTTTACCCTTTTTCCTCATCTCTTCAGGGTATAGACCCAGAAGTGGTATTGCTGGGTCAAAGGGTATGCACATTTTTGTTGTCCTTTGGGCATAGTTCCAAATAGCTCTCCAGAAGGTTTGGATGAGTTCACAACTCCACCAACAGTGTAATAGTGTCCCAGATTTCCCACATCCCTTCCAACAATGATCATTATCCTTCCTGGTCATACTGGCCCATCTGAGAGGTGTGAGGTGGTACCTCAGAGAAGCTTTAATTTGCATTTCTCTAATAATTAATGATTTAGAGCATTTCAAAATTTATTTTTGTACTTTCTAGAGCACATCCTATTATTCCCCTCCATCCTCTTTCTTTAAGACAAATTCAAGTGCCAACTGATCATATTGCCCAAGACTCCCATCTTTTCTACCATGGCAGCCAGGTCATCTTTGTTGGGGCAGCAAGGTACAGGAGGTAGAGCACCAGAACTGGACTCAAGAAGATATAATTTGAAACTTGACCTCAGAAGTTTACTAGCTATATGACCTCGGGCAATTACTTAAGCTCTATTTGCTTCAATTGCTTCAACTGTAAAATGTGGAAAATCTATTTTCCATAACTGATATAAGGATCAAATGAAATCATCTCTGTAAGACATTTTAGCACATAGTAGGCACTATTAAATGTTAAATAACATTATGATAATAATGATGAGAACCAGAATAGCAGTTCTTAGGATTTGTCTGTTGTAATAATTCAGATGAAATGAAATGAGGTCTGAATTAAGGCAGAAATTATAGAGACTCAAAGAAGGACCTGAATTGAGAAATATTTTTTAAAATATACTCATGGAAGGAAATTCAGGTATCTGAGCCAAAAAGCATGGTAAATAGTATTTAGGTGACAAACTAGAAGCAATATTGTCATTGGAATATATGACAGAGCACTAGGATAAAAAAGGAAAGATGAGTTCAGGAAATGAAGCTATAAAATGGGGAAGTTGAATTAAGAGCATTTAAGAGTTCCTCTAGCTATAAATGTATGCTCTATCTTCATCTTTTGGAGGATTAACTTATTCTTTAGGCAAATCAAGAAGTAAGCTGCCCTATTTTTCACAGAGGAAAATGTCCAGATCATTGAAGCACCCCCTCTTTTATCTGGACTGGACTCATGATCCATTTCCTGAGCCAGTCACCAATTTCCCCTTTTATCCAAGGACTCTGTCATATATTCCAATGACAACACTGCTCCTGTTTTATTGATCTTTATCTAAATGCTGTTTACCATGCTTTTTTCCATTCAGATTCATAGATTTCCCCATATGAGTATATTTTTTAAATCTTTCTTATTTCAAGTCCTCTTCTGTTTCTCCATAACTGCCACCTTAGTTTAAGCCTCACTTGGATTTTTGAACAATATCCTAATTGGTGTCCTTGCCTTAAGTTTCTCCCCAATTCCAATACATCCTACTGATTAATGCCAAAGGAATTTTCCTTAAATATTGATCTGACTTTGTGGCTCCCTTCCTCAACCAAATCCAATGGGTCCTATTGCCTCTAGGATAAAATACAAACTGTTGTGTTTAGCTTTCAAAGCCCTTTATAACTTGGCCCTGACCTTTCTTTCCATTACTCCCCTACTCACTCCACAACCCAAACTAGCCTTCTCTGTTCCTCACACATAGCATTATAACTCCTATTACACTGACCATTTTTCATTGAATGCACTCCCTCCTCACCACTTCATTGAAACCATTCTCTTTCTTCAAGACAAAGCTCAAGTATTACCTTTCACATGAAATTTTGCCTGATTTCCATATGCTAAACCTTCTTTGTCCTTATTCTCTTTATATTTATTTTATATATAGTTGTATAAGCTTATACATGTGTTTATTATCTTGCTCATGAGAAAAAAAGATCCTCAAGCACAGTTACTGTTTAATACAGTTTTATTTGTATGTCTAAAGCCTAGCACAGTGGCTGGCATATATAAATATTGACTAATTGGTTAAATATATAAAAGTGGTCCTGTCCTTCCTATCGTACTTTGCTCTCAACCTTTTCTTTTCGAATTAGGCATACACTTCCAGGTCATAGGAATCAGTCTTGTCTTATCCGGTCCTAATATCTATGGGCTCAATTTTGACTCCTTTCATTAGGATTTCTAATTCATCCTCTTTGTTATTCATACCTTGTGCATTTGTACACCAATATTTGAGGTCATGGATTTTAGAATAGTTACTTTCTTTGATTGTCTCCTGTGGAGTTTTTGTATCTCTACTACTATTCTTCATACATTTTTAGTTTCTATGTATCTGTCTTGGTAGATATGCATAGGCAGTTTCTTCTGTTTCCCTTTTCAATTTAGAATCCTTTGATTGGATTTTTAAAACTCTAAGCAAATGAATTCTTACCTTGTGAGGTGCATAGGAGCTCATCATTCCAATTTCCCCAGCTTAACAGTGCTTCAGAAAACCAAAATCCATTTGCAAACAAGTATATCAATCTAAAAGTCTAATTATTCTCTGACTATATGCCAGGCATTATTTTAAGTTATAAGGATACAAAGAAGGGCAAAAATATAATCTGCATCCTCAAGAAGCTCTCATTCTAATGGAGAAGACAATATGTAAATAACTATACATTCAAGATATTTATGATGTAATGGAAGCTAATCTCAGAGGGAAGGTGCTAACAGTGAAGGTGACAAGAAAAGTCCCTTAGCAGGAAATAGGATTAGAAACCAATTTTCAAAGAGTCCAGGAAAGCCAAGGGGCTGATGTGAGGATCAGATAATAAAAAGGCATAGAATTAATAGATGGAGTGCTAATGTGAGAGGAACAAGAAGACTAAGGTCTCTGGATCTCAGATTTTATGGAAAGAGTATAAGTATAAAAAGACAGGAGAGACAGAAAGGGACCAGGTCATGAATGACTATAGAGTTCTATATTTGACCTTGGAAATAATATGAAGCTACTGAAGTTTGATTTTTTGTTTATTTGTTTTTGAGTAGGGGATTGATATGTTTATACATGTACTTTGGCAGCTGAGTAGATTAGAGTCTGAAGATCAACAAGAAGACTATTATAATAGCCTAGGTTCTATCCAATGAGGGCTAGGGTGGCTGATGTATGAGTGGAATATAATAATAGAGATATGAAGGTAGAAAGAAGACTTGATGACACACTGGATATGTAGAGAGAAATGTGAGTAAGTCCACCAAAGTTGATAGTTTGAATGACTGGAAGAGTGATGGTATCCTACAGAGTTATAGGAAAGCTAGGGAGATGGAAGAGTTTCTAAGAGAAAATCTATTTTGTTTATTTTGAGTTTGAGATGTCTGTTGGAAATGAAATTTGTGATGTCCAAAAGGCAAGTGGTGAGAGGAGTTCTTTGTTTTTTGAAATACTTGCCATCAACGGACAGCAAGGATGAAAATACTACCTTCACTCCTAAGGGCTTTTGTTTCTTGCACAAGGTTTCAAAATTCCATCTGAGTTGTCCATACTTTATCAAGTGAGTAGTTTCCCCAGTAAGGAGAATAATTGGGGAACAAAATTAAGGATATAGTATGAATGGCTTTTAAAAAAAATTAGTCCTCCTGTGCTTTGCACAGTGAGTAGTTCATAAATATCTCTTGGTTGATTGATAGAGGTGACAGAGTTCCTTTGCTGTAGCATGGGAATACAAACTCTCCCAAGCTGATAGTACTTTTAGGTACATGCTGGGTAACAGACAATGTGTTGTTTTCTGAGATCCAACTAAGCAAGATTCAAAGAAGTTTATAACCCTAAGGTTATCTATTGGGTGATCTATATTTTGATCCCAGTCATTTCAAAGACTGCCCAAAAAAGGCAATATCAGTGAAAAGTATGAAAACCTTGGTCAATGAGATTTCATATTTCCACAGTATTACAGAAATAATCAGGTGTTTATTATTTGGGGCATGCTTATCAGTTAAAGCAGAAGTTTTTAACTTGGGGTTCAGGAATTTGATTAATTTAATTTTTTGATAATTATTTTAATATCATTCATTACTTTTGTATTTTATTTTAAACATATTATTCTGAAAAGAGTTCTGCAGGTTTCATCACAATGGCAAAAGAGTCCATAGCGCACGCGCACGCGCACACACACACACACACACACACACACACACACACACAAAATATTAGAACAGAAAGAAACATGGAAAAGTCGCTTAAAGAGTTAAAGCAAGGGACAGCTAGGTGGCGCAGTGGATACAGCACCGGCCCTGGAGTCAGGAGTACCTGAGTTCAGATCCGACCTCAGACACTTAATTAATTCTCTAGCTGTGTGACCTTGGGCAAGCCACTTAACCCCATTGCCTAAAAAGAAGAGTTAAAGCAAAAAAAAAAAAAATTAAAAAAAAATAGTTAAGGAATAGCTACTTAACAAATATTTGGGCATATTAAGCCAGGAAATTCATCAAATTCTGGAGAAATTAATATAGTTGTACACTATATTTTAAGAAAAGTCTTACCTATTTTTCTGGTTCTCTGTGTCGTTAAAGGAAATTTTTTTTGGACCAGGAATGGGAGAAGGAATTTTACCACAAAGAAGGATATTCAATTTTTAAAGCCACTCCCACCATTCAACAAGGACACTGGGAAAACATATATGCATTATTTTATTTATAAATATAAGATAGTTATTGTAAAGCACATCCCAGTTACAAAGGTAACATTTTTCTTTTTCATTTGCTATTTTAAAAAATCTGATCAAATTAACTTTTGGAACACAATACCTTCCTAACAGAAGTGCCAAAAACATGTAGGATTGCATATTTGAAAGCAAGGCGATAATTGAATCCCTGTGGACTGAACAATATCACTTAGCAGCTCACACAATGTGAAAGACTAAAAGCTTTTAATTAGGCTTTTACTCAATAGGGGTGGAAAATATAATTTTAAAGACTCAGGGCTAAAGTAGAATTGTTAGTTTTCAGTAGGAACACAATGAAGTAACAATTTGAGTAAATGGGTTGAGCTGCTTATTCATTAGCTGCTAATAGAAATGTGAATGCAAACTGACTCCAGGTTATTGTCTTTAGAGCCAGCTTTTTAATTAGTGATTGGTAAAATGTTTATTTAGTTTGCTGCTGCATTGTGGAACAGTTTACACAACAGGACTGTCGTAAACCTTCATGCAGTCGTAATTGGATTTTTTAAGGGAACATGGTTTCATGTATATAAAAATACCAATTATAGATATAAAGTTAGCTAATTTATATCAACCTTAAAGTTTGTAAGGCAAACTGTGCTTCATGGCTCAATGAAAGGGGGGAAATAATCAGATCAGTAAACTGCAATACTTATTTGAATGGTGCATTGGTGGGATTAGCAATCTATATCACTGAAGCCCTAGGTTATAGTCTTGGTTCTTCAATTGACTTTCTATAAATTTTTAGGTCTGTCTTTATGGGACATACCACTTCCTTCTTGGTAAAAAGAGAAAATATTGTCTAGATGATATCTGAAGATCTGTCCAATTCAAATCATCTGGTGATGAGTTTACAAAGCTTTGAATATATTGGTCCTTTATACTTCATGATGTCTGTTTTTAAAAAAAAATACACTCAAAATAAAGATTTGTTGGAAAAAATGAGTAAAATAGTGATGAGTTGATGAGCTGATACTGAGCCTTTGGGTTTATGACTATGTT
The DNA here is from genome assembly GCF_037893015.1 of Macrotis lagotis. Classification (NCBI taxonomy): domain Eukaryota; kingdom Metazoa; phylum Chordata; class Mammalia; order Peramelemorphia; family Peramelidae; genus Macrotis; species Macrotis lagotis. The sequence continues at coordinate 99,253,475 of NC_133662.1, read as the reverse complement.
AATGTTGTTATTCAATCATTTCAGTAATGTCCACCTCTTCATGATCCTATTTGGGGTTTTCTTGGCAAAGAGAGTGGCATGCTTTGCCATTTCTTTCTCCAAAAGTGAAAATTGAAGCAAACACGATTAATAAGCATTTGAGACTTGATTTGAACTCAAAAAGACCTCTGTGCCATCTAGCTGCCCTATACCTATTTCCAAAGCCAGTCATAATATCCCGTAGACTCAGAGTTGGAAGGGATCTTAGAGGTCATCTATCTTGCCTCATTATTTTAAAGATAAAGAAACTAAGGAAGAGAGTTTAAGTGAGTGATTCACTCAAAGTCAGTACATAAGGCTAAATCAGGACCCTCCAACTGAAAAGCCAGTGCTCTTTCCAATGTATCAAAATGCCATCCTGTTTTCAAAGCCTGTCACTATTTTGCCATACTTATTAACTTGACATTCTTCTCAGTGATGATGTTCAAAAGAGTGCCTTGCATATAATTACATGGACCAATTTTCATTTCTGGGCATTCCCACCACCACTCGACAATCACATCTTAAAATTAAAAAATAAAAGTTTTATAATTTCATTTGTATAGAATGAGATTGCTTCTTCTACCAATTCAGAGCAGTAATTATTCTACAGTTTACAGACCTAAAGAGTTGTCCAGGGGTAAAAAGTGACACAGTACCAGCCCTAGAGTCAGGAGGACCTAAGTTCAAATATTAGCTGTGTGATCTTGGGCAGGGCATTGAATATCATGGCCCCACAAAGACAAAAGCAAAACAAAACAAAACAAGAAAGAGTTGTCTATAACACAGAGTTTAAATGGTTTGACATTGGTCATGTGTCTATTATGTATCCCAAAAATGTTATTAGCTAAACCAGGAATATAATATTTGAGATAAAAGTATTAGTAAGTACAAATATAAACTCAAATCATTACTGTATTTCTTCTAGGAAAGTGACAGAAACAAGTTCCTTTCATTTGAAATCTTCATTAATTTACACTATCATTTTACTAAAATTTCAAACTTTGTCTTCAGGTCTGTCATTTTGGAAATAAGTACATTTCTCAACTATTCATTCCTTCCTTGTTTAATGGGTATAGGTGAATGAAAGGATTAGGCCACTAGGAATTATTGGAGTGGAATAGCCTAGTGACTCTTGATTTTAAAAATACGTCATTCCATACATAGAACCAGGTAATTTCAAGGAAGATAATTCAGACAAATTCTAGAACAAGTCTAACTCAAATTAATCCATTAATTTAGACCTGGAATGAAATGAGATGCTCACAAGATATAAAATATTTAGAATGAAAATCTTACCTGACCATGAAATGATCTGTGAGGATACAACACTGATTCAGGTGGACATGATTCTCTTCTACCTATACATATGTCACAGAGAGAAAGAGATATGCTGACTTGCACAGGCATGGGAATTTTTCAGGTATTGATGTCTCATAGTTGAAGGGCCATGGACAAGAGAGAAAATGTTACAGAGTGATGGTTGGCTAATGAAGTTATGATTGTGCTCTAATTGAGTCTGCTCATATTGGAAAGATTTGGAGGATAGTCCTGGCAACTCTCTCAACTTCTGGAGTTCTGCCCAGCTAAGTAGAGAGAGGTTCCTCACCAGGAAGCTGGCTGCTTAATAATTAATTTTGTGCTCATAACCACTTATTAAACTAAGAAAACTATAAAATGTTCCTTAGTCATAGATAACCTCCTTCAACTTCTGCCAATGATGGTGGTAGATTAAAGGGAAAAAACGAATAAACTTCATCAAGAATCCTAAATTTTTTTTTATATTTCATAATTTGAAATTTTGTCTTCCAAAGTCTTGTGAATGGATAGACTGATGGAGGAACTGTATTGAGATTCTCACTAAAATTGAAACTAAAAGACAAAAGGAAATAGCTGTTAAATGGAAAAAGTTCATAGGTTCTTCTTAGAGAGAAGGAATTGAGGAGTTGGTGGAACCAGTTTTATTACTAATCCAAAAGCAATAGGAAATACCATTTCATAGAATATTTTCTATTTCATTGTGCAGAGTTCATAAATATTGCATAAAGCAGTGATGTCAAACTAATTAAATGGTGCATATTGACTTAGAAAATTACAAATTAGCATTATTTATCTAGTATCATATTTTTATTTATTTTGTTGAAAATTTCCCAATTACATTTTCATCTGGTTCAGGAAGCACATGGAGCTCTCTCAGTGAAGACTTGAGTCTTTAAATCATGGAAAATCAGTCTGAATAAAGTTATAGATCTTCCAAAGGGCATTGAGACATGCATTGTGAGTATGAATAAAATCCACCATATTGCCAATGGTGGGTGGCAAAGAAGACATTACATGAATGATAATATGGGGAGATGTAGGTCTGAAAAAGGAAGTGGGCTAAACTCATAACAATAGAGAGATTCGGAGAATACATGAATAATAACATGATACTACTTGCACTAGAAAGGTAGAGGACTGTGAATGTGGAATGTTGTGTATGATATTAGATTTGGTGATTTTTGCCAGTTGGTTTTGCTTAACCATTTTTTTCTTATAAAAAAAGGTTTATGAGGGGAAATTGGAGAGGTTGGTTCAGAAGTAACTGTGACATAAAAACAAATGGCAACAAGGAAAAATTTAAAAGAAATAGATTTTTTTTCATTTTTACCTGATTAAGATTAAAAGGCAGGGAGGCAGGAGTAGAAAGGAAAAAGCTTTAAATGATAAGTAATCCATGTAATATCAAAGGATCTAGAGAAGGAACCTCAGACATTAAGTGAATTCTCTGTGGATGTTTACAGTAGAAGACAGCAGATTTTTTTCTATAAAGTCAGATAGCAAATAGTTTCTGCTTTGTGAGCCAAGAGAAAAAATTAAAGATATTATTTAAGGATTCATATAAAAAAGACAAATCACAAACCTTTATTGATGAAATTCAAAATTAAATAATAATTGAATATACTTTTCATGAAATGTAGGTCTATTAATAAGAAAAATTGAATTCCTTTTAGAAAAGGTATGACTTCACTTAATTTAGCTTAAAATTAGTATTCCCTATAATCAAAATTGATTACAAATATTCATCTGTTTATGTTGATCTATAATGAAATTTTATATAATTCATCTTTGAAAATGAAAGGACTGCCAAATGTTGATATCAGTCTATGAACATATGATTTTCATTTAGCCAAAAGACTAATAGTCAAAGAAGTTTATTTTCTCTGAACATATATTTTTTGGTGCTGCAAACATAATTAATTTACTATTGGTAAATGATTATCCCTATTGGGATAACAAATTAGTCAATTTGAAACTTACTTTAGTTCCAGTCTCATTTTCACTTTTTTATTTTTCTCAAGAAATTCTGCTGTTATAATATATTCTATTTTATATTTTTATATTTTTCTGACCATTGCTTTCCTGTGTCTTAATAATACTGTAATGAGTGTTTAATTTGTTAATGTTAATCTGGTAGTGTTGGCATACCCAAAGTGCAATTACCTAATAAATATAATGCTTTGTAAATTAATCCAATATCAAAATAATACACACTATTTGTGCCTTAAAAGTGCAATATTTGAAGTCCACTTTTCTCTTTTCTTGTTTCAAAATAATGAATATGTACTGGCAATAAAAAAAAACCCAAAACAAAACAGGGTACAATGATTTTCATGATACTTGAAATGCTGCTAAGTTAGAACTATTTTGCTTCAATTTGAAGTGAACTAAGGAGCAATGTAAAATTATAAGTGGACTATAGATATTCTGTCACAATTACTCAACTCAGCGATTGTAGCATGAAAACAGTCATATGCAACATGTAAATAAATAATCAAGGTTGTGTTCAATAAAATTTTATGGAAATTGAAATTTGAAGTATATGTAATTTTCATATATTTTAAAATATTATTCTTATTTTGATTTCTCAACCATTTAAATATTTAAAAAATTCTTAACTCATCGATAGATTGTGAAAAAACAGGCAACAGGCTAGATTTGATAGTGGGTCAGTGTTCTCGATCCCAGTGTTTACCAATCTCTGATTTATAGGAAAACAAGAAAAAGTTTTGACCTTTACAAAGTGGGGAAGATAAGGTGTGGTCTTCTTCCTTATAAGGAGTGTTCACATTATAAAATAAACCAATAAAATCTCAGAGAAGTTTTTGCAATTTTGTTGGACAGCATGGTCTGTTACAGATTAGTTAGTGCCTCTTGTACCTGTTGGTCATCTGACTGAACTTCCTTTATGGCTTGAGTTTCATGTCCCTTCTTTGAGGCTAGGGGCTTGGGTCTCTGACTTGGCATAGTGTTCTCATATTTATCCTTAAACAAATAGGCTAGGTTCATTTGTGCTACTGAGGGGTTTTTTATTATTATATTTATTTTTATTTTTGTACAAATGAAGTTTTTTATACATTAGTAAAATATTCTTGTTTAAGAGTAAACATAATACCCCTCCCCCCAAAATATAGACCCTCATGAGCAATAAAGTAAAGAGAAAAAATAATAAATAATAATAATAATAATGGTAGCTAGGTGGCACAGTGGACAGAGCACCAGCCCTGAAGTCAGGAGCACCCGAGCCCAAATCTGGCCCCAAGCAACCAACAATCACCCAGCTGTGTGACCCTGGGCAAGCCACCCAACTCCATTTGCCTTGCAAACCCCCCAAAATATAATAATAATAATAATAATAATAATAATAATAATAATAATAATAATAATAATGTGTTTCAGTCTGTGTTCCAACACCACCAGCTCTGTTGTGGGTGGATCACATTCTTTAGGATAAGTCCATCACAAAAGCTACTTCCATATTCCACTGTTGTCATTGCTGATCACAATTCCCTCCATTCGTGCTTCCCCACTACCATACACTTTATTTTTCTCTCTCCTTTCACTCTATCCCTCTTCTTCAATTTGCTGTAGGGTAGCTGAGTGGCACAGCAGACTGATCACCGGCCCTGGGGCCAAGAGACCCTGAGTCCACATATGACCCCTAAGACCCAGAAACCACCCAGCTCTGTGGTCCCAGACAGGCCATCCAATCCTAGCCCCTTGAAAGAAATATAAAAGAAAATGTGTTATATCTGACCACTCTCCCCCATGGTCCACCCTCTCCTCCATCACTCACATCCCCCCTTCCCCCATCCCCCTTCTCTCCTTCTTACTCTAGATGTCTATACCCCAGTGAGTATATATGCTGTTTCCTCTCTGAGCCACCTCTGATGAGAGTGAAGGTTCCCTCATTCCCCCTCGCCTTCCCTCCTTCCATATCATTGCAATAGCTCATTGTAATAAAAAAAATCTTATTGTATGAAATATCTTAGCCTATTCTACCTCTCCTTTCTCTTACTCCCATTATATTTCCCTTTTAGTCATTGACTACATTTTTACAATATAATATATCTTCAAATTCAGTTCTCTCCTGTGCTTCATCTATAAAAACTCCTTTTACTTGTTCTATTAAATGAGAAGTTTCTTATAAGTATTATCAGTATCATTTTCTATGCAGTCATACATGTAGTTCATCATCATTAAGTCCCTCATATTTTACCCTTCTCCTCCACTCTCTATGCTTCACCTGAGTCATGTATTTAAAAATCAAACTTTCTGTTCAGCTCTGGCCATTTTAACAGGAACATTTGAAATTCCCCTGGTTCCTTGAAAGTCCATCTTTTTCCCATGGAAGAGGATGTTCAGTTTTGCCGAGTAGTTGATTTTCAGTTGCATTCCAAGCTCTTTTGCCTTCCAGAATATTATATTCCAAGCCCTAAGAGCCCTTAATGTAGTTGCAGCTAAGTCCTGTGTGATCCTGACTGCAGTTCCACGATATTTGAACTTTGTCCTTCTGGCTGCTTGTAATACTTTCTCTTTGACTTGGGAGTTCTGGAACTTGGTTACGATATTCCTGGGGTTTTTTGGGGGGGATCTCTTTCTGGGGGATATCAGTGGATCCTCAATTTCTATTTGTGCCCTCTGCTTCCAGGATATCTGGGCAATTTTCCTGTAGTAATTCTTTAAAAATGATGTCAAGGTTCTTTTCTTGATCATGACTCCCAGGTATCCCAATAATTTTTAAATTATCTTTCCTGAATCTGTTTTCCAGATCAGTTGTTTTTTTCAATGAAATGTTTTACATTTTCTTCTAATTTTTCATTCTTTTGATTTTGAAGTATTATGTCTTGACTTCTCATAAAGTCAGCAGCTTCCTTTAGTTCCATTCTGCTTCTGAAGGATTTGTTTTCCTCAGAGAGCTTTCTTATCTCTTTTTCCATCTGGCCAATTCTGCTTTTTAAAGCACTCTTCTCCTCAATAACTTTTTGAACTGTTTTATCCATTTGACCTAAGCTGGTTATTTTGTTTAGCATTCTTTTGGATCTCCTTGACTAAGCTGCTGACTTTTTTTTCATGTTTTTCCTGCATCTCTCTCATTTCTTTTCCCAATTTTTCTTCTATCTCCCTCACTTGATTTTCAAAATGTTTTTTGAACTCTGTCATAGCCTGAGCCCAATGGTCATTTTCCTTGCAGTCTTTAGATGCAGGAGCTTGTACTTCTTCATCTTCAGACTGAGTATTTTCATCCTTCTTGGGATCATAGACAATGTATTTCTCAATGGTGTTCCCCTTTTTTTCTCTGTTTACTCATTTCCCCAGCCTGTGTCTGGTCTTGGGGTTGCTTCCTGAACATTTGAGTATTATTGGGACCCCCCAACAAGGATTTCAGTTTGTGAGGCTTTGTCTTCCCTCCTGGTCTGTGAATGATCACAAGCTCACCCCTTTGCCACAGGGCTGAGGTGGGAGGGCCTGCTGTTCTATGGAGGGCCTAGACTGTGATCGATATCTGAATGTGGTCAGAGCTCCAGAGTCCTGTTCCAGGTACAGAAGACAAATCTAGGAAGTCTCTCTCCACTCCTTTCCCTTTGGTAAGCTGAGCACTCAAGGCTCAGTTGCCTGGAGGTTCCTGCTTACTGGCTCTGCCTGCTTCCTTTCCCTGGATCTAGACTGTAGTGGAGTGGCCATGCTGCTCACTGAGTGCACTGATGGCTAGGCTTCATGTGCTCCTGATATTGAATTTTCTGTATTCACAAAGTTATTTTTCTATGATGAGCTCTGTATTTCAGACTCTTGGCTGAGGTACAATGATTGGAGAGCTACCTTGATTCAGGAATAGACAGAAAGAAGAATCAGTCAACAATGATGGAGAGAGCATAGTTCAGAGGAATGGGAAATGTGCAGAGATCTGGGGAATCCCTATTTAAAAATAAGGGAAAAGAGAAATTCTAATTATTTAAAAACAAAGAATGGAATGATATAATAGAAGAAACTTGGTTGAACTCTACTCTCTAGGGGAATATGAAGAGAATTTAAAAGAGTTGGATTTAATTAAGTCAATTTATAGATATCTAGGATCATCTGGAAAATTTCTTTAAAAGTTAATTTATGCAACTTACTACTTTTCTCAGAAAAATCTAAAATGTAACTGTCATAATAACTTCCCTAGTTCTTGGTTTTACAGATGGTCATTAGAATTTCAAAAGAAAAAAATAAATCTACTATTTAGCTATATAAAACAACAAAGAGAAAATATCTCAAAATGAACATTAATATGAACTTCATAACAAGAAAATAACTCAAAACGAACATGAACTTTGAGATGGTGTAATTATGGGTTTTCTGAGCTGTAAGGTTCAAGCAAAGGCCGAGTACTAAATATGAATATACCAATATTGTGGATGGGGAAGTGCATAACTCTTGCCCCAAGTTCCCAATGTCTTCTTCATTTAAAACCATCATTCTTGATTTTATGAAAAGACAAATTCACTAAATATTAAAATTTTCAATCTTTTCTTTGCCATTTCCATTTGTTATTATTGGTAAGTTATATGTTTAGAATACTCTAAGTTTCATAAGGAATTTATAAGACTTGTTTGGGGTAGGTAGGACATGTGTAGGCCTCTCTGGCAGATTAAAACTTGAAATTTTGATAGGCTAAGTTTAAATACACTATTAAGTGTCTGAGACAGGATTTGACCTTAGGTGTCCTGACACTATCATCTTTTTGTATGTAATACATCTTTCAGTTATTTGTTCCTCTTCTATGTCAATCTGCCATAGTAATGGCAAAGTAATTCCATCATAATGGAAAGAATGGTCAAATAACAGGATAGCATTGTATGCAGACTTCAAGAGACATTATGGCTATCTTTAAGGCCATTCTTAGGTAGGGTATGGATTCAAAGCAAAAACTATACCATGTTCTCCTCACTCCTTATGTATATACATTCAATTCCCTATCCAACTTTACCCAAACCATATTTATACAGGTATAATCAGGTTAAAATATATATACATATATAAATATATCAAAGATAGCTTTGAAGAGAAAAAGAAGTCACAAACCTGTAACCTAAGAAGTAAGGAGGGGTAAACCTTGGTTTGCTTTGTTGACATGGTCCTTATTAGGAGATAAGGCATAGTGGTGGAGTTGGGGAGAAGAACAGGTTATAGACATATATATACACAAACACTACAGGTCTATTTTATTACCATCTGAGAGAAATGCTTCCTTTCTTTTCCTTCACCAAATCCTCTCTCTTCCTCATTCATTAGATTGTTTGTAAGTTATTAATAACTGATGCTTGACCTATTCAAGGAGGTCTACTACTTCTGATGTGAAGGCTTCCCATGTTCGTTTTAGGGTCTCTCATCCACTTTGGATGTGAATGTAGCATTCAACTCTCACCTGTAGCTTCAAGAAGCTATAGTATGTACAGTAACCACATTCCAGTAAAACTGTCTGGGCAGGTAAACTAAACCAGGTTAAGAGTAACCAAAAGATCTCAAATCTGTCAGTGAATTATGTGATGTCTACCCCAAATGTGAATACCTCCCCAAGTAGAATAGATGGACAAAAACAATTTGTTCCAATAGCCATGAAAGTAGCTAAAGTAGAAACTGTAGAATACTTAGACCTTGGTCAGGCAGTGAAGACCCAAAAGTCATACCCTGCATCCTTGATTATATTCTTTTTTAATTTTAATTTTATTTTTTAAGGCAATGGGGTGAGGTGACTTGCCAATGGTCACACAGTTAATTATCTGAAGACGGATTTGAATTCAGGTCCTCCTGACTCCATGGTCAGTGCTCTATTCACTCACTGCACTACCTAGCTGCCCCTTGACTTTATTCTTGACACAGAACTTCAATGACTCTGGAATAAAGAGCGAGGCTGATAACTTTGGTCAACTCTACCTCACTTAAATCCAATTCACACATGGTTCAAGGCATCATCCTGTGCAATTTCCTTTATATATAGCTGCAAAACATACAGAACTCCTTAAAGATGTGACAATCTCTATTCATGACACTACTATTGCCACTACTTTCAAAGGAAGAATGAAACTGCAAAGGATGTGCACAAAGCACGCATATGGTTTGATTCCTGCCTCAGATACTTACATTATGTGACCCTAACTAGTCACTTAACTCCTCTAAACATCAGTTTCCTAGAAAATGAAGATTAAAAAAATCTACCTCATAATATTATTGTGAGGCTCAAAATGAAATCACAGTGTTTTGGTAAAGAAGAAATGAGATAATACCTGTTTATCCTTAGATCATGATGTAAGGTTTTTGTCTTATAAGGTAGATTTTAAAAAGTCCCAAGTTCTTTGGTACTGAGGGCATGCCTCTCATACTTTTTAACATATTGTCAGCCATGCTATCAAACATCATCAATGATCATCAAAGCCTCAAGGACAGCTACTGCACTGATGGCAAATTCTTTAACTTGAAAGGGCTACAAGTCAAGACCAAAGTGGAGGGAGTGTTGGTGCATGATCTTCTCTTTGCAGATGATTGTGCACTCAATGCAGCCTCTGAAGTTGAGATACAACAAAGTATGGATCTATTCTCTGCTGCTTGTGCTAATTTTAGTCTAACAATTAACAACAAGAAAACCCAGGTGCTTCATCAGCCAGCACTACATCATCCATATGAGGAACCATTGATTACAGCAAATGGAGAAGTTTTGAGGATTGTAGACAAGTTCACTTACCTTGGCAGTATCCTTTCCAAGGAAGTACATGCACGGTAACAATGAGGTTGACACTTGCATCTTCAGTGCTAACTCAGGCTTTGTAAGGCTCCAAAAGAAAGCATGGGAGAGAAGAGGTATTAGAGTGACTACCAAACTGAAGGTCTACAGAGCTGTTGTGCTGATCTCATTGCTATATGCCTGCAAAATCTGGACAGTCTACCAGGGCCAAGTCAGTAAACTGAATTGTTTCCATTGAAATTGTCTTAGGAACACCAAGGTCCTTTCTCTGAAGCAGTGATTTGCCTAGGACCACAGTTAATAAGTGTCTGAGGTTAGATTTGAACTCGTGTTCTTGACTCAGATCCAGTGCTCTAATCACTGCACCACCTGGCTGGACTATATCATATATTTTTCTTTTTTTTCTGAGGTTCTTTCTCAAGTTAAACTACCTAGCATTCCAACATTGCTACAGAGAGTGCAACTATGATGGACTGAACATACTGTTAGAATGCCAGACATATGCTTGCCAAAAAAAAAAACCCAAACAATTTTATGGAGAATTCACAGAGGGCAAGCACTCACAAGGGGGTCAGAAGAAACAATACTGAGCCATTCTGGAGGTCTCATTGAAGAATTAGAATTAATTGTACAGCATAGGAGATACTGGCACAAGACCACCAAGCACACTGTGTCCTCATCAGTGAGGGTGCTGTACTCTATGAGGAAGGCAGAATTGAAACAGCTCAAAGGAAACATGACTTCCATAAGTTTAGAGTACCCATCACAGTTATTCACATGGGCTATTTGTGCCCAACATATGGTAGATCATTCTGAGCTCATATTGGACTGATCAACCACAGTAGAACACACTGTAATTTCTCTCAAACATAGTGATATCATTCTGGTCTTCTAGAACCAAGAACCAGAGGCTCTATAGTTAATCAAAGTAGAAGAGGTTTTACTTTGCCAAATACTTAGAGGTTTATAGTACCATAGGGGTAGAGAGTGGGAACCTACTTAGAAGGGTTGGACATAAAGAAATTAGAAAGTGATTTTATTGTAATCCATACTTTAGTTAACTGAGGGTTTAAGTAATATGGTAGGTAGCTAACAGGAGGAGGTGTGAGAGAGAGTATGCTTGGAGGGGGTGCAAATGGTTTATGAAATGATTTGGTTTTGCATGATGCTTTGGTTCATGAGATTTGTGTGTCCAATGGAGGTTATAAAATGATGTGATTCATGACTCTTGAGAGTATTTTTCTAATGATACAGAAGAGGAGGGTACTTAGTGCCATGAGGCAATGCTGCTTATAATCAATCAAACAATCAATTAATCAACCTCTATCAAGTCAGATAATAGAAGTATAAATTGATAAAAGGGTTGGAAGCAAGACAGGGTTAAAACAATAAAAACATAAATAGGAGAAGGTTAAGTATTAGTAGATAACAGTATCTGGTGAAGAGTCACAAAGATCTATTATGGGCCGGCTAGGTGGCACAGTGGATAAAGCAGAGGCCTGGAGTAAGGAGTATCTGGGTTCAAATCCAGTCTCAGACATTCAATAATTACCTAGCTGTGTGGCCTTGGGCAAGCCACTTAACCCCATTTGCCTTGCAAAAACCTAAAAAAGAAAGATCTATTATAGTACAGGGAAAGAAAGGAGAGTGTGAACACTGAATAAATACTATTCAATACATTTGGCCCAGAGAGGGAATAACCTACAATCCCAATTGATAAATGGTCAATGATAGTTTTCAAATGAAGAAATTAAAACTACATATAATCAAATAAAAAAATGCTCCAAATCATTCCTGATTAAAGAAGTGCAAATTAAAACTACTATAAGGTATAACTTCTTCATACTTATCAGATTGGTTAAGATGACAAAAAAGGGAAAATGGTCACTGTTGGAGAGATTGTGACAGAATTGGGGCATTGATGCATTGTTGGTGGAGTTGTGAACTGATCCAACCATTCTGGAGAGCAAAATGGAACTGTGCTCAAAGCACAATAAAACTGATCATACCCTTTGACCCAAGAATTCAATATTAGGCCCATATCCAGTAGAAATCACAAAAATGAGAAAAGTCCTATACATTCCAAATTATACATAGCATCTCTTTTTTTAAGTGACAAAGAATTAGAAATTGCAGAGGTGCCCATCAATTGGGGAATGGCTTAACAAGGTATAATATATGAATGTTATGGAATACAATTGTTTCAAAAGAATGGCTGAATTCTAAAGAAGTATGCAATGAATTACCAGAAGCAATGCTGAGTGAAGGAAGCAGAACCAAGAGAACATTGTACATATTAACAAGAACATTGTGAATTGAAGGAAGCAGCTCCTCTCAGCAGTTCAGAGAGCTAGGACAACCCTAGGAGATCTGCTTTGAACAATGTTATCCACATCCAAAGGAAGAAAAACAAAACAAAACAAAACAAAAATAATCTGAATGAACACTAAATTTAATTTTTTTAAAAATTTCTTATGTTTTTCTTTCTTATCTCATGGTTTTCTTTCTTTTCCCTTAATCCTAATACCTCATACAGAAAATGACTTTTCTGTAAACATATTAAATACAAATGTTTATATATAACATTCACCAGACTGTTTGCTGCTGAGGGGAGGGTGATGGGAAGGAGGGTGGAAGGAAATTATGTAACTTAAGAATATGCTTATGCATGTGGATGAATGTTGAAAAACTTTCATAACATGCAATTGGAAAAAATATCCATCAGAAGTTATTTTGACCAATACAAATATCCAAATTAACTATAAAAATACATGAAGAAAGATACTATTTGCAATCAGAGAAACATCTGGAAAATAGGCATATGTATAGAATAATTTGCACATATATATGCATTTATGTTTAATGGTAGTCATCACTGTGGTGAAGGAAGAAAAAATTTACATAATAATTTTTTGTAGATTTGAAAGAAATAAAAAGTTGTTCACAGTAGATTATCAGCTTCTGTGAAATCATCTTTTTATTATACTGTGCTATGGAAATGCTCATTTTATTCCACAATTAAAGAGGAAAAGAAAAAAAGAAAATAAGTATGTTTCCTGATATTCCTTGGTTATTCACTATTCTTATTAAATATTTTGCTATTTGGTTTATATTTTATATATACTCTATTGGTAGAGAAAGTATTAGATTAAGGTTAGAGTCATATTTAAAACTAATTATGATTACTAAAAACAACTCACATTGAACCTATGCTAACGAGAAACTATAAAGTTGAGTGGGATCATCATTACAGGAAAATAAAAAATTTCTTATGTAACAAATAATTTTTTAAAAATAAAAGTAAAAAGGATATTTCTAGTTAAAATGAGGATGAAGATTTTATTTATAAAAAAGTGAATCTACAGAAAGTAAAACACAGGAACAAAGCAGGGACATAAAAGTAAAGGAATTTTTTATTATTCTCTATTCTATAAACTTTGGAGTAGTTGGAGATCCCATTTATAAAGGGTCACAATCCTATGCAATGATGAATTTGTGCTAGATGGTACTGATACATAGAGGGCATTTTTATTACCTGGGTTAGTAATATCCTTCACAATCTGGCCTCAATGTATAGTTCCAGATTTATTACAACTTCCTTCAGGTTCATCTTAATAATTAATACCACTATTGCACAAACCATTCTCAAATACTGTAATGTAATCTATCAAATTCCTTTTAGGAGATAAATGTAGTTCTAAACTAGGAAAAAGTAAAGTACAGAAAGATAACTATATAGACTCTCATCATTCATGAATATCAGTTCAATATTTTGACATAAAATCCTGCCAGTCTATAATAATTAATCCAATAATTTAATCATTACCAAATTGATTTCTATCAAGATGCAAGGATGTTTGAATATTAGAAAAACAATTAACATAATTATCATATTAATAACCAAAAACATAAATATCTTAATAGATACAGAAAGTCTGAAAAAAAGTATAATTCAGTAATGCTAAAAATCCTACTAAGTACTGGTATAAAGGGACTATTTTTGATATTATAAAAAATATCACTTTCAAAACCAGAAGTAAGCATTGTATGAAAAGTTGATGTTCTACAAACTTTCCCAATAAAGATGGGAGTATATCATCCAGGAGAACAATTTATAAAAAGGCAATTTCATGAAGACAGAAAACTTTGAAAAGATTTAAGAACATTTGACACTGAAATAACTAATGACGATTCTAGAGAGCAAATGAAGAAGTGTATTGCTCACCTCCTGACAGAGTGGTGGCAGACTCAAGTTACAGATTGAGACAATTTTGGGGACAATGGAAAAATTTGCTACAATAATTTTATTTTTCTTTTTTCTTCAATGAGGAATGGAGGGAGAAGGTAGAGAAATATAGATTTTTCTTTATTTAAAAAATAATATTAGGGGGCAGAGACAAGATGGCGACAAGAAGGGATCAAGTCTTAGGAGCTCTCTGATAAAACTCATCAGCTAAGGACTCTAACTAAACTTTCGAGAGACAGAACCCACAAAGGTACCCAGTGAGGCAGTTCTCCTACTCAAGGTAACCTGGAAAAGAGCAGAAAGGCTCTGCTCCCCAGGGTCAGAGGGGTGGCCTGCCAGAGCCAAAGAACTTCAGCCTCCCAGGGGCAGCCCCAGGGCACTGGGAGCCTCAGCTCACAGCAGCGGGGAGTCTCCTGAGCTGCACCCCGAGGAGCACCGGGCACAAAGTGGGGGAACAGCGGGGGACCTCTGCCAGAGCGAGCACGTGGAGCCCAGCCCTCGGGGCACACAGCTAGCAGCTTGGTCTTTCTGCAGCCCAGAGCCAGAAACAGGCGGAGCCGGTAAGCAGGAGCCCCCAGGGCATGAGCCCATTGAGCTGAGGGAGGGGAGTGAAGAGAAACTGCAAGCCTGATCCTCTGCCCCTGGAACAGGACTCTGGGGCTCTGACCACATTCAGATTCTGATCAAAGTCTAGGCCCCCCACAGAACAGCAGGCCCCCCCCCACCTCAGCCCCTTGGCAGAGGGAGGTGCTTATGGTCATTCACAGACCAGGAGGGAGGACAGAGCCTCATACACTGAGACCCTTGTGGGAGTGTCCCAAAAGCTCAAGAAACACCCCAAACCAGGCCCAGGCTGGGAAAATGAGCAAGCAGAGAAACAAAAGGAAGACTATTGAGAAATATTTTGCAAATGAGCCCAAGAAGGATCAAAATACTCAGTCTGAAGATGAGGAAGCACAAGCTCCTGCATCTAAAGACTCCAAGAAAAACAGAAATTGGGCTCAGGCTATGATAGAGCTAAAAGAAGACTTTGAAAATCAAATGAGGGAGTTGGAAGAAAAACTGGGAAAAGAAAGGAGAGAGATGCAGAAAAAACATGAAAATGAAGTCAGCAGCTTAGTCAAGGAAATCCAAAAAAATGCTGAAGAAAATAGCATGCTAAAAACCAGCTTAGGTCAAATGGACAAAACAGTTCAAAAAGTTATTGAGGAGAAGAATGCTTTAAAAAGCAAAATTGGCCAGATGGAAAAAGAGATAAGAAACTCTCTGAGGAGAACAAATCCTTCAGACAAAGAATAGGATTCAGGGAGATTGATGAATTTACCAGAAATCAGGAATCAATACTCCAAAACAAAAAAAAAATGAAAAATTAGAAGAAAATGTGAAATATCTCATTGAAAAAACAACTGATATGGAAAACAGACTTAGGAAAGATAATTTAAAAATTATTGGAATACCTGAAAGTCATGATCAGGAAAAGAGCCTTGACATTTTCAAAGAATTACTACAGGAAAATTGCCCTGATATTTTAGAAGCAGAGGGCAAAATAGAAATGAAGAGAATCCACCGATCCCCCCGAGAAAGAGATCCCAAAAAACCAACCCCTAGGAATATTATAGCCAAGTTCCAGAACTCCCAAGTCAAAGAGAAAATATTACAAGCAGCCAGAAGGACACAGTTCAAATATTGTGGAGCTTCAGTCAGGATCACACAGGACTTAGCAGCAACTACATTGGAAGCTCGTAGGGCTTGGAATACAATATACTGGAAGGCAAAAGAGCTTAGAATGCAGCCAAGAATGAACTACCCAGCAAGGCTGAATGTCCTCTTCCAGGGAAAAAGATGGACTTTCAATGAACCAGGGAAATTTCAAATGTTCCTTTTGGAACGGCCAGAGCTGAACAGATTCAGATACAGGACTCAGGTGAAGCATGGAGATAGGAGAAGAGGGGGGAAATATGAGGGACTTAATGAGGATGAAATGCATGTTTAGAAAAATGATACTGATAATATTCATATGAACCTTCTCAGTTAATAGAGCAGGTAGAGAGAGCTTTTATAGTTGAAGCACAGGAGAAAGCTGAATTCGAAGGATAAAATATGGTGTAAAAATGAAGTCAATAGAAAAAAAAAGGGAAATGGAATGGGAGAAAGAAAAAGGAGAGGGGGAATAGTCAAAGATATTTCACATAAGATTTTTTTTTATTACAATGAGCTATTGCAATGATAGGGAAGGGGGAATGAGGGAAACTTTGCTCTCATCAGAGATGGTTAGGAGAGGAAACAGCAAATATACTCAATGGGGTATAGACATCTGGAGTAAGAAGGAGGAGGGAGCAGGGGGAAGTGTTGGGGATGTGAATAAAGGAGGAGAGGATGGACCATGGGGGGACAGTGGTCAGGTATAACACATTTTCTTTCTTACTTCTTGCAAGGGGCTGGGATTGGAAGGCCTGTCCAGGATCCTAGGGCCAGGTGGATTCTGGGCCTAAGGGGTGGTATGGGGGCTCAGGGCTTCTTGGCCCCAGGACCAGGGATCTGTCTGCTGAGCCAGTCAACGCAGCAGAGTCAGAGTGAAAGGAGAGAGAAAATAGAGTACATGGAGAAATAAGTGGAGAAATATTTCTCAGTGGAGAAATAAGAAAGGAGGGAGTTGCGATCAGCAATGGCAACAGTGGAAAAAAATATGGAAGTAACTTTTGTGATGGACTTATCATAAAGAATGAGATCCACCCATGACAGAGTTGTTGGTGTTGGAACAAAGACTCAAGCACATTTTTTGTTATTATTATTTGGGGGAGGGTGCAGGGCAAGTGGGGCTGGATGGCCTGCATGGGGCCACATAGCAGGGTGATCTTTGGGTGTCTGGGGCCGGATTTGGACCCAGGTGCTCCTGGCTCAAGGGCCAATGCTCTGTCTGCCACCCAGCCACCCCTACTATTATTACTATTTTATTTTATCTTGGGTCTTTTTTTCTTTTTTTTGGTTTTTGCAGGGCAGTGCGGATCGGGTGGCTTGCCTGTCACACGGCTGGGTAATTGTTGGGTTTACGAGGCTGGATGTGGGCTCGGGTGCTCGTGGCTCCAGGGCTGGTGCTTCGTCCATTGCGCCACCTGGCCATACCTACAATTATTACTATTATTTTTTTTATTTTAATTTTTTTCTCTCCCCTTTACTTTTTTCGCCCAAGCAAGTCTATCTATATTCATGGGGGAGGAGGGGTATTTTGTTTACTTGTAAACAAGAATATTTTATTAATGTAAAAAAACATTTGTACAAAATGAGAATAAAAAATAAATTTAAAAAAAATAAGATTAAAAAAGCCAAATTCTCCATAAAATCTATTTTCAAAGACAAAGAAGTATAACAATTCAGAAAAGTCCTTTGGATTTGGCAGTTAAAGAATTATTAGTAAGTTTGGAAATATTGGTTTGAGTTGAGTGGTGAAGTCAGAAATCCAACTGTAAAGGACTGAGAAGAAAGTGCAGAAAAATGCCAATATTTCTAATTAGTGTTCATCCAGTCAGTCAATAAACATTTGTGAAGTTCCTATTATGAACTAAAATAAAAACATCCATCGTTAGTCTCTGACCTCAAGGGGATTATAATCAAATATGGAAGACATACAAAAACAAGCTGAAAATTGAACAGGACATAATGGAGAAACCCAAAAAAAGTTTCCAAAGTGTTGCTGGTAGAAAAATAGGCAACAATGTCCAACACCCTCTTTTAAATAGGTCCCTGGGGTTTATGATCCTGCCCTCTAGCTAGTAGTTCTAATCAGTGAGGCAGAGGATACAGAGGATATGTGAGTACCAGGCAAATTCAGTCTTGAAGAATAATGAGATTTCCTTTTTTTTTTTTTTTTTTTTTTGCAAGGCAATGGGGTTAAGTGGCTTGCCCAAGGCCACACAACTAGGTAATTATTAAGGGTCTGAGACCGGATTTGAACCCAGGTACTCCTGACTCCAAGGCCGGTGCTTTATCCACTGCGCCACCTGGCTGCCCCCAAATAATGAGATTTCCAAATGAACTTCCTATAAAACAAAGACATGATGGAGAGGTATCAAGAAGCAGTATAACTGTAGGAAATGAGAAGATGTGCTGAGCTGTGATTTAGAACCAAAGGGACCTTACAGATCATCTGATCCAACCTACCTGGGTTTGATTAATTGGCCTTTAAGGTTTCTTCCAGTCTTCCCTCTAAAATCCTTTGACTAATCTTAATGCTATTTCCACTGCATGAGGTTGCTTTTCCCTCTGCTTTTATCATCCTCACATCTACTGCTGAGCCACAGGCCTATGCTGAAGTGATTTATCTTTTGCCCCAAACCATTATATTGTTCTTCAAATTCATTACCAGTCTTTTTAGCAGAATGCTAATTAATATGAGAAAAATATGAAAATCGTTTTCAAGAGGCCTGGTGTCAAGATGATGCTTCAACTGTATTCTAGTCAGGTCACACTTAGAGTATTATGTTTAGTTCTAGGTTTTACATATAAGGAAGTGACAAACTGATGATCCAGAGGATATAAGTTAGGATGGATAATGGAGAACAAGACATACAAATCAAGTCAAATCAAGAAACTTTTATTATAGTTTTTAAATATATACATATATATATTTATACAAATTCCAATTACATGTAAAGATAGTTTTCAATATTTATCCTTTTGTTTACTTCCACTCTCCCTTTCCTCCCATTCCCATGGCAGTAAATAATTTTATATAGGTTGTACATGAACAATCATGTTTAAGGCATTTCCATATTAGTCATATTGTGAAAGAAGAATTAGAACTATGGGGGGGACCATGAGAAAAGAAGAAAAAAACATAAAAAGTTTTAAAAAGTAAATACAGTATGCTAGTTTCTTCTGTGGTGTGGATGGCATTTTCCTTAACAGGTCTCTAAGGATTGTCCTTGAGCACTGATCTACTTAGAGAATTTGCTTCCATCAGATTTTCACATCTCACAATGCTGCCCTTAATATATGCAATGTTCAACTGGTTCTATTCATTTCACTCATCATCTGTTCATGCAAGTCTTCCCATGCTTTTCTGAAGTTGGGCATCTCATGATTTCTTACAGAACAATAGTACTCTATAACATTCATATACCATAGTTTGTTCAGTCATTTCCCCAATTGATGGGCATTAAAAGTATTTCACAAAATTTCAAACATACATCTTTTTTGTCAGTCTTAGCCTTAAAATGTTTTTCTCCATCCTCAACTTCAATATTCCTTCTAATTAGATTTACTTAACCCTGCTTTTTTTAAAACTTTAGCTGAAGCATAATATATTCTGCTCCAGCCTTTTATCTTTATCCTGTTGCTTCTCTGTTGCTTCAAATATGCTTCCTTTAAATAACATATTGAAGGATTTTGATTTTGAATTCACTCTGCTATCTGCTTCCATTTTATGGTAAAGTTCATTCTTTTCATATTCATAGTTAAGATTACTAATTCTGTATTTCCTGCTATCCTATCTTCCCCCTCTTTGTACCTTTATCTTGCCTTTCTGCTTATTCCTCCTCACCAGTGTTTTGCTTCTAACAGCTGCCTTTCTCAATCTGCCCTCCCTTCTACCAGCCCTCTTCCTTTTTTCTTCTCCCTTTCCTCTTTTACATGACTTTTTTTTTTACTTTTACCTTAGTTTTAACTTTACTTTTACTTTTCTGTTCCTTTTTATCAGTCTCACCTTCTCCTTTCTTTCCCCTTCCCACTACTTCCATATAGGGTATGATAAATTCCATTTTTTAAATTTTTTGTGAGGCATTAAGATAAATTTCTAAACCCAATTGGGAATGTTTCCCTCTTTGAGTTGAATCTGTTGAGAGTAAGATTGACTCAGTGCTTATACCTTTCCTTTTTTTCCCTTTATTATGAGTCCCTTTGCCTCCTCATGAGTCATTTATCCTTTAATGCCTTCTCCTATATAATTCTTTTTTTTTCCATGTCTTAATTATAATTATACCTTAATTATTTTGTACCCAACCCCTCTGTCAAAGTAAATTCCTATTTGTCCTGATAGAAGTACAATCTGCAAGGGTTCATTGGTTGATTGATTAAATGATTTATAACCTTCATCACATCATAATCACTTCATACCAAGTACTCTCCCCTCAACTATCCTATTAGTACCCATAAGCATAATCAAAATCACACCCTCTTTCTAAGTACCATTCCCTTTAACTGTTCCAATAGAAACAGACCCTTCAAGAATTAAAAGTTGGATCACATAATAGTTAATCAAACCTGCACCCTCTGACTGCCCTAAGAGAATTCAATGCTCAAGAGTTACAAGTATTGTCTTCCTTTGTAGGGATGTGGACAATTTAGTCTTACTAATATTTTGTTCCCTTGTCATTTACCTTTTTAAATGCATCTCTTGAGTCTTGCAATTTAAGATCAAATTTTCTGTTCAATTCTGGTCTTTTTTTCAGGTAACTCTGAATATCCACTGTTTGACTGAAAAAGTCATCTTTCCTCTAAAAGGATATGCTGAATTTTGCATGTAGTTGATTCTTGGCTTGCCCTCTGGAATATCAAATTCTGGACCCTCTGATTCTTTAATAATTGAAACTGATAAATCCTGTGTAATCCTGACTATGGCTTCCTGGTATTTAAATTGCTTTTTATTTTGGCTGCTTGCAGTATTTTTTCCTTTATCTGAGAATTCTGAAATTTCACTACAGCATTCCTTGGAGTTTTTATTTTGGGCTTTCTGGGGGGTGATCAATGGATTCTTTTAAGGACTATTTTTTTCTTCTTGTTCTAGGATATTGAGGAAGTTTTCCATGATAATTATCTCTCTGGATCTAGTTTACAGGTTGGTTGTTTTTCCTAAGTGGTAGTCTATATTTTCTTCCATTTTTTTCAACCTTTTGGTTTTGTTTGATAGCATCTTGGTGTCTCATGGTGTCATTAGTTTCCATTTGTCCAATTCTAAATTTTGGGATCTTAATTTCTTCATTTAGCTTTTGTGTTTCCTTTTCCATTTGGCTAATTTTACTTATTTGGTGAGTTAATTCTTTTTTCCAGTTGGTCATTTAAATTTTAAAGAAATTGATTTATTTTTCTTCAATTTTACTTTTTTTTTTAGGTTTTTGCAAGGCAATGGGGTTAAGTGGCTTGCCCAAGGACACACAGCTAGGTAATTATTAAATGTCTGAGACCGGATTTGAACCCAGGTACTCCTGACTGCAGGGCCGGTGCTTTATCCACTGCGCCACCTAGCTGCCCCCAATTTTACTTTTAAAAGTATTATTTTCTTCCAGCAATTTTTCATAATTCTCTTGTATGACTCATTTCTTTACTCAATTTTTCTTCTTTGATTTTGAAAATTCTTTTTGAGCTCTTCTAGGGGGTCTTTTCATATTTGACATTAATTTATGAACCCTCCTGAGGTATGTGTGTATTTTGTCACTGCTTTCTTCATCTGCAGTGATGTTGTTATCATCCCTGTCAGAATAGTAACTTTTTATAGCTAGCCCTTTTTTTGGTTTTGTTTTTTGGCTCATTTTGATAGTTAAGCTCTATTCCTTTAGCACAGGGAGTATAGTCCCAAGTTTTTTGTGTTGGGGATCAGGGTTTGGTGTCTAGCATATTTTTTTGCCTAAAGTATTATCTATGTTTCAGATACTTCAGGTTTGTTCCCTACATTAGGATAACTCAACACAGAATCAGCATTCCTGAGGCTTGAATTTGTCTTCTGAGCTGGGGTTGGAACCCTCACTGCTGGCCTGTGCTGCTCTTTGGCCAAGAGCCTCCCTCTGGTTTTCTAGCTCTTCTGCCTTTGCTGGGTTGTACTCCCTTTTACCCATGTGAGATAGACCTTTACTGAAGTTCCTCCATGAATCTGGAGTTAAGAACTTGTTTCACTCTTGCTTTTGTGAGTTCTGTTAGCTTTAGGGTCTTTTAAAGGTTTATTTAAAGTTGGTTAGGGAAAAATACCAAGAGTTTCCTATTTTCAAGTTGCCATCCTGGGCTACCCCAGGTAGGTTCTTACTGTTTGCCAAGCTCCAAGTCAAACACTAGGAAGATAAATAACACCAGTGGATAGAGCCCTGAACCTGGAGTCAAGAAGATCTGAATTCAAATTCGACCTTAATTATTAGTTATTTTATACTGGTCAAATAACTTAACCCCTGTCTCCCTTTCCTTCTCATCTGTAAAATGGAGATGATAATAAACATAACAACCTCACTGAGTTGTTATGAGATAATATTTGTAGGTTACTTTGTAAACATTAAAGTGCTAAATAAATGCATATTATTATTATGATGATGATGATGATGATGCAAAAGAAAAATAATCCCTGCCCCCCAAAAGTATACTTTCTAATAATGGAAGATAAAACATAAAGGAAATGGAAAAGCAAGGGGTAGTAAGAGATTCTCAAATGAAAGATGACTGCCCTTGGACCCTTTCTCAAAGATGAAGGTTCTAGGATATACTTATCAATGGGAGAAGGTGGCCATAGAGGCAAAGGAAGAAAGAAGCTGAGTCGTGGAGGTAGAATCCAAAAAATGAAAATGATTTATGGAATCAATGGAATTATTCAGCCTATAGAAAAAAATAGACTTAGGGCCATGATTGAGAATTGTCTTCAAGTACATTAAGGACTCTCTGGTGAAAGAAAGATTAGATTTATTCTTTTTTTATTCCTAGAGAGTAGAACTGGGGATAATAGATAGAAGATGTAGAGAGGCAGATTTAGGCTCAATATGGTGGGGAAAATCTTTCCCAAAACTGAAGTAAACCATAAGTGCAATGGGTTACCTTGGTAGATAGGGACTTTCTAATACCCAGAGGTTAGAGAAGGTTATTCTTCTGTATATACTAGTTATACTAGATGGTCTCTAAAGTTCCTTCAAACACTGAAATTCTGTCATGCAGTTGTGGGGAAGGGAGGAGCAAATCTTTCATCAGAACTGCCATTGATTCAAACTTCTGTGCTTTTCTTTCTCTGACTACACTTAAAACAAACAAGTTAATTGCCTGTTTACCTAAAATAGAAGTTTCTGACAAATACATATAATCCTAGCATAGTAATCCATAGTAAGCCATTATCAGATATTATTAACTGTATAACATACTCTCATAAAATTGGACTCTATGCATTACAGAATTAACTTCTTACCAGTCCTATAATTTAATGGGGAATTTTTGCTGATCACTTAAGGATTTCTTTTCAAAATCTCAAACTAATGAAAATCAGAACTACATTTCTAAATATACTTCTAAGATATAGTAATTGCATGAGAATGTGTTATTAAAACATTTATTATAAAACATATCTTCATAATCAGCGCCCATATTCTGTAAGAAATTCAGTACAAAATATTCCTTTTTTGTCACATCCTAACATTTTCTTAATTTACTTTGTCCATGTAATATTTTTTTTGCAAGGCAAATGGGGTTAAGTGGCTTGCCCAAGGCCACACAGCTAGGTCATTATTAAGTGTCTGAGACCGGATTTGAACCCAGGTACTCCTGACTCCAAGGCCGGTGCTTTATCCACTACGCCACCTAGCTGCCCCCATGTAATATTTTGCATAACAATATCATTTCAGACATTTTTAAAAGGAAAAAATAAATAGCCCCCATGCCTCTGAGTTAGCAAGTTCAAAACATATAATAGTTAAAGAATACTAGCAGTTAAAGAAAAATAGACAATTAGTAAATCAATGAGTTGGGATTTCATTTACATTTCTATTGGGACATAAAAGGAGAAGAAGATTTGGGGCAACATTTTTTAGAATGAAAGTTACAGAAGATAACTGACCAATGAAATCACAATTCTAGAATAAAAAGAAAAAATATGTCTTAGTTTAATTTGGACTACAGGTCTTGAAGTAGGTATAGAAAAATGTTGACTGAGTTTGACTACTATCTACAAAATGCAAACTTATTTCCTTTATTAATGGTGATTAATGATCTGTAATCAAGGAACAATCTGTTATAAAACAAACAATTAGCTTATTTCCTTGATATAGTAAACAAAGGATAATTCAAAATTTTCTAATTCTTCTTCCCTTTAATATTCCCTTAGTGCCATGAATATATATTAAATTGACTCTGAAACTCTTAAAATAAAACTGCTTTACTCATTCTTGTTTCCAAGGGCTGAGTAGACCAACATTTCTGAATTATAGAATTAATGACCTTCAATTATTAAACAGGAAATAATGTTCTTCTCTTCATCTACTATATTAATCTTTTTACTACCATAACCTAGATGGATAAAAAAGGAGGGATTTTGGGGAGGTGATGCAAGAAGGATGGCAGAGATGACTGATGTTGTAAAGATAACTGAATGGTTCAGATTACAGTGTCTCATCATTGTTAATTCCCACTCTAGATTTACTCTTGTGTTTGTTTCTAGCTGTTGAATTAAGATCATGAGCAGTCTTGGCAACAATCATCCCAAACTACATTCTGCTTATTCTCCAGTATAGCTGGAGATTATTATAATTTTTTCTGATCAAATCTACAGGAATATTAACAGAAACAACTGCACTGTGAATTTTGTCTCAGATATCCTAGTCAACCAAATATAAAACTGGCATATGGCATAGGAACATGCTACAGATGGCTCAACAGCAGCAATGCACATCTGGCACATGGTTGTTTGATTCTGTATTTGCCAACTAACCAGATGACTCTTTTTGGAGGAAAGCCCAATAAGGGAAATGAACTAATCTTCCCTCACAGGCTCCATACTTTAGCCACTCCTCTCACTCTCATCCATCTGCCCTGTTTCATTCTTGGAATCCCCTACCATTCTTTGCAGCAAAATCAGAGAGTATTTTGGTTCTGTTAGATGGTAAATAGTACCCAGTGCCTCTGATTTAACAGCCACTGTGACTGTTCTGAATATTTGATAGTAGCTCATTTGATATACTGTAAAGAAGGAAGATGGTTTGTTGTAGCTATTCTACCATAGTTAGAATATACTAATGGGATGCAGGAGTAATTTTTTTTCCCAAAAAAAGGATTTTCAATTGCATATTACCCTCTTCACCCCCAAGCTCAGCTCTGGACAAAAATCACCTTAATAAAGTAAAAGGAAATCATTGTCTAGCTCTGCTTTCAAAGCAATTTATTTTCTATTTAAATGTTTCAAAAATATTCTGGAAAAAAGGAAGGCATATTTCCTTGCAGTTTATATCATAGATTAGTGTCAACTATCAGCCTACAAAACTTTTAGAACTCAAAACTCCTGTATAGAGTAATCAATTGTCTGTCAGTGTGTGTGTGTGTGTGTGTGTGTGTGTGTGTGTGTGTGTGTGTGTGTATAGAGACAGAGAGAGATAGAAATAGATTTTGGTTTTCATTGATTACAGAATTACCAACACATGGCAGTGGTTTCATGCTATGACTTGATTTTTCTTTCTTCATGTTAGTTTATGAAGAAAAGTAGACTCAAGGAAGTTGAAAGGACTTGAAAGTTTCTCTAGAAAGGTTAAAGACTCTAAATGCCTGTCCTATTAGATAAATCAAAAAAACAAATGGAAGTTTTGTATAAACTTTTGATGCCAAACTTCCTTAAATCCCCTAGCACTGGACATTTGTGACAGAAGGACTTTAAATGATTAAAAAAAAAGATTCAAGGTGGCCTAGGACATTATTCTCTACTAATGATTGAAGAAAATGGAGGGTTAGATAATCAATGACTGATAAATTTGTTATGGGAAAACTAAGTGCATATGATAGGTAACTGCTGCCAAATAATGCTATGTACAATGCAGAAAATTTAAAGGTTAAAAACTAGACTTCATTACATTTAAGCACAGATTTCGGGAACTAGGAGAATAAACTGGTTTGGGCTTCAAAAAGTATCTTTTTAGGGAAAATTACATCAGAGATAGAGAAAAAATTTTAAGCATATAACAACGATTATGATTATAAAGATCAAACTTGAACCAAATCATAATCTAATACATTCCTTGAAGAAATGGATTTAATTAAACAGACTACAGGAAAACTAAGTCAAGAACAGATTAAACTACATTTAGAAGGTTCACAGTGGTCTGATTTAGAGGGAAGATTTATTTGACTCAAAAATAACTGCAAGAAAGGAGCTAGTTAGGATCTTTCCACAAATAGAGTTAGTAAATCCCCTGAGTTGGTTTAAAAATTGTGTAGAAGCTATATTCCCTTCTTCCTCTCCTTTGTGTTTTTTTTAAATCTCATTAATTTCAAAAGTCTTCCTTCACTACCACTATTCCATGAGTCAGGTTTTAGGCAGGTGAGATTAATATTAACAGGAGACAAGGTTTAGGAGTCAGTCAAAAGTTCAGAAGAAATGACCTTGAATTCCAAATAATTAAAATTCAATTAAAAAAAAAAATTAAAAATTCCCATAACCAGTTCAAGATTAGTGTCCAAACCTAGAATGGAGATGAAATAGGAGAGGTCAAATTTGAGAAGGACTTTGAAATCATGACCTGATAAAAACTCATAGAATTGGTAAAGATTATCAAATATGAACAAAAAAGTCAAAATTTGCTTAGTATAAAACTACACCAATAGTAGTGTGAATCTAAAGATTAATCCATAAAGGGAGAAAGATCAGATGGTATGTGAGTATCATTAGCCAAAAAATTTATAAAAATAAAGCTTTGGTGGCTATTTTTTGGAAAATAGTAGTTCTTTCTCACTGTGGATCATCACTTGGAAGTTGGATTTCAATGATGATTTTAGAAAAAGCGAATTCTGTTTAAGGTATCATTTTGAATAGATGACTAGTGATCATTTTGAACTTTGATTCTGAGATTCTGTGAAGAGAGTCTGGCTGAAGACAAAATTCAGGGTGACCAACTGAAGAGGGTAGAGGGGGTTATCCTAGTAGAAGCCCAAGCAGAAAGCAATCAGGGCAGTCTAGGCAAGACATCAGCATTGCAAAAGTCCATAAAAAGGTAACAAGCAATCTAAATCACAGAATCTAGTCATGGAAGACCTGAGTTACCAAGCAAGAAATCTCTCACTGGAAGGCCTTAGACTATAAGGCCAAAACTCAGTTACTGAAAAACTAGGATAATAGTAGAAATAATAGCTAACGTTTATCTATCATCTTGTAGTATAAATAGCAATTTTCATATCTTTTCTTATTTTAATCCTCAAAACAATTCTGTGATGTTGATACTTCTCAGATAATTGGATGAAAAAATCTGAGATTCAGAAATGTTAAGTGATTTATCCATGGTCATCCAAGTTAGTACCTGAGATAGGGGGGTTTTTCGTGTGTGTTTGTTTTTAGGTTTTTGCAAGGCAAATGGGGTCAAGTGGCTTGCCCAAGGCCACACAGCTAGGTAATTATTAAGTGTCTGAGGCTGGATTTGAACTCAGGTACTCCTGACTCCAGGGCTGGTGCTCTATCCACTGCCCCCACCTAGTCACCCCCAGAGACAGGTTTTAAATTAAAATTTCTCCTTTATCCTTCTATACTATTCTGGCAACAAATCAACTGATAGAGGAGATGCAATAAAATGCATGAAACTGTGAATGTCTATTACGTTTATTTTTTTAGAGAAATACGCATACACAAGCATAGCCGTATACATATTTTTAAATATGTACACACATTATATTATATATATCATATGTAATATATAGGCATAAAACATAGATATAGACACAGACATAGATACCAAAACATATACAGAAATAGACAGACAGAAAGACATTATCAAAGACATAAACATAGATACAGAGTACCCTAAAATCTTTAGTGCAGGGGCAGTTAGGTGGTGCAGTGGCTAGAGGCCTGACCCTGGAATCAGGAAGTCTTGAGTTCAAATCCAGTATCAGACACTTAGTATCAGACACTTAATAATTAATCAGCTATGTGACCCTGGGCAAGTCACTTAACCCCATTGCCTTGTTTAAAAAAAAAAAAACCTAAGTGCAGTTTTAAAATTTATTCGCTTAAAATTGTACTAAGGTTTACAGTACACTTTATATATTAAATTTAAGGCAGTAATAAAACTCTCCTGTTTATTTTGTTCCCTTTAAGTTTTTTCTTCCATGCATTTTTAAATGTCTTATTGTTTTTCTTTTTTAGTTGTATAATATAGGTAATCATCATCACTGCCACATTAGCTCTAACTAGAGCATACTTCATTGGATCATGTGTTAAACTGAACTGTGCTCCCCTTAGTTATTTCCAGTAGACCATATGGGCTCTGGCTCAGTACTAAAATTTAGAAGTTTGGGATGATGGAGAGATTCATTGGCCCCAGTGATAGTAAAGGGTGGAAGGTCATTTCTTGAAAAGCATGAGCCACTGAACCTTAAGAGCCACTAATTCAGTAGACTTTAAAAGGAGATATAGCTTATGCTCTTGCTCTCTTCTTCCCCTTCTGAAATGTATAGTAGTGATGCCTCTCTAATGGAATTTCCTGTGGTCTCTTCCCCACTCCCACCAAGCCAGCACCAATGTCATCGCTCATGATAGTTATGTGAGTCTAAGAGAAGCCTTTGGTCCTTGGTTGCTTCTTATAC
This sequence comes from Macrotis lagotis, assembly GCF_037893015.1. Classification (NCBI taxonomy): domain Eukaryota; kingdom Metazoa; phylum Chordata; class Mammalia; order Peramelemorphia; family Peramelidae; genus Macrotis; species Macrotis lagotis. The sequence continues at coordinate 99,224,658 of NC_133662.1, read as the reverse complement.
CTTTTGTTTCTTTCCCTGGACATAGGTGACCTAATAACAATTTTGGGATAAATGCCTTCAAAGTGACCCTGTATTTTCAAGAAATCAAGCCTTCTGGGTCTGCAATGGGAGCTGAGTGGCAGCTGGAATAGTTAAACCAAATATAGCCTTCTTGGAGATCCTGTAGGATCTCCTGTAGGAGCCTGAGCCCAAGATTCAACCTGACTTATTAGAAGATTGACCTTTGAAGGCATTGTTCAGACAGTACAAAGTCACAATAGAGATGAAATACTGATTCATATTGTAAGAAATAGCATCCTAGAAGAATTATAATAAAAGATTTGGTTAGTATAAGTTAACTATAACTATACTTTAAGTTTTTATCTGCTTATGATGCATATTTCAGCATCTCTGTACTCTGTGGACAAAATAATTATCTTTTACCTAGATCTGCATGGCATATACCTGAATTTTCATTGTATTTTAATTAACTTTCCAGCCTCTTTTGGAGGACATCCTAGACATGAGTTAAATCTATTTCAAATTATTTAGGGTTATGTGATAAGATCATAAAAAAACTATAGGAGTAGACTAGGGACAAGATATATGATTTCATTCATAGGTGCCCCCCCCAATGAGAAAAATTCCTTTACCAATTCAGGGCGGCATCTTCTCTGAAACTTAAGGCTTAGAGAGTTGTCCAGAGTAGGGGAAAAATAAATGACTTGCCAAAAAAGGGGGGAAGGGAGAAATGAACCCAAGTCTTCTGAATTCTAAGACTTGTACTTCTTATTCTGTCACAGCTAATCCTTAGAATTTCCAAGCTATGGGAAAAGGATCCTAATCCTTCATTTTAGAGGCTATCCTCCCCACAAGACTGTACCAGGTCTTAACAGGAGTCAAGAGCCAAGGTCCCTCAGTGGGAAAAAGGGAGGCAACCAACTACCTGAGACAAGATGTTCAGCAAAACAAGCAAATAACTTTTATGTCAAAATGCATAGCTCGTGTTGCATCTCTAATCTATTAGAACTCTGATCAAAGCAACCAACAAAAGTGACTTTGGGGAATTGATGATGAAAAATAGTTAACAGTTATTTGGTGCTTTATACTAAGTCATGACATAATGGAATGAAAGCTAGCCTCAGAGCCAGAAAAAAAAACCCAAAAACTTGGTTTAAGTACCACCTTTGACAGATACTGGTCCTTTGAACTTGGGCAAATGACAACCTCTTAGTGCTGGAAATCAATGGCATCAAACTCAATTGTACATAAATTCCCTGTGGGCTGCATATTGACTTTGTTTTAAAAAGTAATATCAAGAAGGAAGAAGCTGAGCTTTCCCAACATTCTTCCCTAAACAACTTTAAAAATAATGTCTTTTATCAAATTTAGGAGGTCAGAAGGAGCTATCTATGACACTGAAATGGGGGCTGACCTTGAGTCCATGGTACCAACAGCAGCTGAGAACCTTGGAGGTGATAGCAGCAGCAGTTTTCTGAGCTCTCAAATCAGAGACAATAAGGCAATTGAGCAATTAATTGGAAAGAAACTACAGGAAACCCATGTGTTAATAATGGGTGCAGATAGGGAGCTGACAATTCTTCACTCTTTGCAGATTATATATTTAGAGAACCCTGGAGAATCAACTTAAAAACTATTCAAAGCAATTAACAACTTTATCAAAATTGCAGGATACAAAATAAACTCACATAAATCTTCAGTATTTCAATATGTTATCAATAAAAACAGCAGGAAGAGGTAGAAAGAGAAGTTCCACTTAAAATAAATGCAGGCATAATATAATGCTTGGGAATCAACCTGCCAAAACAAACCCAGGAATAATAAGAACACAATTACAAGATACTTTTTATACAAATAAAGACATCTAAAACACTGAAGAAATATCAATTACTCATGGGTAGGTCAAGCCATAATAATAAAAATGATAATTCTACCAAAATAAATTTATTTTTTCAGTGTCAATCAAACTCTAGGATGCCAGGGCTAACAATAGACTGAGCAGCCATTATTACAAATGAGGTTATAGGTTCTATGGAAACTTAAGTGACTTGTCCAAGGCCACATAGCAAATGGCAGAATTCAACAAATCAGTAAGCATTTATTAAGGGTCTGCTCTATACCAATCACTGTGTACTTTTACTGTCCTGAAGATACATAGAAAGATAGGAGAAAAGAAAAGAAGAGAGAAAACAAAAATGAAAGAAAAAGAGAAAACAATTGATACTAGAATTCAGATTTTCACATTCTTGTTCTCTTCACCATAGCTTATGTATATTTCTGACATTCATGAGAAATGATAAATTTTAGAATATTCTAGACCTAAATCATTTATTTTTATATGCTTTTTTCTATATGATATATATATATATATATATATATATATATATATATATATATATATATATATATATATTTGCAAGGCAAATGGGGTTAAGTGGCTTGCCCAAGGCAACACAGCTAGGTAATTATCAAGTGTCTGAGACCCGATTTGAACCCAGGTACGCCTGACTCCAGGGCTGGTACTTTATCCACTGCACCACCTAGCCGCCCCATATGATATATTTAAAAGAAAAAACAGATCCAGTAAACAAGCCTTGGCAGTTTGACTTGCTTTCTACTTGAATTCTTCCCTTAAGGCATGACAGTTGTGCTACCTACTAGTGTTGGGAATTCTTCCCAATTCAGGTGATTAACACCAAATTCAGGGCTCTTGCTCAGATCTAGTTACAAAGACTCAGATATAAGTATTCATTTACGTCATTTTGAAAGTCTGCTAATTGTTATTGTCTGTTAATAGCACTTAATTTATATATGACACTATAAAGCATCCAACAGGTCTGTTCATGTATTATAATCTCAATTTTTACAGGTAAGTAAAATGAGATTCTGAGAATTTTAATGTTATAACCAAAGAAGTAGGAAATGAATGAGACAAAACTGTAACCCAAGACTCCTGGTTGTGAACTTAACATGTTATCTACTGAACCAGAATGACTTGGGAGGAAGTATGGAGACACTCAAATATAAGTCCCATTCAAAAATTCACAGATAAACTATTAAGACATACACACACACACACACACACACACACACACACAAGAATCTCTCCATCCTTCTTTGTAGCTTACTCTCTATCTCAACATAATTTCAAGTGTACTATTACATTCAGTGTTCTGGGTGATTTGTTTCATTCCTATATCAAAAACATTATCTATAGGTTTGCCCACCACATCTCAATTGTACCTGTTGTCATCCTCAGCTGACTGAGGCTGACCTTGTCCTCATTCCAAGACTCATGAATTTCCTGAGACTAACCAGATATTATCCTAGCCTCTGATCACTTTTGTAAACGTCCCTAGTTCTCCCCTCCTGAGATTCCCTAGCTTTCTCTATGGATTTTTGCTTGTTTTGCATAACAACTTACCCTATGAAACTGTGAGATGCTCTCTCCTACCCCAGAACACCTGTAGTCTGGCCAATCCCTCTGCCCTTTCCCTCTTGCAACTTGGTCAGTCTCTCTGCCTAACCCTTCCCACCTGCGGATTGGTCATTCTCCCTGCCTTTGTATTCTAAATAAATCCTATTCTCAGTTCCCTCTTTGGGATACCCCAACACTTTGTGTGTGGCCCCTCAAATTGTATCTCACTTACCCTGATTAAGGACCTCAATTTTGCTGTAAGGGCTGTTTTCTCTTGAATCCACATGGACTCTGGGAATGCTTTGCAATCTTCAATAACATTACAGCAAGGATGATATAACATCTATTCTCTTGTTGATGCTGTGAATGAATGCAAAAGAGTAAAAAACCCTACTCCTTTCCCTTTTACTCCATTCAGTGCTTGCACCATATAGGATCATAGACCCTTAGATCACACATATCTGGATGGAACTATGAAGTTCATCTAATTCAACTCTCCCTTGCCGTTTTAGAGACGAGAAACTCAGGCCCAGAGATGTTAACTGACTTGCCTGGGATCTCACATAAATATTTAGAGTGGTATTTGAACCTTGTTCTTCCAGAGAAGTCCAATATTCTTTCCACAGTTGCATCTTTGACTGTTAAAGACTCTAGTTTTCTTTCTTGGAAATGCATTTATTAATATGAATACTTAAAAATATATTTACAAGTGAAATAGTGCTTTCTCCTTTGCTTTCTGAGTAATGGCCAAACTGCTTTCCTTTCTGATTGACATGAATTTCAGTCCCTAGATCACTGCTAACAAAATAATGTAATTGGAAAGTCATTTTCTTTTTCTGATATCTACCAGGGTTCTAAATTTTTGAAACCTGGTTCACATAACTTTCTTTCCCTCCTCCATTCACTATATACATACACACATTAAAATTGATTCCTCAACATGAAAAAACTAGAAAAGAAAAACACAATACTGCCTTGTTTCACAGGAAAGGGAATGTGACCTTGCATATGAACCAGAATATCAGTGGCATTTTTTAAAATCTATTTCAGTAAGCAATGCTAGTAGACTATTCTTGAATAATTATGGTTGTCTCACGCTGCTGTCTACACTCTAGTCATAAAATTATTTCTTTTTCTGGAACTTTGGACCCTTCTTAGTTCTCCAAGTCCTCAAGTTTCTTATCTTTACAGAAAACAGGCCTCCCAGGATTTCCTGGCCATGTCCACACCATAGCTCAATCTCTTCCAGCTCCCCTTTTATGTGCTGTCTTCTACCAATAGAATGTAAGTACTCCTTTGGAGTCCAGGTAAGAAATAAATCCATCCCCATAGAGCTAGTGATCAGATGAACATCTTACTTGCAGGAGTTGATAATAGTTCTTCACTATCATCACATCTACCTATTCTATTGGGTAGGTACAGGAATAAGTCCTAAAGGTGCTTTTAAATACCCCATGTCCCCCTTCTTCCTCACCAGTTAGTTCTGGTTTTCTTGCTGGGAAACACATTTTTCTGAAGATCCTTCATGATTCATTGATAAGCCCTTTTATTTGGGTTCAAGGAAGCCAATAAATAATAGCAAGCTTTTTAAACTATTTTAAGATTTAACAGGCCCTTATTGTTATAGAACTAGACTAGGGATCCAAGTAACTTCAGGTCTAGTTCAATTCCCTTATTTTATGGATGAGGAAAGGGAAGTACAAAGAATGGACTTGAAACTTGAACCCAGGTTCTCTGACCCCAAATCCCTAAGAGCTTCTTCCCCTATGACAACCTTTATCTTACTTTCATATATCTCATTTAATCCTCACAGTAATCCTTTGAGGTAGATACTATAATAGTTGGTCATCCATATTTCACAGAAGAGGGAACCAAAGTTCAGAGAAATTAAACATTTACCTATGATCATATTTAATAAGTATAACCAAGAAGTTTGAACCTAAGTGTTTTTCTCATGAAAAAAACAAGGCAGTGAGGACAGGAATGGACACATGCATCACTGTTCTCTAGCTACTGAGAAAATATGTGAAACAAGGCCTTTCTGGAAAAGCACGGATAAGGCCTTCTTCCTGAATGAATCAATAGAAACATTAAAAAACAGTGCATTATAGTATCATAGGTTGGCTTCAGGCTTTCACCCTCCAGTGACTTTTGCCTTCTTTGAAGAAACTAGGATTATTCTCAGTTTGCTGGTAGACTAGTTTGACCCAGTCTTGTAAGTGGCCAAATAAACTATATACTTTTGAAGGTCCTATTGGTTATATCCTTCTAATTCAATACGGAGGTTTCATTGTTCACTTCTAAAATTGACAAATATGACAACAGAGAATCGTAAATATTTGAAAGACAGAACAGTAATATACTCTTGGTGGAGTTATGAACTAGTCTGTACTAGAAAGATGGAAAAAAATCCATATTCTTTGAAAGAGAGGCCTTACTTTCAGAATTATGTTAGATATCCAATGATTAGTGAAAGATTAATAATCTTGTTGTACATGAATGTAATGAAATATTACTGTGTTGTAAGATTTAATTAATATAAAAATTTTAGAGAAGCATAGGAAGACATGAACTGATACAACGTAAAGTCAGCAGGATTAGTAAAACAAATATGCAAGACTACAAGATACATGGAAACAGCTACAAAACAATTAAATTCAATGCTATAAATTCATAATGACCAAATTTTGACCAAAAGGATAGTCATAAAATAGTACACACCAACACTGCCCCCCTTTCCATTAGGTGAAGGACCACGGATATGGAAAATTGCATATAATGTCAGACTTTATTGATATATGATTGATTTTGGTGAATTTTTCCTTTTTTCCTGCTTTATTATGCTGCATGGCTCTCAGGGAAGGATAAAATATACACTGAGTAAATAATATAAAAACAAAAAATATAAAATTTCAATTTTTAAAAATTATGCTAACTTAGTTTGGCCCCCAATAAAGATATGAAAATATACCTCCTCCTTACATTTTTGCAAGGGTGCTGACTTGTTTTCATAAATTATTTATTATGAAAGAGGTGACTTTTGGGGAGGGCAAGGATGGATAGATGTGTAATGTTAAAAACAGAAGATATCAAAAATAATTTTTATAAAATCCTATCCTTCAAATAATAGTTCAGATCTGCTCATTTCACCTAATCTGTGACTCCAAGCCTGGGTCATCTAGTTCATTTTGTAGTATTTTCACATGTTTTTTCTCTGCCTATACTTTTTTTAAAATAAATGAATGAGAAGGTGTAAGGTGCTACAGAGATAAATGCTAGCTAAGGAGAAGTCAGAATGGCAAAGAAAAATTATAGTACTTAAAGCTTTGTGAGGAGGGGTCTTCAAAGTAATTTCCACAAACATCCTTGAGAATTGCTGTCTCCACATCCTGAAAGGTTGAAGTCAGTGTGAATGTTCTAGGGACAGCAGATCTTAATGAGTTACAACGAATGTGCAAACCTCAAGTGTAAGAAGGTCTAGGGTCATGGCTCAGGAGCTAATTCCAAGTTCAGTCCACATATCAAATACAACAAACTTTAATTGGACTTAGAAAAGACAAACAGCTCCAGAACCCAGCCGCATTGGTAATTTATGATGCACCCATGAAATAAAGGGATCCTTACCCCTGGGCAATGCAAAGGTCCAAATTTATGGCCATCAATTACTTTTGCCTGACATCCAGGTCAGTCACTAGCCCTTAATGATTCATGTGCAGTGGGAGACAGGAGCAATAGCAAGGAAATAAACAGAGCTTCCATGCTGCAGAAAGGATCTGGGAATGAAGGGAGAATGTAGTTAAGATCTATCTAATTGTTCCTTCTCCATCCCCAACCCTGGCCATTAGGAAAAACCATAGCCTCAGTGCACCAGAAGAGAGAATTTCTTTTCAAAATTTGGTTTCTAAGGAGACATTGAACTTGATTTTCTTCTTTGAAGAGAGGATGAGAAATTTTAAGTTACATTGACTTGCTTGGTATTGCCTATCTGTAAAGTTTTCTTTTTGGTACATTGGCCTACATAATCCATTTGCCAGAGGCAATATGGTCTAGTTAAAATTTCTCTTGACTCAGAGTCAAATCTAAGGTTAAAGGAGGACCATTGACTATTTCTGGAAGCCATGACTTTCTTAAGTTAGTATAAGATTAATCAGTTTTTTTGACTTCTGACTTCTGATTCATGGAGCTTACAGTTCTCTAAAATTCCCAGATATTTTTTTCTAACAAACTATTGTCTAACTAAACCCCCTCCATTTTTGTTAAATTGGTTTTTTGAACCCAAGTATAAGATAATTTTTTGCTTTGGAATCTCATCTTCTTAGATTTAACCCTTCAAGTTCTACAATACATCTATGACCTTAGGTAACAGTTCTTAGATCAGAACCTAGAATATAGCAGGTGCTTAATATGTGTGTGTGTGTGTGTGTGTGTGTGTGTGTGTGTGTGTGTGTGTGTGTGTGTGATGATTTGAATTGATGGTCAAGATATTTTGGGATTTTAACTGTTATTCAATGTGTTAACTATTTCTCCTGGATTTTTATCATCTACAAAGTTGGCAAGCATACCATCTAAGACTTCATCCAACCTGTTAATTAAAAATGGCAACAATACAAACATAGGTCCCTGAAATTCAGAGTCCTTTTTTTGAGGCAATCAGAGTTAAGTTATTTGCTTAGGTCACAGAGTTAGTCAATTAGGTCTGAATTCAAATCCTCCTAACTCCAGGGCCAGTGTTCTATTTATTAAGTTACCTATTTGTCCCTCCATTCAGAGTCTTGAATTCATCAAACTGCACTGACATATGGTATACATCTCTCCAGCTTTTCACCCAGTGATAAGAGGGGGAGGGCGGGAAGGGGAGAAAAGGCAGGGAAGGAATATTCTCATCTGGTGTAATATGATCTCTTGAAGATAAATTCATTTTTATATTTTCATCCCTACAGTCTATCAGTGTCTTGTACACAGAAGATGTTTAATAAATGAAAGAAGTTAGAGACCCAAGACTCTTAGCAACATTCATGATGGAAGAGTAGGATAGGATTACCAGCAATGGTAAATATCTGAATATCTGAATATTCAGTGAATATCTGAATATTCAATGAATATCTGAAAAGATCACTATTTTTTAGCTTATGGGCTGCTGAACTGCTGCGACAACTATAAGATTTTTCTAATGAAATAAATACATTAGACAAAGAAAAAGAATAGAGATTGCATCAAACAACCGACATCTGGGGATATGTTCAATGATGAATCATACCAGAAAAACATCATTAAGGAAGAGCTAGATGCAAGTAATTCCTTGTGAGAGTGCATAGAAGATTAGGTTTGACTGGAAAAACTGGCCTCATGTGTAACTTTCCCCTTTGATTGTCACAGTAAAGTACACTGCATTTTCCCCTGTAATGTTTAGCAGTAAAAACTCTAAAAAAGTAGGGAAGACTATATCCAAGAACCAAGAAAATGGAAAATATTGTATCCTCCTTTCCCAAAGCTGATTTAGTGCATGCTGTTCCTCTTAGGACACTTCATTTCCTGACACCTGTCATTTAAACTGACTGCCTTCCTCAGTTTTCCTCTTAGAATTCTTGATTTCCTTCAAGAGTTCCCTATAATGCTACATTCTAAAGGAGGGTTTTTACCAGACCCTCACTCTCCAGACACTAGTGCCTTCTCTTCAAAAACTACCATTCTCTGAATGTATATTAAGTATCCCCATTTATGTATATATATATATATATATATATATATATATATATATATATATATATATATATGTTTTCTATCCCATAAGAATGCAAGGTTCATGCAGATATGGCATGTTGTTTGGGGCTTTATTATTGTTTCCTTTACACATGACATATCACCTTTACTGGAGATTTGAAAAAAGAAAGTTCTCCCCACCAAAGTTCTTGGTACTGTAAAACAGTTCAAAATTAGAACTGGATATGATTATATAATTGTCATTAAAGAAGATGTGTTATTACTTGAAACATCACCACTACACAACGAAGACCTTGAGACCTTTTCTTCTGACTAAAAGCTGAAACCAGCTTTTTGTGTTGTCCTCTCCCATTAGTATATAGGACTATGTTTCAGTAACAGTCCTTTTCTTTTTTGCTTTCCAAGCACTTAATATATTGCGTTGCACACGGTACTTAAAAAAAGCCTTTTCCCTTCATCCAGAGAACATAGCACATAGCAAATAATTAACACACATTTATTGACTAATTAATTTGAGTATAAAGGAAACCCTCTCTAGAGAAGTATAACCGCTAGCAATCTTTAAGGAGCACTTGTAAGTCAATTCCAAGGACTCACTGACAGAAAAGAATGTTATCTTGGGAGAGGCAACTGAGAATGGTAATATACCTTGGCTCATGGCCATGCCAAACTAGATCAAATTGTCTTCTGATTGTCTAAAAGATAAATACTTTCCTCTCCCTTCAAATGTCACCATCCATCTATTTCTTTTTTTCTCTCCTTCCCTTTCCATAGGCTCTTTCTCCCAAACTTTCTTCCTGATTCCTGCTCTTCTACTTCTTTCCCCTTACTATAATCATTGTCAGTTTCTTTCATTTTTCCATCCCATCTTTCCTCTTAGTTCTATTCCTGCACATTAAATTTCCCACAGCCTGAGATGAAAAAAGGCAAAAATATCAATTAATTCCATCTTTCACATGTATGTGCCAAAATCAATAATTTAAATATATGTATATATGTATATACATATGTGTGGAAGATGGAATTAATTGATGTATATATATTTGTGTAGATATATATATATATATTAATTTCCATTCTTAAATTTGGAAATGAATTATATTATATGTATCTATGTTCTTTTCATCCCTATTTGTATGCATATTAACATCAAGATTCACTGCCAGGAAATAAAATCTTCCTGAGGAAAGAGAGTAGGATTTCTGTTTCATAAGTCTTTATATAACCTCTGGCAGAATGTTTTACAACAACTAGACATATAAATGAATGTTCAACAGCTATTAATACTGAAAATGACCTGAGGTGAACCCACTAGGTAAAATGTTACTATTATATTCTATGATGTCTCTACAAGCTAGGACATAATAATTTGGTCACAGAAGATTGGGAGAATACAAGACTATCAGAGAAGCCATGGAAGCTGATGACATGAAAGGAACAGAAGAACATGGGTTGTTGTGGATAATCCCTTTGATTGGTCAATCACTGACCTTAACTTGAAGAGGGTAAAAAAGAAAGTAATGTAGATAATTTGGCTTAATTCATCCAATAAAGCAGATTCAAACTTCTGTCTGACAATAAGGGAAGCCTAAAGCACAGAGGGTAAGAAAATTATCTTTGGTTTATGAAACAATGACCTTGTGAATTGCCACTGGTGGAACCTACTACTCTCAGTTTGGGATTTTTAGTACCAACTGAAATTTTGTTGGCACAGGAAATAGCCAGTGAAAAAACTTTATCTATAATTCCAGTCAGAATCTTTTCTGTCACTAATTTATTATTGTATCCCTTACACATAGCATATCACCATCACTGGAGATTTGAAAAAGAAAGTTCTCCCACCAAAGTTCTTGGTATGGTAAAACAGTTCAAAATTAGAAATGGATATGATTATATAATTGTCATTAAAGAAGATGTGTTATTACTTGAAACATCACCACTACACAATGAAGACCATGAGACCTTTAGGGGAATTGAGAGATTAGGTATTGAAATCTCTGTTGAGATTTGTTGAGTCTCATTGACTGTAGGTGTCAGATACAGGATTTTAACCAGTCTTCCTGACTCCAAGGCCATCTCATTCTTCATTGTACCCTGTTGTCTCTCACTCTTTCTAAACTTAAACTCTGGGTCTCAGTTTCCTCACTCACAAAGTGAATAATTCTATCTAGATGATGCCCTAATTACCTTTCCATCACTCCCCACCTAAGTACATAACACAAAATACATACAACAGTTAATAATAGGCAAATATTTGTTGAATCTGATTCAGGTTTACTGAAAAGCGACAAGGAACAGAAATTTGTTTTCTCCTAATAAGTCTACTCCCCACCCCCCAAGAGTTAAGCAGTTTAGACTTGCCATATTATCAGAACTGAGAAAATTCTCTCCGTGGATGCAAACAGTAGTTCAGCTTTAACTCAGCTCCTTGGGGAATTTACAGGGTGAGTGAAAAGTAAAATGTCCTACCCAGAGTCAAATCTGTCGATGTCACAGATAGAACTGAACTCTAAAGTTGATCATCTGTTCATTCTGCCATGCTACCTTCTCATAGGTTCAGAATAATGCCTGACTTTAATTTTCCAGGAAGTGAGTACATTGCATAAACCTGTCCATAGTGCATAAATGATTATCTGATTACTGCATTTTGACCCTGAAACAAATGCAATATCATTTCTTCATAAGTTCATGTATGCTAAGTTTGACCTTGTTGAAGAAAAACAGCTGAATAGACATCTAGATAACTACACTGGAACATCAAAACCAGATGTCTCTCATGAGAGAGACTTCTATTCAAGGGTTGTCAGGGATCCAAAAAATGGGCAGTAGAATTAAGACGGAAAAACGACTAATGGGTGTCATTATTAGACCAGCAAAGAGAGATTTGCCTCCACACCTAGGGCAGGTAAGGGCACCATTTAACCATGGCCAATATAAACTTTTCCTCATCAAACCAAAAGAAATACCACAGCTGCGTCCAAAGTCACAAACATTGATATCCTGAAGTTTCCACAGTCATTTGTTTTTATTTTAGGTAACAGCATCCAGTTTGTCAGGAAGAAAAAAGAAAACAGGAAGAAAATAACTCTTTCTTCAAACACCACCCTCCCCGCCTCCTTTGGAACTAGATGAGGAGGAGGCAGGAAGTTAGAATCATAGAATGGTAGAGCTGAAAAGGGCCTAAGCAATCATCTATTCTGATCTCCTCCTTTGACCAATAAAAAAAAAATCGAGACCTAGAGAGGTCTCTTGGCTAAGGTCTCACAGCTGATTCATGATAAAGCCAGAAAGAAATGGGTTTCCTGAGTCCTAGTCAAGTGGTCCTTCCAAGAGATTTCATTAACACTCTCTCCCTGTTCTTCCTCATACCTTAAGCTTCTTCTCCTCTACCCTCCCACATCTACAGGGATGAAGGATGCATCATAGACAGGGAGATGCAAATAAAGAGCACATCAAGTCAAAGCTGCTTCTGGCTTTGAAAGGAGGAGACTGCCTTAAATTCCATTCACATATATCATGTCTTTTTTCTCTGGCTGGCTCAGATCAGTGAGGATAATTAGAATAACTCTCTGGTGGCAGGGCAGGTGGTAGCTGAATGGCTAGAAAATTACACACTTTGCTTCTGTGCTGCCAGAAATCCCTATTTTCCTATTTCTGATGTTGTTCTGAAGGGGGAGGGGGCTTAGAGGGAGGCCTGCTTTTTTAAAAAAAACAAGTTTAAGTAGAGCTACACATAAAATCTTTAGAGAACTCATAGTACCATGTGAGCAGAGCCAATAAATTCCAGGGTCTCGTTGAATAAGAACATTGAGTTAAAATATGGAATATCAACATAATTAGTCAGGGACTAAGTATGAGAGGTAGGAAATTAAGTATGTATGGATTGTCACATATTTAGTTATAGGAATATACTTATTTCTGGAAGAGATGGTATACATACTTTTCTTAGTCTGCACTTCAAAGTCTTCTACCTCTTTCTAAGATATCTACATTTCCAGGCATCTTATGGTACTCCTTTTCATATAAGACTAGGTTTTGACAATATTAAATGATTCATCATTTCCCGAACTGACCTTATAATTTTCATCTCAACACTTCTGTTGTGCAATTCACTGTGCCTAAAAAGCACTTTTATTCTCATCTTCTCACCCCACTCCCATGAACTTTTTTTTGTTTTTTCTTGTTTTTGACTATTAGAATTCTATCTCAAATTCAAAGACTCAGCACATGTTCAGAGTTGTAATTGAAAAGTCTTATATCTGGAGCCATTTAGAGTATGGAGTAGGGAGAATGATAATCCAGGATACCTTGGTGATAGCATACATCTCCATGGTCACTGATTTCATGCAGCCTGTATTGGACAGATCCACAGCTAGGTGACATAGTAGCCATCTGTGCTAGCCAGGTTTATGAATGCCATTGTGGTGGTAGATGCAGAGAGAAGAGGGAGACTCCAAGACATCAAGTCTATTGCACATCATCATCATCCTCACTGATAGCAATACACTCCATGGGCAAATCTCCAGTTAAGGAGAATGCAAGTCACCATTCAGGTACAGTGATACCACCTGAAGCTAGTAGAATGGTATGTGATGGTCACAAGTCTCTTGGAAAAGATGATAATGCCCTAGGCCAGTGAGAGAGAGATGTGGATTTCCTCCACTTACTGCATCATATTGCTGCCTTCTCAATGGAAGTCTGATCTCCTTAAAAAGAAGGGACTGTCTAACCTTTTTCTATTTATAACCTCATTGTTCAGCTTGACAGCTAATATGAAGGCAATAAATGCAAATCCATTTAATCATTCACCAACATCATGTTGCTATCCATTAATTCCAAGTCACCCAGTACAAATGAAATAAGGAAAGGAGATGTCAGATGTCAGTGCTTTGGGCAAAGTTCTATTTATCCCAAGCTAATTACAGTTCTTTTGTGATAGAATAGGGATGTACACCAAGGATAATTTATTATTAAACATTAATCAATAAAATATTCATTCAAAATAAAGAATTAACAACTAACCAATCAACACACATTTTTTACATGCCCAAAAATTGTCAGACACTATGATAGACACTGAAATACAAAGATAAAAGTTTAACAATATCTGTCATCAAGGAGGTTATAAAGCTATATGTATATGTGTATACATATAAACAATCAAATATATGGAATAACAGTTGCTAATGTATTTGCATAAATATTGTATTTTCCAATACAAAATGGAGATAAAGGTATTGAATGTGTAAGAAAGTATACACATATATTATATATATTTGTACATATACATATACATATATAGGCAAATAGAAAAGGATTGTATTCATATATGATATATATATGCAAATATGAAATAGATTTAAAGAAAGTGGGGATGTAGAACTGGAGAAAATAGTAATATTTCATATTTCTTCTTCTTATAGAGAAAGCTGATGGCTAAGCGCAATTAAGGTGCAGGTAAAATTATAACTCCTTTCCTTCTGACCTCCTAAATTCCATTTTGCTTGTATTTCATTGCCTATTCTTTGTGTCACACACATACACATACACACACACAGACTCACACATATTGTGATAGTTATAAAAGTCAGACCCACATAGTGAATTTATATGCGGTGGGACAGAAATGAGAATAATACAGAATGGAAGGCAAAAGAGAAATGGCCATAAGGATTGAAGCCTAGAACCATTTGCTATTTTCTACAGGGTCAGAGGGATAGTAGTTGTGAGGTCTATGATTTCATTAGAACAAAGAACTCTCCATGAGGAGATGTCCATTTTCTGCAGTGTACCTCCATCTTATAGTCTTAAAGTTTATTGTCTGAAAAACATGAGAGGTTAAATGATTTTGCTCAGCATCATATGACTAATATGTAACTGAAAGAGATCTTGAATCCAGATTCTGGCTCCTGAATCTGAGATTTCTATCTTCTGAATTTTGCCACTTCTTTATTATAATATAATAAGACAGGTGGCCAGGGAACCCCAAGTATTCACCTTGCTTTGCATTGTATATAATTCAATACCTTATTTTATTTTAGCCACCTGCAACAACAATGTAATTACATTGCCTTAATTTTCTGCATTTCAAAAGCTCATCAACACCAGACTCTCCATGCTGAGTTATACCTTTATATCTTCCTTTATTATTGTAAGCAAGTGATTGCTACCTGTCCCTTAAGGATTTGAAGACAAAAATGAATTGGTGTTTACACATGTGGATCCTCTAACTGCTATTCAGTATTGCAAATGCAGGCAAAATCCAGTGTTATGTTGAAGTATTCAGTTTAGTCCCAAAAGGAAAGAAACAAGTCAGCAAGAACTAACAAACTAGGAACACTGGTAGCAATATCACTGGTTCAGGATTCTAGAAGTAGAAGAGACCTAAGCAATCATTTATTCCAACAAGTTCATGTTAAAGTTAAGAATTCTGGGCATTTTCATTCAGTGTCCCCCAAGTCTGGAAGACTGTCCTTTCTCTTCTCTGCCTCCTGATTTTACTGACTTCCTTAAAGTTCCAGCTAAAATTTCACCTTCAAAAGGAAGCCATCCTGACTCCTCATTAATTCTGTCTTTCTTCTGCTGATCATCTCCAATTTATCCTGCATATAGCTTAGTTGTACATAATTATTTTCATGTTATCTCTCTATTAGATCAGGAGCTTCTTGAGAGTAGGAACAGTCATTTGTCTTTCTTTGTATCCCCAGTATTCAGCAAAGTCCTAGTAACCTACTAGATGCTTATTAAAAGTTTATTGACGGGGTGGCTAGGTGGCGCAATGGACAGAGCACCGGCCCTGGAGTCAGGAGTACCTGAGTTCAAATCCGGCCTCAGACATTTAATAATTACCTAGCTGTGTGGCCTTGGGCAAGGCACTTAACCCAAATGCCTTGCAAAAGAAAATCTAAAAAAAAAGTTTGTTGACTGATTGACTTTGTAGGTTATGTTTCTTCCTTGTTTATTGTCACAGAGCTAGATGGTGGTTAACCATCCACTCACTGCATCATCTTGCTGGGGATATCCATTCATATAATTTGAACAGATCTTGAGTTGTCCCTCAATTTGGGAAATTTTAACAATTTGGAAAATCCTATTGTGAAAAATTGTTCCATCAATGCACACATCAGTCATATATAACTCAGTTTAGCATGGGCAGAGAAAGCCATATCAACTACATATAACTGAGTTTGGCACCCACCTAGTGTCATCTAATGAATGATTCATTCTCATTCTGACAGCCAAAGAAAAATTATTGGTCTCTGTTATCCTCAAATTCTAACTTCCTCTCTTCTCTTTGAATTGTCATGAAAAGGGACTTTCAATAAGAGCACAGTTTCCGATATTTATGACCAATTCAGTTTGTGTTTTCCTAGAGTCAAAGATAAGCATCTTTGCTAAATATCTAATATGGTCTTGAAATGAACTGGTCAATATCTTATAAATTTTAAAGTTTTCATCTGGCACTGATAGGGGCATATTAAGTCAATGTAAAGGTTTCAAGATAGAGTATTTGAGGTCAAGTGACTGGAGTAGAGAAATAGCTTTGTGTAAAGATTTCTCTAGTCTCCACATAATTTCCTTTCGAATGAAAAATATACCCTTGAAATTTTGGTGGAATGGTAGAAGAAAGCATGAAATAAATAGCAATAAGTGCCAAGGGCTCTCTAGCTTTAAAAAGGAATTAGAAACCAAGAACATCACAAAGATGGAAGACAAAGCAATGAGGAGCAATAACTAAAACTTTTTTGCCATCCTCTTGTCTCTTAAGTATCCTTCCTATCACAAGTTTGCCATCTTTGGTAAACCTGGAGCCCTGGACCACAAGCTAATATAATGAATAAAGGAAGCAAAAGATTAGAAAATAATACTTTATACACAATACCCACTAAAATAGACAATGCACAGTGGAAATATATAGATATAAATGAAATCTAATAGAAGAATTAGCTAACATAATTGCTGACAGAATCAGTATCTAAAAAGACATAAACAAAGTAGAATGCTGAACCAAATTCTTTCTCAGTACTCAGCGAATTAGTGATTACAGCGATATGCATGTTTCTTCCAATGTCCAATGAGGTGGATTGCAAACCACCCCTGCCTGCCAATCCTCTCATCTATGTCCTCCCATAAATGTGTCCCTTAGGATACAACACAATATATTGGTATCCTTCCTCATTTTCTTTTGATTTTTCATAGATACCAATGAATATAAATTAATCGATCTCTATCTCACTTTGTGCCCATGTAATCTTCTCTTTTAAAAGTGTGTTTATTTTATGAATTCTCCTAGATCACTATTCCTACATATTTTCTTGTTTATAATGTGTTGCAGATCTCTCAAGTCTATCAGATATATGTACATGTATACATATATGTGTCTGCATTTGCATTTAAATGCACTCTAAAGGATGAGCTATAAAGGTTACATATTCATTGTAGTCTGACCAACAGGCATTTTTAAAATCTATTTAATTTTCCTCTATATGGTTAGCTAAGCAAAATTTTTTGAATAATTATAGAACTTATTTAGTAAGTTCTGTATTGTTCTAGCACCACTAAGGTGCATATACTTATATATGTATCTGTATATATCTATGAATATATATGCTTATGTATGTATATATACATTTATACATATATATATATATATATATAATATACATGAGTGTAATGGATGTGTGTTGGTAAATATACACAAAAAATTCAAATACACTTATGGATGAAGTTAATGGCTGACCATTCATGAAAGTCTGGATAATTGATATTTTTTATCCTTTTTTTCCCCATATAAGAAACTCTTAAGTGATTTTAGGTCTCAAGGTGAAAATTTTAGGACTGATATTGTCAAGTCTAAAAAAAATGCTTATTAATTGCTTACTGTGTGCCAGATCCTTGCTAATCCTAGAAGATATATATACATAAAAAAAACTGTCCCTGCCATCATAGAGTTCATATTTTAATGGGAGAGGCAACAGTCAAGCAATTATGTACATACAAGTTTTGTAGCAGTTAATTGGACATAATCTCAGAAGGAAGGTAATAGCTTTAAAGAGCATCAAGAAAGTTTTCTTGAAGAAGGTGGAATTTAAGCTAAAACTTGGAGGAAATCAGGAGGCAAAAAAAGAGGAGAGAGAACACTTCAGGCATGAGATAGTGGGGAAAAAACACTGGATTTATAGTCAGAGAATCTGAATTCAAATTCCAACCCTGCCATCTAACCTTGGAAAAAATCACTGAATCTCTCTAGGTCAGATGCAAAATAATAAGTAGGAAAAGACATCCTCTAAAGTCCCTTCCAGCTCTAAATCTATGATCTGCAAACAGGAATGTATGAAGGAAAGCACAAAGGGACTGACTCTTTAACTTAGATTTCAGCCTGTTAACTTTGTCATAAGGTTAGTGAGCATCTTCAGGTAGTATCAGTTTCCCTCTTGTTAATAACCAAAGTGTCCTCAAAAAAAATTTTCTATGATTTTATGTATTCTAAGAAAATTTCTATAGATGCATGGTAGATGACTTATTGGAGGGAAACCTTTAAAGTGATGCTTTTTTTTCTATTAATATTCTCCCCCAAATAATCAAGTACAGTGAGAAATGGCATTCTCTTTATCTTTCCATTAACTGTATAATGGTAAAGATATGATCTATGGTAGAATACTGCTTATGAAACCCTTTCTTTTCCTTCTTAACACTCAATGTGTGGGTAGATTATCATCATTAGCATTTTATATGAATAGGAAAATAGGAATACATATTAGTAGTTATTAATGATCTGTCATTGAAAAATAATCCAGCATCTTTTAAATTGTATCTTTTCTAGGATGTTCCTCCTCTCTCTCTCTCTCTCTCTCTCTCTCTCTCTCTCTCTCTCTCTCTCTCTCTCTCTCTCTCTCTCCTCTCTCTCTCTAGTTTACTTCAATTGCTTTTTTCTCATGTCTCCAAGTAGCATATGTAAGACTATTATGTCATTGTTCAAATATAGTTGGCTTACTGTCCTTAATGGAAAAAGAATTTATTCTAAAATCTTTTCATATATATCCTACCTTTCATCTGTTATTCTCCTTCAAGTTTCATTTTCAAATGTTACATAAGACTAAGAGTCACTTTGTATATTTCTTTTTTTTATGAGATTCAATGGACAAAAATCATCCAGTAGTCATACTACTGGAGATGATACCCTTTGTACTTAGGCTGGTCCTCAGAAAGCAAGATCCATTCCAATACTTAGGATAAATTAAAATCAACTATACCAGAAAAGGGTGAGAGCTACTTAATTGCATAAGCAAAAAAAAATGACTTGAAGGTCTGATTAAATCATGTACTCAATTAGAGTTATAAAATGACATGAATCTAATGTTCATAGAGTTCAAGTTCATGAAGAAAAGTATGATGCCCAGAAAAAAAAATGTGATTGTTTTACTGTAATCTGATTTGTTCAGACCACATGTGGAATTTTGCTTTCATTTCTTGGTGCCATGTGAATATTTTAAAAACTGGATGTATATTAACAAACTGAATGAGTTAAAATCATGGTTCTGCTACTTAGTATTTGTGTGACCTTAGGTAAGTCACTTCTGTTGTCTTAGCCTCAGATTTCTTTTCCTGGGCTAATGTAACTTTGTGGGGACAGAGGCCTCAGAGATCAGCACCACTACTGAAACAGAGTATATTATGAAAGGATCAAAGATGATCTAGAATTGAAAGTGTCCTTATAGGTTACCTAGTGCACATCCTACATTTTATAGATGTGGAAATTGATGTTCAAGGAGATTGGAATAACTAGCTCAACCTCAGATAACTGGATAATCTCAGATAGTAAACATATCAGAGGTGGATTGGAATTGTAGTCTAAACTAATGGTGCCAAACTCAAATAGAAATAAAACATATTGACTTGGAATATCACAAATTAACATTATATTATATTGTATTGTATTTTTATTTATTTTATTAAAGATTTCCTAATTACAGTTTAATTTCATTTGGGCTACACACTTTGGGGCTAGGGTTCATGTATTATGAGTTTAACACTTTTATTTTTTGAGGAGATTGAAGTTAAGTGAATTTCCCAGGGTCATAATACTAATAAATTTCTGAGGCTGGATTTGAATTCTGCTGACTTCAGGGTCAGTGCTCTGAATCACCTAGATGCCCCTGATTTTGACAATTTGATAGACTTGAAGAACTAGTTAAAGATCTTAGTCTTCCTAGATCTCTTTTGGGATGATTTACTTTTATCTAGGGAACTTTAATAATAATAGTAACAACAACAACAACAACAAAAACAATCTTACATTTGCAGTGTGCTTTACACACATTATTTTATTTAACTCTAATAATAATTCTAAGAAGTAAAATGACAATTTTCATAACTTTCAATTTATAAAAGAATACTAAAGCTCAAAGAGTCATGGGGACATAGGATTTAGAGTTTCCAAAGAACTAAATTATTCTCTAATTCAAATTTCTCATTTTACAAATAAGGAAGAAGAGGCTTAGAGATATTAAATGGCATAGAAAATGACTCATATTCAGTGTGTTTTCTAATTAAATCATGCTGCTATCTATGGGATTCACTGAGTTAGGCTCCTCTTGGGAATAGGAATGGGGGAGGAGAAGGTGAATATCTTATGCTTTTCATCCAAAAGAGTCATTGAATTGACCCACTGTGGGGTCAAGGAGCTGGGAGGAGGAGAGTGACAGAGATGACTATTCCTAGTCCTTTGAATGGAAACTCCATCTCCATAGGATTTAAGGTCCTCATATTTTATAACATTCCAGGCCTAGAGAAGGAAGGGTTTAAATTTAAAAAGCTTAAAAAAGGATGAATGGGTTCAGGATAGGTAGGGAGGATTCCAGAGTCATGGAAACTAGAGCAATATTATGAGTATAAATGAGCTCTAGATGGTAGATATGAAAATATGGAGGAAATAATGAAAGGGATACTAGAGAAATAATCAATACAACTGTATGTCTGACAAAAAATGGCAATTATAGTTGAATGAAAAGCATATCACTTAGGAATCTAGTGAGTTTTTAGGAACCATTTGGAAAAGTTAATCTAAGAGTTTTGAAATAGAACATGCCAAAAAGCTGAAGTCATTCTTCCCTTAATCGATACTAAACACTACTGGGTTGTTCTCCATGGTCTCATCATTCTTTACTCTCTACTTTAGTGCCCATGTTTCTCCTTCCCCATCTAATCATTCTAGTCCTGCCAATGCTTCTTCAGTTGAGATTCTAGATCAGTGGTTGTTGATCTGGACTTTGTGGATCTTCATGGAATCATTGATGGATTTCTAAGGATACATAATCTTGGATGAGAAAAATTTGCATATTTATTTTTACTGATCTCCAACTGAAATTTAGCATTTCTTTACATTATGTTAGCAATAAACTATATTAGTTTTAATAGTACCAGTAGACTTTATCACAATAGAAATCACAATTTGAGTTTAAGATTACAATTGTTTCTGTTACAATTACAATTCTCTACTTCTAGTCAATTTACACCTCAAGAGTAGGTGGTGGTCAATTTATATCTCCACCCAATTTTCTTTGTTACATTTACAATTCTTTGCATCTTTCCCCTGCACCTTATTCAGGACCAGATTCTTCTGGACCTTTCAGAGTCCAGCAAATACATAGTTTTAAGGAACTTTTGAATATATTGTGAACAAGGAATATTTTTAAACAACAAAAGAATTAGTCCAAAAAGTAGGTAAATGTTCCTACAATTCCATCACAATATGCAAACAACCTAATGCAAAAGAATGTTGATACGCTTATTTAATTTTTCATTGGAAAAACATTTCTTTTTCTACTGCAGTTTTTCATGCAGCTATTTCTAGTTACAGTAATATAATTTGACAATGAGAGTTATTATAGAGCAATGCAATAACATGCTAAGGTTATAAACTGATAATTTCTGTGATTTTTCAAGACAAAAAATAATTATGATTATTTTTCTTAGTAATTACAAATGGTAATTATACTTGAAGTTAACATAAAAGCTATAAACCAATAGATCAGAAATTATACTGTTGGTAGGCGACCAATAAAAGTTTCCACTTCCAGTAGTAACAGCCAATTTCAAAGGCTTTAGCAAATTCAATATGGATAACAGCCTTCTTGCCAAATATACAAGAAAGATTACAAGGCATTTTTAGGCACTGAAAATCCGCTCCATTTAAATGTGTAAGTCAATTATGTATACAATTACCTCACTTTATGCACATTATAGATGCAGATCATCTATGTCTTACTAAATTAACTGAATAGATGCAAACTACCAAAATTAAGATATAAGACCTCAGACTACAAAGCCTTCAGAAACTTTAGTGTACAAAATCAAACCATACAAAAATCTCTCCCTTCAAACAACTTCTTTCAACAGGAATAGGCCTCAAAAATATATTTAACAGATTTATCTAGATAATACTTAAATACCTGAAAGTTCTGAGTTTTGTTTTTCCTTATCAGCGAACTACTGTGGCTGGAATTGTCTCCATTAATGTTAACTGCAATGGATGGTTTAGAATATAATACCTAGGGAGTTACCCCAGGTATGCAAAGGTTACATGATTTATTTAGCTAATAAATGTAAGAGGCAAGATTTGAATGCAAGTTTCACTCACTCCAAATTAAGCCCTGTATTCAGCTCTGCCCTGTTGCCAACTGTACCAATGTCTCCATTGTATTCATGTCAACTAAAAAGGATCTCTTCTTTTTCCACAGAAAATAAATTATGCAAATGCATGACTAGTTCTACAGACAACTTAGATATGAAAATATATCTTAACCACTAAGGTTTTAAATACTGAAATGAGATTTTTTTTTTAGGACTTGAAGATACAATGAGATCTTATAATACATAAAATATGAACTAAATTAGTTATGTAGATATGAGTCAAGAGCAGAGAAAAGGCTGTTTTAGTCATTTTTCAATTGTATCCTACTCTTCATGACCCCATTTGGAGTTTTCTTGGCAAAAACACTGGTTTCTTCTCCAGTTCATTTTACAGATGAAGAAATTGGAAGAAATAGGACTAACTGACTTGGTCAATGTCACACAGATAGGGCCAGATTTAAATTCACAAAGATGAGTCTTCCTGACTCCAAGCCTATCTATCCACTGTGACACGTAGCTTCCCCAGAGAAGAGACTTACCAGGAAGTAAAACAAAAAGCAATTTCCAAGTAGCAAATTACTAACAAGACTAATCTGTACAAATTCAGAATTTCATATGGTAACATCCTTTAACTCAGGCTTTGATGTAATGATTTTGTATTACCCCCCATCTCCATCATTGCAAAGACAATGTGCCTTATACAGAGGTGATAATGATTAAAAATTCATTGAATACGTTAATAAATGAATGAAAAATGAACATGGCTCACTCACAAAAAGCTCACAAATTTTTATTCATATAGTTAAATCCATTCTAAAGATACACTGTGATTCAAAGGCTGGTGTTGGAGTGAGAATGACCTGGGTTCAATTTTTACCACTCACAAATTCTACCTAGTTCTGTTTCCCAGGCAACTATAAATCACAGATGAATAGGTGAACTGCATCACACAGAATTGGCCATTGATGAAATTGCAGCCTGCTCCAAAACCCCACTCTAAGGTATGCATTGTGGTGAATATTAATTCATATCTCCTATGTATATAGTGATGTACTCACAATCTTCTCCCACCCAACAGCCCCCTTCACAGTTTCTGGCAAAAAACTAAGACTTAAAGACTTGTTTAATGACTGAAAGGTGCTGTATTTACTGCACAACGCCAGCATCATCAGAGGCACAATTAAACTCCATTGTAACATTTTACAACTCTAAAATAATTGTGAAGGAACTCTAAGAGGGGAGGCTCACTAAAAGTATCCAGTGTATTTATTAACACAATACCCACAATACTGGGATTGTGTTTGCAGAAAGCAATTATTTCAAATCTGAATCATTTTTAATCTGCACTTTCAAAGCTATCATTCATAAGGTACTAAATTATCAGAAACTTCTGAATGTCAATATATTGAAGCTGACAAGAGCTATATAATAATTAAAAATTATTCCAATTCCTCAGTGGCTATCATAGTAATCAGTATAAAAGGGAAGGAGAAAGTGAATAAGAACATTACAAATACAATCTCTTTAAATTATTGCGACAATCCTGGGAGACAGTTGCTATTATTCTTCACTTTCCAGATGAGGAAACTGAAGCAGGTGGAGATTAAGTAACTAATCTAAAATTCCAAAGCTAGTAAATGTCTGAGGCCAAACTCGAACTCTAGTCTTCCTCATGCCTGGAACAGTACTCTGTCCTCTGCATTAGTTAACCTTCTTTAAACTCGTTAAGGCAGGGATGTCATTTTTTAAAAACTCATTTCTTTTATTAGAAATGTCTTGGTTAATTTATATTTCAAATAAAAATAATCACCATGGTTGAATTAGTCATTAAGTTTCACATAGAAAGAATGTAGGTGTGCGTGTGTATATATACCTCATATATATATATATATATATATATATATATATATATATATATATATATATAAATGCATTCAAATAAACACTTATTAAGTGTCTATTATGTGCCAAGAAGAGAGTGTGCTAAAAACAGTCTAAACAAGAGAGGCTTTTAATCCAACAGAAGATAATACATAAAGGGAAACTAGAAAATGGGGGAGAGAGGAGAGAGAAGGAAGAAAGTGCTCAGGTTGGGGATCATGATGTTGAAGTGAAATCCACCTAACAGGAAATAAAGACTTCATATATGTGCATGTGTATGTGTGTACATGTAGATGCATATGTGTCTACAGATGTGTGTATGTGCATGTATATGTCTTTATATATGTAAGTATGAATATAAATGTGTAACTCTGGGAGGAGTTTTTTCTATACCTGCAGTCATCTAATCAGAGGAGTAGAAGATATATATATATATATATATATATATATATATATATATATATATATAATACATTCAAATAAACACTTATTAAGTGTCTATTATGTGCCAAGAAGAGGTGTGCTAAAAACAGTCTAAACAAGAGAGGCTTAAATGGGGGAGAGAGGAGAGAGAAGGAAGAAGGTGCTCAGGTTGGGGATCATGATGTTGAAGTGAAATCCACCTAACAGGAAATAAAGACTTTATATATGTGCATGTGTATGTGTATACATGTAGATGTGTATGTGTCTACAGATGTGTGTATGTGCATGTATATGTCTATATATATGTAAGTATGAATATAAATGTGTAACTCTGGGAGGAGTTTTTTCTATACCTGCAGTCATCTAATCAGAGGAGTAGAGGATATATATATATATATATATATATATATATATATATATATATGTATGTATTCTTTTTTTAATTTAAGGCAATGGGGCAAAGTGACTTGCCCAAAGTCACACAGCTAAGCAAGTATTATGTGTCTGCACCACATAGCTCCCCCAATTTATGTATATATTCTTAAAAAGGAAACAAGTAATTAGTAACCATCTCCTAGAGGCCAGAGTCTATGTTCAGTGATTTACAAATATCTTTCTCATAACAACCCTGGGAGGTAGATGCTGTTATTACCATTGTGAAAATGGAGTCTTGACTGCAGTAGGTTGCACAGCTAGTAAGTTGTCTAAAGTCAATATGAACCTTGACTCCAGGTCTAGCTCTCTATAGCCACCTATGGGTACAGGTCATAAAGTATTTGTTGTTTTAATGAAAATAAACTACTCATTGACTAAAGTGGAGTCTAAAGGCCCCCACATCATTCAGCAAAGAAAAGTTGCATAGAAGTCATTAGTTATCATTCATCATCAGCTCTTTACCTCACCTCTCTGATCCAATCAATCACAGAAGTCTGGTCAATTCTATCTCCACAAAAATGTCTTACCTCTTTACCCTTCTCTTTACTCACAAGGCCACCAATTCGGCTCAATCCCTCATGACCCATCAGCCAGACTATTACAATAGCCTTCTAAATGTTCTTTCTGCTTCATTTTTCCCTTCTCCAAACCATTCTTCATACAACTGTCAAAATGATTTTTCTAAAGAACAGTCTTTACAATGTTACTTCCCTGCTCTATAGTCCTATCACCCAGGGAGTAGGGGTTTTTAATCTGGGGTCTGTGACTTTACTTTGGATAGGACCAAAAACAATATTGAAAAAACAACAATCAATGGGGCAGCTAGGTGGCGCAGTGGATAAAGCACCGGCTCTGGAGTCAGGAGTACCTGGGTTCAAATCCGGTCTCAGACATTTAATAATTACCTAGCTGTGTGGCCTTGGGCAAGCCACTTAACCCCATTTGCCTTGCAAAAATGTAAAAAACAAAACAAAACCATATCCTTATTTTCACTAACCTTTAATTGAAATTGGGCAGCTAAATGCTACAGCAATTAGTGTGTGGAGTTATCCCCTTGAGTCCAAATCCGGCCTCAAAAACTCACTAGTTTTGCGACCCTGGGCAAATCACTTTTCTTTGTTCGCCTTAGTTCCTCCTTTGTAAAAAATGAGCTGAAGAAGGAAATGGCAAACCATTTCAGGATCTTTACCAAGAAAACCCCAACAAAGAAATGGAAAATGACTAAAATGACACTTAGCCTTTCCTTAAATTTTTTTGGAACATTATTCTGAGAAGGGATGCATAGGCTTCACTAGTCTGCCAAAGGGTCCATGGAAAGCTTTATTTTAAATCAAGTACAGACTCCCCTTCACAAACTGGTTCCAATTCACCTTTATTGGTTTTTACTCTCTACTATGCCCTAACCTTATCCCATGAAGCCCAAGAAAACAAATGAACTACTTCAACGGCATTAGGACTGTCAATATCTTTAACTGACTCTAAACTGTGCCTCTATCCCCAGAACTCAAATGGGCGTCATTTAGTGGATTCTGGCCAGGGGGAAGGTCTATTGGGACCAAGGAGCCAGAAATCACACTGCACTAATCTAATGTCTTCCATGAAGCCTTAAAGGTCATCAGAAAACCTTCAAGAGTCGCTTGTGATCACACTATTGGACATTTTTTATACAAATGGTTCTTGGAACAGAGTAAAGAAAAATACATGCTACTGTCAATCAATTTGGTATATGAGTATATGGGCTCTTCAAGGGTGTACTGGTAGTTGTTTAACAAACTGCTCTCAAAAAAAGGTAACTACTTTTCAGTTTAGTTTACTGTAACATTTATTTCATCAATTTATTACATCTAGATTATCAATCTTACAACACATCAAATCCTAATTTGTACTGTTTGCTGATTTCTAATGTATAAATGCTTACACGGAAAATTTAACTTTGCTTTCTTTTCTAATTTCAACAAATCTTTGGGTCTCCTCAATATGAGTCAAGCACATTGGAAGCAAAGGAAATTTCATTTTTGTCATTGTATCCCCCAGTCCTTAGCATAGTGCTAGAAACATAGTAAGTATTTAAGAAATGTCTGTTGATCAATTTGAAGTATATATATATATATATATATATGTATATATATATATATATATGCATATATATATTATAAGTTGATAAACATATTTAAATGAAAAACCTAAGAAAGACATTTCATTGTTAAATATTTTCAAGTATGGATAAAATTGTAGGTAAACTGCAAATATTATGTTCTGGTAGTATTTTTATAGATATCAAAATATCACCAATCTAGACCTCAAAGGGAACTTAGATGCCACCTAGTTCAATCTGTTCCATTTATCTATAAAGATATCAAGATTCAAAGAAGTTAAAAATCACTTGTCTAAGGCATATTCACAAATGGAATTACATCTCATGTTCTATGAGTATAAATTCAATACTATTTCTACTACATTATGATATCTCATTCCTCCTATTAGACTGTTTATTCCCTTACTCTCATATCTTGTTTCTTCTCTTATTTCTATCCCCTAACCAAATGTATATAGTTGGTACCTTAAATGCTTTTGCTCAATTAAATTGAATTGTATTATTCCCTGAAATACATATATTCTTGTAAAACGTATCTTCAAAACAAAAGTCATTACTAAAATTCAATGTAAACAGTGACTAATTCCATAAAATTGGCATCTAAATATTCTGCTCCATTTATTATGCTTTGGAATAAAAGAAATAAGTTCAATTAAATTTTTTAGAGTTGAAATATTAAATAATATTATAAGGTTCAAGAATTTAAAGAGAAAAATTAAATTTTAAGCATTTATAATGTTTTCTCTTTCATATCCTTTTTCATTAATTCTGTTTTTGAGTTCTTATATGCCAGATACATTAAGTCCTGATGCATTATTCCACAGTCAAAATTACAATTTACTCAGAAGTCACAATGATGGGGCGGCTGGGTGGTGCAGTGGATAAAGCACCGGCCGTGGAGTCAGGAGTATCTGGGTTCAAATCTGGTCTCAGACACTTAATAATTACCTAGCTGTGTGGCCTTGGGCAAGCCACTTAACCCTATTTGCCTTGCAAAAAAAAAAAAAAAAACCCTGAAAAAAAAGTCACAATGAAATCTAAAACCTTTCCTTTTCTATACGATTCCATCCTATTTTAGACATACTCTTGAATCTGAATTGCCTCAGGTGGTAACTGAGAGACTAAGAAATTTAAACCTTATATCCTTGAGTCATTTCTGGATCGCACTTTGACCCTACCTCCAAGTGTTTCTCTGTCCAGCCAAGAAAGATGTGTTTTCCTTGCTTTTTTTCACTTTGAATGTTACTCTCAAACTGAAAATTAGCAGACAAAAATGTGACAATAGTTAACTCTCTTCAATTGCCCTGATTATTTTACATAATAATAGGAAAAAATTTCCTTTCATCCCAGGGCTGAATATTTTGTGCCAAATTTGGGCCAAAATACAATTTCACAAGGGATCAATTATAGTAGCAGTTGATGTTCCTAACTACCCTATTAATGAATCTAAAAACGACTAAATAACAAATTAAAATTTGCAGAAAATGTATTTTTTTCAATGTAACATGCTCCCACACTGAAAGAGTTAAACCTATATTGCTTTTGTGCAACTAGCCCAGTTTAACTAATGTGAGTCCTTCTGTGTTCTGTTGGGATTTTTCAGTCCACTTTCTAGCCCAGTCTGTCTTTTAAGGAAACTCTATAAAAAGTCACCTTTTAAATGTCACATATTTTTAAACACAGAATATATTAATACTTTAAAAACGGTAACATCTTAATAAGAGATCATGAATAATCTTCATACATGTGTCATATTAAAAAGAATTGCTCTTAAATGCTAGCTATTATTATGCTATAACCAAACAGAAATAGATGATGACAATAGTACCATAAGCTAATTTAATCAGGAATATCTTGGATAAACACATAAATTATTAAAATTATCATACAGAAGTCCAGATAAATCAATATACACCAAAAAATTCTACAAAGCAAAAAATTTCTCATAGTGGGATTATGATTCAATGTTTATCTAGGTATGGGCAATGAACATACTATAAAAAAGGCTCTCATATTTGTTTAAACATCAGTTTAAGTTAGTCACAAAATTTAAATAATAATAATAATAATATCCAGTCTAGATTTTTTAGAATCAGTCATTTTAGATTAAATAGAGGCATTATTCAGAATACTGAGGATGCAGCTGATTAGTGCATCTTAATGCAATACCTTACTATATAGTTCCAAAAAAACTAATATTTCAGAAGAATAATAGATACAATATGGCAAGCATAAACTTACTAAATTAAGTACACTGATGCATGAAAGAATTATCATATTTGAGATTATTATATTCCCCTGAAAATTGGAATATACCTTGTTGGAAGAAGCAATATCTTCTAAGCTCTCTGAGATAGAACTTTTTTCCTTGGGCATAGTTTGAATGAAAAAAATGCTTCTTTCACTGAATTGAGATATAGATAGATATATGTTCTTTTTTATGAAACTAAAATCTTGCTTGATTTATTTTATATAGGTGCTACTGTAGTTCAATATATCTGAAAGACTTTAATGGATAATACAGTATTTGTAAAGGTGTGCTTAAGAATCTACAGCCAATTCTAACTTTGGCTTCTAAATTATTTACTGTGTCTTGAGAATGAATGAGTAAAATTTGGTGAATAAAACTTTTGGTTTATACTTTATTGATAATTTACTAACCTTTCACACAAACTGGAAAAAATATATCAAAAATATATTTTAAGGTATGCAATAAGAGCTTTGATGAAGAAATCTCAACACTATTAATATTTATTTTCTATAACAGCCCTAGTGATACGCAAACACAAAGGAAGACCAAGGTATATGTTTTCTCCCTAATCTTTTTATTTCCCAGTGAAATCACTACATCACTGGCCACAGGGAGTATAAAACTTTATATAGAAACCTCTAACACTAGACATCTGGTTAAAGTCTTTCTTGGTCCTTTGCATCTGTATCAATATCACAAAGACATGAAATTTTAGATTTGGAAGGAAAAATGAAGATAATCTAGTCTTACCGCTCTGGTTTATAGGTGAGAGAATAGACTCAGACAGGTTAAGGGACTTTTAAAGCATCAGGGCAAAGAGGCAAATAAACTCCAAATGGTGTTTTTTCCAAGTTCTGTATTTTCCTTTCCACTAAGCCATCCCTATGATTTATTAATTAACAAACCTATTTGAAGTCAGGTAGGTGGTACAATAGATAGAAGACCTGAGTTTAAGACCTAAATTCAGATTCTTACTAGCTATATAACTGGACAAACTGAACCTCTGCCTCAGTTTCCTGATCTGCAAAATAGGAATAATAATAATACTGCCTAAGGTTTATTGGTGAGGATAGAATGAGATGAGATTCATACTTGTGGAGCACTTGCAAATTAAAAAAAAAAACTATATTAGTGTTTCCTATTGTTTCTATTGGAAGTAGCATAGGAATTTAAACTAAACTACCTTTGAATAAAACATATAACTTTCCAAATATCTTTCAGGAGAGTGCAGCCCAAAATACTTATTTCTAAAAGCATCCAATGACCCAGGCAAGGTTCCTTTCTTTTCCTGCTTTGCCTGATATGATTTTTTTGCTGTCTTTTTAAAAAAGGAATTTAAGTAGTTTAACTTTTAAAATTTATTTTTAATTAATTTATTTTTTCCAATTAGATAGCTTTCAACATTCCTTTTTTGTAAGATTTTGAGTTTCACATTTTCTCCCATCCTCCCTCCCCTTGACAGCAAGTAATCTGATATAGGTTATACATGTATAACTATGTTAAGCATATTTTCATATTAGTCATGTTGGGAAAGAAGAATCAGAAAAAAGGGGAAAAAATTATGAGAGAAAAACACCTAAAACAAATCAAATTTTAAAAATTGAAAATAGTAAGCTTGATCTGCATTCAGATTCCATGGTTCTTTTTCTGAATATAGATAGTATTTTCTATCAAAGCTAAGACATGTTTCTTAAGGGTAACAAATTCCATATGAATTGAAATATTAAATGTTCACCTATCATTTACTATCACTGAGGGAATGGCACATATAAATAAAATATGCCCCTTCCCATATAGAACTTGCAATCACTTTTATTTTAAGGAAATACATTATCACATAGAGGGTGGAGTCAAGATGGTACACCGAAGTCAAAACTACTAAAGCTCTCCTTAAATCTCTTATTCAATAATGCCAGAAAATGTTCAAACTGATTTCTGGTTGGGAGACAGGATAGAGTCACAATGAGTCATTTTGCTAACTCAAGGAAAATTAGAAAGAGAGGTCTGAAGATGCTGGGATGGAGGTTGGCCAGGGGCTCAATGTAGCAGAAGCAGCACTTAACATAAATGGTA
Source organism: Macrotis lagotis (assembly GCF_037893015.1). Classification (NCBI taxonomy): domain Eukaryota; kingdom Metazoa; phylum Chordata; class Mammalia; order Peramelemorphia; family Peramelidae; genus Macrotis; species Macrotis lagotis. The sequence continues at coordinate 99,192,729 of NC_133662.1, read as the reverse complement.
GCACTGGATTGTGGTTATGACAGTAGCAGTGGTGGGGAGCAACTCAGAGTCCTGATTGTGAGGGAGTAAAGACCCCACCTAGGTAAGGACCGGAATTCAGATAAGGAGGGCAGTTAAAAGTTCCAGATCACACTATGTTAGAGCTATTGAAAGTTGATAAGTTTCCAGATCAAGCTGTGAAATTAGAAAGATATAAAAGACAGTAGTTCAGGTCAATAATCTGCTCCCCCACCTCCTACCTCCCAGGATGAGCAAAGTTCAATTCTAAGATAAAGTTCAAAGTCAAGAAGTAAGCTGGATGAATGAGCAAATAACTAATTAATTATAAAAAGCTACTACAATGACAGGGAAGCTCAAGACAGAAACTTTCAATGACTGAAAACATCTAAAAATAAAGCCTCAAAAAAAGTAAATATTGAACATAAGCACAAGAATTACTAGAATAGCTAAAGGGATATAAGAAAAGAACAAAATGATGATTTTGAACATCAAATAAGGCCAGTAGAGGAAAAATTGAGAAAAGAAAATAAGAAATATGGAAGAAAATAATGAAAAGAGAACAGCTTGGTTAAAAACAAGACACAAAAATATTAAAGAAAATAATTTCTTAAAAAATCAGAATTACCCAAATGGTAAAATCTTCCTGAAGAAAACAATTCCTTAAAAATTTTTAGATTGGTCATATGGACCTTATGATTATATGGTCATATCTAGAAGATAGCCAGGAACAATACAACAAAATCAAAAGATTGAAAAAAAAATGAAGAAAATGTGAAATATCTAATAGGAAAAGCAACTGACCTGTAAAATAGATTATGGAGTGGGCAGCTAGGTTGCACAGTGGATAGAGCACCAGCCCTGGAGTCAGGAGTACCTGAGTTCAAATCCAGCCTCAGACATTTAATAATTGCCCAGCTGTATGATCCTGGGCAAGTCAGCTAATCCTATTGTCTTAAATTTTTAAAAAATAGATTATGAAGAGATCATTTAAAAATTATCAGTTTATCTGAAAGCCACAAAAATAAAAAAGAATCTCAATACCATATTTTAAGAAATTATGGGGGGCGGCTAGGTGGTGTAATGGATAAAGCACTGGCCCTGGAGTCAGGAGTACCTGGGTTCAAATCCGGTCTCAGACACTTAATAATTACCTAGTTGTGTGGCCTTGGGCAAACCACTTAACCCCATTGCCTAGCAAAAAAAAAATTTTGTAGGAAAATGCTGTGTGTGTGTATATATATATATGTGTATGTGTGTGTGTGTGTGTGTGTGTGTATGTATGTGTGTGTATGTATGTATATATTTGAAACAGTGGGCAAAGTAGAAATGGATAAAATTCACTAGTCACCAACAAAAGAAATCCCAAAATGAAAACTCCCAGGAATATTTTAGCCAAAATTTTGAGCTCCCAGATCAAGAAGGAAATACTACAAGCAATCAGAAATAAATAATTCAGATACCATGAAGCCACAGCCAGGATAGATAACACAAGATTTAGCACCTGTCTCCATAACAGGATTGAGGTGATATAAAAGGAGGTAGATTAAGGAAAGTCATGATCAGAAGCAAAACAGACTAGAGGACAGAACAAGATAAAAAAGAAAAGGATAATATAAAAGAATAAAATAGAGGGAAATACAGTATTAGCAATTATAACTGTGAATGGGAATGAGAGGAACTCACTCATAAAATGGAAGAGAAGAGTATAATGAATTAGAAACCATAATCCAACATTATACTTATAAAAATACACTTGACAAAAGGATATGCACAGAATTAAAATGAGGGACTAGAGCAGAAACCATATTTTTCAGCTGATATTAAAAAGGAAAATAAATTCCATCTATTTATTCAAATATAATGATTGTATTTAGTCATAATTCCAAATAGGACAAAGTTCTTCCTTGGCATTTGTTACCTACAACTTCTTCTGAAAGCAATTATGAGCCAATTTTCACAGGAATAATGTTGAAAATAACTTCAGGAAGTTATCCTCTTCTTAAAATTGTTTTAATTTGAATATATTTATACATATTTGTATTTAAATTATATTAATTTATTTAGCATCCTAAGGTCACAAATTTAGAGATGGAAGAGGGCCTTGAAAGTAAGTTCTTTCAATCTCATTTTTTTTACAAATGAGGAAAATGGAATTTGTTAAAGTTAATTGACTTATTTATATACATGTTGTATATTATCTCCAGTAACATATAAGCCCACTGAGAAGGAAAAATTGAGGGTTTTTTTGTCTTTGCATCCCCTAATATAGTAACTAGCATATAGTAGGTATTTAATGAATATTTTGAATAGAACTGACTCTACTTTCTCCCAGGAATACTCAAGTATTTTTTATAGTAATACAAGCTCATTATTTCCTTTGAAGATCTTTTTTTTAAATCTAATCAATATGAAAATTAAGATAAATTTCTTATTTCATCATTCTAATTAATTTAATTCTACCCAGTTCTATTGAATCAACTATGTGCAAGGTTTGATCCCAAATATAGAATATAAAAAGATAAAAAACGAATAGCAAACAAAATAGCTAGCAGCTCAGTGGTGCAGTAGATAAAAGTGTTGGATGAGCTCTGATTCAAGGAGACCTGACTTCAAATCTGGTTTCACATACTTACTAGTTATGACCATGGACAAATAACTTAACCCTATTTACCTTGAGAAGAAAATGGCAAACCAGTCCAGAATCTTTACTTAAAAAACCCACAACTGAAATGACTGAACCAAAAACTATTAATGTAAAGCTTTAAGGTTTGCAGGGTACATCACAAATATTTTTTTTTCCTATTTCATCTAAAATCTTTTTGTGACTTCAAGCCTAGCCCTTTGTCCACTCTGCTAACTAGCTGTTTTATTAGATGGATACAACAGATAAAAAAATATGTAAGTGCACAGCTTGTGCCAAATAATACAAAATAATTTCTAGAAGGAAAGAATTAATAGTATGATAAAGAAAATCCATGTACAGAAGTTGGTGCCTGAGTTTAAATAAAGTCTGAAAAGAAGCCAGAGTTTTCAAGAGGAAGGAAGAGCATTCTAGAAATAGGGGACCACTTTACAAAGAAATGGAAATTAGACATGACATGTTATATGTGAGGAATACTGAGAAGGATCTGGAAAGTTTGGTAGAAATGAGGTTTGTTTTTTTTCTTCAATGCTATTTTATTTTGTTTTTTTCCAATTACATACAAATATAGTTTGCAATATTCATCCCTTTGCAAGATTTTAAGTTCCATATTTTTCTACCACCCTCTTTTCCTCCCCCCTCCACATGGAAGTGAGTAATCTTATATAGGTTGTATATGTACATTTGTATTTAACATATTTCCATATTAGTCATATTGGGAAAGAAGAATCAAAACCAAAGAGAAAAAACCATGAGAAAGAAAAAAACATGAAACAAGTTTTAAAAAGTGAAAATAGTATGCTTTGCTCTACACTCAACACCATAGTTTCTTTTCTCTGGAGTTGGCATTATCCATTCCAAGTCTTTTAGAATTGTCCTCGATCACTGAACTGCTGAGAGGAACTAAGTCCATCATATCTGACCATCTCACAATATTGCTGTTCAATATTCTGTACAATGTTCTCCTGTTTCTGCTCACTTCACTCAGTATCAGTACATGTTAAGTCTTTCTGAAGCTCAACCACTCATGATTTCTTACAGGAAAAATACTACTCCATCACATAGGGCAGTTAGATGACTTAGTGGATAGAGTACTGGCCTTGGAGTCAGGAGGATGAGAGTTCAAATCCTGTCTCAGACATTTGCCACTTATTAGCTGTGTGACCTTGGGAAAGTCACTTAACCTTGGTTGCCTTAATTACCTTAATCCATCTCCAGTCCTCCTGAATCATATCTGGCCACTGGACCCAGATGACTCCAGAGGAGAAAGTGAGGCTTTTGACTTAGTACAGCAACCCCTTCACTCAAATCCAATTCACGTACTTGTCATGGCATCACTCCTGATGCCATAGTCTTCTTCGAGAATGAAGGACAAAACAAAAACTCCATCAGATTCATATACTATAATTTGTTCAGTCATTCCTCAATTGATGTACATCCTTGAAATTTTCAGTCTTTTCTCACTAAAAAAAGAGTTGCTTTGAATAGTTTTGTACATATTGGTCTGTTTCCTTTTTTAATGATTTCTTTGAGATGAAGATCTAGTAATGGTATTACAAGATCAAAGGGTATATACAGTTTTATTGTCCTTTGGGCATAGTTCCCAATTGTTCTCCAAAATGGTTGGATCAGTTCACGACTCCACCAACTGTGCTTTAATATCCTAGTTTTCCTACATTATCTCCAACATTGATCATTTTCCTTTTTTGTCATTTTACTCATCTTATAGGTGGTACCTCAGAGTTTTAATTTACATTTCTCTAATAAATAGTGACAGAGCATTTTTCATTTGACTATAAATAGTTTTAATTTCTTTATCTGAAAACTACCTTTGTCATTTATCAATTGAAGAACAGCTTGCAATCAGTGGACAATCTGGTGCCTCCTCTTAGCCTCCTCCTCTCCCAGGTAAATAACTTTATTTGGTATTTGTTTGTCACCTTCACTATTATCTCTCTGTATTATCTGAGGCTCTATTATGTACAAAGAACTAATATGATAGGTATCATACAAAATTTTATTAAAATGGTACAATATATCTACTATGACTTTACAATCTCATTACAGCAAAAAAGAAACAAGCCTAACATAATCAGCACACATATCATCAAGAATTGATTATCTTGATTTTCATAGACTATTTTCCCCTTTTTTCCTGGAGTTCTCAATGACTTTATATCAGCTTATTAAGTCTCAGTACATCTTCACTAAGTATCTAGTGTTGATATACTTTTCATTTTTTCAGATGCATTAATAAAGGCATGAAAAATTATTTATTCAAAGGTACATAACCAGGTGAACTACCTACTTGACTGTGCAGTCCAAAACTTGGGTAAAATTACAATTATAAGCACTTATTGACTAAATTTGGGCACCACAAAGAGGTAAGGCATTATGGTAAAGCAGGGATTTTTCCTCACAGTCTTTGGCAGAGCTGTTGCTAGAGGAAGTGGCCAAGGTTTTGTCCCAAGGCACTGGAATTCAGAGGGGATCTGATAGAATTTTGAATCTTTCAACAATATAGATGTTCCCAAGATATTACCTGAAATATAAAGCTGATAATGTTTTTTCCCTTTGGCTATAGGTTAGAGAAACTTCTACTTATCTTGACCATGCTCAGTATCTTCTCATCAATTTAAGACTCATATCTTTGGAATTTAACCTACTCTTCCCCACCCACTGAATTGAAGGCATATTTCACATCATTTGCCAAGGAAATAAAAATTTCTGCTTATGGTTTTGATTTTTGGTGTCACAAAAGCCACTCAATGATGCAAGGGAGATTTTGTAAATTTTGATAAGGAACTTTTAAAACCAATATCCAAGCAAGCTTGCCATGTGATACTATTATTTTGATGTTTTTGACAAATCAGTTTCTGGTTTGTTGTAAACAGCTTACTTAAGAAAAAGAGTAACATCAAACTTTATTTCAACAGTGTAGAAGCAATTATGGCAGCTAGATGGCACAGTGGAGACTCATCTTCATGAATTCAAATATGACTTCAGCTGTGTGACCCTGGGCAAGTCACTTAACCCTGTTTACCTCAGTTTCCTCATCTATGAAGAGTTGGAGAAGGAAATGGCAAACTACTCCAGCATCTTTGTCAAGAAAACCCCAGGGGTCATGAAGAGTTGGACATGACTAATAACAAAAGAAGTAATTATTGATGTAGTTTTTGAGGAGTCAAAATCAAGTCAAATAGTATTTATGGGGTACTTGCCATATATTAGACACCATATTCTGAGGTTAAGCAACTTGTTAAGGTCATATAGTCAAATAAATGTAAAAGGTGGAGTTTGAACCTAAGGTTCATGATTTTGAAGCTAGCTCTTTATCTGTTACAACACATTGTCTTTCTTTTCACAGAACTCACGAAGGGAAAGGAGTTGAAGGCAATTAATTACAGTGTAAAAGATGCAGGGTTGAAATCCTGACCCTGTCACTTCAGGCCCTATTCAACTTAGGTAAATGATTTAATCTCTTTATGCCCTCAATTTCTAACCTGTAAAATGAGAGTATCAGGTTAGCTGCTATCCTGAGCTAAGGCTCCACCCAAATTAACCTAAGATCCTATGAAAGAACACCTAAAATATGACAGTGAAGGATCACACACTAAAATAATGTTGATTGTTAACTAACCTATTATTCACAATCTATGTGTTAACATTTCTTTGTTATTATTTTGATGAGACAATGTGTTAGAACAAAATGAAGAAATAACTTGAGTATTAGGATATTAATATAATACAGAGCTAACTAAATGATAGATTAAACTTTAAAAGAAAATTATACAGGGGGCAGCTAGGTGGCGTAGTGGACAAAGCAGCAGCCTTGGAGTCAGGAGTACCTGGGTTCAAATCCGGTCTCAGACATTTAATAATTACCTAGCTGTGTGGCCTTGGGCAAGCCACTTAACCCCGTTTGCCTTGCAAAAACCTAAAAAAAAAATTATACATAAATTCAATAAACATCTATTAATCAGCAATTTTTTATTATTTATTATTTGTCAAGTATAACAGAATAAACTTCTGGTTTTGACTGGGATTAAGTGGCTTGCCCAAGGCCACTCAGCTAGGTAATTATTAAGTGTCTGAGGTTAGATTTGAACTCAGGTCCTCCTGACTCCAGAGTCAGTGCTCTACCCACTGTGCCACCTAGCTGCCCCAATTTATTATGATGGTACTATTCTATTAAGTGCATACATTACATTTGTTTAAATGCATATATTACATTTGTTCCTTCTTTTGCCAATAAATGATTAGGACCATGTTGGTTCTAATTCTCTGTGCCACAAAAGTGCTGCCTTAACACATCTTCTATATCAAAAACTGAGAAAGAAAACACATTACTAACTTCCTCTGATGAGACAAATTAAAACCTAAACCTTAGATTGATACAGTAAAGAAAGCTAGACAGCAATATCATTAATGAAATGAAAAACAAAAGTCCTGGCAAAAAAGCTCACATCAATATAGTCAAGGAATTTTTCACTATGATCTAAGTTGAATTTTTAACCAGAGATAAAAGAAAGGTACAACAGTAAGAAAACAATTGGTTTAAGTAATCAATAAAAATACTTCAATACCACATTATTATATCAATAAATTAAGAAAAAGGTTTTGCACTGTATAACATTCATATTTAAAAACTACAAAGCATAGTTCATTTTAAAAATAAACAAAGACTAGCATTATAGGAAAAGGTAAGCACTAGACCCTTTCCATTAAATAATAAAAGAATTATAAGAACATGTAAATCATGAAGTAGATTGACTGCCAGGCTTGGAATTCGGAATAAAAATCATCTTCCTGAAGTCAAATCTATCCTCGATACTTACTAAATGAGTAAGTCACTTACATTTTCTTCATCTAAAAAAATGTCCTGGAGAAGGAAATGAGAAACCAAACCAGCATCTTTGCCAAGAAAACCCCAAATGGATTCACAAAGTCAGACATGAACAACAACAACAAAGCAATGGATCTTCCCATTCTCTACCATTATTTGTCACAATTTTTTCAAATGCTAGCAGAAAGAAAAGAGACAAAAAATTAAAGTCATGAAAATAATAAAAATGGAGGCAAAACTATCCTATTGGCTGATGAAATTATAGTTTAAAGAGTGCTAGGGAATCAGCAAATAAATTGAGAAACTATTATGACTTCTGCAAAGTAGCAGGAAAAAACATAAACTTCCAAAATCAACATAATTTCTATATTGCAATAACAAAAACCTGAATTCAAATAACAGAAAAAGGAAGTCTCATATAAAATAATTAAAAATTCACATGTGTCAATCTCATAGCAGGCTCAAAAATCATATAGATATAATTTAAAAATTCTATTAAAGAAACAAAAACAGTTTAAAGTGGGAAAGAGAAAGGAAAAGGCACTAACAAAGCACCTAGTATAGGCCTGACATTATATTTACAAATATCATGTCATTTGATTCTCACAACAATCTTATGATGTAGGAGGTGCTACCATTGTTTTTATTTTATAGTTAAGGAAACTGAGGCAGAGGTTGAGTAAATTGTCAGTAAGTGTCTGAGGTCAGATAGGATTTTTTTCCTGATTCCAGGACCAGCATTCTATCCATTGTGCTATTTAATTGCCTAGGTTAAATTAACTGGTGGGAAATACAGTGTTCATAACTAAATTAGACCAATATAATCACAATTACAAAACTATCTAAATAAGTGTTCAATTTTAGAGTTATATTAATCAAGCTAACAAGAAACTTTATTATACAGTCAAAATATCAATATCATTGGTTTGGAAAGTAAATGAATAATCTCAAGAAAAACAATGAAAAAAGTAATAAAATATGGAGGTGATAGGAGGACCATCTTCCATAAACATATTTAGTTCATTTTTCTTTAAATTAAAATAATTAATTAATATAGAGGGCTCAACATCAATGAATTGAAATTATTTCCTCTTTTTAAAAACTTAGAGCAGGAAGCTCTGGGAATGTAAAAGGTTATATGGTAGGTGGGAGGAAGTACTGAGGAGGTAATCAGATAATACATGCTTCTGACTAGATTATAACAATATGGCAAATGCCAAGCTCATCCTTATGAAAACCAGTCTGGTTTCATTTTGTTTTACTTTGTTTTGCTCATGTAATACTGTCATTCTATTTTAATTCTGATCTTGAACCATAAACCTGAATGGAGTCAGATACTGTACAAAATGAGAAAATTCTACTTTAAAATTTTAACAATAATCATCAAAGCTCTATGGAAATAGTTAAAAAATAGAAAACTCCATCAATCAATAATCATTTGTTGTTGTTTAATCATTTCACTTGTATGCATCCAACTTTTTGGTAATCCCCCTTTTGGGGTTTTCTTGGCAGAAGTAGTAGTAGAGTGGTTTGTCATTTCCTTCTCCTTCTCATTTTACAGATGAGAAAGCTGAGGTAAATTAGGTTAAATGACTTGCCCAACATCACATAGATAATAAATGTCTGAGACTGGATTTGAACATTCTCCTGACTCCCAACCGAGCACTCTATCTATTGAGCCACCTGTTCCTACCAAGTGCCAGACCCTAGTGCCACAGGAGACTAGAATTAAAAGGGTTCCTATAGAAGGTGAGATTTTTGTTGTGATAAAGGAAGAGTGAAGAGTCAGTAATTGAACAGGAGTAGGGAAAGTGCTCCAGATAAGGGACAGTCAGAAAATGCCTACATAATTGAAACAGATTCAATAAGGAATAATCAGAAATAATTTAACTCAGTAATAGGGTTTAATAAATCCAAGGATATAAATTACTTGTGGAAGAGTTCCTTGTTTGATAAGATTAGCTGGTGAAACTGGAAAGTAGTTTTTCAGAAATTAGGTTAAGATGAGCATTTTATTCTATATATCTCAATAAGCTCCAAATGGAGATGTGAACTGAATATTAGAGGGCATGGCATGCTCTTTCAAATTAGAAGAAAACCACAATAGTTGACTTTTCCAATAATGGCAAGGGTGAGAATTCTTAACCAATGAAGAAACAGAAGCAATCACAAAAGAAATAGTTTCAATTACAAGAAATTAAAAAGATTTTATATGAAAAAAATAAGATTAGGATAAGAAAGGACTTGGTCAATGGGGGAAACTTTTATAGAAATATTTGATAAGGTTTTGATATTCAAGATATATAGATGCTATATGAATTTTGATAACAAAAGTCATTCCCATCATAATGGATAAGTGGTCCAAGGATACAATCATCTTTCAAAAGAACTTTAACTATTAATTACTATATGAAGATTTTCTGAAATCGTTATTATATGATAAATGAAAATCAAAACAACTCTGAAGGTCCACCTTACACCTAGCAAATTGGCCAAGATAATAAAAAAAATAGTGACATTAGAAGTATTGTGAAGACAGATACACTGTTGATAGATCTGAAAGCATATTCAAATAATATTAAGAAAATGACCAAAATTTTTATACTTATTGACCCAAAGATTTCAGTGGCAGGCATTTTGTTTCTTTTATTTTTATTTAATAGAGGGAAATGAGAGAAAACAATTGTGAATGTGGATAAATAACTTTTTAAAAAGTGGTCTCATACACTCAAATCTTTTATAATAGTAAAAAAAAACACTAGAAACAAAGTAGATACCCATCAACTGAGAAATGTTGAAATAAGATGTACTATATGAATGCTATGGGATACCAACATACTGAAAAAAGGATATATTAATAAATATTGAGAAACATCAGAAGATTTATATGAACTGATGCAAAATGGATTAAACAGAACTAGGAAAATAATATAAACAACTTCAATAATGTAAAAGTAAAGGACAAAATCACAACAATCAAAATGAATGTTATAAAATTGGAATGAATCAATTTGCAAAAGATGAGTCAGGTAAATTAGCCTCCCTCCCATCTCTTCCCAGTTAATTCCTATAGGGGTAAAAATACTGCTTATAATATCAGACTTTGTTATTATTAGTTAAAAAATATTTTATTCTTCATTAAGGGATGTTTTTCTGGCAAAATAGTAAAAGGTTTCTATTGGAAGATGTAGCTTATGAAAAAAAAACAAAAAATAATAATTTTAAAAAGGAAAAATATTGTTATAGATATTTGGGAATGGAAGTCCCCTTTATCTTTGTCTTTCTCAGAGATATGTACCACTGAGGGATATTCGAACTAAAAATATAAATTAATTATTTTCCTGAAAAATTCCTCCAGACTTTATAGAACCATTTGAACTAATTCACAGCTCCATCAACTAAGTCTGATTTCCTTTAGTAAAATTTTAAAAACTACTGTAGTAAATTCAAGGGACTTTTAAAATGTGAATTTAATAGTATACTTATTATGTATATGCAGGGAGAATCATGCTGAATGTTGACAAAGAGTAATCCTCAGAGTCAGAAAGTTCAGGCTCATACTGCAAGACACAACCTCTCATGGTTAATTCTTTAAGACTGTTATAGAAGAGTTTCAGATTCATTGGTGGAGAAAGTTATTGCTACAGTAGTTTCAAAATCACTGATTCAGATCATCCCCATTGAATATATATATATATATATATATTATATATATATATATATGTTCATATTTATCTAATATATAAACAGTTCAATATAATGTTGTTATTTTATATAAAATACACAGCATGTCTAAAAGTCTTGGTGCAGTTTAGGCTTTAACAAATGAAAATATCATTAAGATTGAGGATATCCTGAATACCATATTAAAAATATTATCAGAACCTGGGATATCCTCAATAAAGGGAATTCTTGAGTAAGGAAACTCCATATCACAGATATGGAACTTATAATCTTAGGGAGTTTTCTGCTACATTGAAATGTTAAATCACTAGACTAGAATCACTAGAATCACATAATCTGTGTTTCAGAAATGAGAATTGAATCCAGGTCTTACTGACTTTTAAGGCAGCACTCTTTTCTATTTATCATTCATATAGATAGAAAGATTTGATGAGTTTGTTAAATGAACTGGGATAAAAACATCCAAAGTTAATTATAAATGAAAGAAATGTGATTTGTAAATGAAATGTAATGGACAAAGATATAAAATATAATATTGCTAGGAATAGAAAAGTTTAAGAATAATATCAATTTGTAATGACCAATTTTATAATTAAGCATGTTATGAATTAAAAATGAACGGGTAAATTATTTAATACTCTTGTCGGGTTCTAATATTTTTTGGCCTACCTCAAAGTCAAAGAACGTTCTCTATTTGCCTTGGAAATTCACCACTGAAATTTATTTTAATTTCTGAACAAAAAAACACTTTTCCACTGAAAATTTTTTTTATCATTTCCTTCCTTTTGGAAATTCATAGTCTTTTGAAGTCAGAATGCCCATTTGTAAGATGGGCATTGAAATAACAATAGTGAAAAAATCATGGCTTTGATTGAATTATATATATTATATTCTTTTGATGGTCATAATAACTATTATTCTCTATCATGTCCTCAGGAATTTCTTTATTATAGCACATCACCTTCAGTCCTAGAATTCATATCTCATGCTTCAGAAGTACCATATTTCTTTGGGGTTCTTCCCTCTGTTTGGAGGATGGAGGGCTACCACCATTTAAGAAGGACATCCAGTGAGGGTAGGTGTTATTATTATCCTCATTTTCAAATGTTCAAATGAGTTTTGTGATTTGCCCAGAGTCATATAACTAGTGAGTAACTGAAATGGGATTGTAACTCTGGTATCCTAACTTTATGTTCAGTGCTCTAGTCTGTTGCTCTAATCTGTTACTAATTCAAATCACCTCTTTCAGGGATACCTTAGTATAGTGCTAGCCCTGACAATTTCTATCAAGCTACAAACACTTCAATGTTTGGCCATGGACTGAGTGCAAGTTATTGGAATATCAGACTAACTTAATTTGAAGATTCTCATTCACAGACAATTGAACACCAAGTGATATATTCTTGTAGCCATAGCAATTCATGAAGTCTGTCTCCTAAGGCATTGGACAGGTTATAATCTAGGCTGGTAGAAAAATTATTCAAACCACTGAATTCATAGAATTTTAGAAATATTGAAGTTTGCTCTGTAGACAGTAATTTCAGTTAGGTTCTGATAAATGCTGAAGAACCTTAGAAAATAGGTCCTGAATTAACAATGGAAAATTTTTAAAAAAATCAAAAAGTACATATAGCTATGTTAATTTTTTTCTTTATCTCTGAGAATGGGTCTACCGAAGCTATACTAGGGAATATATCTCTGCTTAGAATTTTTATGTATCTTTTGTCACCTGAAAACTATGGTTAAAAACCTTCCCTTTTAGAAAAGCAAAGAAAAAAAATTCAGCCCCATAGAACCACTCAGTCAAATACTTGTTATAAAATGTATTGTACTATGCATAGAAGTTATTGGGCAAAACATGTATCTATGTAATCAATTATGAAATAACAGAATGTTGATGGGAGGAAAGGTTTTTTTTAACATTTTTATGGAAAGTTTTTTGTTCCAAATTCTATCCCTTTCTCCCATCCCTCTCTCCGGCCTAAGATAGTAAGCAATAAGACATAGTTTTATACATGAGCAATTATGTAAACTATTTCCATATTAGTCATTTTGTAGAAAAAGACCTGAGGGTGGCTAGGTGGTACAGTGGATAAAGCACCGGCCCTGGAGTCAGGGGTACCTGGATTCAAATCCGGTCTCAGACACTTAATAATTACCTAGCTGTGTGGCCTTAGGCAAGCCACTTAACCCCATTTGCCTTACAAAAACCTAAAAATAAAAAGACCTGAATAAAAGAAAAAAAAAATGAAAGAAAGTGAAAAATAGCATGAATATTCAAACAATATTAGTTCTTTCAGAATTTTTAGATCATTGTATTGCTGAGAATAGCTAAGTCATTCACAGTTCTTCATCAGACAATATTCCTATCACTGTGTACAACATTCTCCTGATTCTGTCCACTTCACTATGTATTAGTGCAAGTAAGTCCAGGTTTTTCTAAAATTAACCTGTTTGTTTTATCTTCTAGCAAAATAATATTCCATTGCAATCATAAATCACAGTTTTTTTTTATTCATTCCTCAATCTTTTCCATTTCCAATTCTTAGCCACTATAAATAGAGCAGCTATAAAATGTTTTGTACGAAGAGGTCCTTTCCTCCTTTTTTGGATGTCTTCGAAATATAGACCTAGTAGTGATATTGTTTGATTAAAGTATATTTCGTTTTAAGCCTTTGGGCTAAATTCCAAGTTGTTCTCTAAAATGATTGGATCACTGCACAATTCCACCAACAGTGTAATATGGTCTTACTTTCCCTCCAACAACCAATTTTTTCTTCTTTGTCATATTGGCCAATCTGATAGCTGTAAGGTGATACTTCAGAGTTGTTTAAATTTGCATTTTTCTAATGAATATGTATTTAGAGCATTTTTCATATTACTATAGATAATTTTTACTTCTTTGTCTGAAAACTCTCTGTATCCTTTGATCATTTTACAGTTAAAGAGAAATAAAGCCTTTATCAGAAAAATTTGTTCCAAAATTTTCCCATTTTCTGCTTTACCTATCATTTTGCATTGGTTTTATTTATTAAAAACTTTTTAATTTTTTCAACCAAAATTATCTGTTTTACATTTTGTAATGTTCATTATATTTTCTTTGGTCCTAATTCTTTCCTTTTCCAGAAATGTGACAGATAAAACTATTCCATGCTCTCTTGATTTGCTTATGGTATCAACCTTTATGTCTAAACCATTTAAAATTTTAAACCTCATTCAGGTATACTATATGAGATATCTATACCTAATTTATACTATACTGTTTTCCAGTTTTCCCAGAAATTTTTGTCAAATAATGAGTTTTTGTTCCAAAAGCTTGGATCTTTGAATTTATTAGATACTAGATTGTTTCAGTCATTTACTATAATATAATTTATACCTAATACATTACACTAATCTACCACTCTATTTCTTAGCCAGTAACCATATTGTTTTGATAATTGCTACTTAATAGTAATTTGCTATCTGGGATGACTAAACCACCATCTTTTGCTTTCCTTGATTTCCTTCAGTTTTTGTTCATCCAGATGAATTTTAAAATTATTTATTGCTCTATAAAATATTTTTGATAGTTTGATTAGCATGGAACTGAAAAAAGTAGATTAAGTAGATGTTCCATTTTTGTAATATTGACTTGAGCTACTCATGAACACTTACAATTTTTTCAATTGCTTAGCTCTAACTTTCTTTGTGTGAAAAAAATGGTTTATAGTTGTGTTCATATAGATCCTTGTTCATATAGATCCTGTGTTCATATAGATACCTGCGCAGGTATACATCTAAGTAATTTTGTCCACAATTTTTTATTTTTTTAGATTTTTTTGCAAGGCAATGGGGTTAAGTGGCTTGCCCAAGGCCACACAGGTAGGTAATTATTAAGTGTCTGAGGCTGGATTTGAACCTAGGTACTTCTGACTCCAAGGCCGGTGCTCTATTCACTGCGCCACCTAGCCGCCCCCTTTTGTCCACAATCATTTTTTTAAAATTGAACTATTCATTTTTAATCAAAATACTAGTAAAATATGACATAGTCTTGAAACACTGAACAAGAAGGTTGTCAATTTCATTCAGTGAGAAATTGGTATAAAGAGAACAAGATCTTTTTCAATGCCATGCCTCATATTAACATGTTGCTCAAAGTTTTAACCAATAGTGATAAACAAATAATTGATGCTGGCTGCCTCCTCTATTCTGGGAGATAAAAAAGTTCTCCCTTGCAACCTGCTTAGGCCCTTTCCTGTTGTTGCTGTTGGAGAGGGCAAGTCATCAGGTTCAGGGTCAGGTATCACATCTCTTTCTGTTTTGAGGAAAACTAACTTTCACCCAAACTATGACTCTGCCATTGTATTAAGCAAGAAGCTTGAGATTGTTCAAGTAAAGAGAGGTTTCTTTGGCCTTAACTCAAAACTGTTTCATGTTAGTCTCAATAAACGCTTTAACTGAAGTGTTGCCTCTGAACTACCTTCCAAAAGGGGAAGAAAAGGCAATCTGAATAACAGTCCTAGAGATGCCAATGTGAAGGAACCGGAGCATCGCATGTCTGGTGAGAGAGATTTCCCTTTAATCTTCTTACTTGGTGTCCCATCTGACAACTGGTGTAAGAACTATCTTTATTAAAAGAAAGATCAGTGCTCTTCCCAAGCAACTCTTCCCACACTTCCCTCTGAATGCTTGGTTCTTATACTGGGAGAAAAGAACAGCTGTGTTTTCTCTATTCCAATCAGTTTTGAACTCATGGCTGCTACTTATGGTCTATGGGAAAATAACTTTAGGTGATGTGAAGCTGATACCAAAGCAACAGTAAGCAGTCTCAGAGATTCATACCAGATGGGAGATAGGTTGGGGAGAACTACTAATACCTAAAAACCCAAAGGGTTATTCCAGTTGCTAGGAAAGGAATACCTCTGAACCATCTGAAAGCTTACTGACTCCAAATAACAGAATAATGGTCATTCTCACTGATAAACTCTATCAACTCTTCACATTACCACCGGTTCAGATCTGAGCACCAAGTTCTTCCATTTCTTCATCTTTGGGCTAAAGCATATAATGGACACAACACATCCACAGGCAACTGCAAAATTCCTGAAATTCAGTTTCTTTATTCTTAAATTTTCAACGAAAATTGAAATTAGTAATTACATTCTCCCACCACATATGACCACTGAAAATGACTATTTTGCAATAGATGCTAGGAATCCTTCATCTTCTTGGTCATAGTTGGGGTGAGGTGCATGTGATCATCAACACATTTGGTTTCACAGGACTCTAGCTGCCTCTTCACCTGCTGCTCCTCACTCCTGGCATCCATCAAGTCTTTGGCTTTTTCATTGAAGTGCATGGTGATCGAGCCAGACAGTCCTAGAATTTCTGCAGTTTGCTGGTCACAAGGAACTCTTTCTGGGCCAAGGAGTGTGGCAATGCTCAGTGCACTGATGAATCTGCTGCACGGGGACCTGGGTATCTTCACAGCAGCCAGAGCTGCAGCTGAACATGGTACACTGCATCTTAAAGATAATCTCTTACTCCAGCCCTTTCACCACAGTGTCCAATGCTTCCTGCATCCACAGGAGCTGCCCGTGGAGTACACCCCCAGCCCCAACTCCGTGCCCTGCCCTGATCCACCCGAAGGCTTTTGCCTGCATCCACATGGAGTCCCTATCTACAATTATTTTAAATGAATTTCTCTTTCTATCTCTTGCTGCCATCTTTATTGGTAATATATAGAAATGCTGATGATTTATGTGGGTTTATTTTGTATTCTGCAACTTTGCTAAAGTTGTTAATAATTTCAAGTAGATTTTAGTTGATTCTCTAAGATTTTCTATGTATAACATCAAATCATCTGCAAAAGCTTATAACTTTATTTCCTCGTTGCCTATTCTAATACCCTCAAATTTTTTTTAGCTAACATTTCTAGTAAAATATTTCATAATAGAGTTGATAATAGACATTGTTGCTTCATCCTTGATTGGGAAAATATTGCTTAAATGTTTATTTATTGCTATACTCTCTATCGTTTTTAATTGGTAGGGGTACTGCATTTTGTCAAGAGCTGTTTCTGCACCTATTAAGATAACAATATGGTTCCTATTGATTTTGTTACTGATTTGATCGATAGTTTTCCTACATTGAAATAGCTCTGTATTCCTGGTGTATAAATCCCACTTGGTCATAGTATATTATTCTGGTATTTAATTGCTATAATCTATTTGCCAATATTGTATTTAAACTTTTTGTATCAATATCCTTTAGGGAAATTAGCCTATAATTTTCTTTTTCCTGTTTTGGTTCTTTCTGGTTTAGGCATCAGCACCATATTTGTGTTATAAAATGAATTTGTTAGGACTTCTTTGTTTTGTGCCTTGCCTGCTAACTTGGCTAACTTATCTGTTCTTCATAACTAATACTTGTTGCAGACTTTGAAGAGGCAGGAGACAAAGATGACAAGTTCTCCTTTTATTTTACAAAATGCCAGAGCTTTAGTCCCTGGTTTACCCCCAATTCACATGGAGCTTTCCAATTAGCAAATCAAACAAATGCCTCCCTCCTAGAGGACAGCAGGTGGTAAAGTTTACTTCCTCAGGCTAGTACTTCTCACACTAAGATGCTATCACTGGCTTAGTGTTTAACACAATGCTCCAGGAAGTACCAAACTGGAGGAACAGATAAGAAGATCCAGAAAGCCAACCCAGAAGACTAGGCCAAAGATGAACCTAGGAAAGAGGACTGCTAGGCCATTCCCAGTCATGCAGTGACCTCTCTGTGATCCTCAACAGTCTCTTACATTTCTTAACCTGTTTTTACAAATAATTTATATAGTATTGGGATTAAATGTTCTTTAAATGTTTGGTAGAATTCACATGTGAATTCATCTGATTCTGGTCATTTTTTTCTGAGGGAGTTCACTGATGGTTTGTTCAATTTATTTTCCAGGATTAGATTACTTAAGTATTTTATTTCTTCTATTAATCTGGGTCATTTATATTTTTGTAGATATTCATCCATTTCATTTAAATTCTCAAATTTATTGACTTGTAATTGGGCAATTGTCTTTATTTCCTCTTCATTGGTGGTGAATTCACTTCTTTCATTTTTGATGCGAGTAATTTGTATTATTTCTTTCCTTTTTTAAAATCAAATTAACCAAAGGTTTATTTTTTCATAAAGCCATCTTCTATTTTTCATAAAATCATCTTATTAATTAGATCATTGAGTTCTTACTTCCAGCTTTATTAATCTGTCCTTTTATTCTCAGGATCTCTGTTTTAGTGTTTAATTGAGGATTTTAATTTATTTTTTCTAGTTTTTTTCAGTTATCTGCCCAATTCACTTATCTGCTTTTCCCTTCTATTTATTACTTTAAGCAATTAGAAATATAAATTTTCTCCTAAGTACTGTTGGCTGCATCCCATTCTGTTATATTGTCTCACTGTTATTTTCTTTAATGAAATTATTGATTGCTTCTGTGATTTGTTCTTTGACCCCTTAATTTTTAGGATTTGGGGGGGATTAGTTTATTTAATTTCCAATTACTTTTAATCTCGCTTGTCATTTTTCTTTATTGAATGTAATTTTTTTGTACTATGATTTTAAAATGATGCATTTGCTATTTCTGATTTTCTGACCTTAATTTTAAAGTTTTTATGTCCTAATACATGCTCAATTTTTGTGTAGGTGCCATATAGTATTGAGAAAATGTTATATTCCTTTCAGTTCCCATTCAATTTTCTCCAGAGATCTAAAATTTCTAACTTTTTCAAAATTTTATTCACTACATTAGCTTCTTTCTTGTTTATTCTTTGTTTAGATTTATTTGTTGAGATCCCCTACTAATAGTCTTAATAACTATTTTCTCCTGTAACTCATTCAATTTATACAATAATTTAGATGCTATGTCTTTTCGGTGCATGTATATTAGTATTGATATGACTTCAATGTATAAGACAATTTTCAGGAAGATTTAGTTTTCTTCCTCATCTCTTTTAATTGGATCTAT
This sequence comes from Macrotis lagotis, assembly GCF_037893015.1. Lineage (NCBI taxonomy): Eukaryota > Metazoa > Chordata > Mammalia > Peramelemorphia > Peramelidae > Macrotis > Macrotis lagotis. The sequence continues at coordinate 99,173,559 of NC_133662.1, read as the reverse complement.
TTTTGGTTTTGCTTTGTCTGAGATCATGATTGATGTCCTTGCTTTCTCTGGTTCAGCTGAAGCATTATAGATTCTTCTTCAGTCCTTTATCTTTATCCTGTGTGTTTCTCTCTGCTCTAAGTGTGTTTTTTTGTAAACAACATATTATAGGATTCCGGTTTTTGATCCATTTTGATATTTGCTTCCATATTATGGGTGAGTTCATCTTGGTCACATTAATAGTTATGATAAGTGCATTCCCCCCCCCCAATACTATTTTTCCCTCATTTACCCCCCTCTCTCTTACCCCTTTCCTTGCTTTACAGGCATTTTGCTTCTGATCTTCACCTTCCCCAATCTACATTCCCTTTTATCAGTACCCTTCCCCCTTCTATTACCCCAATTCCTTTTTTACTTCCTTAAAGGGTAAAATGGATTTCTGTATCCAACTGAGTGTGTATGTCATTTCCTCTTTGAGCTAATTTTGATGAGATTAATGTTTAAGCTTTGACTTCTATCCCCCAACCCTGACCTTCCCTCCAATATAATAGCTCTTTCATACCTCTTTTATGGGAGATAAATTTATCCCCGTTCAGTCTCCCTCTTCCTTCTTTTAGTGCAACTATCTTTCTCATCCCTTTATTTTGTTTTATATAATATCATCCTCTTATATATAATTCAACTTATAGCCCTACCTTCTGATGACATATATCCCTAATTGCTCTTAAAGTAATAAAGTTCTAAATAATAGCAAGTATCATCTTGCCATATAGAAATATAAACAGCATATCCTTATTGAATTTCTTAAATTGTTTCTTTTTTATGTTTTTATGTTTCCCTTGAACCTTTTATTTAGAGGTCAAATTTTTCATTTGCCTTTGATCTTTACATTAGGAAAGTTTAAAAGTCCTCTGTTTTGTTAAATATTCATTTTTCACCTAAAAGATTTTATTACAATTTCCTGGGTAGGTGATTCTTGGTTTCAGTCCTAATTTCTTTGCCTTCTGGTACATCATATTGCAAGCCTCTGGTTCTTTAATATGGAAGCTGTCAAATCCTTTGTAATCCTAACTGTAGATCCATATTTGGAGAGTTTCTTTTTGGCTGTTTGCAGTATTTTCTCTTTGATCTGTGAGCTCTAGAATTTAACTATGATGTTCCTAGGAGTTTTCATTTTTGAATGTCTTTGAAGTAATGGTCAGTGGCTTCTTTCACTTTCTATTTTTCCCTCTGGTTCTACTATATAAGGGCAGTTTTCTTTGAAAATTTCTTAAAAGATGTTGTACAGATGCTTTTTAAATTATGGCTTTCTTATAGTCCAATAATTCTTATATTGCCTCTCCTTGATCTGTTTTCTCACATTTTCTCCTATTTTTTAAATTTATTGATTTTGCTTTATTGTACCTTGACGTCTCACAGTCATAGTCTCCATTTGTTCTCTAATTTTTAAAGAAAATATTTTCTTCAGTAAACTTTTGTACTTAACTTTTTATTTGGACAGTTCTATTTTTTTTTTGCAAGGCAAATGGGGTTAAGTGGCTTTCCCAAGGCCACACAGCTAGGTACTTATTATGTGTCTGAGACCGGATTTGAACCCAGGTACTCCTGACTCCAGGGCCGGTGCTTTATCCACTGTACCACCTAGCCACCCCTTGGACAGTTCTATTTTTTATGTAATTATTTTCTATGGTAAACATTTGTTTTCCCATGCTGTTGACTCTTTTTTATGATTCTTCTGCACTACTTTGAATTGTTCCAATTTTTTTCTACTTCGCTAATTTGTTTTTTAAAATCCTTTTTAAGCTCTTTCAGGAGTTCTTTTTGGGCCTGAGACAAGATTGTATTTTTCTTTAAAGCTGCACATGTAACTAATCATGATACTGTTATGTCATTAGACCTCATTTAAGTTTATGTCTTGATCCTACCTGTCACTTTCTATAGCTAAGTTCTTTTGTTGTTGTTGTAGATTGGGTTTTTATTGTTTTTTTTTTTTTATCTTTTATGTGATTTATTGTTTTGATGAGAGAGTTAGTCTCTGATCCTGGATCTGATTCCCAAGATTTTTGTCCTAGGGCTCAGGATCTTACAGCTGGCCTTCACTGTACTTCTAGGCTTAGTTGCTTGCTTTCAGTGGAGGATAGGCTACCCTTTTGACCTGTTCTTGGGGGTAAGACCTTCTTATTGACCTCTCCTAGTGTGGGTTTGGCTGTTGGCCTGCTCCAGGAGTGGGAGCCTGATACTAGATTGCTATGGAGCAGAATCCTTCAGGTGGATGGCCCTGAAGGAGATATATTTTTGCTGGTCTACCTAGGGTAATGAGACCATGCCGCTGGGTTGCGATGGGAACTGGACCTCTCAGCTAAGCAAGTCCTGAAGGAGGAATCTTTTTGCTGAAGGAGAGCTTTTGGGGGGGAGGAGAATGGGGAAAGGGAAATAACAGGACAACTTCAATTATATAAAACTGAAAAGCTCTTGCACAAATAAATTCAATTAGAAATATAAGGGAAATAGCTGCTAATAGGCTGATATCTAAGGTGATACATTTTGTTTTTTAATTTTCTTTTAATAATTTAAATCTATCTTTTAATTTTATATTGCATAAATTTCCTCTAGTATCTTTTCTTCACAATCCAAAAAATCATCTTTATAACAAAGAATGTTATTAAAAAGAAGAAAAAGGGGGAGGAAGAGAGTGAAACTGATGAACAAAGAATATATATAATGTAATATGTCATACATATGAAGCCCAGTTGCTGCAACAGAACTTATCTCTCTATGGTCAAGTTCATTCTTTATAATTTCACAATATTAATTTCAATAATTTTAAGGTTGGTATGCTTTTCATTTACATTTTTGTAGATATGTATACTGTGTTGTTGGCTTTTACAACATATATCTTTCCATGTTTCCTTGTAATTATATGCTTGTGTTTTTTTACAGTACAATAATATTCCATATTCATTCACCAAACTTATTTAACAATTCCTCCAACAATGGGCATATATTTTGCTTCCAAGTTAGTTCTTTACTACTACCAGAAAAAAATACTGCTATCAATATTATAGTGTATAGCAAGCCTTTGTTTTTGTACCATGACCTCCTTGAACTATATGACAAACAGTGAAATCTCTGAGTCAAAGAATGTTGATATTTTAATAATTTTATTTGCATAATTCCAAATTGCTTTCAAGAATGGCTGTACCAAAATAATACAATTATATAAGAATAAAAGATTAAGTAGAAAGAGGACAGAAATAGGTAATTCTCTAAAGAAGAAAAACAACTATTAATAATGCTCTAAAATGCTGAAAAACCACTAAAAAGAAAAATGCAAATGAAAAGAACCCTGAGTTTCTACCTCAAACACATTATAATGAAAGAGATGACAGAAAAAAGGAAGCGAGAGGATTTTGGTAGGACAAGCACAATAATGTGCCATTGGCTGTAACACCATTCTGGAAAACAATTTTGAGATGTACCTAAGTTAATAGACTGAATATACCTTTTCTCCCAGTGATATTAATGGATAAACCCCATGAGATCAAAGAAAGAGGAAAGGACCCATATGGACAAAAATATTTATAGCATTACTTTTTTTCTTGTAGGAAATAAATGGAAACAAAATGAGTTCCTATAAACAATTGACAGGATATGAATGTAATGTAATATTATTTTACTATATGACAAAAGTTACAAATTGGGAGAAACCTGAGAGTATTTGTAGGAACTAATGCAGAGTGAATAAGGGCAGAATTAGGTGAACAATTGATATACTTACAGCAGTATCATAAGGATAATAAAAGTGAAAGACTTACATGGTTTCATTCTGGTCCACTCTGTCATAGTCAAGTCTATATAATATCAGGACCTGAGAGTTCTAGAATACCTTAAGAGGTTCTTTTCTTTACTGTCATCAGCTTGAGCTCCAAGTGACTATGCTCTGTTCACTATTAGGGACAAGAGACTAGCATCTCAGTTCCATTTAACTGTTTATTATCAATTAACTTTAGCAGAGGGATATTTGCTTCCTATATATAGCAAGAAGAAATGTACAAATATTTCTCCCTAATACCTTGAGAAAATTATGTTTTGTTACATCATCTTGATTTGGGAGTGGGGTGATTAAGGAAATAAAGGGAAGGTAATTCACCTTGGGCTGTGTTTTTACATTGCTTTGATGTCCCACCAAATTCATGTCCAGCTGTGATATGATTACCTAATCGATCTGTGTCTCAGACACCACTGTTCTGTATCTCATATATTGCTTCCAAAGATCATTCCTTGCACCTCAGGCTAATTTTGCTGTTGCTGCAAATTTATAGACCCTGGAAGGTCTCAGAATACCTTTTACACTTTCTAGAATGTGGAAAAAGCCAATTTCTTTACCTAGAATGAAAAAAGCAAAAAAGCAGAGGTCAAGAATTGAGACCCCTTTCACCATATGGTTTTCAGAATGGAAGAGAATCAAGGTCTTTCTCTTTACAGATATTCTTTTATAGTATCCTAAGCGAAAGTCAAACTCTCCCAAGAATAAATGATGCGGAAAAAATGGAATGGCTGAAGCTGACACTATTATGAATGCCTCTGAAAGCAAAGAAGCTTATCTTCAACACAGAACTAGCTGATTGACCAGAACCAGTTACAGAATATTTATTCATACTCAACAGAATTTCCAAGAAGCAAGCTCCTCATTTTTCTCCATGTGGATAGATATCATCTGAGACATTCTACATAAACAAGACCCCTCTCCCCATTACAGTCTTAAATAAGATCAGTGTAATGACCATCAGCTCCAGAAGATCTTTGTTACCACTTGGTTAGAGAGATGATAGACTATAGATACAGAATAAGACGATTCCTGGCACTTGATTGATTGAAATTTAACCCATGTGTGAATTGTTTTGTTTGATTTGTTTAAGGTAAAGCTTTTAATTTTTATTAGATTACCATATAATGGATATATATATATATTTACAAGTCTTTATTTAATCTTTCAATCTTGTTTTCTTTTATGCTATTGTTGTTACTATTTAAATTGTTCTTCTAATTCTGTTGTATTCATTTTACATTAGTTCAGGTAAACTCTCTCAAGTGTCTCTTAATTTGTCCCTTTTATTTTAAATAGCATAACAATACTGTCAGATAATGCACCATAATTTGTTTATCAGTTATCCAGTGGATGCGTACTTATTTTGTTTCAAGTTATTTACTACAATAAAAAGTGTCATGAATATTTTGTACATATAGGTCCTTTCCTTCTTCCTTTGATTTTTTTTGGGGGGGGTTAATCCTGTAGTATAACTGGGTCAAAGTATGGGGGAGTGGGGAGGGGCAGGTCTCTAACCAAGTCATACACATTCTTGCTTTCATTAAAAATACCCTTTTCCTGTTATTTGTATTAAGAAAATATTGATGCATTAGGGAAATTTTTAAAGTTATGAGAAAAAAGGAAAACTTTCAAAGAAAGAATGACAGTTACAGGCAGAGAAAGAACATCTTGGTAATAAACAGATTAATTTTCATCACTCTCTACATAAAAAGTAAAATGCTCATGAGCACAGCTATCACTGTGATTGCATCAGAATTCTATTAGAAGAATAGCATTTGAAGTTTGTGCTATGAAGTGAGAACATTTCAATTTTAATTTCCCATTTCAAGATTACAGAAAGGTAACACCTCTAATTTAATAATTACTAATAAAGATATTAGATTCTAAGAACCTAAGTTATTTTATAGCTTTCAGAAACTGTTTCTTATTTGAAAAAGCTGTTTCTGATTTTAAAATTAATATATAAATATACTTAATATATATCTTTAAAATTTTGTGAATTGGTTCCACTTATCATTTTTATCAATTTTATATTGTAAATAATATTTGTAGCCAACAGTTTTATGTTTTGTTATAAATAAGAAGTATGCAGAGTCTGATTTATAATGTCTCATTAGCCAGTTCACAAATGCCAAAAGTTGTTAGATTGTTCAGCCTCAGCTAACAAATACCAGGCACTTCCTTTTATCTGATGAAAATAACCTGAGAAGCAAATAAAATTATCTTTGGAACTATTAAATACCTGGAAGTTCAAAAGATTTTTTAAAGAGATGATGAAAATCATGTTAAAAAAAAATAAGATCCTGGCTTTGGTTGCAGCCTTGCTCGCCGCCTTCCTTCTTCTCCTCCCCCTTTTTCTTTCTTCCTCCTCTCCTCATTCTCTCTCCCCCCAGCCTCACCCTCCCCCCTTCATAACAGCCTCCATAGTTTCTCCAGCCCCTTGGCGTCAAGATGAAGATCAAGGTGAAGAGGATTCCTCACACAGACACGAGAAGGGGACTGGGGCTGGTTGAGAGTGACCAGGCCAAGTAGGTGGGGGTGCCAAGCAGGTGGGAGGCCTCTCTGAGCTGGTGGGGCAGGAAGACACCCACGAGGCATGTGGTGTAATAATAGGATTAATCAAAACTTAGAAAATGGCAAGAGAGCTATTTTGCTGGCAGGACCTCCTGGAACTGGCAAGACAGCCCTAACCCCTGGCTTTTGTTCAAGAGTTGGTTAATAAGGTCCCCTTCTGTCCCATGAAGGAAAGTGAATTCTGCTCTCCAGAAATGAAGACAGAAGTTCCGATAGAAAACTTCAGAAGGTCAATTGGTTTGAGGATAAAAGATAACACGGAAATTTAAGAAGGTGAAGTCACAGAATTGACTCCATGTGAGACTGAAGCCCCAATGGAGGAATATTGATGATGTGATTTCTCGTCATGGAATTCCTTTTTTAAAAAAATTTTAAAAATTTTATTTAAGGCAATTGGATTAAGTGACTTGCCCAAGTCCTGAAGGAATTCCTCTTGATCTGGACCCAGTGATGATTTTTACATTCTGTATACACTACAAGAAATGAAACAGATAATAAAAATCAGAACCCAGAAAGAAGGAATTAACAGCAGTGAGGAAGAAACTGAGAGAAATTGATACCAAGACAACATTAACATACTCAGTACAGCTCCTGACCTCAGTTAATGGGAAAAACAGTATTGAAAAGGAATATGTGAAAGAAATTAATGAACTCTTTTGATGCCATGTCTTCAGTCAAAATTCTAACTGATCAACAGGATAAATATATTTAGTAAAATGATGATGGCATTTTAACTCTATTGAATTGAAATGGAAAGACACTAAGACTGTTCCTGGGCCTGCTAAACCAGCAAAGATATGAGAATGGATATTTCTGGTGCAGAGAAACTCTGGACTTAAAGTCTGTTCAATTAGTTATATTATCAATTTTGTATGAAAAGATTAATTTAAAATTATCATGTCTCTCATAATTACTGTTTCAAAACTCATCTAGATTTTCTTCTAATAAATCTTTCTAGTTTTTTTAAATGAGATCTTCCACATTATTTTATAAAGGGGAGATGTGAAGGAAAAAAGAGGGAGAAAAAACTGTTCTTGGGAGAGAGAGAGAGAGAGAGAGAGAGAGAGAGAGAGAGAGAGAGAGAGAGAGAGAGTACACTAGAGACTTAGTATACCAGGATTTATACTCATCTCCAAACTCAGATTAATGTCTCTTTTTTTCCTCATTTGTTGATGTCCCTAGAAAGGATTAAAGATCAGCTTCTACCCAGTCATGCCAAATACATCCTATCTGCAAATCAGAATTTTTCCCCCTTATAATCAGTCTTAGAAATGGCCACATCATGTCTTCTTCCGCAGAGCTAGGAAAAATTTAAAGAAGAACAGAGAGTAAAGAATATTGACTTTAGGTACTTAACCATCCATAGAATAGTGACTTCAAAGTAAAGTTGGCTTGAAAAAAAATAATGGGAAGAGCTGACAGTGTTTTTCTACTTCTCTAGAACATTTGTTTTGAAGAGTAAAGACTAACTTTTTTTTACACAACCCACAGTTTTTTGGTCCAATTTCTAAAAATGTATGAGAGAGGAGAGAGGGAGGGGAGAGAGAGAGAGAGAGAGAGAGACAGAGAGAGAGAGAGAGAGACAGAGAGACAGAGAGACAGAGAGACAGAGAGACAGAGAGAGACAGAGAGAGAGAGAAACAGAGAGAGAGACAGAGACAGAGAGACAGAGAGAGACAGAGATAGAGACAGAGACAGAGAGAAAGAGAAAATGATTGATTGATTGAATGAATGAATGAATGATATATATTCTTACAAATAGGATAGTATGATGAATTGGTCAAAGTTTTGGAGATGGAATCAAAAAGCTCTAAATTCAAATCTTGCCTCTAACATTTAGTAGCAATGTGATCAAAAGTGAGTTTTAACTTTTCAGACATGGTTGTCTAATTGATAAAAGGAAGAGGTGAAACTAGATGACTCCTTTAAAGTTCCTCTAGCTTAAAATTTATGAACTAAAATTAAAACTGAAGCTTAAAATTCCTTGAACTAAAACAAATTCAGCTAGCAGTTCAGAAAAAATAAAAAAGGTCTGCTTGATAATACTATAAAAAGTATTCATCTTTTCAATTCAGTGAATCTTTATAGAGATTTATTTTGCTTTTTTAAAAATCTAGTTAGTATTTCAAATATAGTTTGTACAGTTTTGAAAGAATAGATAATTTTTTAATAGAGCTTCTAAAATCAGTAGTGTTAGGTGTAAGAACTAGTATTTGATCAGGTTTAGAAATTTACCCAGGTTCACATAGATTGTAGATGTTGAAATTGGCTCTCAAATCCAGATCTTCTGACTTTAAGTACTTTCTTATTTTTTTTTAAATTCTAAACTTGAACAATGAATAAAATTGGCAATTCTAAATAGAAAGTAGGACAGGAAAAAAAGGATTATAACTGAAACCATAAATCCCTATTACATACAGCTTGTTGCTCTTTTCACTATATCACATTAGCTATAACTTCATTGTGAACATAACAATAAATAAATCAAAAGTTAAGGAAATGCAATGAAACATAAAGGAATTAAAAACATATTAGTTGACAGACACTAATTGTAATTAGAAAATTTATAACTCTCTTTGGATGGTTCATCAGAGTCAGAGTACAAAGCTTCAACTCTTAATATTTACAAACTATATGACAAACCATTTCTCTGTACCATAGTTTTTCACCTCTAAAATGGGGTTAGTAACACTTGCATTGCTTCTTGTAGGCTTGTTTATGATGCTCTGTAGGAATATGTATTGTCATCATATTAGATTCATGGGTTTTGAAGCCTCAGTTTTCTTAAAGACAATTAAAAAACCAAAAGATAATTTGAGTCTTGTCTCCTATCAACAACTAGTTTAAATATTTAGACTGAAACAATTAAGCAAGAGGTCAACTCAGAAAATTCACTCAGATACTGGAAAGAATAAAAATTCACTTACACTCTATTGCATGATGAGGAACACAGAAAAGGTAAACAATTATGTAAGTTTGTAGTCTATAATGTGGTTTTGCGTAGTCATGATCAACTTTGAGAATTAATTTTATTGGGGCATCTAGTTGGCATAGTGGATAGAGAGCTGGCCCTGGATTCAGTAGGATTTGAGTTCAAATTCAGCCTCAGACATTTAATAATTACCTAGCTGTGTGATCTTGGGCAAGTCACTTAAACATTGCCTTGCAAAAATAAAAAAAAAAGAGAGAAAGAATTAATTTAATTATATTGACAAATTATAATCATGAATTCTTAAGTTGGAAGGCCCCAAGAGGTCATCTTGTTTACCACCTAGCTCATTCTATTTTTGAAGAGGTCTAGCTATTATTAATTTGCTCCTTATATTGAGTATTATATTATATTATATTATATTATATTATATTATATTATATTATATTATATTTCCCTTTGGGGAAAAATATAAGGCATTTAATTCATCTTGCACATGAAAATTCTTCAAATATGTAAAATTAGGCCTACATATAAACCATACCTTTTCTCTCTCTAGAAAATATATCTAGATCCTTCAACCAATTCTCATATGAAATGATTTCAAAATTATTCACCATTGTAGTTTCCCTTCTTTGAGCAAGCACAAGCATGTAATATCCTTTCTAAAATATGACTTCCAGAAGTGAACATAATACCCAGGATATGGTATCACCAAATGCAGAATACATTAGATCTATAATCTCTCTGTACATTTAGAAGTGAAAAAATTGATGTTCTTTTTGAAGACAAGAGAGCTATTTGTTCTAAGGAAGAAGGAGCTACCTGTCTTCCTCAGGACATAAAAGTACAAATTAGAAAAGCAAGTACAGTCATAGAACTGTCGGGTTAGAGATTGAACTATAAAGGTCAGAGAAAGAAGAGTTGAGTCATGCTGATTGGTGACTCCATACTTATGGACAGGGAGGCAATTATTTGTCAATCTGATATCAATAATAGAAAGGTCTGCTTTCTTCCTGCAAATATATCCAAGATAAAACAGAGACTCTCCTAAGACTTGTCAAAATAGGTGACTACTACCTACTTTTTTCAAATCTAAACTCAGTAGGATTCTAGAAAATACTGTCAGTAATTTAAAAAAAAATTCTTGAGCAAGAAACAGATCACTGGACATGAACTTTTCTTCACTGCAGGTTATTGAAGAGAAAATTGACTTGAGAAGTGAATAGTTATTTAACAAGATTGTATCTAAGAATGGGATTTTAATTCCTGAATAAAGAGTTAAAATATAGAAATGGCATAGCCAATGATAACATTGCACCTAATCAAGACTATGAAACATGTATTTCACCTAGAGTCTGACTATTCTAATACAAAGTCTAAAATAAAAAGGATGTGAAAATAAGAAAATTGCCTATATGTATTCACTGTTCTGTCTTCCATAAAGAGTAGCTAGATTTATGATAAAAAATAATTCTCCAAAAGTTTAAATAACACCATCTAAGAAAGAAACCAGGAGTACAACACATGACCTCAAGTCTAAGTACAAATGCTTCCCACTCTTTTAATAGCAATTATACTTGTTCATTAAAAAGCATATAGTATGAATTCCTCATTTCATAATATATTAACCAAAGCCTATATCAAGATAAGATCAAAATAGATGCAGAATTTAGACATAAAAAAACAATATTATAAGCAAACTAGGAGAAAGGAATAGTTTACCTGTCAGATCTATGGAAAGGGGAACAGTTTATGACCAAGGAAGATAGAGAACATCATAAAAAACAAACTGGATATTTTTGATTACATTAAATTAAAAAGGTTTTGCACAGACAAAACTACTGTAACCAAGATAAAAAAAATGTAGCAAACTGGAAAATAATTTTTACAACTAGTGTTTCTGACAAAGGACTCATTTCTAAAATATTGAGAGAATTGAGTCAAATTTATTTTAAAAAAGCCATTGCCCAATTGACAAATGGTCAAAGGATATGCAAAGAGAATTTGCAGATGAGGAAATCAAGCTGTCTATAGTCATGAGGAAAAAATGCTCTAAATCATTACTGATTAGAGAAATGCAAATTAAAGCAGCTCTGAGCTACTACCCCACACCTCTCAGATTGACCAATATGACCAGAAAGGACAATGATCAATATTGGAAGGGATTTGGGAAATCTGGGATACTAATGCATTGTTGGTGGATCCAACCTTTCTGGAGAGCAATTTGTAATTATGACCAAAGGGCAATAAATGTGCATACCTTTTGATCCAGCAATACCTCTGGATATACCCTGAAGAGATCATGAAAAAAAGGGTAAAAACATCACTTGTACAAAAATATTTATAGCAGCCAAGTTTGTGGCGGCAAAGAATTGGAAATTAAGTGAATGTCCATCAACTGGGGAATGGCTGGACAAATTGTGGTATTTGTATCTGTGACAGAGAATAATACCATCTGTATCCAGAGAAGGAATTATGGAGTTTAAACAAAGACCAAAGATTATTACCTTTAATTTTCAAAAAGAAGTTGTCTTTTAGGGGGCTGCTAGGTGGCGCAGTGGATAAAGCACCGGCTCAGGAGTCCCTGGGTTCAAATCTGATCTCAGCCATTTAATAATTACCTAGCTGTGTGGCCTTGGGCAAGCCACTTAACCCCATTTGCCTTGCAAAAAAAAAGAAGTTGTCTTTTATACTACATAATTCTTCTGTCTCTAATATTTTATTTCTTCCTCAAGGATATGGTTTTTTTCCTCTCAACACATTCAATTTTGATCAATACATAGCATGGAAACAATGTCAAGATTATCAGATTTCCTTCTGTGAGGGCAAGGGGGGAAGGGATATAATTAATTGGAAAACAAATAAAATATTTATATAATAAAAATGTATATTAACTGAAATCCAGATGAAAAATGACTTATCCCAGGTAAAGGCAATAAACAAGAGAATCAGAATCAGAACTCAGGTCCTCTGACTTAGATCTTCTGATTGTAAAAGCAATGGGACAAGTAGGTGGCATGTAGATGAAGCATCTGCTCCTTGACAAATTACTTAATCTCTGACTGTCTAAGACTCCTCATCTATAAAATGGGATTAAAAATATACCTACTTTGTAGAGTAACAACTCTATAGATAATAAGATAAGATATATAAAATATATAAAATATAATATAGATAATAATTGTAATTTGAACAGTGTTTGGTACCTATTAAGTTATTATTATTATTATTAAAAGCAATGTACTTCTTATAATTAAAAAGATGTATTTTGCAATTATTTTGAATGGAATTTCTCATTATTTTTCTTCTTGTCTTTTGTTACTGATGCTGATTCTTACAAATTTATTTTGTTTCCCTTTTATTATGAGAGGTCATGAGGCATAGGAAATAGAGATATTGTTCCAACATCAAGAAGACAGTTCAAATCCATTATCTGACATATACTGACTTTGTGAGCTTAGATTCGTGTTAAGCTCTCAGTTCCCTCAGACAACTCTAAGATTCTGCATAGGAGAGCTGCAATGGTAGAGTGAATTTCCTCATTATAATTTTCCTATACAGATTATCCTTTGTCCTGGACAGACTATTTGGGAAAATAAATAAATACAGAATAAATATAAAAAAATACAGGGAAACAAAAGCCAAGGGCCAAATGTTAACATTGCAATTGTTCACTTAGCTCAAGCTCTAGCCAGATGACCTCTAGTTGACTGCAATTTGGTTAACCTAAACTTAGATTTGTAATTTTTCCCCTCACATTCCAGGCAGTTGGTTTGACCATTGACCTGGGACTCAACTGTAACTCTTTTGTATATGGTCATAGCCAAAATAATATTCTCAATAGGAGCTATTAACGTACCAAAATGTTACCTCTTCTGAGATTTTGTGGTAGAGTAATTCTTTCATTCTGAACCTTTAATGTAATTCCTGAGATAAAATTAGAAGAGATATGAATAATTATGAATTAATATCAATAGTTTGGGGAGTGTCATGAGTCATCATCCATCCTAGGGAATAACTCATGAAAGAAGCTATTCTATGTAATGTCAATAGTAGTTCATATCATTAGGGTGTTTTTTTTTATATTTTGTGTCCTTACCATGCCATTTTTTCCTGAGGATAACCCTTCTGAAATAAATTCAAATTCCTTTTAAATTATAAAAAATAAATAGCGTTTATCCCAAAAAGAGAGAGAGAGAGAGAGAGAGAGAGAGAGAGAGAGAGAGAGAGAGAGAGAGAGAGAGAGTTAATGTAATGGGGAAAACTGGAGTAAGAGAAATAAGAGAAAGATTTAGGTTCAAGTCCTTTCTCTTTCACCAAATTACTAAATTACTTCAAGCAAGTCACAACATGTCTCCGGCACTGTTTCTTATTCTTTCCCTATAGTCTTATACATTCATGACTTCAATTGAGGATCCCTTCTGATTCTGAAATTCTTTGTGACTCTAATTTTATGGCAAATCTTGGTACAAAAACTCTCCAGATTCTTTGACAATACTTAAATTTTGGTGTATGGAATGCTTCTTGAAATAAGTAATCTATAGGTTGGGTTTTGGACATCTTTTTATGATATAAAGCTTTTGTAAATGGACTATGTTATAAAGGGCTTGTTGAAGAGGAATTTACCTATTATTGAGAATAATCCATTTTTGATAAAGTGAACCCCACACAGCTAGCTATGGTGATTATAAAAAGGCAAAACAAAAGTTAAAAAAAGAAATAAATGTTTTTTTAAAAAGGAAAAATTATGCTCTTTAGGTCACAGGTCTTCATCCTCAGAGACTCAAAAAGGTCTGAGCACCCTAGAAGAAATCTTTGCAAAAGAAATGAGGCCAACTTCAGCTGCAAGGCTGATTTCCTTTGGGACTAATAGTATTGTCCTCTTATTATAGAGGAAGTATGATACAGATTTGGTACCACTAGTATAGAAGATCACCTTAGCAATCTGAGATGGCTGAAGATATATAAAGACTGGAACTCATCAGCAGAGCACCTGAGTTCCAGTCCTGGCTATGGTACTTGACTAATTTGGGTCTGAGTTTCTCAGCTATCAAAAAAAGTGGTTTGGACCAGATGACCTCAGAATTACTTCCAAATCTAATTGTTTTGTCTGACTCTAGGATCTTATAGCTGTCTTGTAGTCATAGTCTACTAGGTGGTACAATGGATATAGGGTTGAGCCTGAAGTCAGAAAGATTCATCTGGCCTCATACTAGCTTGTGTGACTCTGGGCAAGTTACTTATCCTTCTTTGCTTAATTTTTTTTTCATTTATAAAATGAGTTGGAAAAGGAAATGACAAACCACTCCAGTATCTTTGCCAAGAAAACCCCCCAAATGGGTTCATGAAGAGTTGGACACAATTGAACAAGTCATAGCTTAGCAGTCCAGATGGCACTTTGGGTCCTGCAGATCATCACTATTTTTTTGGTTGTTGTTGGGGGTTTTTTTAGGTTTTTGCAAGGCAATGGGGTTAAGTGGCTTGCCCAAGGCCACACAGCTAGGTAATTAAGTGTCTGAGGCCGGATTTGAACTCAGGTACTCCTGACTCCAGGGCCGGTTCTCTATCCACTGTGCCACCTAGCTACCCCCAGATCATCACTCTTATCAATTACTGGAAACATCTAAGGTCTATCCACTATCATTGCTTTCTCTTCTCAAGGGATTTTGTACATTGATCCAAGTTGTATTTCAATGTATCTTACTTTCAGTCCCATCTACCCCAGCTCAATATTGTCTTAAAAAACATTTAGTCCCATTTATATATAAAGAAAACTCACACTATAAGTTCAGTGATAAAGTGAGTAGAGGACTGGTTCTAGGGTCAGAAAGATCAGTTCAAATTCTGTCTCTAATATTTACTAGCTCTGTGACCCTGTGCTATGTGTCACATAACAAGTTGATCTCAATTTCCTCAACTGTAAAATGGGGATAATGAAGGCTTGGTTGTTTAAAGAATCAAATGAGATGTATTTATTAAGATGTTTTATAAACCTTAATGCATTATGTAAATGACGATTATGATGATGATGATGATGATTATCTCTACCTAGCAACAGCCCCAACCTCAAAGCCACTTACAATGCAAAGAGACATTCAAAAAACAACTCAGGAAGACAGACAAGTCACCTTTTAAAAAATCTTCCTTGCCAAGAAATTCATTACCATTTACTAAAATGTTCTTGATGCATGTCTATTTGTAGAACAAAAATATGTTCAGTAGATTTTTCTTACAGGAGTAAAAGAGTTGGATCCTGCTGAATTTTACATTTATGCACAAAACAATTTAAGTTTGCTTCAATTTTCCCCTAGTCCTTTCTCTGGACTTTATAGCTTTCTGCTTGATGGACATGTTTAATGTCTTTTCTAATTAATGGCAGTTAGGCACAGCCATTGAAAAGGAAACTTTCCCTTTTCAGGAAGATTGAAAATTTTACTGATTTTTGAAAAATGCATTTGCCTCTAATTAAGAAGACAAAACCACTAACATGTTAATGGACATTTTATCTTTTGTGATTCATTCTCTTTCTTCCCTTTGGAACAGCATCTCTCTACAGCATTCATAATCAAGACCTACAACCCTCTTTACCTAGACCTTTCTATGTAAAAATCTAAAGGTCTCTGTCACATTTAATTGATCATAGTCATTGAGGAGACATTCAGATAAATATTTTAATGGAATAAGTAGTTTAATAGTTAATTAAAATGGTTAGGAGATTAGCAGACTACATGGCTGCTCATAGGCCTAGATGAAATGGAAATCAACAACTCTATTTCTTCTAATGAGATAGAAGACAACATGACCTTGTCATCTCCCTGGCCAGCACTTTCTAATGTCCTCCAGGCCTTCCCATCTGCCTTCCCTTCCTACCCTGCAGGCCCCTGGCATTATCATCTGACTACTTATGTAACCCTAAGGGCCTAAGGAACTTGTCATGGGTCCCACCACTGCACCCTTAGGACTTCTGGACCTTTCCATCTGCTTAACTGCTACTTCTTTTATGTATTGTCTCCCCCAGTTAGAGAGTGAGTTCATTAAGTGTAAATTGTCTCAATTTTTCTAATTGTCCCTCTAGTGATTTGTACATTGTTTAGTACACACAGGAAGCATTTAACAAATTTGTTGTTATTGTTGCTTTTATCATTCATTACCATAGCAATTGTTAAAGCATCTCAGTTTCCTTAGATAATAAAGCTTGATTACTGTATACAGTATTTAACATTTTACTCTATGCATAATAAACTAATGAGTGATACATGATAGAACATTTATCATTATTCAGATCTAGGACATCCCAAACAATACATACATACATACATATAAATATATATATATATATATATATATATATATATATATGCATGCGTGTGTGTGTGTGTGTATACTCATATATATGTGTGTATATAGGGTATACAAAAGCAGAAATTCCAGGAAAGACACTCCTTTGGTCACTCCTTTCAGAGGTCAGAATATAAAAAATACAAAACAGTTCCCAACAAATGTTAAACTCATGGAATCTAGTAAAATTAGATGAAAGAAGAAAGAATTCCAGGTCCAGGATTCAATTCTTCCAAGAAACATGGTGGAGGGGGGGCATGAACTTAGGTATAATAAGCAAAAGAACTTACAGTTTTTCCTTTTAGTTCTACCAGTTCCAATACCAGTTTCTTTTGATGTTGGCAGGGACCTATATCTATCTAATTCTCATCATGGTTAGCTCATCACCCAAGGAAGAGAGGAATGTAATTAAAGACAGATGCTAAAAAAAGAAAAATTTGGTTCCACCATCTACCTTCTATCCCTTTGAATCTAGGCTCTTTATTTCCCATTTCTAGTTTAAAGGAATGCTACATTCTCCCTATCTGTTCTGCTCTGCTCTGTTTTTCAGCTTTATAAAAAGGACTAAAGAGCTGAAGATTGAGCATACCCATTTAATCCTCTGTTACACCAAAATCATAGACTCTAGTTCTGGCTAATTTTTCTGACATGAATAGATACCATAGTTACCACATTCAAAGACACATGGGACAAGGCAGAATTCCAAAGCACAGGCATGATTATAGTAGGAAAGAAACCAGGGCCAGGTTTTAGCTCTAAGGAGCATGACTGGAGATAGTTGAAGCATCTACTGGTTTTAGAACTTGTGGTCACAAGGAGAAGAAATGTCTGGAAGGAGAGGGAAAGATACAGCAAGAACCTCAAGCAAAGGGGCAGCTAGGGGCTACAGTGGAAAGAGCACCTGCCCTGGAGTCAGGAGTACCTGAGTTCAAATTCTGCCTCAGACAATAATTACCTAGATGTATGGCCTTGGGCAAGCCACTTAACCCCATTGCCTTGCAAAAAAAAAAAAAAAAGAATCTCAAGCAATTCCAAGAATGAATGAAAAGATAGCCAATCAAGTAAAGGTATATCAGTATCAACATCAGATAAAGGGGAACCCAAAGAACTGCTAAGTAATGAAGTGGCCCTTTGAATGATTGAAGCACTTCAAGATTTGCAAATCTATACTGCCTTCCCGTTGTTAATTTGCCAGTTAGCTTTAGTCAGTACTGGCAAGTGTAGTATTCATTAATTCAGTAATCATGGGCAAGTCACCTAATTTCAATGGGCCTCCTTTCCTTATATTTTAAGATGGATATTCTTTATATATTTATATATTGCTAATGTGATACCATGACCTACATGCAATCAAGATCACGAATGATCCAAAGAAGAATGACTATCAGATGTATGGTTAAAATATTCTTTAGGCTATTATAATATTGGTGTGCATGGAAATAACAATAATTAGTATACAAGCTATTGTAATTATAGCTTACATAGAAATTATTTTCTCAGTATATTATCAATTAAATATATTGGAAAAGGAGGTATGGCCAGGGATAATAGATGGATTACACTAATACCCATAAACTCTTAAAAGGCCTATAGGAAGACCAGAAAGTTAGATACAAATTACTGAGGAGAGGGACAAGGGCAAGAACTGCTGAATGGGTTGCCTTTTCTATCCCTGGATATAGGCTCAAAGTGAAGAAGCATGTAAACAATAGCGACAGTGTTTGACTCAGGGTTCTTGTGTGCAAAGTGCTCTGTACAATGTAAAAAGCTACAAGCATGTGAGGCATTATTATTATTTATGATGAAATTCATAATAAAGCAGATAATAACAACGACAAGATTCAATAACACACCAGCCAAATTATCCCTAAAACTGAAGTTGGATCAAAGAGAAAAAGGAATTAAAAATTAGAAGAGGTCTAGCTATAGGAAGAGAAAGCAGAGGTCCCATTATGCTAAAAAATATGGTTAAATAGCTCTATGATTCCTATCTAAACTTAAATACTAAAGCAATATGAGTAAATTTTTTATCCTGTCTAAAGCTTCATAATATCTTTTGGGATATTCTTGGGAAAGAGATTGGAGTGATTTGTCTTTTCTTTCTTCAGCTCATTTTACAGATAAGGAAACTGAGGCAAACAGGGTCAAGTGACTTGCCCAGGACCACACACAGAATCAAAGATAATCAATCCTGCTGCTCTAGTCATTGTGCCACCAAGTTGTCCCTATGAATAAATACTAAAAACTAAAGGACAAAATAAAGCTTCTGTGCAATGATTGTCTTTTCTGGGATGTCATTCAAGCTTCCAATAATACATCTGACATGGAAACATGTACATCATACATTTGAATTAATAAGTAGTGAAGAATTGTACTATTTTTATAAGCATTTATCACAAAAGACAGGAATTCTGGATGAATGTCAATTTATGTAGCACATAATAACTGTTAAGATGCTTTTCCAAACAAAAATGATGTCTAGAAAGTTAATGAAGAAATCTACTATAATATTTTTGAGGATTGACTTCAGAGATAGACTTGCTTTTAAATCTGTAATTCCTAGTGTCTAACAATCAATCGATAAACATTTATTATGTTTCTACCTTACAACAAGTACTTTGCTAAATATTAGGGATACAAAAAAGGGGTAAAAGATAGTCTCTGCCTTCAAGGAACTTACAGTCTAACACAGTGACTGGGGCTCAGAAGTAGTGACTGAATAGAAGAAAGTAAGGGCTCAATTAACGTTTGAATGAAATTTTTTAGATGACTAGAAAACAGTCAGACATATAAATGCACACACACACACACACACACACACACATATATACAAATATATAAATGTGTATTATATATATATGTATGTGCTCATACATAAACATATACTTTTGCAGTGTGCATCCAAATACATACACACATGCATGTGCACATATGTATGTATGCTTATGTATATCTAAATAAATAAATAACATATTGATATATAGATACAGACATATACACATTTGTTCTTTCAAATGCCTTGATTATAATAAAAACCTGAGGTCATTAGGACTATTTTTGGCTTCATTACGAGAAAGAAAAAACAAGAGAATCAAAATATCTTTTGTTCATCTTAAAAACTAAAATGGGAGCAAAGATATCACTAGCATTGACCAAGTGTGGCAAAGGTAAAAAATATCTTGCTATACATTAAGTTTGAAATGAAGAATAATTTTCCCGTTGATATTCTGCAAAAGGTTTAGAGGTCTTAGTAAGCATTTTTTCCTTCAGTTACTTTCTATCCAGTTAACTTTGATTGGGTATATGGCTTTCTTATTTCCTTCAACCTAACAAGTTTCTATTGTCATTTCTTTTTTCTTTAACGACTTCCTTCTTTTTCCCATGGACTACTTCTTTGCCTTTTATCAAATCCAGTCCTTCCAAATCCCTTGACATAACTTTTTACATTTATTTTTTCTGAACTTAAATGCTAAATAGAGTGAACATTTATACATTTATATATATATATATATATAGAGAGAGAGAGAGAGAGAGAGAGTAAAATAGAAAAGAAAATTGTACATGAAATTGTAGATCTGTTATATATTATCTTACTTTTCTTTTAAAGTACATAATAAAGTCAAACTACAGTTTTTCAAAACTTCCCTGATTTTCTACTCTCTGTGCTTCCTTCTGTCCTCTTCATATTTTCAGTGTCTCAATGACCTTTTTATTTTTTATTAGGGGGTGGGGTGAGACAGGAGGTACCTGGAGCCCTGAAACTGCCTGGTGGAGGAGAACTTTGCCAATTATCTGACATATGAGACTAAGCAGTTTATTTTGTGTCTGCCAGGAACAAGCTGTATGTTGACAACTGGTTAAATTATGCACTTAGCTACCTATCCAGTTATCAATTCAGTAACAAAGATATGGTCCAAATAATTGAGATTGAAATCACCAGCCCTGCCCTAAGAAGACCTCAATATTCAAGTCTTTAGATGCCCAAATAAATATCCAAGTACCCCAGACTTGCAATCTAAGTTGCATCTTAAATACTTTTCATTCCAGTGAAGGTGGCCTTTTTGTAGTTCCTTAATAAGAATATTCCATTTGACTCTAGGCACTTTAACTGGTTTCCCCTCCCCTGTACCCCTATTGGCTAGGTATTAATTTGTTGTTGCTATAAAATAATGAGCAAAATAGCTTATGTTTGTATATGTTTTCTATTTCATAACTCATCCCTCTCACCACTGCTTCCCCTGAATTCAGGTCTTCTTTTAGAGAAAAATCTTCAACTAATTGTTAGAGATATTTGTGGTGGGAAAGGGATGGCAGAATGGAGAGGTGGGAGAGGGAAATAACACCAGCATGGAAAGATTCAGGAAACAGCAAGTTTTCTAGTCTGGAGTGAATGAGGAGTTCATGAAGGGAAATACTGTGAAAAAAAAAAGGTAATTGGAACAATTGTAATTATTTAAGGATCTTCTGTTCACATCTGAGAAAATATTGGAGGATGCATGACTCTCTATCAATTTCTTTCCTTTTGTTGCTCTTCTTTCCTCTATATCCCCCTTCTGCTTCATAGCAACTGCCTTCCCAAGTGATTCTACTCATGAAATTTTATCGGACTAATATCTCCTTGGTTTTCTCATTTAACAAATACCTCCCTAAGTAATGAATAGTCCATCTATAGTACTCTTGGGGAAGGTCTTTAAGACTGAAAATAAAATGTTCCTAAATTCATTTCCTAAACTGACTCATAAAACCAATGCCATCAACATACTACCTTCTTTGTGGTTTTCTTAGGCTAATACTTTTTTCAGGTGACATTTCTCTAATATCCCGACCTGTAGTTTTTTCCACTTTCATAGACAGAAAGAATTTTAGAGATGGAAGAAAGTGACTATTCCAACACTCCTAACTGAACACCCATTTTCATCAAATCCAGAGCTAGAAGTATGTTTAAAGATGTTTATGTACAATTCATTTTATTTACAAGTAAATAAGCTTGAAAAATATCAAGTGACTAAGTTAAAGTCAACAGTTAGTATATGGCAAAGATAGAATTTGAACTCAAATCACCTGACTCCAAAACTACGGTTTATACAAGCCACTATATCATGCAAGTAAAGAAAGAAAAGATTTGTTGAAGATCAGAACTAATAAATGATACAACTAGGCACTAGACCAATGTCTTATGGTTTCGGCCCACTGATCCTTCCATTACATCAATACTATTGAAAATAAATGTTCTAAACATTCCCACCACTGAGTAATTGTGGCATTTAATGAACTAATCACTAGCATTTTTTTTTTGCTTTCAGGAGCTGGCCAAAAAAAATTCCTTTTAGATTCTGGCTTTTTTCCTTTTGTAAACTACAACCAGTACAGGGCAAATGATAGAGCCAATATGATAGATTTTGATTTACTGACATTTTGTGTCTGGATTACTATCATTTTGGTTGTCATTTTGTCCTCTCACTTATGTGTTATTTTTCACATATATAAGCAGAACTATTCGATTTTCTTAATATGATAGTGATATATGAATATGAGCTTGGACTCTAGGAGGGCTATTGTCCTTCTGGCTAAGTTCCATAACAGGGAAAAATAATTACTTCTTTATGTTTAAATTGCTCTCTCAAAGGCAAATCATTCTTTTAAGTAAGAGGTTCAGTATTGACTGTACATATTACTAAATTAAAATGTATTGAAATTTCCACAAATATTGATAAACTTCATGTGTTCTGCATTTCACACAATGGGACCAAACTCAATTGACCCTTTCATATACTAACACCTCTAATCCAAGTGTAAACCATTATCTTGAAAACAACATATAGTATTAGTAACAGTTCTTGGAAAGAGATTTTTTTTTAATTAAAGAAAGCCCTTTCTAAAGAGAGCATAAATTAAGCAATATAATTAGAAATATTTTCTCTAATTCAGGTAAGGCCTCACAATAATTTTTTCCTGTATTTCTTTACAGGAAAAATTTTAGGACATGGAAAAATTTCATGACTATGCTCAATTCATCACAATAACTAGCATTTGTATACTACATTAAGGCTATAGTTTCATTTGATCAACCTAAAGCTATGAGAGAGGTATTATTATTAACCCCTTTTTGTGGATGAGGAAACTAAGGCCTAGGGAGGTCAAGTATGTTGTCCAGGGTCATAGCTAAGAAATGGTAGAATTTGAATTCAGGTCTTCCTAACTTAAATTCAGTATTTTATTCACCTAACCTCCTATAATGCCTTCATATAATAACTAATAATTATTTTCAAAGATAGGATGAACAAAATAATATATGAAATATTAATGAATCTCAATTAATATAGAAACAGTGGCTTACTATGCCAGGGGTTTAATATCTTTGATAAATGAATTCAGAGAAAATAATTTTACTTACAAAAGTAAATATACATAAGCTTATTCCTTATACTGGGGAGATACTTTTTTAAGAAAGATTTTATTTATTTTGAGTTTTACAATTTTTCCCCCATTCTTGCTTCCCTCCCCCACCCCCCACAAAAGGCATTCTATATTTTTACATTGGCTCCATGTTATACATTGATCTCAGTTGAATGTGATGACAGAGAAATCACATCCTTAAGGAAGAAAAATAAAGTATGAGATAGTAAAATTATATAATAATATAACACTTTTTTTTCCTAATTTTATGGTAATAGTCTTTGGTCTTTGTTCAAAGTCCATAACTCTTTCTCTGGATACAGATGGTATTCTCCATTGCAGATAGTTCAAAATTGTCCTTGGTTGTTGCATTGAAGGGATGAGCAAGTCCATCAAGGTTGATCATCACCCCCATGTTGCTATTAGGGTGTACAATGTTTTTCTGGTTCTGCTCATCTCTGTCAGCATCAGTTCATGCAAATCTTTCCAGGCTTCCCTGAATTCCCATCCCTCCTGGTTTCTAATAGAACAATAGTTTTCCATGACATACATACACCACAGTTTTTGCTAAGCCATTCCCCAGTTGAAGGACATTCACTTAATTTCCAATTTTTTGCCACAACTAAAAGGGCTGCTAAAAAAATTTTTGTATAAGTGCTGTTTTTACCCTTTTTTATCATCTCTTCAGGGTATAGACCCAGTAGTGGTATTTCTGGGTCAAAGGGTATGCACATTTTTGTTGCCATTTGGGCATAATCCCAAATTGCTCTCCAGAAAGTTTGGATGAATTCACAGCTCCACCAACAATGTGTTAGTGTCTCACATTTCCCAAATCCCTTCCAATATTGATCATTGTCCCTTCTGATCAAATTCACCAGTCTGAGAGGTGTGAGATAGTATCTCAGAGATGCTTTAATTTGCATTTCTCTAATAAGTAATGATTTGGAGTAATTTTTAATATGACTATGGATTGCTTTGATTTCCTCAGCTATAAATTGCCTTTGCATATCCTTTGACCATTTGTCAATTGGGGAATGACTTGTTTTTTTTGAAAATTTGACTCAGTTCTCTGTATATTTTAGTAATGAGTCCTTTGTCAGAAATACTAGTTGCAAAAATTGTTTCTCAATTTACTACATTTCTTTTGATCTTGGTTACAGTGGTTTTATCTGTGCAAAAGCTTTTTAACTTAATGTAGTCAAAATTATGTAGTTTGTTTTGATTGATGTTTTCTATCTCTTCTTTGGTCATAAACTGTTTCCCTTTCCATAGATTGACAGGTAAACTAGTCCTTGATCTTCTAGTTTGCTTAAAATATTGTTTTTATGTCTAAATCCTGTATCCATTTGAATCTTATCTTGGTATAAGGTGTGAGGTGTTGGTCTAATCTAAGTTTCTTCCATACTAACTTTCAATTTTTCCAACAGTTTTTATCAAAGAGAGAATTTTTATCCTAATAGTTGGACTCTTTGGGTTTATCAAACAGCAGGTTACTATAATCATTTCCTGCTATTGAACCTAGTCTATTCCACTGATCCACCACTCTATTTCTTAGCCAATACCAGACAGTTTTGAGGACCAATGCTTTATAATACAATTTTAGATCTGATAAGGCTAAGCTGCCTTCTTTTGCACTTTTTTTTCATTGAATCCCTGGAAATTCTTGACTTTTTTTCTCCATATAAATTTACTTACAACTTTTTCTAACTCATTAAAGTCATTTTTTGGAATTTTGATTGGTGAGGCATTAAACAAGTAGTTTAGCTTTGGTAGAATTATCATTTTTATTATATTAGCTTGACTTATCCATGAACAGTCGATTTTTGCCCAGGTATTTACATCTGATTTTCTTTGCATGAGAAGAGTTTTGTAATTGTTTTCAAAAAGTTTTTAAGTCTGCCTTGGCAGGTAGACTGCCAGGTATTTTAAATTATCTGAGGTTACTTTGAATGGGATTTCTCTTTCTAGCTCCTTCTGTTGTATCTTGCTAGTCATATATAGAAATGTTGAGGATTTATGAGGGTTTATTTTATATCTTGCTACTTTGCTAAAGTTGCTAATTATTTCTAGTAGATTTTTAGATGAGTTTTTGGGATTGTCTTGGCATACCATCATGTCATCTGCAAAGAGTGAGAGCTTTGTCTCTTCCTTTGCTATTCTAATTCCTTCAATTTCTTTTGCTTCTCTTATTGCTGAGGCTAACATTTCTAATATGATACTGAATAGTAGTGGTGATAATGGGCACCCTTGTTTCACCCCTGATTTTATTGGGAATGCCTCAAGCCTGTCCCATTGCAAATAGTGCTTGTTGATGGTTTCAGATAGATACAGCTAATTATTGTAAGGAACAGTCCATTTATTCCTACACTCTCTGATGTTTTTAGTAGGAATGGATGCTGTATTTTATCAAATTCAGCATCTATTGATATTATCATATGATTTCTGATAGGTTTTTTATTGTTATAATTAATTATACTGACAGTTTTCCTAATATTGAACCAACCCTGCATTTCTGAGATAAATCCTACTACTTGATCATAATGTATTATCCTAGTGATAATTTGTTGTAATTGTTTTGCTAAGATTTTATTTAAGATTTTTTTTGCATCTATGTTCATCAAGAAGATAGGTCTATAATTTTCTTTCTCTGTTTTAACTCTTCCTGGTTTAGGTATCAGCACCATATTGGTGTCTAGAAAGAGTTAGGCAGAATTCTGTCTTCACCTATTTTTCCAAAGAGTTTATATAGAATTAGACCCAATTGTTCCTTAAATGTTTGATAGAATTCACTTGTGAATCCATCTGGCCCTGGAGATTTTTTTCTTAGGGAGTTCAATAATTATTTGTTGAATTTCTTTTTCTGAGATGGGGCTATTTAGGTTTTTAATTTACTCTTCATTTAATCTGGACAATTTGTATTTTTGTAAATATTCATCCATTTCACTTAGATTGTTAAATGTATTGGCATAGAGTTGGGCAAAATAATTTTGAATTATTACTTTAATTTCTTCCTCATTGGTGGTGAGTTTACCTTTTTCATTTATGATACTAGCAATTTGGTTTTCGCCTTCCTTTTTCTAATCAAATTGACCAGAGGTCTATCAATTTTATTGTTTTTTTTTCATAAAACCAGCCTCAGTTTTATTTATTAATTCAATAATTTTCTTGCTTTCAATTTTACTAATTTCTCCTTTGATTTTTTGGAATTTCAAATTTGGTATTTAACCAGGGGTTTTAATTTGTTCTTTCTCTAATTTTTTTAGTTGCATATTTAGTTCATTAATTTCTTTTTTTCTCTAATTTATTCAAGTAAGCATTTAAAGATATATAATATATCCCTGGACAGCCACCTTGAGTGTATCCCATAGGTTTTGGTATGTTGTATCATTATTGTCATTATCTAGGATGAAATAATTTTCTATAATTTGTTGCTTGATCCACTCATTCTTTAAAATGAGGTTATTTAGTTTCCAATTAGTTCTGGGTCTATATCACCCTGGCCCAGTATTACATATGATTTTTATTGCATTATGATCTGAGAAAGATATATGCACTATTTCAGCCTTTCTGCCATTGATAATTAGGTTTTTATGCCCTAGTACATGGTCAGTTTTTTTTTTTTTTGCAAGGCAATGGGGTTGAGTGGCTTGCCCAAGGCCACACAGCTAGGTAATTATTAAGTGTCTGAGACTGGATTTGAACCCAGGTACTCCTGACTCCAGGGCCGGTGTTTTATCCACTTTGCCACCTAGCTGCCCCCACCTTTTTTTTTTTTAGAGAAGATTTTTCTTCATTTATCTTTTGCAACTCCTTTTCCACATGGTTCATTCTATTTTTGAAGGACTTTTCTATTTGCCCAAATGTAGTTTTGAGAGAATCATTTTCTTTTTGCATTTGCCCAATTGAGGATTTGAGAGAATAATTTTCTTTTTGTATTTGCCCAATTGAAAATCTGAGAGAGTTAGTCTCATTTTGTATTTGTTCAATTGTTTTTTCCAAGGATTTGTTTTCTTGTTGTTAATTTTCTCTTGCAAAGTGTTAATTTTCTCTTGACTTTCTTTTTCCAAATTTTCCATTTGATTTTTAAACTCCTTCCCGATTTCTTCAAGGAAGTCTTTCTTGGCTGGAGACCAATTCATATTCCTCTCAGCAGTGCTAGATCTCTCTGGGTTCGGATCTGTCTTTTCTAAGTATTTCTCCATGGGCCCCCCTTTTCTCTGGTCTTTTTTTTCATCTTGTGTTGGGGTGGGGGAGCTGGCTCTCAGAGGTCATCAGCAGCAGGGTCTGAGTTGACCTTGAAAACTGGTCTGGGCTCTGGGGGAGGGAGTTAATCTCTTTCTGTTGAGTGAGTTCTGCCACCCTGAGGGGGTGGGGGTGGATTGTTTGTTGTTTGTTCTGGGCAAAGGGCTTCATGCAAAGTATGGAGCTCAGGTCCCTGGCCCAGCTGGTTGTTCTCCAGGCCTGCTCTGAGACTTTGTGCTGGAACTCACCTTCCCATAGCTCTTCTCCCCCTGGTCTAAGACTCTGCAACTAAAGATGGATCTCACATCAGCAGCTCACTGAAGTCTCCAAGGCTGAGACTGACCTTCTAGCCCCCTCCAGCTGCAGTCCCCAGCCCTGATCCTCTGTTCTCATCTCTGGGTTCACCCACGGTCCCCTGAGACAGACCTTCTTGGTAGGCATTATTCTCCTATTTTCTCTTTCTGGGTTTTGTTGATCAAATTTCTATTAAGAGGTTTCTCTCATGTTATTTCTGAGGGGAAAGAGAGAGCACTATCACAGTGTCTGTCTTCTCTCTGCCATCTTGGCTGGAAGTCAGGGAAATACATTTTAATAAGAAAGCAAATCTTTATTCCATATACATTTCCCATGCTTTTGATAGCCCTGTGTCCTTTTCTAGTTTTGACAGATTTTATTTCCACCCTGAATTATTCTATCAGTAGATATGTGTAAAGTTTCAGAAAGACCACTGAATTTAGTGTCATGGAACTCAGGTTTGTCCTCTTTGGTGAATCAATTTCACCTCCCTAGGTCTCAGTTCTCATATTTGTTAAAGGAGCTGATTGGACTAGATAATTTCTTTTATCATGGCTCCTGGTTCTATGAAGATTACTTTTTTAAAATTTTTATTTTTTGATTAATGAGAATTTATTTTCTTCTACCCCCCCATTTAAATGAAAAGAAAAAATACTGTAAAACAAATATGCCTAATTTGGGCAAAAACAAATTCCCACTTTGTCCATGTGCAAAAATATATATCCCCAGACATAAACTTAGGTGAATTATTCAACCTCTGGTGTCTTAAAGCTCAAGACCAGACTTCTAAACTTCCAACTATACACAGCCCAACTGTACTCTTTAAAGCACTTTATTCATAAAATCACAGAATCTCAGAGTCCTTAGTTCAACTGTGAGGTTCTGGGATTCTATGAATTTAGTTAAACCATTTGTAAAAATATTTAATGTCAACAGGCCAAACAAAGATCCTTGGGGAAATTCTCTGAGCATCTTCTTTCAAGTTGATATGAAATTAGTCTTCAGGTCTGATCATTCACCCAATTCTTAACCTACCCTCTAGGTATTATTCTCATCTCTCCATCTTCATCCACAAGAATAGCAGGGGAACTTTTGTCAAATATGTGCTCTGATCAGCAGCATCTCTCTCATCTTCCAGGCTAGTAAAACTGTCAAAAATAAAAAGGGTACTCTGGTGGGACTTGTTCCTGAAGAAGCCATGTGGATGCTATTGCTTCTTCTATATGTTTATTAACAATCCCTTAAGAGACAGCAAGAATAATGGACAGGAAGACCTCAGTTCAAGTTTATCCTTTGAAGCATATCTCTTTATGCTCTCAACAACTTTCTAATATTATACGTACAGAGAAATTGTTGACCCATCTCAGCAAAGGAAATTTCCTCACTGGGGAGGTTCTATAGCAATAAAATCACAGGTCCTGTCTCTGTCCCTTCAATAATACATGATTGAATTTTGGAATCAAAGTCAAGCTCCCCATTCTATCATTTTTTTTCAGAATCTATTCTTTTCCCTTTTTTTTGGAAAACAGTAACATTTATCATGTTGCAATCTTTTGGTATGTTGCCCATCCTCCATAATTTTTCAAGTCACAGATAGTGGATCAACAATTATATCTGCCTGTTCTTTCAACACTCAAGAAGGCAAAACATTTGGATCTAGCTTGGTGAACTCTGAAAGATCAGCTAGGTATCTCTTACAGTCTCCCTATTTATCTTAAGTATCCACTCCCTATTAGTCATTTTTTTCTGTCCTTTCCAGTGCAGATAATTTTGTGAGGAAGTGCCTGCATCAGGATTTGATCTCAGGTTTTCCTTACTCCATCACTATCCACTGTATCACCACTCTGGCTAATAGCTTCAAAATAGTAACATTATGCTAAAAGAAAGAGATAATTTCATTACCATTTCTATATATTGCTAACAACAAAATGAAAGAATAATAAGAGAAATTTCAGTCAAAATAACTATGAAATGAATTCTATATCTGGGAGTGATCCTTTCAAGACACTTGCAAGATTTATAGTAAGCACTCAACAGCAATAAAGGAAAAATTGACTGGAGGGGAGGCTAGGTTGCACAGTGGATAGAGCATCAGCCCTGGAGTCAGGAGTACCTGAGTTCAAATCTAGTCTCAGACACTTAATAATTTCCTAGCTGTGTGGCCTTGGGCAAGTCACTTAACCCCGTTTGCCTTGCAAAAAGCTAAAAATTTTTTTTAATTGATTAGCAATATATTCAGTGTTCATGATTGAACAAATATAACATATTTTATATATATATATATATATATATATATAAAACATAATATAACATAAACATGAACATAAAAACCAGTATGGTATATTTACAGATATAATATTATATCAAATTACAAAGGAGATACTTTATAAAATTAGACAAAACAATGACAAATTTGATTTGTAATAATAAAATCAGGAATTAAATATAGTATTAATGTCCTTAAGCTATATTATAAATAAGCCATAATAAAAACTACTCGGAATTATTTTAAACATTTAAAGGTTGATTAGTAAAATAGAATAATAAATAAAAATAAAAAGCAGCAGAAAACAGTAATTCAATATTTGATAAAGTCAAAGCATCTTATATCAGAAAGGTTTTCAGTGGGAAAGTCATAAAGTAGTTTGGCAGAAATTATTTTCATAGGTATTTTTACCCTATATACTACAAAAAGCACCAAATGAATACAGAAACTGAACATAGGAATTTGACATCAAAAACAAACAAAAGGAGAACAGGAGAAGATACTTTTCATAAGTCTGACTAGAATTCTTGGTCTAAAATGAGACACTAGGTGGCATAATGGATAGAGTATCAGTCTTGGAGTTAGGAGGAACTTCGTTCAAATACAGCCTCAGTCACTTAACTAGCTGTGTGATTCTGAACAAAACCTTCAACCCTGTTTGTCTTAGTTTCCTCATTTGTAAAATGAGCTGGAAAAGGAAATGATACACCATTCTCGTTTTATGTCAAGAAAACTGCAAATGAGGTAAAAAAAATTGCAACACAACTGAAATGACAGCAAGAAAAAAAATCATAAAAAGACTAAATAAAACATTTCTTTAGATAAAATAAAAAAACTTTTAGCAAGGACAAAATCAAAAACATTTGAAGAAGAATAACTGTTGAGTGGGAAAATATTTCTAATAAAAGTTCATTATACATAATACAAAGCAATACACACAAATTTGTTGTTCACTCATTTCGGTCATTTTGAACTCTTACCCCATTTGATAAAGATACTAGAATAGTTTACCATTTCCTCCTCCAGTTCATTTTACAAATGAGGAAACTGAGGAACCCTTCATTGACTTGCCTAGGATCTCATAATAAGGATCTAAGGATAGATTCAAACTCAGGCCTTTCTGATTCCAAATTTAGCAGTCCATCACTGTACCACCTAACTGCTCTAATTTATACAAATATCATGACACCATTACCAAATAGATAGAGTATATAAAAAGTTTTAAAAAATTGCAACCTAAATATGGCCACACACTAATATTAAGATAAATGAAAATTAAAGCAACTTATGGATTAAGGATGACAAAAAAATATGTAGTAGCTGAAAAAAGGAGAAGCAACAGTGAGATAGATATCTTAATCCACATTTAGTGGAGTCTAAATTGGTCTAAGTATTTGTATTTATTTTATAATTATGTGAGAAAGTATATTATTACTTTTATATCAATAATATCTATTTTATATAATGCTATACTGTGCTAGACCATATCATACCATACTATACCATATCATACTATACTGTTCTGTACTATATTATACTATACTATACTGTTCTTATTGTACTATACTATGCTATGTTATGCTATGCTATGCTATACTACATATATATATACATACATATATATATATATATCACTATTTATATCCATTTACAGATATAGTACTGTATCAAATTGCAAAGAAGATACCTTATAAAATTAGACAAAACAAAACTGATTTGTAATAACACTGGAGGGCACATGTCCCAAAGAAGTCAAAGATAAAAATAAAATATGCCATCTAACCAAATACTCATGGTACTTCCCTTAGTAGCAAAGATTTTGAAAAAAATTGCAAACAATTAGAGACTCATTGAACAAATTGTGGCATACAAATATAATGAAATATTATTATGCCATAAAAATGTCAATTGTAAAGAATTCAGAGGAAAAATGAGATCTACATGAATTGATGTCACTTGAAACAATGCATAATCCAAAGAATGATAAACCCAATGATTTTAGCAATGTAAATATCGTTAAGTAGGAGGCCAAATGCTAAGTAACAAAGAGAACATTTATAGTTCCAGAGAAAAGAGTTAGGGGACTACTAGGGAGGAATACTGTGCACATTGTCAGATCAATATTGGGCATCTATGTTTGTTTGTCAGTCTTTATAATAAGGGTTCAATTCAGAGATAAATAAAATAAATGTGATATAAAAATAAAAAGCCCAAATAAACTTTTTTTTTACTTTTGCAAGGCAATAGGGTTAAGTGACTTGCCCAAGGTCACACAGATTAAGTATTAAGTGTCTGAGGTCAAATTTGAACTCAGGTCCTCCAGGACTGGTGCTCTATCTATGTGCCGTCTAGCTGCCAACACAAATAAGCTTATAAAAGATAAAAACATCAGAAAAGAGCAGTTCAAACTTAGCTTCACTGAACCAATGTCTCTGTAGAGTCTTCCCATGGTCAGGAATCAAAAGAACAATACATACTCACAACAATATTAAGTCAAAGAAAGGAATAACCATCAGGTACTTAGGGGAAAGTATTCTTCATGAAGCTGACCTCTGAAGGATTCACTTAGATTCCATCCTGAATCAAATATACTGAATATATTAGACTTCATATGTAGAAAGTCAAATACCAAAATGCAATAGCAGTTAGGCTAAATTACTCCTAAGATGAAGACAACCAATAAAGAATCTGGGATTCTTGCAAGGTTTGGAGGCAGGGTTATTTGAAAGCAGTTTCCAGATGTGTTCCACTGAAAATTCATTGAAATGATTGTAGGGCATTTGAAATGACCAGAGCATGGCTAATTTATCTAAAAATTCTACTCTAGCACTCCAAGGTACATTGTGCTACCTAACACATTGAACTCGACTGTGCCTGCCTGCTGTCACTAATCTCCTAAAATTACTACATTCGTTGATTGACATGTATGTAATTAACAAGAAGTATATTTGTAGCTGGGGTCCGTTTCTCTATAAGTAAAAAATCACCGCTGACCTAGTACAGGCTGGCAGCTGCCAAAGCACCTGAGTGTTTTCAGTCAATGATATATGACCTAAGAAATTCCTAAAGAGGCAATAGCACAGAAGAGACCCTGCTGGCTAAAACAGTCCATTAAGATATTTCAAGTTTTGATTTCTTTGAAACATCCTAGCTAATGATAAGAAAATATCTTCAAGAGAAGAAAAGAAAAAAAAACTATCTTTTACACTGCCCACTATATATGACATTTAGGCACTGGTAGGTTATAATTCCCTTGAAATCCAAATGGGATTTCACCAATCATCTAAGAAGTTAGAAGGCAATTAAGGATCTTCTCAAGAGTTCATAATGATGATGCTTTCATGAAATACTATGGCAGGAAAGAAATGACAGCTCACCTTTTAGATTTGTCAGTGGTCTGATTGAATATAATATCATTAAAATAAAAATCTTGATGGGTACTTTGTTTGATAGTCCAATTGGCCAAGTTATTTCTGCTGTCTAACCTGCTCTTTAAGTATCAGAACAAAATACTTGGAAATTTGAATTTGTAGATCAACAAGAGGTACTAACTATATCCTGTCTCCATGTCTTTATCTGGGAAATCTCTCACATCTCACCTCTGCCTCTTGGAATCTTGAATTCTATTGGAGGATCAGCTTTTTGCTATACAAAACATTTCCTGCAAATTTCAAATTCTTTCACTTCATCAGTTAATTTATAGATTTTCATGTTTATCTGCATACCCATTTTCTCTCCTACCCCATGTAAGCTGCTTGGGGAAAGGAACTGACTAATTTTTGTCTTAAATATCCCAAACATCTCTAATGGTGGTTAGTACAAAGTAGGTGTTTTATAAATAACTTTTTGAATTAAATTGAATTGGTTGAATCCTATATATGTATTTCAAATGATTTTTTGCTGTTCAACTAGCCAAGGCTTTACACTTATACTTGAGAAGACATTTACAAACATCTTTGATTGAATGAGGTGTCATATAAAGTTATTCAAAATCTGGTTCTGATTTCTAGAATTATAGGAAAGCCAAAAATCTAACAAACATCTGAATACTGTTTTGAATGTTAGGAGCAAATAAACTGTAAGCACAAAGGGCAGCGGAACCTAAGATACCAGACTTTCAATGGGCTGACTTCAGGCTTTGATGACAGGTTCCATTTTCACTTAGTGCTTTGCACAAATGGATGACAGGAAGTAGATGAATGAAAGTAGCCTTGATCCTAGTCATATACAATATATCCCAGTATCTCCAACATTAAATATACTATTATTACAATACAACTCATGTATATTTGCCAAAAAAAATCATGAATCTTTGTCAAAAGGTAATAATAATAATAATGTCTAGGGAAATTGAATGAATAATGATACAAGATGAAATAAATAGAAGAACAATTAGCTGAAATCTAAATTATTATTAAATGATAATGTACTGTGTATTTAAGAAATATATTTTATTTATACATTTAGTTTATGCATTTAAGCTAATGGTAAAAAATTAACTTATAGCAATGTTTTATTTTATTGGAGTAGCTAGGTGGCACAGTGTATAGGGTACTAGGCCTAGAATCGGGAAACCCTGAGTTCAAATATGGCCTTAGAGAGAGATCTGTAAGTCTGGGTAGGTCATTTAATCTCTGTCTCAATTTCCTCATCTGTAAAAATGAGAGTAACAATGGCACTTACCTTTGAGATTTATAGTAAGTAGCAAATGAGGTAATAATTGTAAATCATGTAGTAGAATGCCAGACATATAATAAGCATTATTTAAATAGCAATTATTCATATTACTCTGTCTACTATGACTATGAGAGGCAGTTTGAAATGGTGCAGAGATGTAGAACTCAGAGCTTATGGCCTCCAATGTGCAACTGGAGTCAGATTAAATTGTAATTGGGAAATGTTAAAAAAATAAATAATGTAGTAAAGATGTTATAAATGAGTCATTTAGTCTCCCATTGTTCTAGATAGCTCTCTAAAACAGAAAAAAATGCAGAAAAGGTGCCATCCTGCACTGGGAGGGAAAGTTTTTTTCACCAAGGAATTCCCTATACTGGTGAAATGCAAGGTCTGGTCCAGTTGAGATAATACACATGTTTATTTACTTTTTTCTCCTATGTTATATCACTGTGTATAGAAATGATTCATATTTTATGGAGTAGCCAGATTAAGCAATCAGTCATTCAATAAACATTTATTAAGTATCTTTTATATGCAGTCAAGGTGTTAATTGCTGCAGATACAAAGAAAAAGCAAAAATTAGTCCTTGTTCTCTAGGAATTCACAGTTGAGTGAAGTTAAACATTCACAGAGCATCATGGAATTCTAGGGCTGGAGAGGAGATCATTTCATCTAACTATGATTCTACAGATCATAGATTTAGACCTCAGAAATGTGACCAACCCTCTCATTTTATGAATAAGACCCAATAACACACACAGCTAGCAAATGGAAGAGTTAGTACCAAAACATCAGTCTCCTGAGTCCTAGTTCAATAATCTTCCAATTATAGTGAGGGATGTCCCAAAACATGTAATTTGAGAGATTGGGATATTGTTGTGTAGCAAAAGAGAAAGCAGAATGGACGACGTCTCTAGTCTTTTTTCCCCTCTATCTTTATCAAAGGGAAACTTTAATTCCTGCCAGGAAGGGAAGCAGGAGTTTGGAGACAGAAGCCTGGTGATAATTCTTTTCTCAGAGAGGAGTATCAAACTAGAATTATATTTATCTCCTCCCCTAGATGTTCTTAGTCTAGGGTATGTCATTTTCAGTTCATGCTAAACTTCTGATTGCTATTTATTAGTGGGGAAAGATGGAATCCAAGTTTTAAATCCAAGGCTTGACCCCTTTTGACCCACAATGAATATACATAGAAAGTAGTAAAGAAAACAATTTAAGTCAAAAACAAAGGAAAAATTATAAAGAAAGTATGCATGGGAGAATATTGTATTATGTAGATGCTATACAGAGAAAGAATGATCCCATTGAGAATGAGATAACACAGCGAGAGAGAGAAAGAGAGAGAGAGAGAGAGACAGAGACAGAGACAGACAGAGAGACAGAGAGACAGAGACAATCAGAGTCAGAGAGATAAATATAGACACATAAAAAAGAGTCCTAGATCTCACACAAAAGGAAATATCTAATATAGCAAGCTGAGGAAAGGGATGTGATGTAGACTGCCAGTTCTTCTCATGTAAGATTCTTCCCAGAGTCTTTTCCTTTAACAACCTAAAATGTGGTTGGCATTGTTCATCTTTTCTCTTAAAGCTGGAAACCAGAAGAATCTGAAAAAAACTACAGTACCTGAAATTCAAAGAGACTGAAGAGCCAGCACAGACTGGAGTTATCTTCTCTCCCCTCACAACTCCACCCCGCCCCTCACACATTTATCTTCACCTATGAAGAGAAAGTCCCAAAAAAATGGGAACTTTGGGACTTGGATTATACAATTATTCCACATGCTTCTGTCATTTTCCTTAGAGTTAGCAGAGAGAAAGAAACTATAATCATACTATATGTGAAGCTTTTGAATTAACTTCAGATTTCATAGACTTGCATTTTCCCAAGCCTCCTTTAGTAGAATCATAAAACTTCACAGATGAAGAGACTGAAGTCCCAAAAAGTTAAGAGATTCACTCAAAATTCCATTTAACTAGGGATGTGAATAATTGAGATCTGATTGAATAACTATTCAGTGGATATGTGTGAGAGTTTCTACAACCATTTATTTCAAGATTCTCAAGAAAAGAGACAAGATTCCTAATCATAGCAATTATTATGGCATCTATCTTGCCACTCTCAATAGTCAGCAAGACCCTGTCCAGAAAAGCTTTGGAACTGGCTCCTGCACAAAATGGACAATGGCACCCTTCCAGAATCATAAAGCAATTGTCAGCAATCCCATTGTTCACTGTTTCCTCATCCTCCCACTGCAGCCAAATGGGCATATCTGCAGGTTCCACCCCACCTCCCCCAACTCTGAGAACAATTTAATTATTAAGTAGGATGCATATATGGAGCCTCAGTCTCAGGACACCTTTGGTTTGGTATTAATTTCGATTCTAGATGATAGCACTTTAATCCAATGAATCCTGGGACCTGCATGCTTAGGAATCCCTCTTTACCTCCAGGTTAACATAGAATATCTTAAGTTACCAGGTTTATGGAAATATGACTAGGACCCTCATCAAAAGAACCCTTTACTTATTAATAGAGTAAGAACCATAAATCAAATAACAACAGGAACTATCCCCATATACACAATCATACAATCTCTCATAGATTCAGGCGAGGGTTTCTCTAGATAATTTATTTTTATTTGTTCAGCAATTTTTCAATCATCCCTGATACTTTGTGGTCCCATTTGAGATTTTCTTGGCAAAGATCCTGGAGTAAGATAGCCATTTCCTTCTCTAAGTCATTTTATAGATGATGAAACTAAGGCAAACAGAGTGAAGTAACTTGTCCAAGTCACACAGCTAGTAAGTGTCTGAGACCAGTTTGAACTCAGGAAGATGATTCTTCCTGGTGCCAGACCCAGCACTCTTCACTATGGCACCACCTAGATGCTCAAGGACTTCATTTGTCTTCAAGCAAATTCATTAATGCTCAGAGGTATGAAAGATGCAGGTCTGAGTACAAACAATTCAGATTAAAATGTGATTGGAAATATTTGACAAAATAAATAAAAATTACAATAAAATATTGATAATATGTGGCCCATTTATATCCAAATCTAAAGTTTAGTGACCCTCATTTCTATTTGAGTTTGACCCTATTACTCCATACCACAGCTGCTGTTCTTTTCTGCCTTCAAAGCTGTTGCTAATTTCTTCTCTGCACAGCTGCTGTTGTCTTCTGTTGAATCTCTTCTCAACTGACCTGCTGCTATCTGTTAGATTTATATGCAGCTGCTGGGGTTTCTTTATCCTCAAAAATAGAGCTATCACCCTTTGTGACAGATCCTACTTCCCCAAATGTCTAATCAACATTTATTAGGCCCAAAGTTTATCTCATTTGATCCTCACAACCAATCCTTGGAAGTAGATGCTGTTATTATTATTATCATTCAGAAAACTGAGGTAAACATAGAGTTATGACTTGCTCAGGATCATATAGCTAGTAAAAGTCTGAGGTCAGTTTTTAATTCTTATCCTTCTAATTTTAAGCCTAGCCCTCTATCCACTAGACAACCTAGCTGCTTCAAGCCAAAGTCTTTTTCCAATTATACTTGACAGAGGTCAGGAAGAAATTCCCCAGGATCAGTTGGAATGAATTTATTCCTTTCATATACCATTGTTTACCTTTAATCTGCATTCTTGCACCTATATTAATTAGGTTTTTGTGTTTATGCTTTCCCACTCCCCACCCCCAATTGAAAACATCGCAAATCATAATTAATACACTAGGCAAGCTTGTAGGTAAATGTCAAACATCACTTAATTCACATATGTAGAATTACAAGTATAGTTTTTCAGATACAGATACAAAAAGTAAAAACAAAGTTACATGTAATAGACCAAGTCCAGAAGTCATATGAAAAACATGATGTCACGTGTTGGGGTTTTCTACAAAGTTTATATAACTGCTATAGGTACACTGATGTGTCTATATTCATTGTCCCTGAAGATTAGATGGATCATCTGAGAATTTCTATGGTGATTGGGTCAATTTTTTATCTTTACACTCACTGCTCTGTATTTCTGATCCTAGATCCAGGAACAACCCAGACTGGACACTGAAGTATCTAGCCCCTAATCAATTGTGGGTCCCTCAGGTCCTTTGGGACCTGCATGTCTTATGTATTAATCTGTTTTGGACTTAGGCTTTCCCTATTTGAGCAGATCTACCCCTCAAGTTAGGTCAGCATTGGCAGGCTTTTCTATCCTCCACATAAAGCACCAAGAAGTTTCTACTTCATCTAGTTCTTGATCCAAGCTTCCCCCACCCCCATTTATATACTTTTGTTTGGCAATAATTGTCACAGCTTGAGGAGTTAGAGCTGCATGCAGTTATCCCTCACTCTCTTTATATGGCCAGCTCTCTGCTTCTCCAATTATATATCTCTTTGATAATGCCTTTTGTACTCTTTATTTTATGGTTTCACTAAAAATTCAATCCAATTTGACAAGCATTTTAAGTGATTACTATGCACAAGACACTGTGATAGGCAAGACGGTTGCAAAACCAAAACAGAAAAACAATTCTTGCCTTAAGGAACTTCAGTAGGATTCAATCTGTCTAGTAGCATATCTGCTCATCTCAAATTTAGAGTGCCAATAGCTAATTTAACATTATACCCTTTAAAAACTTCAAAATTTTGATTAATATAGAAATATCTTTAACATATTTATACATGTATAACCTATTTTAGTTTATTCTCTGTCGGGGGGAGGGAGGAAAGAAAAATATGAAACTCAAAAACTTACAAAAAGAAATAACTTTTGTAAACTATCTTTGCATGTAGTTGGAAAAATAAATAAATTTAAAAGGAAAAAGGTCATTAGCATAAAAAACAAACAAAAAACTTCATGAGTCTAAGAATCCTTTCCTCTCCTTTTCTATCACTCCTCCTCCAGCACTATAAAGGTAGACTAGGGCCAGTACTGAGTATAATTTTGTTTTTTCTTGGTTTCAGGTGTTATCATTGTCAAAAGATCGATCATCTAATGGGTAGTCTACTGGAAATGAACCTCTCCATCTTTAGGACTTGGTTTCAGAAAACAGATACAGTCTTGTTCTTAGACCATACTTAAACCCTTTCCAGCATGAAAGCACTTGACATTGCCTCCAAGAGCCAGGAACACCCTACTACCACAAAAGATCAACAGAGTAAGACTTTATGACCTCTAACTCAACAACACTGATGAACTTAGTCCTGACATAGTTGGATCTGCTCAGTTCTATTATCACCCAAGGTTTTCATTCAGAATTTGATTTTGACTTTCTACATCACATTGCAGCCCAGTACATTGTAGATTCTGCCCTCCGTTGTGGTTGAGCTAACTAACTTTGAACAGTTTTAGCCTTAATGCTTTAGATTCTTCGAGCCCTGCTATCATTTCAAGGTTCCCCTTTATGCAACACCAACTGCATCACAATCCATCAATCAATAAACATTTATTAAGCAGTTACTCTGTGGCACTATGCTAGGGACAATCAGTTCCTTTCAGGGTACTTGGATTATATATGTCTATTTGATTGACTTTCCTCTGTATCATGATGAACTTTAGAACCATGACCATGTATATGGTCATATGCAATGGTAGGATTCAAATAAATTAGCAAACAGTTCTCTGCCCTAATGACTGATTTAAGTTTACAAAAAGATATATGGAAAGGAAGTTTAATATTTCATGCATTTAATACTCAAAAAAGAACAATAAAAGAAGTACACAAAACTAGATTGCTATATTACTCACAGTAAGCAAACATTTCCTTATAGAATGAAAGCAACATGTAACCACAGCAGCCAGTGTTGGAACATTTACAGAGCCAAACCGCTTTCTACCTAGTCTAACTTTTATTTCTTCTACTTCCATGGCTTCTGAAATGGGAATTAAGATAATCCTTGAAATCTACATTTCTGTTGGTTCATTGTATCCCAGTTTTGTATTGGCTTTATTGTTCTGGGAACACTAGCCACACTCATAATAACTCTGAGGAATTTGGGGCATAACACAAAACAGAAATAAATAACAGTTTGTTACCCCCTCTGGCACCTTTTCTCTTTATGTTATATGTGTGCTACTGAAGTAACAAAAACTAAATATGGTATTTCATCAAAGGTATGAGTTCTAAAAAATGAATAAATAAATATTACAGAGTTCCATCAATTTTTTTTTCACCCATGGACAGAATATACCTTACTACAAATATTTAGAAAATGTTGTTGATCAGATCATTGTTAAAAAAAAATAGAGAGAAAGAAATGTAAATTTGTGATTTTCACATTAGGCAGTTGCCCAAGTGGTCCTCTTATATAAAGAGTACAAAAGGCATTATCAAAGAGTTATATAATTGGAGAACTCTGATTACAAGTGCCATTTTAACATTTTAACTCAACATAAAATTAGGTATCAGTTCTGCTGAACAGGTGAGGGATCCCACCACTGCCCTGGGGCCTGAGAGTCTGGCAAACCAAGAAGCCTTGAGGATGTTTCCTTGCCTAGTGAAACTGAAAACTTCTTTTTTATTTCCCTAAAATGCCTGTCCTTCTAAGCTTCAGAAAACAGAGCTCCTTCTCCCCCATCATTGACACTTGGCTAACTGTACCCCATTTAACAGCAAAATCTTCCCTGCTTCCTTCTAATAACAACTTATGACATACCCAAACTATTTTAAGCTGTGCAAAGTGATTTATATACATTATGTCATTTAAACCTCACTACAGACTTGTGAAGTAGGTGTGGTTATTATCCATATTTTATAGAAGAGTGCATTGAGGCTCCAATATATAAATTGCTGGGCCCAGGAATCATTAAGCTTGAAAATGTCCAAAGTGAGATTTGAACCCAAATTTTTATAGCCTCTACCTTCAACACTATCGACTCACCCATTTGCCTCTTCTAAGGCACAGAAACCTATATCTATTTCTCTTGAACTACAGAATGCTTCATTTGTTTCACCCCAACCACAGACTCTATAGTTTTATCAGAACACATAATAAATACATTCAATAATATTTAATATATTTACTTACTAGATAACCAGATTCAGTACCACTGATTCTGTGGGACCACTGTAAAATATATCACATCCCTTTCATTGTCTCAATTTTCTGAAATTGTGGCTTAGTAAGTAAGATGAGGGATCAAAGAGCTCTAACAAGATTATCAGCACTATCTATAGCTCACCTGTGCTTACTGTCCTCAGGGAAATCAGAGACTAGAGGACTAAGAGTACCTGCTGTTCTGTCACATTTATTTAAGAGCACAGTTCCAATGACCTGATGGATCTCATCTTTGTTTTCCTGATTCTATGCATCCTTGGTCCTCTTTTTAAAGGCAGCCTTAGAACCAAGCTGATTTTGGTTCACTTCCAGACTTTAACACACCTTGCCTATGTGACCATCAGCAAATCAATTCTTTTAGTGACCAAGATGACGTTTTAAGACTGAAAATTATAGATCATTTACAAATATGCATTTTGGAAAAGATTTTTCTTCACCAGTAGTTCCTTCAGCACAAGTCTGTACTTGAAAAAAATCACAGATGAGGCTAAGACTGATGCTGCATTGTGCATTCTTAGGTTCTATTTTTTTTGCAAGGCAATAGGGTTAAGTGACTCACCCAAGGTTTCGCAGCTAAGTAATTAATTATTAAGTGTCTGAGATCATCTTTGAACTCAGGTCTTCCTGACTCCAGGACTGGTGCTCTATTTACTGTGCCACTGTGTCACTGTGCCACCTAACCACCTAGCAACCTAGCCACACTTCTTAGGTTCTATTTTTGAGAGGCTGTGGAATTCAGGGAAAAGAAAACTGGATTGAGAATCAAAGGACCTGGTTTCAAATTTCAGGTCTGTCAGTTATTATCTGTATAACCTTAAGCAAATTACTTAGTATATCAGGGTCTCAGTTTCCTTTTGCAAAAATAAGAATTGTAACTTTGCCTCCCTCAACACAAAACACACACACACACACACACACACACACACACACACACACACACAACATCACCACCACCACCACCATCCATCACTACCACTAATACTAAGAACACTTCACTCACCATAGACCTGAAGCAAAAATTGTCTTGACAAAGCCAGAAGGAAATCCTGAGTGTTATACTGTTACTTTATCTCAGGATGGGTTTTTTAATGGGTTTGGAAAGATCTACTGAAATCTAATCAGCTTTGAAAGCCTATGTAAGTTTGATAGGATGCCAATAACTAAATCCAAAATATTTCACATGCATAAAAACTCAAATAAGATAAAAATGCACTTCAACAGTATAAAGATATGACTACATTTACTCATATGACAGTAAAGGATAAAGGAAATATACTACAAACTATGTTGATCACATTTCTCCTTTCCTTTGAGTCTGACTTTCTAAATTTGAAGTTATGAATAAGAGGTAAAAGAATGAGTTAAATTCCCTGTCCTCTGAATTCTGCCATCTGCTATTTAGAATTATGTAAAAGGAAAGGCATAGAGAGAGCACAGCTACCAGAAGTTCTCCTA
Organism: Macrotis lagotis; assembly: GCF_037893015.1. Taxonomy (NCBI): domain Eukaryota; kingdom Metazoa; phylum Chordata; class Mammalia; order Peramelemorphia; family Peramelidae; genus Macrotis; species Macrotis lagotis. The sequence goes on along the minus strand of NC_133662.1, from coordinate 99,130,523 downwards.
CTGTAAATATTCTTTAAATATTTGAAAAAATATTTGCCTTAAATAGAAAGTATGTGGGATGAAAATAAATGTTGAAAGTTTAGTCATCCACTTGACCATGATAATAAAAACCGTGATGAATTTTTAATAAAAAAAGTCCCCTTAGATGGGATTTAAGCTCAATGCTTTTGAAGTCTAAGCACACAAAAGAATTCTTTTCCTTCCCTGTTGTATCTGGATTTTTTTTACAAGCAGACTCAACATGAGCTTTTTAAAAGCCACCTAAGACCTAAAAACTTTTCATTTAATTCCCCAGTTTTTCAAAATATCAGTAAAATGACACCTTTGCATGATAGGTAGTGATAAAAATAAAATTTCAAATGCAAATGCCTTTACCCCATCAGCCTGCTTCCCCCCCCCCCACATATTTCAGGCTCCCAGAGTATATACACATTGGCTTGGTTCTACTTTTTTATGATTATAAGTAGACAATTAAAGTTAGTAATAAGTAAAGCTCAGAAAGAACAATCATCCACACACAGAGAGGAAATAATTTCATGTTGTTGACTGTACTCTATCAAATCTCAACCTTGATCATTCCATTCTCTGCCCTCATTCCTATACATGTGTGCTGAGTAAAGATGGAGAAAATCATACTATGTTTCTGATTGTATTTACTACAAATTTATATTGCACAAGCTCATTGTTGCTAGGCAATCCTTCCTACTCTTTTGTACCTCATCAAACTTGATATCCAACTCTGCAGTGTCTTGTCCAAATCTTTTCATCTCTTCTCAAACCTTTCACTGCTTCTATATTCCCAACTGAGAATTTTGCCTCATGTTTTGCCTTCACCCCCCCCCAAAAAAAATCAAGGTCATTTGCCTTAAGCTCCTTACTCCTAATCTCATATCACTTCTATGACTCCTACCCCTATCTCAACTCTTATTCCTGTCTCAATGATATAATGGTCTTACACCTTTCCAAGGCTAATTCCCCTCTACCTGAATAGTGATATTATTCTATCCTTTCTTCTCCAGTACATTACCCAGTCTGTCATCTCCACTCTTCTACTTATTTTCAATCTCTCTCTTTGTCTTCTAGCTCCTTTTCTTCTGACTTATAAACAAGCCCATGTCTTCCCAGTTCTCAAAAAAACCCTCACATTGTCCTTTTCTCACTATCATCCTATATCTTTTACCTTTTGCATCTAAACTCCTTGAGAAAGTCATCTTCAATGGATGCCTCCACTCTCTCTCCGGTCACTCTTTTCTTGACCTCTTAGAGTCAGGCTTCTGACTCTTTCTCCAAAGTTTCTTAATTGCCAAATCAAATGACCTTCTAATTCCTCATTCTCCTTGACTTCTCTGCAGCAACCTTCTTCTCTCTAGACTTTCATTTTCATTTTCTTCTGATTCTTCTTCTACCTATCTGACAGCTCCTCATTTAACCTTTGCAGGATCTTCATCCACATCATGACCTCAAAACTATAGAAGTCCCATGGGATTTTTTCCTGGGTCCTCTTATCTTCTCCCTCTAAATTACTTCACTTGTTGATCTTATTTCGATGGGTTTAATTACCCTATCTATGCTAAGAATACTCAAATCTACCTATCCATCCCCAATTTCTTTGCTAATCTCCAATTTTGTATTTCAACCAACTTTTAGCTATGTCAAATATCCTATAAACAACTTAAACTCAATATGGTCAAAACTAAACATCATCTTTCCCCAAAACTCTCTCCCTTCCTACCTTCCTTGCTATTTTTAGGGCAACACTATCCTCTCTTCTGCTAAGGCTCACAACCTAGAAGTCATCAATTATCTCTCACCTTCTATATTCAATCAGTTGCCATGTTCTACTGGTTTCACCTTTGCAGCATTTCTCTAAAAACCCAGCAATGAAAAAGCAATTTAGGTCTTATCTAAGGATAAATAATCAGTGACTCTACATTACTCTATATTAAAGTAAAATAGAAATTTAGAATAATGGTCAGATTTAATAAGGAGAGGGAAAGGAGGAAAAAGAAGAAATAAAGGGAAACAGAGACAGAAACAATGAGAGAAAAGGAGAGACAGAGGCAAAAGAGGCAAAAAGGAGAGAGACAGACCAACAGATAAAGAAAGAGAAAGACAGAGAGAGAGAGAGAGAACCAGATCCCCAGAGATGTCTTGTGCAGGCTTCTGACCTAAAAAGAAGTAAATTTGTAGTTCATTTTTAGAGGAATTCTGGAAGTTTTTCTCCTAATTCAGAGAAAATGAGGACAATATAAATGGAAAGAGGGAACTTACTATTTCTTTGTTTCAATACTTGAGTTTTGGTTTTCCAATTTTATTTTAAAGCTAATAGTTGAAAGGTTTATTTTTAAGAATATACACAATGGCTTACAATGAAATAAATGGAAAGGACTAACACAAATAACTGAAAATGAATGCTACAAAATTTAAAAAGAACGAATATAGCCAAAAAGACCATATATGAGAAGAGACTTCATATCTTTGCACAACTTTGGAGGTAATGGGTGTGAGAGATCTACAGCTGTCAAACACTGAATATTGCATATAATGTCAGATGTTTTTCAATGAATTGCTCTTTTTTTCCTATTCTTCTTTTAAAAAAATCTTTTTTGTAAAGGATAGCTCACTGGGAAAGGGAGGAAAAGGGACACTGGGAAATTTAGCTGATGAAAAACAAAACAAATCAATATTTTTGACTTTTTAATATTGCATCTTTATTATGTCATTGGTCCTGCCTAAAGACATCGTTATCATTTGATCTCTATTCCATTGTACAGAACACCATCTGGTGGCAGCTATTCTGAACTCCAGGCACAGATATCCTGAATATTTTTCAGTGCCAGCTAATTTCATGGTGAATAAAAATTGTATCATACACTTGTACTGGGTTGACACTAAATAATTGCATTCCACATGGAGGGAGCTAGAACTTAGGTTTCACAAAGTCAGGCAAGGTGATCAATACCTTGGGATTTTTACAAATTTAGAAAAAAAGTTCTATACTCCCTTTAGCATGAGGATAAAGATGAATCTTTGGTTGAATCTAATTCAAGAATGCATCAAGGATATTCACTATACAGTAAATCAGTCTTAGATAGGAAAAATGACTTGGGTTCCTCAGAGATCCTTTCTAATTATCGGGGACATGTCTTCTAGGTTCATCAAGATCTTAACATACAAATAAAGTAAACTAAGTAAGTATTAAGAAGCTAGATGTTACAGGGAGGAAATTGTTGGGCCTGGAGTCAGGAAGAACTGAGTTCAAACCAAATCTCATATAGGCACTCAAGCCTTGTCTCAATTTCTTCATCTGAAAAAAAATGAGCTAGAGAAGGAAATGAAAAACCATTCCAGTATCCTTGCCAAGAAAACTCCCAAAATAGATCATGAAAAGTCAAATATGACTGAAAATGACTCAACAACAAAAGCTGTTACCACAGTTTTTGTGCCTTAATATTTTAGGAGTCCTATATGTAGAGTACCTCCTCTTATTCTCTCTTATATATTTAATTAGTGAGGAGACAAGGTGACATCTCCTGTTATATTCCTGAATCTATACCTCCAAAGACTTAGAGCATTGCAGTTGATCAAGGTATCATACATAGCACCAATTAGAATGAATGGAGAAGGGAGGCAATGATAACTTACTTTTACTCAGTTTTGAAGATGTTCATGTAATTTCTTTATAAAATGGAAGAAGGAGGTATTAGATAGTGAGGTCACTGGAAGAACTCAACAAGCAAGCAGATATACCCCAGTGTGTATGAGAAAAAAATTTCTTTAATATTATAGTTGTCCAGAAGTAGAATTATCCCCTCAAGAGGGGTTGGATTTAGCCTCCTTGGAGGTCTTCAAGAACAACTATTTGTCTTTCAGATAAGTGACCTTCCAACTCTGATTGTGTATGTGTGTTTGTGTGTGTGTGTGTGTGTGTGTTCCATACTTGTGATGTCCTTTGTGTGAGGAATGTTTCATGCAGAAACTCCTTCCATGAATGCACATTGACAACCTATATGTAATTTATAATTTTAATAGTTGCCTTGACTGAGTTGTTGACTTGCCCATAATCTCACATCTAGTATATGCTCAACAGAGGAAGCACTTGTGTCTAGGTCTTTTTGATTCTTTTGGAACACTACAGTACAGAATCATGTTTTTGTACATGCTATTTAATATAAGGATTTATCTGAAATCTCCATAGAGCTTACTCTAATAGCTACATTATAGTCACAAACAGAATTTGGGGTAACTTAAAAGTCACTTATTTGGGCTATAGTTAAACCTCTAAATACAAATAGTTCTGCCCTTATATTGCTAAATGACTACTTAAGCTATGTAGCTGAATTAGAGTCTGCATTTGTGGATTTCTATCTACTTGTTTCTCCTAATTCCATAGAATCACATGGTTGTCATAATTAGTGAAAAGGTTAATTAAGTATCTTGAGCAACAACAAGAGGCTCTCAGTGAAGAGAAAACAGCATCTTCTAGGAAAGATTTTCCCTGAATTTATGCTCAAAAGGTACTTGAAATTTTCTAATAGTATACTTCTTAGATTGATAAATGCTCTTTATTAGATAATTTTAAATGCCTAAGTGTGAATGTTATACCAATGTTCTTTGTTCATCTCTTATGTGGCATAAATTATTTCATGAGGAAATGTTTAAGAAAATTTTTTGGCTATCTCTTCTAAGTATTTTGGGAGCTCTGAATTTGGAAAACTATGTCTTAAAGATGAAATATTTCTATCCTTTGGGTGGGGGGAAAAGTAATGACGGCATGTTATTAGAGTAATAGCATATTTTTTTAATTGTCTGGTCAGAAACTTCATTAAGAAAGGAATAAGGTTTTTTTTTTGAATCTCAAAGTATAACCAGTATGGGAAGCATGACATTTGATTCTTCAGCATTTCTTCCTTTTTAAAAAAAATTTTTTTTTGGTTTTTGCAAGGAAATGGGATTAAACTACTTGCCCAAAATCACAAGGTAATTATTAAGTGTCTGAGGTCAGATTTGCACTCAGGTCATCCTGACTCCAGGGCCAGTGCTTTATCCACTATGTCACCTAGCTGCCCTATTTCTTTCTCTTTTAATGGAGCCATGTAAGATACACTTTTATTAGGAGAGTAAACTATGAAAGAAAGTACTACAATATCAGAGTATCAAATTAAGAACATTAATCTATTAACAAGGGTGTAGCTAAAAGCAATAAAAATGTATCATATTATAAATATTTAAATTGATAGAAAAATTTCAGGAAGTTTGATTCAAATTGATCCTATTGAAAGTTTCAGAGGTAGCCATTAATGGCACAATATACTGATATTGATTTAATGGAAGGACATTTCTAACCTGACTAATGTTTAGGGGTGCTGACTAGATAGGTAAGATGTAATTCCTTAGATATTGAGATTTGGACTTGAAGAATGTATATATATATATATATATATATGAGTATATATATATATATATGTAAAATCAATAGAGAAGCTTATCATAAATCATTATAATTAAAGGATGGAATATGATGCACTAGCTATTGAAGAGCTCAAACTAAAAACAACAGGAAGCTTCCCTCATCCCATACCCAATCATTTAAGTGATGACTAAAGTAGGAAAAAAAATTGCTCCAAAACTCAGAAACTTTTTATTAAACAAGTTTCAATAAAGAAAAACATACCATTCAAGAGAAAATACTTTAGAAAATTCTGAACAATGGAAAGTCAGGAAGTCAAATAATTGCTTCACTGTGGCAAACTGAACAAATTATCCTGAGTCACATAATTTTCCCTGGGCCTTAGCTTCTTTTGTTTGTGATAAGGTGGTGGGAAGAACTCTGATTGGACTATAGGCTAGTTTCTTCCAATTCTACATTCATAATACTCTGACTCTATTCAAACCATGTTTAAAAGTTTAGCAGAGGGGGAAATAGGCCCAGGCACTATTAAGAAATCAAGTCTGATATAAGAAAGGATCTGTATTAAAAGGAACTTTGAAGCTAGAATCATAAAATTTTAGAGCTGGAATGGATCTCAGAGGTCATCTAGAGATCTGTCTTGCTTCTTCTGTAAAGAAACATCCTGTATCTTAGAAGTCTATGAAATAGAAATTGGTTTGTGTTTGGAGGTGAGTAGCAGAAAGAATTAAACTGAGGGATTTTCTTGGCAAGAAGAGAGACTAAGATGTTATTTAAATAGGAACTGACTACCAAAATAAATTCCTATGGGAGTTCACAATTTTTTTCATAATTATTTTTATGTTTAAACAAAATTAAAAATTTAAACCAATAGAAGTATGAGGGGGGAAAATAAACTGAAGGTTTTCCTGAAACTAGATATTTGGAGAGAGCAAAGATGTAGGTGTAAAATATGGACTCTAAAGATCAGAGTTCTTAGTGTGCACAGCCCAGGAAAACCTCTGACACAATCAGATTTTTAACCTAACCTTCGATCAAAGGGGCATGTTAAAGGATTTATGGGAGAAATGGGACAAAAAAATTGAATAGAATTTTTTAAAGGGTGAATTTTAGCTGTACCATTGGAAAAAGTGCCCAGAAGGATGAGCTATGTCACATTGAAGTAACAGTTTAAATAAGATAGAAGCTACATAATATCTCAATGTTCTCTCTTTAAATGTCGCTCCTAATTGCATTTCATTTTTTTATTCTTCTCTTGGAAAAAAGTTATATAATTCACTTAATTCTTTTTTTTAAAGTGCCTTTCTGAATAGTGAAGTTAAAATAAGTGTCTAGATATATATGCATTAATATCTAAGATTCATCTGATCGTGCCTGAGAAAAAAGCCTAATTATAGGCTTATTTTATGGATTTTGGCAAATTATTTAGCCTTTGCATGGGTCAATCTCCTCATTTGTAAAATAAGGAATTTTAATTATTTTTTGATTAAGATGCCTTTCTGGTCTAGTACATGACTGTTGGTAGGATGACTTCTCAGATGTAACAAGTTTATACAAACTCACTCTGCTACTTAATTTAGCTTCATATTTAATATTATCTCAAATTCCAGAGCAATTCAGGGGTACATTTGTGTGTTTCATAATGATAGCAACTTAGCTCTCTAAGACTGTCAATCCTAGTTCAACAAATATTATTCATTTAATAAAATAAAGAAATCTTATTTCCCAATAGTAGTTATTCATATTTTTCTATAAGGTAGAATCATATTAAATCCCTTAATCTTCTAGAATTTACTAAAGATCAAAATTTAATATATAATTAATTATTGCATAAATAACAAAATATATAGATAATTATTATATATCATCTATCAAAATCATTGCAATCAGAGTTACCTCAGATCCTCACTGTAATGGCAAGTTGGCTTCTCTCTGCATTCAAAAGAAAGAGATAATCAATAACTATTGAAGGAAATGTGGAAAATTTTGTATACTTGTTCACTGTTGGTGAAATTGTGAAGTATTCCAACCATTTTGGAGAGAAATCTGTAATTATACCCAGAGTTATTAAATTATCTACATTCCTTGACTGAGAAATACCACTACTTGGTTTCTTTCCAGAGATAATTAAGGACTGAGAAAAAGGATCTATATATTCTAAAATATTTATAGCAATTCACTTTGTGGTGACAAAGAACTAGAAATTGCAAGGATGTTCATCAATTGTGGAATGACTGAACAAGTTATGGTATATGATTGTGATGGGACACATGGTTAGACTTGCACAAAATAATGAAGTGTGAAATGAGCAGAACCAAGAGAACACTGTATATAGTAACAGCAATTCTGTATTAAGAGCAACTTCAAATGAATAATTGTATTTTGATTGAATTTTAATTGAATCTTGAATTGAGTAAATTTTAACTATCATAAATGCCCAGATTAACTACAAAGGTCATATGAAGGAAGATGCTATTTACATCCAGAGAAAGAACTGATAAATCGAATTACATATGGAATGGTTCTTCATATATATGTGTGTTTTTGTGATATATTCATATGTATGTGCCAATATATATTTAGATGCATATACATATATCACCAAAATAGTTATCTCTTTTGGAAGAGAGGAAGAGAGGTAAGAAAAAAGGGAGCAAAAAGAGGGTTGTATGATAACTTTATCTTATGTTATTAATTTGAAAGCACAAAGTCATTTCTGAGTAGGACACTAGCAGCTAGGGGAAATCAATATTGTCTTCATCCATAAGATGACTGAAGCAGAGTTTTGAAGAAAGTTAAGTGCTTGGATGAAAACAATTGCAATCCAATTACATGGGACAGACTGGCCAAAGACAGAGATTAGGGCTAGAATGTTATATATGAGAAACAGCCTTGAAAGATAGGCATGGTGATAAACTATAGGTCCTTTTTCCAAAAGCCAGATTTTCTAAGTTATTATAAGCCTTTCCAAGACATATAAACAGAAGGTTGGCTATTACCAGGTTTATTTTTGTGAAACTACAATAGACAAGGTTTTACTTATGGCACGGAAGGGTTGCAATTTGTATCAATGGTAGGACTAGCCACACCTGTAAAATCATTCATCTTTGTGGAATTGATGTACTAATGCCATAATTAGGTTTTTAGAAGGAACTTTGGGGAAAATTCTTGCATTTTTTAGAGAAGTTTTTTTGTTTGTTTTCCCCCACAAACATGTTTTTTAAAGGTTGTTAATTAAATAGGCATGAAAATATCACAGTTGTCATTCAAATTAAAATGTGTTTTTGATAAGTAGAATTCATTAAAATTTCAGGATTATTTCTGTAGAAGGAAATAACTCTAGGGATGACTACTACTCTTGCTCAAAGAGATGTACCATAAGAGTGGGTATAAGGTCACCAACCCAGGCTTCTCTCTAGTGGCATTTCCTGAGGCACTGACAGCCAGAGGTAAGGGGCAGCAAAAGAACTTATACTTGGGTCTGAAATATAGATCACAGGTGTGGGAGGTTGGAGGATAACTTAGATTGATGGCACATATAGTTACAAGGGGAAAAAGCTATGATGGTATAATTATGAAAACCTTTGATCCGGTTATGATGTGATCACTTCTGGACACTTACATTCTCTTCCCCAGGCAAATAGAAAGCTATGCTACCTATGAAACCAAGCAAATGTCAACATTTTGTCTGGAGTAATATATTTGGATGATGAATGGGAAAATAGTTCTCATATGAGCTTAAGTCCCAAAGTCTTAAATTATTAAATGGTCTCTTATTATAATCTCAATTTATGATGAGAAAACCAAGGTCCAGAAAAATTAAGTGCCTTTCCAAGATTATTAAGGTGATAATGACAGAACTATTAGGTCTAAATGCAGGTCCTTTGACTCCAAATCCAATGTTTTGCCCTCAACATATATACTGCCACCCAAATATAAACCACAAATGTAAAGAAATGGTGGTTTCTTGGGAGCACTGCTAAGAAGCCAAGGTTATTTGAGGACAATTGGAGTGCCTTGCCAACCAAAGGGCCAGTAAGAAGAAGAAAAGTTTGGTCCTGGTACTGAGATATAGATAGAATATCAGGATAAAGGTCAGAATTTGAAATTGCTTTATGCTTTTTCTTTCTCATAAGCCAATTTGAAAAAGTAAAAGTAGTTTGCTTTGTTTTGTATTCAGACTCCATAGTTTCTTTTTTTCCTCTGGATGTAGATGGCATTTCCTTCATAGGTCTTTTAGAATTGTCTTTGTTCCTTGTGTTGCTGAGAAAAGCTAGGTCTGTCACAGTTGATCACCCAATGTTGTTAATGCTCCTGTGATGTTCTCCTGGTTCTGCTCACTTAACTCAACATCAGTTCAGTTCATCTTTCCAGGCTTTTCAAAATTCCAGTTGCTCATGATTTCTTATAGAACAATAGTACTACATCGCATTCATATTACATAACTTGTTCAGCCATTCCCCAAATGGACATCCTCTCAATTTCCAATTCTTTGCCACTACAAAAAAAGAAGCTATAAATATTTTTGTGTATGTGGATCTTTTTCCATTTTTGCGATCTCTTTGTGATACAGAACTAGTAGTGATATTTCTGGATCAAAAGGTGATGATGATGTTCAACCTTTATAATCAAATAGGATCATGTCATCATGTGACAATGACTTACATAATTATTTTATTATAATGAGGGGAGTATTGTGCAAAGATATTCTTCTTACTTGCCTTGTCCAGAACCATTCCACCATTGACCTGATGCATAGGTTGGAAGGGTATGGAACCTATGGTAGTCTCTTGCCTTTGCATTGGTTTGTCTTCCTCCATCTTAATGATACTTCTTGGTGCTCTGGCAACAGAATGTGACAACCTGGTATATCTAAACCTATCTCTTGATATCTCTAATCATCAATACAGCCTTTTCTCTTGGACCTTCCTCCTTTAAGCCACAAAACAGTATGACATGATTATGGCAAGTTTTAACATTAGGATAATGTCAGCTGCCACTCACAAGTCTACATTGTTCTGTTCTCTTAGTACACTCACTGAATCAAAGAGTATGCACAGTTTTATAATCTTTTGGGCATAGCTCCAAATTGCTCTACAGAAGGGTTGGATCAGTTCACAACTCCACCAACAATGCATTAGTGTCTCAATTTTCCCACATCCTCTCCAACATGTATTTCTTATATTAGCCAATCTGATATGTGTGAGGTGGTACCTCAGAATTCTTAAGATTTCTATTTCTCTAATCAATAACAATTTAAGGCATTTTTATTTGAATATAGCTAACTTCAATTTCTTTAACTGAAAACTGCCTGTCCATATCCTTTGACTATTTATCCCAACTCCTTTTTTATATAAGCAAAATCTGCTTCATTTCCTGCAACCACTTATTGAATTATTTGGTTTTGAGTCACTTTCTCAACCTGTTAACAATCCTCTGGAAGTTGTGGGATTTATCAACAACATTTCTAGATAATTGAACCAGTGCAAAAGATAGCATTCTGAACTTATCCTTCATTGTAGCAAAAAGTCACATTAATTTTTTTGCTTATCATATTATACTGTTAACTCACAACTTAGAGGTGTTTGAAATTTCTAAGTCTTTTCCACATGAACTACTGTCTAAATAAATAACATTAGACCTCATCCTGTCACTCACCAGTTCATTTTTAATCAAACTTCAGAGCTATATATTTGCACATAAAAATTCTTTCACTTTAGATTCAATGCAATGTACTAAAATCACCAAGACAAATTTAGTATAAGTGATGATTAAAACCATAAATTTATATAGAGCTTTGAAGTTTATAAAAACCTTATGTACATAATTTCATTGGATCATTCATAAGATTTCTTTCATCCAGTACTTGTGCCATTAATTTCTTTAAAATCTAAATGCTTAAACCATAAATAGTTGGACTCTACAGAAGTATGGAATAAATTACAGTATCTAATGCTGAGCAAAGAGAGCAGAACCAAGAAAAAACAATGTACACATTAACAACAACATTGTGAGATGATCAACCATGATGGAAGCAGTTCTTCTCAGCAGTTCAGTTAAATTATTAAACTTTAAACATTAAATATTAAACTTTAATAGTATTAAAGCTTTAATAACTATATAGTTCACTAAAGTTTTTGGAACTCCTTATATAATGAATGGATGAATTTTCACTTTCTTACTTACCAGAGGACATCTCAGACCTTGGGTGGAGTACCACACTGAGCTGATTAAACCCTTTGGACTGGGAATGGGGGAATAATTGTTTCTGGAGGTCTGGGCATCCTAGCATATCTTGAAGATCCTAAGGTAGGCTGGAAGTGGGTATTGTTCCATTATAAGCTATTGTTGAAGAGTGGGCTATACAAATAACTTCTCAAGTGTACAAAAATGAAGGTAAGGTAATACCCACTTCTTGCTGTCACTCTCTTACTCTCATTTTCCTTCTAAATACTATTAGCTCTGAGAATGTTATGGATCTATACTATAACTAAAGATACCTTTGAACATTGCAGAGCTCACACTAGATAAAGCCAGAAATATAAATCATATTATCTAGACTTATCCCACAAGAATTTGGTTAAAAGTTCTGACAAACTTTCCTTTTAACAACAGAAATTCAGGATGAGAATTCTCATATTCAAGACAATGAAATGGAGAAAAGAGTATCAGGAGAAGACCCATTACACTAGTATATTTTTATCATCTTAATAATCTTTTTTATCAGAAAAAATTATAATCTCTGTTACCTTTTATAATATTTCTTATGTGACTTTGCTCCTTACACCTTAGAATGAAATATTTCTAACATCAGTATTTACCATGCTATGAATCAATTACTGACCTCATCCTGCTTATTCCTCTCCCAAAGACTTATATCCAAAATCTCATTTACTATATTTACTTGTATCACTTTCAAATTCATTGCCCTCATTTGTCTGCACAGTAGCTCAGGGATTTATTCCAGTCATATTTTATACTTATAATTAAGAAAAATATTGGCTTATATTCCAATGTGAAGAGATAAATCATTTTAGCTTTCTACACAAAGTAGAAGGTTATTTGTATGGGATTTCTTTTAATGTCCCAAAACACTAATTTTGAACCAACAAAACTATGTCATTTTTTAAAGCACAGTTACACTTGAAATTGACTGTTAAAATGGCCTTGTAAATTTCTATTTTCTCTCATTGTCTTTCACATTAAATTTACTTAACATATCAAAAAGAAATTTCATTAGCATCCATGATACATATTTCTTTGAACCAATGTTTGCCATTATCCATTGGAAACCTCAGTGATACATAAGTTTTCATCCATGAGGCTTGCTGACCCTAGAAACAGAGGAAAATGCTTATGGCACTACAAAACTATAGTATGTCCCAAATGTCTTAGTGCAGTTTAATTTTTTTCAATAACTTCAGAAATATAAAAGCTACAAACTTACAAATTGAAATTTTTTAATTTTTTCTTATAAATTTATATAATTTTGTACATTTTGAATAATGGATTTTTAATATTCATTTAACAAGTCAAGATATCTTGTGATTGTGTATTACATGTACCTTCTTAGATTCATGAATCAATAGAGGAAGTTATCTTCCTTGACACCCTCAGTTACCTGATCAATCTCTATTATACTTTTTTCCATGTGGGAAACCTCAAAACTATTAAAACTATTGTGCATGCATTTAAATTTTGTTCTTTGGATAATTAAAAGGTTATAGTTACAAATGCAATGTTTTCCAGACATTGAACAACCCTTGATGAAAGTTTTTTAAGTTAAAAAATCAACTAGAGTGATATATAGCACAACATTGTGGTTATCTTAAATTCCAATAAGAAAGCATCAATGCTTTAAATGATTAACTATTAAAATTTTTACAAGATTGCAGCACTTATGTATCTGAAAGTATTAGAATTTAATTTTGCACTTAGACTTTTGGGATATCCTTTTGCTATAGGCTTCCCTATCCCTTCTTTTTTAAAATCTTTATTTTTATTTTTAATTTATGGAATAAAATAAGTATTTCCATTACAGAGTATGAAAAAGGTGATTGTGTATGAACCTGCAGATTGACTATATACAACTTGCTATTCTTTTTAAATATACAAGAAAGTCATCATGTAAATTTCTTTTTTTTCTTTGATGGCCACCATTTGACACAACAATACACACACACACACACACACACACACACACACACACACATATATATACATACATACACAGATATATATATATATATGTGTGTGTGTGTGTATATATATATATATATATATATATATATAGTAAGATTATCTCATACATTCTTCTATTTATTAGTTCTTTCTCTGGATAAGAAAATATCTTTCTTCATATGTCCTTCATAGTTAATTTTGGGTATTAATAACAATCAAACTAACTTATTTGTTCTAAGTTGTTCTTAAAACAATATTACTGTTGCTGAATGCAATATTTTCTTGGCTCTACTCATTTAGCTCTTCATTATTTCATATGAGTTTTTCCATGTTTTTCTAAGATCATTGGACTCACCATTTCTTACAGCACATAGTATTCTGTCACAATCATATTCCATAACTTGTTCAGTCATTTCCCAATTAAAGACCACCCTTGTAATTTCCACTTCTTTGCCACCACAAGGAAGGAGAGCAACCTTAAGCACTTTAAAATGTATAGGTCCTTTTCTTTTTTCCCTAATCATTGTTGAAAATCAACCTAGTAGTGGTATTCCTGGGTCAAAGGGAAGGGCAGTTTAATAACTCTTTGGGCATAATTCAAAATTTCTCTCCAAAATGACTGGATTAGTTCTCAAGTCCACCAATGATAGAGAATCTCAGAGTAATCTAAGATTCACTCAAGAACTTTTTTTATTTAGTTGTTAGTCTTGGAGAAACTCATAGCTGTTTTATAGAGGAATACTGGAAGTTTGGTGGGGAACACAAGGTTTCAGAATGAAGACATTTATTCTTCACTGGCCTAAGTTGCTCTAGGAAATTCTTCAATAAGTAGGTCTAAATAACCCCAGACTATCAAAACATCCTTACTTGAATTTCTATAATACTCTCTAAGTCATTAAGTAGCACAATGGATAGCAAACCAGATCTAAAGTTAAGAAAACAAGTTCATAGCTGACCTCTGAGAGTTAGTTACTGTGTGACTTTGGCTAAGTCACTTAATCTCTATTTGTCTCAGTCCCCTTATCTGTAAAATGGTTCTTGTGAAAATCAAATGAGATAATAATCACAAAATATTTACCATAGTCACTGGTATGAAGTCAATAAGCACTGTATAAATGTTTACAAGTTGTCCTCACTATAATCCTGTGAGATGAGGGGGCAACCATCATTTCTATTTTACAGATGAGGAAACTGAGGTTCATAAGGAAGAGACTAAACTCAAATACAAGTATTTTAATTCTAAATATAGTTCTTTTTCAGAGAAGCAGAGTTCTTGGAGCCCCAGAAAGAACTTTGGATTTGAAGTTGTAAGTATGAAGTTAGAAGTGAGTTTTTTGAAACTTAATCCCTTAGTGATCTTGAGCAAGCTATAATTTCTGGATTCAATTTCAGTTTCAAATAAAAATGAGAGTTTTTAATTATATAATATCCAAGGTCTTTTCCAGATCTAAATCTGACACACTGGCTCTATTAGGGTCCTATATGGACCAGAATAAGATATAATGACATTTTGTGTAACTAGATGTGACCATTTTACCTGTCAAGAGAAGCCGTGTCCATTTTAAAAGCTCACTTAAGTCTACAATGACTTCCTGATCCTCAATAAAATAGCAAAGTAGGACCAAGTTTTTGTGTTCTTCTTGTCTTTTAGCTTCCTTCTCCTTCTTGTCATTTCTCACTATATTTTCATACCCATTTCCCAGAAATCTTCACTGTAATACTTCATATTGAATTCACCTTCCTTTAATTTTCTTACATCTGTATGTCTTTCTCCTCATTCTCACCATCCCTGATCAAACCTCTTTTATTAAATGTTTTATTGTGAAAAGTTTCTCTCAGCTGTAATTTAAAAAGGATCTGATGAATCACTCTCACAAAGTGTAATGGGCAATATTTTAATAATTGATGCATCAATAGGAGTAAACAAAATTCAATGCCATCTTAATGTGGCAATAGCAAAATACTTGCAAATGTATTATGTAACTGTAGAGATAATATTCAATCTAATTAATAGAATTTAAGAATTATATGAGTGTTCTTCGAAGAATCCTGGAATGTTAGAGTAGGAACAGAACTCAGAACTCAGAAGTCAAACTTTTATTTAAATAATAAATGTTCCCTACAAAGTATCTGTTATCAATCTTTCTTTGAAGACCTCAAGTAATGGGAAATTTTCTACTTCCCAAGGCAATTCATTTTATTTGGGATCAGGTTTCATTATTAGAAAATTCTTCTATTGAGCTGAATTGTTTCCCTCTGAGACTTTGACTCAGTGGACTTAATTCTACCCTCTATAACCAAGAACAAATAATCTTTTGCCTGATATACTTTTAAAAATAAGAAGACAGTCTTTATTGTCTAAGTCATGCAAACCATGGCATGAGGGTCAAATATGAGAGCCTGTTTTTGAGAGTTAAGAATATGTTTTCATATATTATATATACACATATATGTATGCATATATACATTTGTGCTTGCATGTATGCATGTAACATATATCTCACACATGTATATATTATATATTATATATATTATATATAATATATAATATATATATATATATATATGACATGCTTTCTTTTAAAAATGTAAAATCCATTCTTAGTTAATAGGTTATCCAAAAACACAAAAACAGATTATGGGGGTTGATGTAAAAAAATGGGATAGAAAAACAAAAAATTAATAAAACTTTTTTAAAATTATGAACAATTTGTCTCCTCCTCAGAGTCAAGCTCCAGTATGTCATCATGCTTTAAAGGAGAAACAACTAACAGAGTCAGTTTTCCCAGCATCAATTGAGTTAACTACAAAGAGTCATATCATCATTAAAATCCCTAGCCATCTGGCAATGGATATTTCTTGGTTTTGAAAATCCATAAAATAAAGTAAATAGGGGCAGCTAGGTGGCACAGTAGATACAGCACAGGCCCTGGAGTCAGGAGGACCTGAGTTCAAATCCTGGCTCAGACACTTAATGATTACCCAGCTGTGTGGCCTTGGGCCACACTTAACTCCATTGCCTTAAATTAAAAAATTAAATTAAAAATAAAAAAATAAAAATTCTATCAGTCCTATGTGACTTCTGCAGTATGATCCTAGAGTAATGGGAAAGAGGATAAAAAATTCTCAGAAGCACCTGGTTTTTAGAAAACTAATAAATTTTAATTTCATTATTGGCACTCTAAATGTGAGATCCCTATCTATTTGCTAATGGATAATGAGTTTTTGGGAGAGGCTAAATTGTATCAACCTTCCCATTCTTATTATAAACCAAGTCAGAAAACTTCTGGCCAAGATGACTTCTTGAATGGGAGGGAGTATTCCTACTTGCTCTATTTTCCAGCAAAACCTGAAATTTTCCCCAAACTGAATAATGATCAAGAAATCTCATGAAAAATTATAGGTACTTCATACAGTCAGAAGTCCATGGAAGATAGGAAAGGGTAAAAAAGGTAAAAAACAACACAGGCACAGACAAATAAGTCAGCAGCCTCCTAGTTCCACCAGAAATGGACTAAAGATATGTTTACTCTGGAATGTTCTAGATGGGGAAGCAACAAGAGCAGAAAACTTCACTTCTCCACCTCCCAAGTCCTAGGAAGGACAAAAAGGCAAGTCAAAAAGTCATAGATTGGGTATTTTGGAAACCTGTGTAAGTTTGAGTGAGGAGAGCAATATAGTAAAGTTCAGAGTAAGACAACAAGGATGACAATAGACCCTAATACTCTGTCCTGAGATTCCATGGGGGGCCCTAATGACCAAGAGTTCTGAATATCAAAAATTCAGGAAGATCTAACCCTAGGAGGTGCAAATCAGTTCAGGAACAAGGAAACAGGATAAGACTGAAAACAGCAGGCTATATCATCCAAATAAAGCATATAGCAGAACTGAGCTCTTGCACAAAGCCTCAATTGAGGAATTGATGCTGAATAGAACAGTAATTTAAAGAAAACATAAGATAGAAAAAAATTATATATTTACAGATCCTCAGAAGAAGAAATTAGTAAATTTATAATTGAAAACAGTGACTCAAACTCAAAAATGATGGATTTTCCACAGGACTCCATTAATATAAAACAAGAAGCTAAAATAAGAGCCCATGAGGAAAGAATCAGAAAAAAAGAATATTTTAGAAAATAGACTCTTAAAGAACTGACCTATACCAAATAGAAATCAATGATTCCACAAGATGACAAGAATAGCTTAGAAAAGACAGTGCATAATGGAAACAACTTAATTTTGAACTGCTTAAACAAGTAGCTAAAATCAAAAAATGGGATATGAATAATTAAAATTATATTAACAAACACAATAATTTTAGCCAAAAGTTAATCCAATATAAATTAACTGCCACAACAAAGATACTGAATATTGAAATCACTTTCATCAATAAATATCTAAATAAATTGCCAAACTTGAAGGAGACCTATCAAAAACAATGTAAAATCATATATAACTTATGAAAAATGATGATGAACAGTTAGGAGCAGTTTTGTCTCATAAATTAAAAAGAATCAGTGAAAAGTAAAACCAGGTAAAAGAAAATCTTGTGATAAGAAAGCTAACCAAGCAAAACACTGAGAAATGAAAATGGAAAATGACCACAAACAGAAAAAAATAGGAAAAGATGAATAAAATCATTATAATAAACTAATTTCTCTATCCAGGACAATGGGATTCCTAAAATTGGACCTTTCCATCTCAATACAAGATTTGCTCTTGAGGAAAGTAGAAATGGAACTAAAGGAAATAAAAACAGGAAAATCAACCACATTAGATGAAATATGTTCCTGGGATGAAACAATTATGAGGGTTTTGGGGGATGAGTATCCAAGATATCTGAAAGAAACAAAGATAGCAAAGTCTATTAAAGACCAAGAGAACATCAACAACTCCTGATTTGTTTAACCAATTCCCCATCTAATCAAAATCCTTATGAGAGTTTTGCTATTGTTCAGTCATTTTTTTCAGTCATGTCCAACTCTTTGTGACTGTGACATTTGAAGTTTTCTTGGCAAATATATTGGAGTGGTTTGCCATTTATAAGAGTTAGCAAACCACAAATTGATTTCATCCTTGATGAAAGGATAGAAAGAATACAAATTTAAGGTAAATAATAAATATTTTTCATTGGATTACATTTTTACTAATTCACAGCAAGCTATTGAGCACATAAATCCCTAGCTTAGGTTTCCTAATCTATTTATGAATCAATTATTTAAGTTCCAAGTTTATATTGACTGGGTTCAATCTTATTAGTAGTATCCCAATTCATCTCTTTGCCTCCTAATCTTCCACCCAAGATTCTTCTGGAAACATTCAGAGATAGTTTATTTCTGTATCTACACAAATGAGACTTAAAAAGTTCCCAAATATACTCAAGACAACTACATAATTATTGATATAGCTGTAGCATACACTTTTTTCCCCTACAGAAAATGCAGAAAACAAAGGACTCATCAGAGCCCATAAAGTTAGTACAATCCCCTCTCCTGAATACTGCCTTACTATAACCCTCCTAAAATGAAATGAACTTAGAATTGCTAGATAGTCTCTGCCCACTCCAATCCATCTTTCACTCAGTTATCAAAGTGATATTCCTAAAGCACAGGTCTGACCATGTCATTTGTTATTCAATAAACTCCAATGACTCCCTAACACTTCCAGGATCAAATATCAAATACTCACTTTAACTTTTAAGCTCTTAATAACCTGACCATTTTTTTTATCTTTCCAGTCTTGTTACATCTGACTCCCATGTACTCTACAGTCCAATTATACTGACCTCTTGCTGGTCTTTGAACAAGTGAGTCCATCTCCCAACTCTGGGCATTTTCATTGGCTATTTCCAAAATCTGGAATTATCTCCCTCTTCATTTCCATCATTTGGTTTCCCTAATTTCTGTAGATTCCATCTAATATGTCAGTCGATTAAGTGGCACAAAACATGGAGCACTGGAACCGAATTAAAATCTGTCCTCAAAAACTGGCTATGTGGTTTGGAGCAAGCAACAATCTCTGTTCAACTCAGTTTCCTCAATTAAAAATATGCATTAATAAAGTATCTATACTATAGGTTTATTATAAGGATCAAATGAAATATTCATCAAATGTTTAGAAGATAGGTAAGAATAAGGTACTTAAATGCTTGCTTCCTTCCATCTTCTACAAGAAGTCTTTCCCAATCTCCCATGGAGCTAGACCCTTTTGAGTCTCTCCAATTTATCATGTCTATATTTTGCTTACAGATGGATATCTGCATGTTTTCTTCCTTATTAGTCTGTAAGCTACTTGAGAAAGTTTTTGCTTTTCTTTTATCCTCAGAATTTAGCACAGTTCCTAGAACAAGGTCCCTGGTGCTTGATAAATCTTTTTGAGTTTACTTGATTTCTCTCTCTGGATGACTGAGTCCCAAAACTCTTGAACTTGGTTTGTTAACAAGGCAACTTCTATCCCATAAGAGTCACCTAACTGACAGGGGTGTTTTTAATTAAACACTTTGTAAATTTGAAAGCAATACATAAATAGCTATGTAAATGTGAATTATTACCATATGTTACCCCTTCTAGAAATATTTGCATTTTAGTAAAAGACAGTTCCTTTAAGAATTAACCTTTAATAGTGGTTGCTGATTCCAAGAATTCCAAAGAGCTAATAGAATATTTCAAGGCCAGTATTGACAGTACAGGGCAGGGTTTCTTAAATGCAATTTATGTGAAAGTCAAAACATAGCTATCAAGAACTCTGTAGGAAATATTTCTAGAAAGAATTCAGTTATTACAACATCAAAAAATTCACCTGATTTTAAGTCTCTCACATCATTGCTGATAATCAATTTCCTTCATTTAGCAAAATCTCAACTTGGAAAAATAAAACAAATGGACTCAAAATAAATCTAATACCAACCTAAAATGCATTTTACACAATGTCCTACCACCAAAGGAATTTTTCCCCCTTATCCTCATGGTGAATTATGTCAATAATATAATGTGATTGATCTGAACTTCTTTTCTTCCATATACTAAAAACATTATTATTATTTCATCAAGTTATTTAGGTTATAACTTACTTGTACATCTTAAATCTATATCTTTGGGGTTAGCAGTCAATAAACATTTATTAAACTTCTACTATGTGCCAGGGACTGGGGTGGGGGGGTTCCAAAAATGAGACAAAGGACAATCCCTGCCCTCAAGGAGCTCACAATCTAATTGGAGAGACAATAAGCACAAATTATATATTGTATGAATAGGAAATAAATAAAAGGAGAGCACTAGAATTGAGCAATTGGTAAAAGTTTCCTCTAAAAGATGGCATTTTAGTTGGAATGTAAAGGACACCAGGGAAGCTACTAGATAGAGAAGAGGAGAAAGAATATTACAGACAGAGTATAGTTAGAGAAAATTCTCAGAGCCAAGAGATGCAGTTTCTGGTTCTAGGAATAACACCAAGACCAGTGTCAAAATATCAAAATATCCTACATGCCAGGAAGTACAGTAGAACAAGACTAGAAAGGGAAGAGGTGGTTGATTATAAAGGGCATTGAACATCAAAAAAAGAATTTTGTATTTGACCCTAGAGTTAATAAGGAGTCATTGGAGTTTATTGAGTAAGGGGGTGACATGGTTAAATTTGCACTTTAAAAAAATCACCTTCATTTTGGTGACTGAATGGAGGATGGATTGGAGAAGGGAAAGGATCGAGGGAGGTAGACCCACCAGCAGGCTTATGCAATAGATGAAATAAGAATACTCTTACATAAGTTTAGTTAGAGAAATGGTTTTAAACAGTTTTATAAATGCATAAAATTTCCTAATCTCCAAAATAAATTTTCTGGTCTCCAAACCAGCGCCAGTGCATCCCTCATGCCAAGTTAATCTACTAATTATGATTGTCCTTAACTCAAAGAAATTGTAAGCTCCTTGAGGGCAAGAGTTATCTCCTGTTTTTTTAATACCTAACATAGTGACTGTAACATAAAAGCTCTTATAAAATGTTTGTTCAATTGAAATGAAAAATAGTCATCAAAATTAGGTGAGAAGTGGCAGCTAGGATAACACAAAGGGCCCTGGAGTAAGGAGGATTTGAGTTCAAATCTTATTTCAGATACTTGACACTAGTTTTGACCTTAGGCAAGTCACATAATCCCAAATGCCTTGCCAAAATTTTTTTTTTAATTATGTGAGGGTGGTAGCTAAGTGGTGCAGTGGATAGAGTACCGGCCCTGGAGTCAGGAGGACTTGAGTCCAAGTCTGGCCTCAGGTACTTAATAATTACCTAGCTGTGTGGCCTTGGGCAGGTCACTTAACTCCATTATCTTATAAAAAAAAAGGAACTTTCATGAGTCCAATGGAACCAACAGTTTCAGAGGATGCATGATAAACCATATCTACTTTCAGATAGAGATCCAAATGATGGATCCAAAGTGCAGATTGAAGCATTATTTCGACATGACTAAAGCAAGAATTAATTTTGTTGGACTATATTTATTTATATACATATTTGTTTGTCTTTTTTTCTCAATGAGTGGGGGAGAAGACAGAAGGGAGAATATTAAAAAGTTGAAAATATAATTGAATTTAAAAAATAAGTGTGAATGAAACTGAGTTGAAAAATACAACTTATGAGAGAGAATTGTGGCATCATGGATAGATATCTGACCATGAATAGATCTAGAACTAGATCTAGGACTCTCCTCTGCATTGTGCAGGTTATGGGACCCAGGGAGGACAGCTAGTTGGTGCAGTGGAGAGGGCACCGGTCTTGGGGTCAGGAGGACAGGAGTTTGAATTCAGCCTCAGACACTTACCACTTATTAGCTGTGTGACCTTGGGCAAGTCACTTACCTCTGTTTGCCTCGCATCCAGGGCCATCTCCAGTTATCCTGATTCATATTTGGTTACTAAACCCAGATGGCTCCAGAGAAGAAAGTGAGGCTGGTGACTTAACACATCTATCACTCAAAGTCCAATTTATATGCCTATCATGTCACCATGTCCTTGATTTCATGGTCTTCTTTGAGAATGAAGGACAAACATTATAATAATAATAATAACAACAATAATTATTATTATTGTTATTATCATTATACCCAGGGCAAGTCATTTAGTCCCTAAGTGCTCCAGATAATTCTTTAAGATTTTAAGTTGCAATACAGGTGTAAGACTGCACTGATAAAGGGAGTTTCCTCACTAGGAGTTCCCTTTGAGGATAAAATTCCAAGTGTACTTTAAAAAATAAATCTTATCTTGTTCTATAAAATTTCTACTCATTATGCTACCATGACATCAGAGTAAAAACCCTAGACTTGAAACCTTTCCTTCTAAGCAAGAAAAGTTTCAGTTCAGGTCCTATCTATGTGAACTAGGAATCAGTCTCAGTTGAAAGACCACTTGCCAAGAGGATTGTCCACAAGGACATGGATTTCTTTGTCTCTAACAATTGAAAGAGACTTTTTTCCCTAAGACATAAAAAGGGCTACAACCTGAATTCCCCCCACATCCACAATTTGATGAATTTTTCCAAAATTCTGAAGTATGAATCAGACCTCATCTTCTTTCCAAGAAGTTCAGAGGTGGCTTCCAAAGCTACACACATATAAAACATCAAATAAAAATATTTAAAATAAAAACAGAATGAAACCATGTTCAACAGAACATAGAAATCATCAAACCAGGCACTTTGGATGAATTAGCAACTGTAGTTGAATTCTGTATTTAGCTCTGAGCTTCCTGGCAACTAGGATATAAATGGAAACATGTTCAGCTATGTAATTCTTATTGTCTGATGTGAGTTCTAGAGAGACAAACCTTCCTGGCACTGAATTCTAAGAGAAATTTATTGTGCAGATCCTTATAAGAGGGACCCTGGGTAACATAATAGACAACATCTCTAACACAGCCTCTGCCAAAAGGGGACAAATGTTCTTCCAATGAATGTTTATTATTTGACTCCCTATAAAAGCTATTTGTACAATATTAAATAACTTAGGGAAGATCTATCTTCAGGGAGCTAAGACAACATAGTCTGGGTACCCAGTTTCCAATTACCTAAATTAATATGAAGATAGACTGTATAGAATATAGAGGAAGGATAGTAATCACACCCATTAGGAGGCCTCTTTCAAACGTTTGATGTCTCAAGCAAGCTTCCAGTAGATGCTGGAGCATAGCCAGTTCTTAGCGAAAATCTCCAATGAGTGCCTGAAGAGCCGATATTCTGTGTTGTTGATTAAAGTAGAATCCATATGCTTTAGATACCAGACGTGTGGGAGGCAGAGTTGACATTCTGTTGTGAAAATTTAGGAGGCTGACTTGTCTTCTCGCCCAGATGGAGGGCCATCTCACTTCTGTGGGGAGGCGGGCCCCCGCCATAGGGCCAAAATTGTTCTCCAAAAGGAGTTTTAGAATCTGTTCAAGCACTTTGACTAGTACTGTTGAAACCCCAGAATTCTGTGCTATAAAGCACAGAAGAAACAATTTTGGCTTGAAAAATGATTGGGCAGGTGTTAACAATTGGCTGCTTTGACCATAAAAGAACCTTAGTATATTCTCCCTGGAATATCTAATTTAAAAGTGAACAGAGTCCTGATGGACCTTCCAGGGTGAGTAAGCTACAAAATATTTCCCCAAATAGTTGAATAGGAAGTGAATATCAAAACCAAAGACATTTCATAAAGAAGCCTATACATGAAAAAAAAATCTAAATCCGGTATAAGGATTTTATCTATGTAATCAGAGGTATCTATAAATAGAATTATTCCACTCTTCTAACATATGGGAAACACCATCTTTAAAGGTCTATATATTTGAACTTTTGTTAAGGCAATTGTCAAAAATTATCTAAATACAGTACCTAATATGGTATCTAGTGATAATTTTGACACATAAGTTCAATAAATATTTGATGAATGATAAACCATTACAATCTTCTTTCTAGTTCCCTTCTCCCTCAGGATAAGTAATCTGAGGTCCTGCTACTAACCCCCAAAAGCTATGCTTTCATATTACTATGAAACTTTTCTATTTCCCAGTTTCTGTAAATCTTAGGATGACAATGCCAGATAAAGAGACCTCAAACTGACAAAATCTAAGGAATATCTAATATATAGGCATTACTGCTGTTGAAACAGGGTTTGGAGTAACCATCCCTCCCTGTTCTATACGTAGATAACTAGTCCTATATAAAGTTCAGTTCAGGGAAACAGTATTAGGCTACCCACTCACATACTCATTGACTCATTAAACTTTCACAATTTTTTTTTTGCTCAAATCTAAGGCCTACTCTTAAGAAGGAGAAGGAGCCAGGTTCTCAGTATACAAACATGATTTGGATATGATCAAATAGAAGAAAATGATAAATATAAAGAACACAATGCTCATTTAATAGAATAATTAGAATAGCATTCAAGAGTTTCTTATAACGACCATTACAATGATTTGAGACCATACCCAATAGTGACTTAACAAAACTGCTAATTAATCATTTCACATTTTACCTCAGCAATTAGACAATTTTCTTTTTTTTCTTTTAGGGTTTTTTTTTTTTTGCCAGGCAACGGGGTTAAGTGGCTTGCCCAAGGCCACACAGCTAGGCAATTATTAAGTGCCTGAGGTCAAATTTGAACTCAGGTCCTCCTGACTTCAGGGCTGTGCTCTATCCACTGCCACCTAGCTGCCCAATTAGACAGTTTTCAATCAACAACCCAGCTTAATTTTTTTTTGTTAAAGAATGCTTTTTTTTGCTCTTGCTCTCTCCAATGAAAGTGTTTCCTCCTGTTGTTAGCTCTTGAACTTCTGATAGACATGTTCAGCTATAATCATCAATCTCTATCAATCTAGAAGGACTCTAGGTTTTCCAAATTCACAAGGTCCTAGGGACATGGTTTTTCTCAGAATATTCCTCTATCATTGAAGAACAAATAAAATAGGGCATAGTCTGCCAAAGTGAATAATAGTAGAGTCACCATGATATTGGAATAAAGAAGTAGACATCTTCACCCTATCTGAAATCATATCTTGTCACCTAGATAGTTGTAGGTAAGTTAACCTGAAGCTTGCTACTCTTTTAAAAGTTCCCCTGAGGTTGATAATCAATTTTAATGGACTTGCTCATTTCAAAAGTACAAGAATCAGGTATAAGTGCAAGAATTCTGGGGTATCTATGATGGAGAATACCATCTGTATCCAGAGAAAGAATTGTGGAGTTTGAACAAAGACCAAAGATTATTGCCTTTAATTTTTTTTAAAAATGTTATCTTATTGTATAATTTTGCTATCTCTTATATTTTATTTTTTCCCTTAAGTATATGATTTCTCTCTCAACACATTCAATTTAGATCAATGTATAGCATGGAAACAATGTAAAGACTAACAGACTGCCTTCTGTGGGGGGAAGGAAGAGAGATTAGGGGGAAAATTGTAAAATTCAAAAATAAATAAATTTTTTAAAAAGTTCTCCTGAGTCATCAGTTCTTCCATCTCTAGTACCCAAATAAAGGGTTCTTCCTTTTCACATAAATGCAAATTCTTTTGCATGGTATAGCATCTCTATGGGGTTCATTGTTCACCTGATCTTGCTGGGCTGGTTCCTCTTTGTAACTCAACAGACTTCCAGAATTAATTCTTTCTTGATTTCATAAAGGTTTCCTCTTCTCTGCTGCAACAGATCAGACTTCTCAAAACTGCCTCCATTGGCAGTCTACT
This sequence comes from Macrotis lagotis, assembly GCF_037893015.1. NCBI lineage: Eukaryota > Metazoa > Chordata > Mammalia > Peramelemorphia > Peramelidae > Macrotis > Macrotis lagotis. The sequence goes on along the minus strand of NC_133662.1, from coordinate 99,104,228 downwards.
CCTTGTAATATTTAGAGACACAAAGTTCCAATATGAAGTTCCATGACCAATAACAGAGGAGAGGTGTAGAGAAATCCCCCATTTCCATGTGCTTGCTTTCCTCTGGTAAAGAGAAAAGGCAAAAATCAATCTCTTCTCAAGAACTGGATTATTTGTTCATAACTGGTTCTCTTCTACATAGCCAGAAACCATAGTCTTGAAATACTTCCTGCCATAATTATCTCTCTAGAGCAATGTGTTTCAGGTTTTTTTTTGGTCTACAGACCCCTCAATAGTCTTAAAAATTATTGAAAACCCTTCCCTCAAAGAGTTTTTGTTTAGGGGTATATATATATATATTTATATATATATATATATATATATATCTGTTCATATTTGTCACATTAGAAATAAATAATAGTGCTATTATAAAAAATTAGTTTTGGTATCACAGACTCACATCCAGTAGGGAAGGGATCCCTGAACCACATTTTGAGAACCTGTGTGATCTAGAGGGGGAGTATGCTTAAGAAAACCCCCAGAAGGTGGTACCTATCCTTAGTCATCTACTAGATTGCTGTTGTTATCTAATTCCATTAGAATTTCATTAAACTTCAAAAAGGGATGCTAGTGTATAGAAATATCTTTAAGGTTCAATTAACATTAACAACTTTTTATCTCTTTCACCTTTTCTTTCTCTTGTCTTCAATTAGCCTGGCCCAAAGAGAGAGGAGAGATCAGGTAATCAGAAGTTTCTTTACTAACTCTCCTCTCATACTTAATCTTAGTACACACAAACACATACCTACAGGTGAAAAAGACAAACATACCTAAAAGGTTTTTTTCTTCCTGTTGGGGGCGGGGGGAAGAGGCTTGGCGGTCACTTAGAGGGGGAAACATAATCACCTTATAAGGGAATGTTACAGAACTCGGCCCCTCATTGAGTAAGAGTTCATGGGAGGGAGGACAGAGGGGATAAAAGGGTCTGCTGAGAGGTTGGGAGGAGCGGGAATGTGATCACAGAAGAATAAAGACTCATGACCCACCTCAGGCGCTCTGTCTGGTTCTTCCCCCATCAAAGAGTGGGGGCCGGAGGTACCCCGAAGACTCACCACGCGTTGGACTGGTGAGTAAGAGGACGGACTAGCATTAAGAAGCCGGCGTTGTAAATAAAAACCCGGCAAGTGGTGCCGAAACCCGGGACCTGATTTTGCTAGGGAACGTCTGAATCCGCTGGTCGGATTCTCCAGACAGCCTCGGTCGTTTCTGACCGGAGGAAGGAGAGGGCGTTTACTCTCAGATATTGCCTGAAGGACATATCCCTATTGTGTTGACTATGCTTTCTTTCTCTCCCCTTTCTCCTTCTGCTCTAATCACGCTCCTTGCCGTGCTGGCCTGTCTGATTGTGCCCTGCTTCCTCCTTCTCTTTTGCCGAACGGGAACTTTCCAGTTCTGCCACCTGTTAGGATTGCAGCCTCGGCTAGTAGACAGCATGGGGGGCCGGAATAGTATTCCCGCCTTTGAGCCGGAGGAAAAAGAGGCCGTTGCAGGGCAGCTTTATAAACTCTGCGCTAAGCATGGTCGTAAATTACCTATCAAGACGTGCCGTGCTTTTGTTGAGAATATCTGGAACATCTGCCCTTGGGTGCAACATAGTGGGATCCAACCAGATAAATGGAAGGTGGTAGGGCAGCAGATGGCCTCCTATAATGACACCTGCCCGGGAAAACTGACCCCCAAGGATTTTACAGTGTATAAGATAGTGGATGCAGCCCTGCATCCCCAGAAGGTGACTTTAGCACGAACAATCAGCACTCAGGTGGGTAGCTCCTTGGCGGGATCGGATTCAGAGGGCTCAGAGGAAGAGGGAAGGCCACTCCCTCCCCTGTATCCGTGGGAGGAACTTAGAAGAAACAATGGGGGAACAAGGGGCCCCCAGGGAGAAGATTCAGGGCCGGAAGTTTCCGAGCGCGGGAAGGGAGGGGTGCAAACAGTCCTCAGGGGTGGCAGGAAGAGGAGCGTGAGTAGGTGGGACCGGGAGGCTGCTGACGAGGAGGGAGGGGTCTGCGCTGATTGGACAGCTGCCGCGCCCCAGGCTTGGCGGCCCAGCCAGGAAACAGAGGCAAAAAATCCCCCATGTTCCTTGTCCGCCCTTCAGAGATCCCCTCAAGGGCTCCGCCCATCCGGCCTACTTGCCACCAGTGCCTCCATAGCAATAGAGAAAGGGAGGAGGTGGACTGGGATGACTGGGGCCTCTACCCGGTATTTACGGACCCCCTTACCGGAGCCCGAGACTACCGCCCTGTCCCTTTTAAGATGCTTAAGGAACTTAAGGAGGCCGTGACTAAATACAGCCCAAGCTCCCCTTATGTAAAAAGACTGATGCAAAACCTCTTTGCTACGCACCCTTGGACCCCTGCTGACTTTGACGAAATTGCAGCCGCGTGCCTAGATGCCTCCTTATATTTAGCTTTTAAGGCTCAGGCCCGCAGAGAGGCCTCTAAGCTGGCAAAATCCCGGGGTTATACTCCCCTGGATTTAGCCATTGACCTCCTGTGTGGAACTGGAGCCTATACTGACCCTGCTGTTCAGGCCCAGTATGGCCAGTTTGAGCTAGAGACTGTTAAAGAAACACATGTTGCAGCTTGGGATAAGATTGGAGCCATGAAAGGGGGGAGAGCCACACAGAAGTTGGTTGGGCTGAAGCAGAGAGCAGATCAGACACCCCTCTCATTTGTGAACGAGGTTAAAGAGACAGTGACTCGTATAATGGGAGACACCCCGGGATCTGATCTACTTATGAGACAATTGATTAAAGAGGGTCTTCGCCCCAAAGGGATCGCAGCCATTAGCAGCCTTCCCCCCGACGCTTCATTAGAAGGAATTGTTGACAAATTGCTGGACATGCCCAGCGAGGATTCAATTCAAGCCTTAGTGACCTGCCATGGAGAACCGGGAGGATAGCCTCCTGACCGCCCTTCACGGTATGCAGGTGGGACCCACCTGTTTTGGGTGCGGAAAGCCAGGGCACCTCAAAGCACAGTGCAGGCAGCAGCCCCCCTCCACTTCAGTTCCGACCTGTTATTCCTGTGGAAAGCCAGGTCACATAGCCAGGTTCTGCCGATCCAAAGGGAAGTCGGGAAAAGGGAAAGGGAGGGGCCCCGGCCGCGGGGCCCCCCCCGTGCTCGAAGACAGCGGCCCCATTACTGTGACTATCCCCGTGAGGGTTGACTATAGAGAAGGGGACACAGCAGAGAGAGATCGGGCCTTGGGAAACCTCGATGATTCCCATTGAGCTAAATATTTTCCCAGCGCTCATCACAGGGGCTGAGAGATGTGTGGACTTAGTCACCCATACCCAGGTCATTTTTGGTCCCGGAAGTCCCCACATCCATAAGGGTCACAAACCCCCCACCCCCTTTCCCACCTTGGTAAAACAGGGCCAAGAGGTAGGAAAGGCGCTGCCCCTTGCGGACCCCTCCTGCTCATGTGAACTGGGTCCACCCGGTCAGCTCTGGGCGACCACTGTTAACCGTCACGGTGGAAATCAGAAGCTCGAAGGGATAATTGACACTGGAGCCGATTGCTCTGTCATAAATAGGGGACAGTGGAGGCGCGAGTGGCCACTCCTACAGAGCCCTCAAGCAGTGACAGGGGTGGGGGGCAATAGATCTGCCATGAAAGCAGCACACGCCCTACGGTGGTCAGCTTTGGAAGAATCTGGACTCTTCACCCCACTGTGCCTACCCGACCTCCCTTATGCATTATGGGGTAGAGATATCTTGAGCCAGCTTAACCTGACACTTGCCACCCCTGATAGCCTGCGGGGAAATTAATTGGGGCCACTCTAGAGATGAGCTTTTCCCCCAGAATAACATGGATTAATAAGAAACCTATTTGGGTTGAGCAGTGGCCCCTGACAAAAGAAAAGCTCATCGCCCTCACAGACATAGTAATGACCCTCCTGCGCGAGAACAAAGTGGAACCGTCCCTTAGCCCGTATAACTCCCCCGTCTTTGTCATAAAAAAGAAAGGGGGGAGTTGGAGAATGTTGATTGATCTTCGGGCAGTAAATGCCAACATGATACCCATGGGGACCCTCCAACCTGGTCTCCCTATGCCCACTGCAGTCCCGCAAGGGTGGACTATTATAGTGATTGATGTTAAAGACTGCTTCTATAGCATTCCCCTCCACCCGGAGGACAAAGAAAAATTTGCCTTTTCCCTCCCCGCGATCAATTTCCAAGCCCCCAGTAAACGTTATCAGTTCACCGTCCTACCGCAGGGAATGGCCAATAGCCCCACCCTGTGCCAGCTTTACATGGATACTATCTTTTTAAACAGAAAGGGGGAGTTGGCAGGTCACCGACCCATTCAGACCTGTCTCAGGTACTATTTACCATGAATTTCCTACAAGTCAGGGATGACGGCACTACAGCCGCCCAGAGATTTTTCTCCCCAAAAGGACATGCTAAGAAAGAACCAACGCTCCTGCCCTCTCCCACCAAGGCCCTACCAGGCTCTAAAGTCATGTGGAGAGATGAAGAGGGAGGTTGGCATGGCCCTGTAACGGTAAAGAACAGAAGACAGGGCCACCTGTCATTTCATCCCGAGGATAAGATAGAAGAGCCAGAAAGATGGCTCCCTGTTTACAAGATAAGAGACCTTGATTAATGACCAACCCTACGGGGTGAGAGGAATTTCTTTCTTTTTCAGGCCTTCTGATCATTGTAGGGATCCTTGGAGGTGCTCCATCTGAAGGAAATCCGACATGGGGAATACTCCGAGTTATTCCCTCTCCCCTTCCGGTAGCACGGAACTCCCCGATCTACCCTCGCCTGCTAGTGACCAATACATCGATGGGGCTCCCTTCTGCCTCGGTGGGGCCCCTCATGTTGTGGCCACAGGGGAAGACATCGAGGATCCCATACCATGGAGGGATTGCCAGATGGCGGGAGGATACCCCCTTGAGGGTGAACAAGGACGCTGATTCTGGGAATTACCCTACTTGTTGTCTGTTTCTGCCGCCTAGCTAGGCGACAGAGGGGCTATATGCTTCTTACTCAGAAAGCCTTCATGGCCATGGAGACGGGGGAGGATCCCCAAGTCTGGCTAGCCGCCATGCATGACATGTGACACCTAGGGGTAAGACGAGGTAAACCCCAAGACGGGCAACTTCTCCTGACCCAGCCACCTAAGACGGGCAAGGTCCTGGGTTGAAGGAGATGACCTAAGACAGGGTTCCTCGCCCCCGGCGGATCCCCAAGTCTGGCTAGCCGCCATGCATGACATGTGACACCTAGGGGTAAGACGAGGTAAACCCCAAGACGGGCAACTTCTCCTGACCCAGCCACCTAAGACAGGCCCTGAGGGTGTCGGGCGCCTAGGACGGGCAAGGTCCTGGGTTGAAGGAGATGACCTAAGACAGGGTTCCTCGCCCCCGGCTATCAGAGGCCAGTAGAAATGACACCGCTTAAGGCTAACCTCAGCACCGCTTAAGGTCACACCAAGTGATAACCTTGTAAAACAGAAAGGGGGAGATGTTGGGGGCGGGGGGAAGAGGCTTGGCGGTCGCTTAGAGGGGGAAACATAATCACCTTATAAGGGAATGTTACAGAACTCGGCCCCTCATTGAGTAAGAGTTCATGGGAGGGAGGACAGAGGGGATAAAAGGGTCTGCTGAGAGGTTGGGAGGAGCGGGAATGTGATCACAGAAGAATAAAGACTCATGACCCACCTCAGGCGCTCTGTCTGGTTCTTCCCCCATCAAAGAGTGGGGGCCGGAGGTACCCCGAAGACTCACCACGCGTTGGACTGGTGAGTAAGAGGACGGACTAGCATTAAGAAGCCGGCGTTGTAAATAAAAACCCGGCATCTTCCTTCCTTTCTTTCCTTTCCTTTTTACTTTCCTGTTATCTTCCTGTTTTCTTACTTTCTTACTTTCTTCCTTCCTTTCATTTCTCCTTCCCTTTATTCATTCTTTCCCTTCTTCCCTTTGTTTCTTTCCTCTTTACCTTCTTTTCTTCTTTTTCTCTGTTTCTCTACCTCTGTTTTATCTCTATTTCTTCCCCCTCTTTTCTTTCTCTCTGTTTTTCTTTTTGTGTATCTCTGTCTGTATCATTTTACCCCTTTTAAAAAATTGTTTTTTTAATGGCTGTTATTCTTTATACTTCATCCTTAACTTTTTCCCTAGTCAAAATGTCTCACTTTTACAATAAATTAATTCCTGTTAGTTATCTTGGTTTGCATCTTAAATGCAATGTTTAAAGACATGGCATAGTAGAAAGAGTACTGTACTCAAGTCTTGACTACATCACTAAACTATTGTGTAATGATCTTGAATTTCTCTGCTGATGTCTCAATTTCCTTAATACTAAAATTGATAACACTTATTGTTCTTTCTCCCTTCACCTGTGACCCTCCTAGTTAAATAATCTCTCTACTAGTAACTCCAATTCATAAATCTGGGTTATCATATTAGCAAACTAGTTCTACGAACCATATTTATGCATTCAAATGTAGGTAAGTTAATGGATTGAGTAGACAATAGACCACTAGAAAGAAAGTAGAAATTGATGAAGAATTTGGAAAATGTATCACAAACCTGGCACAGAAGTATAGTACAGTACTTACTGATAAAGGTCTTGGATTATTCAGATATCTACTACAACTACTAACAACTTCCTGATTTCCCTTATGGATAATTGTATATTTTAACAGATGAAGGAAGGAGCAACAAGAAATTGTGTTCTGAATCTTATATTAAACAACAGATTATGCTAATCTTGGGTAAAAGTGACCACTCCCTCCTAGAAATTGTGATAGAGGAGAGAGAAAATCCAGGTATAATCTGATTTCTCATCCTAAATTTTGAGAAAAGCAGTCTTCAAAATGTTCAGATAGCCCATGTATAAAATTCTTTGGGAAGTCAGCCAAAGAGGAAAGAGATGCTCAAGAATGAAATTCAGGAAAGAGAAGGAAATAATTTCAATTAAGAAGTAAAATTAGATTTAATGGTCTGATGCGAATGAACAGGCAACACACCAACCAATTCAGACTTTTTAAATGTACAGAAGATGTAACAAGGTCAAAAAGCAAAGATGGGTTTATCACATTATTGTTGTTGCTGTTGTTCAGTTGTTTCACTCATAACTGATTCTCTGTGACACCATTTTGGGATTTTCTTGGCAAAGATAATGGAGTGATTTGCCATTTCCATCTCCAGGTCATTACAGATGAGAAAACTGAAATAAATAGGGTTAAGTGATTTGCCCTGTGTCACATGGCTAGGAAATATCTGAGGCAATATTTGATCTCAGGAAGATGAGTCTTCCTGACTCTAGGCTCAGTGCTCTCTCTCTACACTGTGCCACCTAGCTACTCTAAAGTTATTTCATGATCTTGTAAAAATAATGTTCTTGATGAGGTGAAGTTGGCTGAAAAAGCTAAGTTTCATCTTTAAAGGTTGTTTATAAATTTATTAGGGACAAATAAGGATTTTTGTCTGAGTTGCACAGATGCTAATAATCTATAAAGGAGAAATTAAAAATACTCCATATTTTATTAATGTTTTCCTCTCCAAGAGAAAAGTCCCTTACAATGGCAATAACAGAACAAAAATAATAGGAGCTCGATAATCAAGATAAATATAAAGGCTATCAAGAGAACATCTACCTGCCCTTAAGTCACCTGACAACTACTGAACATATTCAGGTTCTGAAAATAACTGTCAGATTTGATTTCTTGTTTTGTTTATTCTTCATTCTCAAAGAAGATGGATGATAACAGGTAGGTGATATCTTGATTTGCAAGTGAATTGGATTAAAGTAAGGCAAGGTTTTGAAAAGTCATCAGTCTCAATCTCTCCTCCAGAGTCATCAGAGTCCAATGGCAAGACATAGGTCAGGATGAGTGGTGATGACCCAGGATGCAGAAGGAGAGTTTGGGCTTTTTAAACTAAGGTCTTCCCAGGTCTCAGTTTATCTGAAGCAATGTCCATTCAGTAGTTAAATACTAGGTAAGAATTGAGGTAAAAGATGGTCTATTTTGCTTCACAAAAGAATCAGTCAAGGAGGGGAAGATTATCAAGTTTTTTGACAGAATGATACTAAATTCTATTTACACTTCCTCTAAGGGTCAAAACCCAAACAAGCAAGTTAGGTTTGGCCTGAGTTCTATTATTGGTCAATCTGATCTGATTACTAAATCAGTGAAAAAAATGGAAGACTTTTGCCAAGATCTCCTTTGACTCCCCCCATCTTCTTCTTCATCCCTTCTCATCTCACAACTCTTAAATGTCTTCCCTAACTCCTCCTTCACATCTGTCTCACATGAATAGGTAATCCTTTTCTATACAGACAGACACCCCTGCATGCACAAATGATACTATTCTAATAGTATGGTTCTGTCAGTTGATGCCATCTGGTTGCTCCCTCTATCATTCTCACTGTCTCACTAATCTTAGCTCTATTTGTACTCCCCTCCTACCTATAGAAATCCCATGTTTTTCCCACATCTAGAAAAAACTCCCCCTTGGTCTGACCATCTGGCTTATAAGCCTTTATCTCTTCTCCCATTTGTGTATAAATACTTTGAGGAAGCCATTTACAATGGTGTCTCTATGTCTCCTCTTCCTCTCTTATACTCTTTGCAACCTGGAATTTGACTATATCTTTCAACTTAAATTGCGCCCTCCAAAGTTATCAGCTATTTCTTAACTGTCAAACCTAATATCATTTTCTCAATTCTCATTCTTTTTGACCTCTCTGCAGTTTTGACACTGTTACTAAGTCAATTCAACATGCATTTCTGAAGTGTTTACCAGACCCTGGCTAAGTGCTAGGAATACAAATGTAAGCAGAAAGAAATTTAATTCCTACCCTTAAGAAGCTGATTAGAAATTCTAATGGTGGAAGACAATCCATATAAGTGAACTAAAAGAGTAAAGAAGAGAAGAGGGGTACCACTAGCACTGGGGCATGGTAGACAAAGAACTATGTAGATGGGTGAGCAGAGTAACCTGGAGAGGAATGAAGATATTTTAGGCATGGGCCTTCTCCCAGAATTGGAGGTTCTGGGAAGAAGCATTCAATCAGCAGAAGAGATCACAGGGGCCACAGAGTATTTCCAGTGTGAGAAGTAGTCCCCTTGGATAAAATGGTTTGAGGGATTTTTTGCATGGAAAACAATGTCCTATGATGATGAATCAGCAGTGCTTGATAACCATCTTCAAATGAATGCTCTCTCCTCTCTCAAGTTTTGCACACTGCCTAAAAGATCTATCTAAATCTCCTTTGTTGGATGTCCCTCCAGTTTGAATCCTCTAATCATGTATATTCTCCCCAAAACATACATATACACACACACCTGAGGCCATATCCTAGGATTTCTTTTCTTCTTCATTCATACCATCTACCTTGGCAATTCTATATTTGGATGGATCTATTTCTCCAGCCTTAATCTCTATTCTGACCTCCAGTATCACATCACCAACTGCTTATTGGACATCTCACACTCTTTATCCCATAGACATCCCAAATAGAATATGTCTGAGACAGATGCCAATACCTTTCCTTTCAAACCCTCTGCTCTTCCAAATTTGCCTGTTTCTGTTTAGGGTACTACTCTCTGCCCAAAGACCTGGCTCACAACCTAGGTATCATAGCCTTATGAATACTCACCCTACATAGTATGTTGCATTGTCTTGTTTCTACTCTTACAGGATCTCTTATGTCCTCTTTCTCTCTCCTAATATAGTCTCAGGGTCTGCATACAGAGATGACTATTAAATGGTCTTCTAATTGGTCCCCAGCTTTGAGACTCTTCTCAATCTAGTAAATCCTCCACTCAGTTGTCAAATTGATCTCCCTAAAAGCTTAGGTCTGAACATGTTATCCCCATTTATTTAATAACTTCCAGTAGCTCCCTATTACTTCCAAAATCAAATATTAAATTTTCTAATGGCCTTTAGACTTCTCCCCATCTGTCCTCCATACTCCCTTTTTAGTCTTCTTAAGCTTTTCCCCCCCATCCATTTACACTATGATCTAGATTCTTCCAGGTTTTCTTGGTTTCCTTCAAGGCTTACTTGAAATTGCATCTTGTGAAATAAAAACTTATGCCTTTGCCAGTTCTTCAACTGCTAGATATTTCCTAATTAGACAACTCCATCAAGGTAAAAGATATTAAGTTGGATCACATTTGAGAAGTTCTGCAGCATTTTCAAAGATGTTACACTGTTCTGTGCCAAAAATGCCAATCTTTTTCATATAATATTGTGCCAATGACATTATAAGGAGAGGATTCTTGGAAGACCATACTCTCAGAAGAATTGAAATTTTAAGTGTCCAAAGAGATAATGGCAGAATGAATAATGGGCACAAGTAATCTGTAGCAGAGTTCCAAGAAAGTCTTGCAAGTAAAAAGTAACATGAAAAACGTTCAGTCCAATGACCAAGTGAATGGTCATTATAGATTTCAGTTCTAGAATCAGAAGAGACCTCAGAGGAAATTTAATTTTATAGGAAACTGAGACTCAGGGAGGTTAGGTAGTACATCAAAAGGTACCATAAGAGGAAGATTCGAACCCAGATTTTCTGCTTCCAGAATCAGTATTCTTTCTACTGTACAATTTTGGTTGCTTCTCAACAAAACTACCATGATCTCAAAACAATAAGAAACAAACCAAAAAAAATTAAGAAAAAGAAAAATATCACCCCTACCCAATGTAAAATCTCCTAAAATATTAGAAGAGGGATTTGCAAAAACTCATTTTTCCTACAAAACCAATTCCAGCAGGCCTTCCTGTGCTTCAAGCCTTAACTGTGAGAGCATCTATTTTGTTCTTCAAAAGAGAATGGCAGGGGTGGCTAGGTGGCACAGTGGATAGAGCACCGGCCCTGGAGTCAGGAATACCTGGGTTCAAATCCGACCTCAGACATTTAATAATTACCTAGCTGTGTGGCCTTAAGCAAGCCACTTAACCCCATTTGCCTTGCAAAAAAAAAAAGAGAAAGGCTACAAAATTTGAATTCTTAAAACCATAAAACCTTTCAACTAGGACAATGAAAATAGGATTAATAGAACAAAGTGGGATAAAATGAAATGTATTTTTTTTTAAAGAAAGAGAGTGTATTTGTCTAAATATTTTTCTATTATGTTTGTCAAAACATTTTTCTAAAAAAATTAAATATTTTTGAAGTTATCTTGTTTTTTCAGTATTGTGAGTCACTTATAAATGACTCCCTCTCACTTATATAGAATCTTCCCTTAAAACAAAGAGGTAGTCAAGCAATGCAAATCATCATATTGACTATATCTGACAATGTTTGCCTCATTATGCATCAATCTTCACCATCTCTCTGCCAGGAGGAGGAAGGTATGCTTTACCGTTAGTCTTCAAAACTGACAGCTGGTCACTGAATTTATCAGAATTCAAATGTCTTTCAATGATGTTTTATTTTACATGATTTTGGTCATTGTGTAAATTTTCCTCTTGCTTCTATGTTTACATTTCTCTGCTCCAGTTCAAACAAGTATTCCTAGGATTCTTTTCTTTTTCTGAATTCTCTTCCTCTTTCTCATAAGATAATAATAGTACTTTAAGGTTTTTCACAGTAGTTGGCATATTATCTCATTTTATTCTCACAACCTAATGAAATAAATGATTTCATTATCCTTGTATTACAAATGAAGAAACTGAAGTTAAGATGTTAAATGACTAGAATAATAGTCACACCAGCTAATAAATGCCTGAAATTGAATTTAAACTCAGGTCTTCTTGATTTCAGATGCAGTACCCTATCCCCTAGGCCTCCTAGTTCCTGCAACTCCTAGCATGGAGAATAATTTGTTTAGAGACATAAGGAGAATGTTATATTCAAGGAACTGCAAAATAAGTAGTCAAGTTTTTCTGGACTGTACAAAGCATGAAATGGAATGATGTACAATAGAATGGAATTAGATTATTAAATTCTAAAGAGAGAAATTTTTTTCATCAATAATGAGGATCATCTGGGGAACAACCATATGAAATTACAGTGCATACACATTTGTCAATAGGTAACTTCAAAAAAATTTTAAATTAAAAAAGGTCATTAGATCTAGGTAAACATATACTCTAGCCTCTTGCAAACACAACACAGGTAACTCTCTGAGCATATACCCAGAGACTTAGTATATCCACAAGATGACTGAGTGATGACCAAACATCAGGGAAGGATGAACTCTTATAAGAATAATACTTTGCTGCTTCTGAGAGAGAGAGAGAGAGAGAGAGAGAGAGAGAGAGAGAGAGAGAGAGAGAGAGCTTCCAAACCAGCATACAATAAGGAGGGAGGGAATCTTTCTCTTATCCAAACTCCAGGAATGAAAATGACAATTCATAGGAACAGCACTTAAAAACTCACTGCTTACTGCTTTCCTCGGCAAGTCTGAGAAGGGTGTGCTTGGATCTCCAACCCCTATCTTCTTTCTTCTGTAGTCTTCTGCACAGGTCAGAGACTATAATTCCTTAAACTTAACATTTACAGACAGATAATTGCATCATGAGCATAATGGGTTCAAGAGTTCCTGAGTTTGAGAGTAACCAAACTTTCTGAGGAAGAAAGTTTCCTTAATGGTCTGACTGGTCAAAAAGAAGAGCCTTCCTAGAGTCTTTGGATTTTTCTTTAATGGTCAAAACAAAACAACTGGACCTCATTTTAGATGTGATATCTTAACTAGAATATATTGCTGAATAAAGTGAATAGATCATTTCAAAGACCTTAAATTAAGTGTCAATACTCCATTGGATAAAGTTAAATGACAACTGATAGGAAGACTGGGAAGCATGGCCACACCTTCAAAGATCTCTATATTTATCAATGAAAGTTTAGAAGAGATAAAGAATTCTATAGGTGATGGCATATTGGCTTTCCAGAATACTCTTCTCCCACTCACACTCCCTCACCCCAATGGATCTCTAAGGTGAGTGTTGGAAATCCAAGTGTTCCAGTTTCTGTAGTTCTCTATTGTTTCTCAACACACTTGATAATTTATAGATGAATCTAGGAGGTGAAAACAAATTTCTCACACTATTGGAATAGATTCCATTTCTAGCATGATTCACTTTATCCAAAAGTTTTTGAAGACTTTCAACATTTAATGTATGATATTTTGACTGATTTATTAAGACAGTGTTCTCACCTAGTTAAGATATCATAACTAAAATCTGATGAAGGGGGAGGGGTTTCAATAGCCCCATCATATGTCTAATCCCCCATGATATTTCTATGACTTGGTCAAAATGGGAAGGTCCAACCAAATTGAACGGGGAAAATTGGTGCAGCAGCTCAAAGTGTTTTTATATACTGGAGGAGGAGTAGAATCTAGGGATTAATGTACCGCTTGATTTTTTTCAATTTCTTGTGAGCCCTTCAGGTCTTTTGTATTTTCTGTCATGGAAAAAACACAGGTTGTTTTATTTAAAGTATCTATATTGTACAATAATGTGTAATATGGGATTTGGACATCTAATGACCTACTTTGAGGAAAGTCTAGATGTGATCTATATGGAAATTTTGCCCAGATTTTCTTGGAGATTACCAAGTTGAAGGAGGACACAAAGAAAGAAACTGACCCTTTAGGTTCAGACTTTCAGGGTCTAACCCTTTGTGAATTCAGAGTAATTGGAAGTAGAGGTCCTAGTATATGAACAATATATCCTAGAAGTAATAAGGAACCACTGAGGTTTCTTGAAAAGGGGAGTGACATGGTCACACTTTGTGCTTTTAAAACATTAGTACTCTCCATAGGATGTAGTAGTCCCCATAGTACTCTCCATAAGATGAATCAGAGAAGAAAGGAAAGTCAAGGAAAATTATTAGGCAAATATTGCAATAGTTTAGGTGAGAAGAGATAAGGAACTGAGCTAGGAAAGAGGTCCTATAAATGGAGAGAAGAAATATGAATTGGAATACATCATATTATATACTCTGCCCCTGCGAAACTTCTTGTAAGCTTCTTGACAACTGGGACTATTTTGTTTTTATCTTTCTATAACCAGTATCTTGCATATAGACTTTTTTTTTCCCTTTACAATCTTAAATATTTTATTTGATGCATCAAAAACATTCTTCTGAGAAGGGCTCCATAGCTTCAGCAGCCTGCCAAAAGTGTCTGTGACACAACAGTATTAAAAACCCTTACTCTCACCATGAAAATAACTTTTTTTCTAAAGGGAACCATTTCTGTCTTTCATTGCAGTTAATTTTAAAGATCTAAGCAGAAACTTTAATGAATGATCTGTTACAATATGTGGAAATTATACCCTTTCTCACATTCTAACTTCAGGAATCACAAAGAATAGAATTTTTTTGGTCACAATTTTTGAAATCTTAATTTCATCTTCTTAGCTCCTCACTAATATTATTTCCACTCTCTGGGGGGATGGGGGGAAGTCAAAGATTTACATTTACTCACTTGGTGAAAAAGGTTAATTTTCCTCAGAAAATAAAATGACCCTTACCATAACTCCCACCAAAAGCCACTGTTGCCTTTATGATTAATTTCCTAATTCAACTCATAATCGTTTCTAGGAGTGTATTAATAGTTGATGGTCTGAAGAACCAAGTAGAACCCAAACTGCTTATCAATCCAAGATGGTACAAGGTAGGGAAAAGCAACCCTTCGCCCCATCTAGGCCTCTGCATGTTTCACAGTGCCTTGGCATCTTGAGGCTGCTGCTGTTGCTGCTTAAGTTGCATGCTCTGTCAAGGTGGCACTGCCAGTTCCTCAAATTCTGTATTAAGACTATTGATCACCCATTCCAAGGCATCTTGACCCTTCCTTGAATTGGATGATATGGTATTTGCCATTAGGCTTTCCAAGTAGCTGCCTAAGCTAAATCCCTTCACAGTGATGACAGCTTCATGTGTCAGCACTGTCATTTCAGGATTATCAGGATGAGGTATGTACACCAACCTCTCATTCACCAACACCAAATTTGTGAGTGTGATATTAGTAGAACACAGTTCCATTTTCTTTCCCACTGGATCTACAACAGAATGCTCTTTAATATGTGTCAAAGTTCTATTGGTTCCCAAGACCGCTTTCACAAGAGTTGGGAGTCCCCCACTCAGTGCTGAGAAGACGATGGCTATGTAACCGGCCTCTATTATCAAGGCCCCTATCTAATACATCCACTCCTACTACACAAGGGTTCATTGGATTCGAATATTTTCTCATAGCAGCTTTGATGACAGTGTCCCATGGGTGGCCAAACACGTGCTCGGAGCTCCAGATCTTCATCTTGCCCCCGGGGCAGCTGCAGGGCCAGAGGCGCCCCACAGCCTCTGCTGGCCAGCGCCTCGGAGGCCCAGGACCCGCAGGATTGTGCGGGGCTCCCTACTCTCCACACGCCACTATCCCGCACTGGGCCCCGCAGTCCTCGCCATTCACTAGGATCCCCGGGCCCAGGGGGCCCTCATGGCATCTGCGTCATGCGCACCGTTCCTGAGCGTCCCCGGGTGTTTGTGGGGCCCCGGGGAGGCACCCCACTCTGGCAGCCGCCAGTCCTGGAGCAGAGGTGAGTCTGGACTCCCAATCGCACTCTCTTCTACATATAGACTTTTAAAATGTTTGTTGACATGAACTTTTGTTATTTTAATGAGTTTACAAAATATAAGGCTTAGAGGCTATGGAATAAAATAAAATGAATGTATCCAATAAGAAGAAAAATTGGGGAATGGCCTTGTATTATCCAACCTCTTATTTTGATCAACTGTGCTAAACTTTCGTCATTTAACTGTGACATGAGATATACAAGATAAGAGTTTGCAAAACTAATCATACTGCATATTCAAAGAACACTCAGAAAGTCCAGTTTTGTCTGCCCACAGTGCTCTGCATATAATAGTATCCAATGAATATTAGCTAACTGATTGAGATAAAGTAAAAATGTCCTTATATAAAAAAGAATGAAGTGAAACTGGCAAGGAAAGTAAGGACAGTAATGACGGAGGGAGAATAGCTATATTATCAAAAAGATGAGACTCAAAGAAGAGATAGGACTATTATACTTGGTGGATTGGATGATAATAACTGATGACAGAGGGAAAGGGACAACAGATCTACTCTTATTTTTCTTCTCTTTTGTCTGCCAAAGAGAATGTAATTTAGCCTGAAAAGGACAGAACAATAATCACTAATATGTGGTTAATGCTCCAAAATAAATGGCTGGCTTTGATTCATTCAAGTCACCTGGTCCCAATGAACTATTTCCTAGAGTAATAAAAGAATTGGTATATATGATTGGTTAAGCTACTGTCAGTAATTTTTGAAAGATTAATGGAAATAGGAAAGGTGCAGCAGCATTGGTGAATGGCAAATATCCCCAATTTCAGAAAGAGGAAGAAAATAGATTATGAAATGAAGACAAATAAGTCTGACCTTGGTTTCTAGTAAATTCCAAGAATATATTATAAACTGGATATAGTAAGTGCCATTCTAAAAAATGAAGTAGTGATCACAAAGAGGGTATTGGTGCACTCACATATTAGGAAAATGTATAGAAAATTACCTTGATTTTAACAAAGCATTTGATAAAGTTTGCCATACCTATCCTTGTAGGAAAAAAATGGAGATGTGGACTTAAAGATAATATAATAGCATGAAATTGAAAATGGTTGAATTGGCTTGACCCACAATATAGTCATTAATAGTTGGATTAAACTCAGAAGGATGTATCCAATGCATGCCTGAGGGATCAGTGATTCAACATAAAATCTTAGAAGAGAACTGAGTGGTCATTCAGTTCAATCCATTTATTTTACAAAGGTGAAATAAACCGTGAAAAAAGGTGATCTATCCAAAGTCACATAGTTAAGGAGGAGCAGGGCCAGAGTTTGAAGTTATAACTTATGATCACAGATAAATTGTTCTTTCCATTACACAAATAAAAATAACAATCAATAATAATAGCTGTCATTTTTATAGTGCCTACTATATGTCAGCCATTGTCCTAAATGCTTCACAAATATAATTTTATTTTATCCTCACAATAATGCTGGTAGTGGGTGGAGGGAAGATGGAGAGAATGATAAAAGTTGGAAATGATCATCTTTAGAGAGGCATCAAGAATATAGATACACAAATCTATGGAACTACAAATTTGTGAAACTGCAAATCGAAGTAATCATTTTAGAAATCAATTCAAAAGTATGATAGAAAAGTCATTTAACTTATATAACTCTTTGACTTAGTGATCTCATTGCTAAGCCACCAGAAAGCTAAATACAAGAGTCCTCCATATATAAAAATATGCATATTTATTGCAACACTTTTTATAGCAAAAAAATAATAATACCTGAAAAAAAGATTATGTCAATCATCCAGGGAAAGTTTGAACAAATTATGACATATGTCTATAGAAGAATTTTTTGTTGTTGGAGCATTAACTTAACTGTAGATACTCTAAATATGAGGTCTTATTATCAATGATCAGTGAAATGATATACAATTGAAGTAACTGAATCACTTCTATGTTAATACTGTTGCATTTAAACCAGAGTCCAAAAGAAGTTGAAAGTAAAAGAAATTCCCAGAATCATGCATAGAACCTTACTTATAATAAGCGCTTGACTATTTGTTTAGTTGGATTAAAAATATAAGGTGGCACATTTGAACTAGGCCATTAAAATGAGATTGGATTCTTAACAAATAAAAAGATTAGTGGGTAGGCAGGGATTCATTTAAGCAAAGTCAGCAAATAGAAAAATATGAGACAGTTGGGTGAGGTGGGAAGTGTACTGGATTTGTTGGCAGAGGACCCAAATTAAAATCTGACTCTGCCAGCTCCCTCTACCAATGTAACCCTGGACAATTCACTTAACCTCTGAGTTCTCTCCATGTCCAGTTTCTCCTTCTTCCAAGCTTTACATCATTGCCCTGCTCAAAATTCTCAGAAGGCTCACTAATTCCTTCTGCCTAGGATAGATAAGGCTATTAGTTAACACTTTTGTTGGAATTAGCTGTTTTTCCCCTGGTGAGGGAACAAGACAGGGTAGGTGATTGGTAGTGATTAGCACATAGGTACCAGCCAGGGACATGAAGACTCTGGGATGATATGTGGAAGTATGCCAGAGGTAAATTCCATTCACTCCAATAATTTACTTTGAAGATTGATTTCTTTCTCAAAAGATCTTTCCAAAAGAATGAAATTAACCTATACCCTTATTAATTGTTCTAGAAAATGAAAAGATTGATTGATCACTGTTAAATCAACTTAAGCTTTGTTTAATGGCCCTTGTACATGGAAATTTCATTCAACTATTCTTGACATTATCTGCAAAGTAATGAAATTATTCATTGCACAGGTGACACTGGACTGGGTGCTCCAGTGTCCTATTGATTACATCCTCCTCAGAGATGGGAACAGAGGACAGAAACAAAAGGGAAATTTTGGATGGTTTTCCTATGGTGCCAGTTTAGATCTCTTGGGATGGCTTAATGTGAGTCAAGACACTGGTAAAGGAGTCAACTATGGAAAAGATAAAGCAGGACCAAAGACAAAACAGTACAATGCAAGGAGAAAGAAGCCATATTTTCAGCACAGAGGAAAAGAAAATGCTAAGGAATGTGTCCATATATGTATATAAGGGTTTGCATATTATTAACTAGTTCAACTATTACATTATCCTATCCAGTAGAAGTCCTTGCCTCACCCCTCTCTCTCTCTCTCTCTCTCTCTCTCTCTCTCTCTCTCATATATATATATATATATATATATATATATATATATATATATATATATACTCTCAGAATCCTGAGTTGCCACCACTTTTTCATTTTCTGTTTCTGACCCAAAATGGTAAGCTCTATTAGTGAAAGATAAGCAAATTTATTAAATAGGAAAGAAGAAAGATGAATATCTGTAGTAAATATGAATAGAATATATCTATAACATAATTATATATAATGAATGAAGTATGTAAACATGCTCATTCATAAATGTACTTATAGTATATAAGAGATAATGACTAAAACAATAGTATATTAAAATAATACTTCCATATGTCAAGGGATCTGTGCTCAAATTTATAGGAGTATTTCTTTTATTAATTAAGATCATTACCCCCATATTCAACAATATCATATGTGATACTCTTCCATATTTATAATAAGAACATCACCAACATGTCATCAAATTACAGTGCTTTCCTGCAGATTTTTTCCCCCTCAAATCAGAAATATGTCACTGAAAAACTCAGAAAATGCATCTTATCCTCATTCATGCCATGGAGTCAACTCACATCCTTTCCCAATCATTCATTTCTATCATGACATCTCTTGTACCATATTTGAGCATAGATTGTCTTGATGATATGCTGCAACTTACCTGAGTACACTATTCATCTTTCCATTGACTTTTGAGTAATATCTGAGAGATGTTCTTTTCTTAGAAGCCATGAGAGTATAAGGGTTACAATCAAGGAGCACTGCTACAAGAATATTAGTGATGAAAGGATGTGTCTTTGATTTGGGGAGCAGAGAGAATTTACTAAATGTGCTGTATATTTTTTAAATTCCTGCTTATCTCCCTCAAATTTAATTCTAGCTCCAATTCATTATTTACTTGTAGTGATTGTCTCAAATTGATGAAGTAATGTATGATTGGTCATAGAGCTGCACACCATCCATTATCTGGGCAATAAGCATTGATCTTCCATTTTGTATTTTCCTATATGCAATATTAGCTTGATGTCTTCTGTATTATCATCAATCACATAAAGGATACCCTGTAAGATTCTGGGCTTTGAAGCATTCAGAACAATATCATCCATAAACAGGAGTGAAGCCATCAGTTTAAAGGGAGTCCTTCTTCCATCTAGATCTCAGGTTCTTAAAGAGATATAAGGACAATGTTGAATAACCATGGAATATCCCATTTTATGTCCCTGTTAAGATTAAAAATCAGGTCATTGAAGAGAATTGTCTCTGATTGCATTTAGAAAGGAATTTTGTATGATTGTAATGTATACATGAAAGACTCCTTATTGCAATTGACTGCTGAGAAATGCTTTTTATAGTAAATTAGTAAAAACACTGTGGAATCTTATATTTTCTGTACCTTTTCATGAATTGCATGGCTATAAACAATAGTTTTTAAAAACAGGAAGGGAAATGGGAAGGGAAGGGAAGAAATGTTTCTATAGTCCCTATTCACATGCCAGACACTGTGCTTATTGCTTTACAAATATTTTCTCATGTGTCCCTCACAACAACTTTGTGATTTGATGCTGTTATTATCTACATTTTATAGTTGAAGAAACTGAGGAAGATGAGAATAACTTCTCCAGGGTCACCTAGCTAGTGAGGGTTTGAGATCTGAACTCAGGTCTTTCTGACTCTAGGTTCAGCACTCAGTCCATTGTACTACCCAGCTGAAAGCCTGACTATACCATTCTCATATTTTTATCAAGAATAATCTTACTGGGGCAGTTAGGTAGTGCAGTGGATAGAGCACCAATCCTGGAATCAAGAGGATCTGAGTTCAAAACCAGCCTCAGACACTTACTAATAACCCAGCTGTGTGACCTTGGGCAAGTCACTTAACCCTTTGCCTTGCCAAAAAAAAGAATAATCTTAACATTTTGGAAATATGTATCAAAATTTTTCAAAGATACAAGAATAGGCATTGTGATAAGTAGTTACTGATGTCTTAATCACCTCTTTCTGGTTATTAATATCATTTTCCATTATTTTTTCTAAAGCAATCCTTCAGTACTTTCAAAAGCATATTACTTTCTCTGGAGAATATATCTGCAGAGATAATCAGTGTGTAACTCACTATAGTTTAGCTGACGTATTCATGTTTGTCTTTCTAAGCATCTCTTCTACTTTGTATAGTTCTTTAGGACCAGAGTATTAGAGTTTGAACATGTGATTTTTCTGTCATAGATAATAATGATAAAAATAAGATTTTTTCTCCTTTTAGTTTATCTATCATTACTCTTGGACTGTTACAACCCATTTAGCATCTTTATATTTCTCAAATTTATCCTATTTTTCAGTGGATTTTTTTATTGTACCCTTTGCTCAAGGGAATGTGATTACTTGGTTATGGATAATCTTACCATGATCTCTGTTGAATTTTTCTCCTTCATTTTTCATCAGATGGTGGTCTTTTTGCTTATTCTCACTGCATAAGTACTAAAAAGAAATATAACTAATTATATCATGAAAGTGAATTTCTTATTGCCTTTGGATATACAAGCCTTCTTTTTTTCCTCTCTAAAGAGAGCCTTCAAATACTCTAATTATTGTTACCTTTTGTCCCTACTTCCCAAGGTTGTTGTGAGACTCAAATGAGATAGTTTTTATTGTTATTCTTACTTGGAAGTTCCTAACAGAGAACCTAAATATCCCTCAATTTAATTTCTACCCATGGATCCTAGTTCTTCCATTTATTACCAAACAGAATAATTCTATGCCCTCTTATTTATTGTTGCCCTTCAAATATTTGAAAACAGCTATAATACATTCCCTAATTCTTCTATTCTTCAAATTAAGCTCCCCCAATCTATCAATTGATCTTTATCTCAACTTCCTTCTTAAAACGTGGCAACCAGAATTGAACACAATATTTCATATATAATCTTTCAAGAGTTGAACTATTCACTTCCTTATTCCTAGAGATTTTGTCTCTCTTAATGGAATCTAACAACTTCAACATAAGTCTGAAATATACTAAAATCTCCACTTTTTTTCAGATGAACTGCTATCCATCCGTTTAACCCTATCTTGTTCTTATGCAGATGTTTTAAGCTAATGTACAAGATTTTATATTTTACATCCTGACTCTGCTAATTTGTGATCATAAACAAATCAGCTACTTTCTCTTGGCCCCAGGAAAATTTGAGATTTGAACTAGATGACATCTTAGGTCCCACCTCTTAATCTGTGATCTTTGAAATCTTTGAGGCTTGGTTTTCTTATTAGTAAAATGGGGATCATAATGTTGGATCAATTATCTCAACACTAAACAAGAATTTAAGTGCTGGATTCCAAGGCTGCAAATACAAAAAAAATAAACAATACTTTCCCTCAAAGTGTCTTCATTCTAGGAGAGTTGAAATTATATCTCACATGGTTGCAATGAATATCAAAGAAGGTGATATGTGTAAAGCATTTTGAAGACAGTAAATGCTATTTAAATGTAAACTATGAATATCATATGAATTGATCTTACACAGCACTGAAGTCTTCCTTCTCCTTCATAAAGATTCACTTCATTTCCTTCCAGGAATGAATGCTATTTGCAGTTTTTTTTCTATGAAGTAGTGTCAAGAAACAAAAGTCCTCCCCCCCAGCAATTGTGTCTCCTTTTCCATTTAACTTCCTTTCGCATCCCCCAATGCCTCTATGTCCATCAAACCTATGAATTCTGTACTTTCTCACTCTCTTCTCAGCCTTGTAACCTCCTGCAGCTAAACCACCTGCTTCTCAAACAAGTAAAACAGCAGGCACCTCCCATACCAGATGGTTCCTTTTTTCTTGTCTTTTCTTGGCAACGATTCACAAACGCATTTCCACATGTCCAGACCAGAGCATGGGTGGAAGCATCCAAAGTCCGAGTATCTGTGTAGGCATAGGTGCTAACAGTCAAAGTGGCTTAGAAAACTTTATGTTTCCAAACCCTTATGCCCCCTTTTATTATGTCTGTAATTTATTTGAAAGCAATAGCTTTGTCCTAGAAGCTATTTCCTTCAAACTTCTTCAAAACCTCACAAACTTTTCTCCCATAAATTCATCCAACAATTCAACACTGAAGAGGGGGAATATAAATCCAGACTTACCAAATCCAAGAATAATGTTTGATCCAGATTTCTTCAATCTCATACTATATGGTTTTCTAACTTATTCTCTTCCAAAATCATTTATAATATTATCAAAGAAGATATTTCAAAAGGAGTAGTTTAAGCTGGTGATAATGGTAAACACCCATAATTCCTGCTGTCAGGACTGCCAAATCTTCTGAGTCTGGATAATAAAAATAGAAAAGAATAAATAAATAATAAAAAGAATAAATAAATAGGTAAGTAAGTAAATAAATAAATAAATAAATAGGTAAAACATACATATAATTATATATAAACAGGTATATAGGTATGTATATTGTACCAGTCACTGTTCCAGACTCTTTACAAATATCATTTGATTGTCACAACAATGCCACCAGGTATTATAATCCCCATTTAACATTTGAGGAAATTGAAGTAAACAAAAGTTGTGTCTTGCCAAGGGTTACATAACTAGTAAGAAAGTGTCTGAGGCCAGATTTGAACTCAGGAAGATAAGAATATTACTGACTCCAGGCCTGGCACACTATCAACTCTGCTATCTAACTGCTCAGAAGCAATAGGGATACTTAAAGGATTCTCTACCAAATTTTCAAGAAAACACAGGTTTCTGCTATCAAGAGAATGAGTAATTATAATATAATTTTTAATAGGAGGTTGGCTAATAAGAGCCCCATCATTATAAAACAGAAGATGGATGCACGATTAACTTCCTTTTTATTCAACTGTCAAGATGGAAAGGGAAGGGGATACAGTCATCTTTTAGGACCTCTGACTGTCCCTTTGCCATATAAAACCAAAAGCAAGGAATATATCATGAGTTCTTTGAGAACTATTGAGAGACTATTTTTGCCTTTCTTTGTATCTCCAGGACTTATTACAGTGCTTGGAACATAGGGGCACTTGATAATTACCTGTTGATTGAATATGGAGAAAGAAAATGCTGGAAAAATGCATATTAACCTAAGAAATATAAGAATTTACCTGGTCTAGCTCCACATTTGTCTATCAATCCTATTTTCTTTAATTAAGAAATAAGATGGGTGATCTCATTATTCATTTACTTTTTTTAGTTTTTTGTCCTCTTAGCTCAGTTGGCTAGGGATCTTTGGTTGTTTCTTGGAGTTGTTTAGTTGTTTAGCTCTGCAAGTGTCTGTCATAATTCATGTTTTTGATATTACATTTATTGCTTGAAATCCTTTATTTACTCCAACTGACCTGAGATTTGATTGATCTGGCTACTCCTTTCAGATCTAAAGTGGATCTCAAAACATTCTGCAATGCTTATCCACCTTCTTCCATAGAGTCTCCACAGAAAATCTACCTATTGTGGTAGAGGCCTTCTTCCACATTTCTTACATTTCAAGGGGAATGGTGGATCATAGCCTTTCCATCTTTTATCTGCTACTTGAGCCACATGTCTGACCCTTAGTGATATGCCTTATACTAGCTTTTGAGTATGTCATTATTGGAAATATGCTGAAGTTTATATACCCCCACCAGGCATTATCTTTTTGGTCAGCTGCAAAATTCAATTTAAAGATTAGTGATTGTTGTATTTCATGATTCATAACTGAAAAGTTTTACCATAAAAGAAAATTGTTCCAAAGATTGGTCACTAGGGAAAAGGTCAGGGTCATTAAAAAAGCACTGTACTCTTTCTTAACTGAATGCTAGGATCAGAAGAGACAGATTTACAACTGGAAAAGATTTTAGAGTTGGCTGAATCCAGTTCCATTTTCCAAGTGAAGAAACAAAGATTAAAAAGAGGATAAAGTAATTTGCCTCAGGTGACATAGGTAGTAGGTGACAGAAACAGAATTTGAATGCAAGGCATAGGATGAGATCTAGAACTGGAAGAGACCTTGGGGATGTCTAGTCCAATCCTTCTCCCTCATTTTACAGATGAGGAAACTAAGAGTTTGAACTACTTCTCATGTTCCCTTAGCTATTATATGTCAAAATCAAAATTTGAACCAAAATATTCTGACTCCAAATCCAGTCTCCTTTTTTATTGAGCCACACCTACCCCCCCCCAGTCTTTCTATTCATTTCTGGATTCAACTCATTGATGATGTTTAGTATCTGTTCCAAATATATGTAGTGTTGAAATAGCCCAACGAGGGGCAGCTAGGTGGTGCAGTGGATAGAGCTCTGGCCCTAGAGTCAGGAGGAACTGAGTTCAAATGTGACTCAGATACTTAATAATTACCTAGCTGTGTGGCCTTGGGCAAGTCACTTAACCCCATTGCCTTGCAAAAAATTAAAAAAAAAAGAAATATCCCAATGAGTTGGTCATTCTAACTGCATGTCATATATATATATATTTCTATGAGCATATTTCTGCCATTTATGTTTTCTCCCATGTAAAAGCTTGTTAGATTAATCTCATATATAATTATAGTTCTTATTAAGAAGACCCTAATGTTTATTACTTAATTCATTCAATTAATCAGCAAGAATTTTTACATTATGTATTTAGAATATAATCCCCAAATATAATTCCACTAGAGGGAATCATCCTTCTCTTTTGGATCCCATACAAGCCATCTTTCATAATAGTGGAAAATCATCTTGGTCAATATAAAAATCATTCTTTTATGCCTCACTTGACATTGATAATCAAAAAACCATGAAACAAGGTTATCTCTTTGCTTGCATTTTTCAGGGAATTTTATATGATCTTAGAAGTACATAAGAGACTGCTTCTTAGAATGTTTAAAGTTGTATTTGCTCTACTGAATCAAATGTTTTTTTCATATTCAACAACAACAGACAATAGTATTTTGATATCCTCTGTACATTTCAAACAAGTTTGTGACTTTAAAGAGATTGTCTGCTTCAGAGTTGTCAAAAATCTATAAGTCCCATTCTTTTATGAGATGGATACTCATAGTACCTATATAGATTATCATCATCATCATCATTAATATTTTATGAAGATGGACAAGTATAGGAGTGCACCTTAATTCCCTCAAACATTATCTTTTGGGGTATTAACTTTGTGGATTTTTTTTGTTCTGTCAATATCTTCCTGTCCAGAGATATCTTGTAACTCTTCAATGCTTTAAAAATTGTATCCTCTCCAACAAAAACTTCCTTGGCTTGTACTTGGCCTAGTTCCAGCAGTTCTTTACTTCATCTTCCTAAAGACCATTTCTATTTCTTGGATGGCATTTCAGGGATTGTGGTATTACAGTTCAAAAAATGCTAATTCCTTCATCTGATGATAAAAATGGGTTTCACTTTATACCTATTTGCTATCTCCATGACAGTTGTTTTCTCACTTTGGAACTTCCCTCAGCACCTGGGATTTTTTTCACTTAGATTCATCCTTTCACTATGTTGACCCCCTTCTCCCATTTCTTCCAAGTGTATCTGTTTTGGGAAGAGACCTAAGCCAACCATCCTTCATTTTCCTTCATATTCTGCTTCAAATTCTCTGGAATTCATCATCATATTATCAGAAGTATATTTGAGCCCCACCCCCAGTTTTCAGTTCCTTTTTATCTCTTCTTTAGAATGTATCCTTAAAAACAAGGGTTTTCTTTACTTTGTTTATATTTGTATCCTCAGTGTTTAGCACAGTGCCAGCCACATAATATATGCTTAATAAATGCTTGCTAACTTGCCTTGCCTTTAACTTCCTCTGTGAAATATCTTGGGGTAATAAAACAACTTTAGATGTCTTTAATATTTTTTCACTTCCAATGTTTTGGGCTCATAACTAAGTATATAAAGAAGCAATTTTCAAATGAAGAAATTCTATTTATCAGCAACCATATGAGAAATATTCTAAATTGCAAATAATTATTTAATATTTATTGTCTACTATAGTCCAAATACCATGTTGAACATTGGAAATTCAAAAAAGGTCAAAAATAGTTACTGCTCTCAAGGAGTTTGAAATCCAGTTAGACAAATGAAAATTAAAGTAGTTTTGAAATACTAGCTCATACTCACCAGACTGACAAAAATGATAAGATAGGAAAATGAAAAATATTGGAGAAGCTGTGAGAAAACAATAATATACTATTGGAAGATCTGTTGATTGGTCCAACCATTCTGAAAAGTAATTTTAAACTATACCTGAAACTTGAAAGGAAAAGACACAAACAAAAGGAAGATGGCATGGGAAAAAATAATGCTTGGGATTACAAAATAAACTTTTTTGTCATTATTGCCTTGTTGTTCAATCAATTTCAGTTGTGTCTGATTCTTCATGATCCCATTTGTGTTTCTTGGCAAAGATCCCAGGTACTGAAGTACCAAGATGAGAAGGCAACTGTCATTTTCTTTTCCAGCTCATTTTTTTTACGTTTAAGGAAACTAAGGCAAACAGGGTTAAGTGATTTGCCCAGGTCAGACAGTTATAAAGTGTCTGAAGTTGGATTTGAACCCAGGTCTTCATGACTCCAGGTCTAACACTCCATCCACTTCATCACCTAACTGCTCAAAATAATAACAAACTTTAGTTAGAAGAATCAAAGACTAGTTAATTTTGTCATTGGATGACTTTGAATGAGTCACTGTTCTCTAGTAAATGGGGATGAGAACTTCAAAGAACGGTGTCACATTTTTGCATAATTATCCCCCTCTTTTTTTCCTCCTCCTTTCCAAACTATAGCAGAAAACATTATGAGGAGAAAGAGAAGTTATGTAATTCATGGTTTTTTTCTTTTTTTATGGAAGATTCTCCCTAAAAGTGAGCTCAATGACATATCCTCATTTGCCTGCATCTAACAGAGAATAAACTCCTGTTACCTCATCTTCTATGTTTAAATTCAAGAGGCTCCCCCAGAGAATGAGTAATCATTACCAAATACTCTTTCAATTTTTTTTCATGCCTGGAATGGGGATGGGGCAATCCTTCAAAAGAAGCTAGCCTTTGAGAACTTAGAACCACCTCACATTGTTGGTTTGTTTTTAGTAGTCAACCATGAAAATAATTTGCTTGGAGAAAGAGGAGGTTAATTGCTAGGAACCATTGCTGAGACAAAAGTGGGTTTTTAGAAGAATCAGACTGAGGAGTGGCTAGGTGGCGAAGTGGATAGAGAACTGGCCCTGGAGTCAGGAGTGCCTGAGTTCAAATCTGGCCTCAAACACTTAATAATTACCTAGCTGTGTGGCCTTGGGCAAGCCACTTAACCCCATTTACCTTGCAAAAAAACATTTTAAAAAAATAAATGAAAAAGAAGAATTAGACTGAAAACCTGATAATGATGAAATCAATAGACCTTTTTGGTCAGTATATTTAAGAGAAGATGATATGACAACAGAAGACACCCAAAAGAGCATAGAAGGGTGAGATGAATGAAAAACCTTGAGCAGTTTCTGGGTAATTAATAATCTATTTATTTATTTATTATGCTAACAAGCAATCAATTAAATGATCAGTGATTTCTCTCAGTAACCAAAGATCCCCAGTGGAGATCTTGAAAGTCTCAAATAGTCCTTCTGAAAGGGAATTCCCTTACAAGTGAAAATCTACCCTGATTGGTGGGAATTTAAATGAGGAGATGACTAAAAATTTTCAGCTCCTCCTGGTAAGAACATGATTATGAGACTCAACAGTCTCGGGAGAGTTCATTTCCATCCAGAGTTCTCTGGCTAGTTTTCTCCTTTAGGAGCTGGGTCACCCCAAACTCTAGTGGAAGGGAACAAGGTCAGAGGTTCATTCCCTTAGAGAAAAGACTCTCTCAGACTGGATTCTGTTCATATTGTAAGCAGAAATTAGTTCTCATATTTGAGGAGAGTCCAGCTCAAGATTGATGAGCAGGTTCTTTGAGGGCTAGGAATAATCTCATCAATCAGTCATGCCCTTTGCAAACTGACTTTAACAAAAGCTGTACCTTAATGAGAAAAATAGGAGAAAAGCCTGGATCACAAAAAAAATAATTAGTTATTAATATAATACTATAATAATAATTCATCTCAAGGGAAAAATAGGCAGCAAGGGAAGGGTACTAAGGCAGCCTGACAACCTCACCCTTACTTACTCCTAACCATTTTACCCCTGCATTGAGTCTAGAATTGATCCCTTGAAAGCAAATCTTAGATTATCAAGGAAGGGAAACAAACAGAATGAGGTCCATTCAAAAGATCTTTAGGCAGGATGACAGAGTCTTGTTAGAAATTGCTTCCAGATCCTGGCACATACTTACAATAAAATCACACGACTCCTGGATAAACTTTATGTCCCTACCTAAGGGCAGTTTATGATGGTTATAGAATTAGAGCAAGGAGATTAAAGTTAGCTCAGGAAACAAATAAAAAAGCTGTAGCAAACAGAGCTCTTGTTTCCTTTAATCTAGTTGATCTTCCAAGTGAGAGGTCACAAACAATGAATGACAATAAACCTATCCTAAGAGCATTAAATAATAATAATAATAATAATAATAATAACTAACATTTATAAAGCATTTTACATGTTATTTAATTGTATCCATGCAAAAACACTGTGAAGTAGGCACTTTTATTAGCCACACTTTACAGATGAAGAAAATGGGGTGTTAAGTGATATACCTAGAATCCCACAGATAGTAGATGCCTCAAACAAGAGTCTAATCAGAACTCCCTGACTCCAAAACCAGCACTCTATTTACTATTTCACTTCACTGCCCACAGAATTAGGAAAATGAGAGTTCAGAGGGGGGTCAGAAGTGAGTATGAAACTAGAGGTGGAGTTTAAACAGCTTGATGGATGGAGAAAATCTAGGCCAGGAAAATGAGACATTTTTCAAAATTAAAACAGACATACACATCTTTCCTTTTTTTAAAGCAAAGTGGCCAAAGATAATATGCTGGAAAGAAAATTATACTTTTACCCATGGACTTAAATAGCAGGCAACTTGTCTTTTGATGGCAACCTTAGGGGAAAGTCAGCTAGAGATCCCTTTGAAAGAATATAATTAAAGTCTATAGTTTTTATCTGTTTCTTATTAATACCATTTTTAGTCTCTTGGTAGCAATTGAAATTCTTACTTTCCTTTTTGCCCAGACAGCTGCTGCCAGAGAAATTGGACAATTCACGCTGTGCAGCTAGGCCACCTTACTCAGTGCTCCTCTTTGCAATTTCTTTTGATGTGAGGAAACACACCAGGAAAGATAGGGTCATTTCTCATGGAGGGGGGAGGTGGTTAAGGCAGTTAAGGACTGGATTGAGAAATAATTTGTAATCCTGGAAATATGTGCTGTCAGTCTTTTTTTCAAAATTAAAAATGTGGTTCTCACCAATCAGATTCATGCTATATGACTACACAAAATTTGACCTTCTATGATATTACATAAATGTACAGAATTTTTTTTGCAAGGCAAATGGGGTTAAGTGGCTTGCCCAAGGCCACACAGCTAGGTAATTATTAAGTGTCTGAGGCCAGATTTGAACCCAGATACTCCTGACTCCAGGGCCGGTTCTCTATCCACTGAGTCACCTAGCCACCTCTAGAATTAAATTTTTGTAAAATTTTTATATTGCTGATAAATCTTTCACTTTTTAAAAATTTACCTTTAATTTTTTTCTTAAAAAATAAAATAAGACCCTAGATTTAGAGCTATAACTGTCCGTAGAGGTCATCAAATCCAATACTTCACAAAGAAACTAAGACACAGCAAAGTTAAATGACTTGCCCAAGAGGGACATTTAACCCAGACTTTCCTATATACAAAACCAATAGATAACTAGATTGGAAGTTACCTTAACAAGCAAATGAATTTATCAATGCCTCTAGGGATTGTAATATAGTGGAATAACCTGGGTTTGAGACCTGGATCCACCACTTCCCCAACTGTGTGACTTCAATCAATTACACATACTCTGTAAGCCTCCATTGCTCCATCTTTAAAATTAGATTAGCTGCCTTACCTCATGGGATCCTTGTGGGTAATCAAATAAGATCAAATGTAAATGTAGAACACTGTACAAATAGAATATTGAGTTATGGTACAACAGAGATTCAAAACCTTAATCCATAGGAAACCATGAACTCGTCAATCTCAGGGAAATGGAAATTCTAGGCCTTTGTTCCAGTGTCTCTCAAACACTGAGTTCCCTCCCCACCCATCCCCTGATTTGTGACCTAAAGCTATGAAAGTCATTTCTGTCTTGTGAAAGTAGAGAAGGGTTAACTGATATTATGTAATCAAATCTGTTACTTTTCTCATGTCCAGTTTACCCCATTTTCACTTTTTCTTTTCTAGGCTAAATAATTCCAATGCCTGTGTCATTTCTCAAAGTACCTATTTCATCACACTTCCAACAATTCCCTACATCTACTTTGAATTCTACCCTCTTACATAAATCCTTGATTGTAAACAGACAAATACCTATTTATAATTAAGTATAATGGAAATATAGTTCCACAATGCCTCCCACCTGCTACTTGAGTTCATTGTATTCTTATTTGCTCTGTCTTTATTTATTCAATAAACATTTATTAAGGACCTGGTATGTGTGAAGCAGTATGTAGGCTTTTAAATGGTGGGATAGAAAGAAATATCAAGATATATAGAGTATTTCCTTTGCCTTAAAGGAATTTATAAAGTACTAGGGAAGATAATTAAAGCATATATGAAAATAATTACTATATATGGCAGCATGTGCTAACCACCTTAAGTATGTGTTCTGCAGGGGTTCAGATGAGTGAGAAATGTCATCTCTGTGTGAGTTCTCTTCTGAGTTAGTAAGTCTAACAGCAGAAAGATGAGCCCCAACTTCCCTTATTAGTTGCTATTGAATTTAATGTATCCCATATATTTAGGAGGGTAGGGTTACTAGAAGCTATAGGTTTTCTTGGACATAAATCAACGTGGAAGCTGAACCCTACCAAAAAGGTAAATACTTTTACTCAAAAAAAGGAGTCAATAAAAAAGAGTTATCAACATGCATTATTAAGAAAATCTTTAAGCTAAGTACATACATAAAAATTCAGTATTAACTGAATTTTAATTAATAGTATAACATAAATTTGCCAAAAAGTTTTTATATAATCATTAGAATTCATAGAAATAATCCTAAAGTATATAGTATATAATAATTCCTGAAAAAGAGATTCAGTTGGCATACCTGAATCCAAGTCATGTAGGTTTCCCAACTCATAGGAAAGAGACAAAGAGCAATAAAACTAGCTAGCCAGACCTCCATTCTTCAGCATAGGAATAGAATTGATAATAAGGGAATGATACTCTCTCTTGGCCACCAATAAGAGAAGAGACTTAGAATGGAGTCATGGGACTGTTTTTCTCTAGGCCACCAGAAAGGAAGAGAAGATAGAGAGGCATTTTGAAGTTGTTCTCTTGATGCCTCTTAGAAGGAAAGAGGCAATAAAGGGTAACATTCTACAAAACCTGGATGGAGAATGTATGTAAAACATTTTACAAACCTTACTACACAATATGAAGAAAATATGATTATTTCTAATCAAAGCAGTTCATATATTTACAGACTTTGAGTTAGAAAGACCCAAATTTTAATCTTATTTTAGATACTTATAAACAGTATGATTCCAGATAAATGACAGAATCATAGAATATTATAGTTGGAAAGGATATTAGTGGATAGCTGGTCCAACTCTATATAAAGGGAATCTCCATTGTAACATAACAATAACTATAAAGAGGTAAAATGTACTACCTCTCTAGACAGTCTTATTCTACTTCTAAAAATTCTATGTGTTGTAAAGTTTTTTTGTGATAATTAGTCTAAATAAGCCTCTTTAAATTTCCATTCATTGCTTCTTTTTTTTTGGGGGGGGGGGGGGTTGCAAGGCAAATGGGGTTAAGTGGCTTGCCCAAGGCCACACAGCTAGGTAATTATTAAGTGCCTGAGGTCAGATTTGAACTCAGGTCCTCCTGACTTCAGGGCTGTGCTCTATCCACTGTGCCACCTAGCCATCCTATTCATTGCTTCTTGGCCCTCTGGGGCTAAAAAGAACAAGAGTAATCCATCATTCATAAGACAGCCAAATACTTATACCAACGCCACTGATAAGACCAATACAAGCTCTATCATAGGTTGGACACAAATAGTCCATGTGAACACCTGGGGTGGGTACTCTAAAGTTATGGATGTCATGTTTTCTTTGATTCTGCTTCAATTCTGCCTTTCTCATAGAGTGTGGCATCCTCACTGATGAGGGCATGCCATGCTGGGCAGTCCTGTGCCAATATCTCCCATGCTATACAATCAATTCTAAAATTCTTCAATGAGACCTTCAGGGTGTCTTGGTATCACTTCTTCAGACTCCCTTGTGAAAGCTTGCCCTGTGTAAAAGTTCTCCAAAAAATAGTTTTTTTTAAGCAAGTTTACATCTGTCATTCTAACAATGTGCCCAGCCCATCGTAGTTACACTCTCTGTAGTAATGTTGGAATATTGGGCAGTTTAGCTCAAGAACAGACCTCAGTATCTGATATCTTTTCCTGCCAGGTGATCTTCAGAATCTCCTTAATTCAATTTAAATGGAAGTGGTTCAGTTTCCTGACATGGTGTTAAAAGACTGTCCAGATTTCACAGGCATATAGCAATAAGGTCAGCACACTAGCTCTGTAGATCTTCAGTTTGATAGTCAATCTAAAAACTCTTCTCTCCCATACTTTCTTTCAGAGCCTCCCAAAAACTGAGCTAGCTCTGGCAATGTGAGTGTTCACTTCATTGTCAATGTGTATCTCCTTGGAAAGAATGCTGAGAAGATAAGTGAACCTACCCACAATACTCAAAACTTCTCCATTTGCTGCAATCGATGGTTCCACATATTGGATGGCATGGTGCTGGCTGATGGAGCATCTGTGTTTCCTTAATATTAATTGTTAGACAAAAATTAGTACAACTAGCAGAGAATAGATCCATACTTTGTTGCATCTCAGTTACAGAGGCTGCACCGAGTGCACAAGCATTTGCAAACAGAATATCATGCACCAACACTTCCTCCACTTTGGTCCTGGCTTGCAGCCTTTTCACTTTGAAGAATTTGCTATCAGTGCAGTAGCTGACCTTCAGACCATGTTCATCCTCAGTGAAGGCATTTGATAATATAGCTGAAAACATCATGCTAAAAAGTATGGGAGCTAGGACACAGCCTTGTTTCACTCCATTGGTGACTGGGAAATCTAGAGAGCATTTCCCACCATCCAGAATTTGGATATGCACTTTGTCATGAAATTGACATAAAATACTGATGAACTTCTCTGGGCAACCAAATTTTGACATAATTTTCCATAAACCTTCATGACTGATGGTATCAAAGATTTACAAATGTTATATACAGACCTCTGTTCTGTTCCTGGCATTTTTCCTGGAGTTGTCAGGCAGCAAACACCATTCAAACCCTTCTTCTGAAGTCACGCTGGCTCTCAGGGAGGTGACCATCTTCCAGATGAATGATCAGCCTATTGAAAAGGACTCTGACAAAAATCTTACCAGCAATGACTAAAAGAGAACTACTCCTATGATTTTCACAGAAAAATCTATTCCCTTTAACTTTATAGGGATGGACTATGGAGGTATCCTTGAATTCTTGGGGGATAACCTCTTCATTTCATATAACTTAAAAAATTTCAGTCAGTTTGGGTGAGCAATGGACCCTCACCCCATCTTGTAGATCTCTACTCCACTTGTGGAATAGGTTAAAGAGAACAATTTGTTCCAATAGTCATGAACCAAGCTATGAAGCAGGTGCTGTGGAGTGCTTAGAGCTTGGTTAGACATCAAAGATGCCAAGATCATCCACTGCATCTAAAGTCATGATCAGTTGTCTTGACTGTGTCTTGCTATGATGACTTTGGAAGAGAATGAGGCAGTTGATTTTGTGCAGCTCTACCTCATTTAAATCCAATTTACACATGCAACAAAAAAGTCATGCATTGGGGGCAGCCAGGTGACACAGTGAATAGAGCACTGGCCTTGGAGTCAGGAGTACCTGGGTTCAAATCTGACCTCAGACACTTAATAATTCCCAGCCATGTGGCCTTGGGCAAGCCACTTAACCCCATTGCCTTGAAAAAAAGTCATGCATAACCATTCCTCAAAGTCCTGTGGCAACAGGCAAGTGACGAAACAGCAGATGCAGATACACTGGGAGTTGTAGTCACAACCCTGCATGCAGGCAGCCCAAGCCATAAGGTCATTTCCCCACTGAAAGCAGCACTGAGATTTGGCAGCCCCCTGGGTGACTGAGCAGCCCTTTTAAGGATCCCACTGCTCATTTCCTGACGTGAGGAAGGGGATAAAAAAGATGCCCTAAAAATTGTTTGCTTACCCAACCCTGATCTCACTACAATGGCAGGTGGGGAATCTCACAGTGCAGTTGAGACCCCCCCCCCAATCTAAAA
This sequence comes from Macrotis lagotis, assembly GCF_037893015.1. Classification (NCBI taxonomy): domain Eukaryota; kingdom Metazoa; phylum Chordata; class Mammalia; order Peramelemorphia; family Peramelidae; genus Macrotis; species Macrotis lagotis. Next base: position 99,069,086 of record NC_133662.1, on the reverse strand, counting down.
AAACCTATTCAAAGAAGATTCCACTCGTAATCCATGTATGGAACATGCACACACTCATAGACAACACAAGATTCAATAGACCTGAAAGACAAACAGCTCTCATTGTGAGAGAACTCAGCAGGTATACTATCCAAATAGAAGCCTTGAGTGAAACAGGACTGGCAAATGAAGGTCAGCTTACTGAAGTCAGAGGTGGACATGTGGTTTTTATTTATGTTTTTTTGGAGTGGTAACAGTAAAAAGGTAATGCCCTGAAGCTGCAGTAGGTTTTGCAATCAAAACTAATCTAGTTAAAATTCTTGAATGTCTACCAAAAGGAGTGAATTACAGGCTCATGACAATGAGATTGACACAGGAAAATCATCAGTGCCTATGCTTCCACCATGACAAATAGTGATGAAGTTTAAGAAAAGTTTTATGAAGACCTGGAGAGCCTTATACATTTATCAAAAGAGGACAAGCTTATGCTTGGTGACTTTAATGCTAGGGTAGGCTCAGGTTACCAGCCATGTCAGGGAATCCTTTGGAGGAATGGAATTGTAAATAGCAACAGCAATGGTCACCTACTACTGAAGACTTGCACATCTCATGACGTTCTCATCGCAAATAATGTCTTCAATTTACCTAAGTGTAATAAAACTTCTTGGATGCACCCTTGTAGCAAACATTGACATCTAATAGACTATGTAAATATAAGGAGAAGAGACAGACAGGATGTGAGAGTGACAAAGGCAATGTGTGGTGCAGAGTGCTGGATTGATCACAGACTCATACTCTCTTATCTAAATATTCATATTCAACCAAAGCAGTGGTTCTAAGGCAAAATGAATACTAGAAGAATTAATGTCAAGAGATTAAAGTGTCTCTTTAAGTGGGAACAGTTTTTTCTCTGTCACTTAGAGGGAAAACTGAGTCAGCACACAATTGGCAACAGCACTGCATTTACTCAGCTGGATTAGAACACTGGCAAACACCAAGTCTGATTTGATGAAAAAGATGGGAAAATACAGAAGCTGATAAATGAAAAATGAGAAATCCATAGGGTTACCAGTTCATCCATTTCTAAGATTTTAACATTTAATTCCTTCAAAAGTAAAGTCCAAGCAAAGCTTAGAGAGATGTAAGACTCTTGGCTCAGTAAGAAGACAGATGAAAATCAATTTTATGCAAATAGTAACAAACCAAAATATTTTGTGATGCCTTGAAAGCTATTTATGGGCCAAAAACATTTGATGTATCTCAACTATTCAGTGCTGATGGATCAATATTGATTAATGATTAGGGACATGATCCTAGAGAGAAGAGCTGAACACTTCCATAGTGTTCTTAATGGACCATCATCAAGCAATGCAGAAACATTGACCATTTACCTCAAGTTGAAGTCAATCAGTCCCTAGCTGAAGTTCCAACAGAAGAAGAGTTTTTAAATACCATTAGACTCCTTTTAATTGGCAAAGCACCTGGTATGTTTTGAATGTGCCATAGACCCTTTACCATACTAGTGCTTATTTTCTGCACATTGTAGTTTACCAATATCTTTCTAGGATGGAAGACAGCACTTCATATGAGATCTGACAAGGGTAGAATAGAGGGAGACTATCACCTCCTATCATTTGGTGAAAACCAGTTTGACTGATATGGTCTTTATTTATTAGGTGACATATATGATAAAGGTAATAAATTCAAAGAGCAGGCATCAAACCATATCCAGCATTTTGCTTACAAAGCACAGTTAGAGTAAAATTGTATGGGTCCTCTGTCCTTCATTTCTATTTAGGCAATTTGGAAAATATTCTCTTTTCACTAGTACAGACTTTTTTGTTTCATTGGTACAGATCAACTTTTAGTACCACTTTAGTTCCTTATCTGAAACTCTATGCTTGAACTCTTATGGCGGTTGGGCATTTTTATTAACTAACTTTTTAAAAAAAAAACAAACTTGATTTTTGTAAACCATTATCCCTGTGTGTTATAGAAGCATGTTTTGATTGTCATACTTCATTGCTATGAGCTTGTCACCCACTAAAACCTTCAAATACTTTTTCAAAAGCAACTGCTGTGATGATCAACCTTAATGGACTCTCTCATTACATCAATGCAATAATCAGGGACAATTTTAGAGTAGTTGAGACAGAGAATGCCATCTGTATCCAGAGAAAGAGTTTAAACAAAGACCAAAGTCTATTACCTTCAATTTTTTTAAAAAAGTATTATGTACTATATAATTTTGATATCTCTAATATTTTATTTTCTCCTCAAGGATATGATTTCTCTCTTAACCCATTCAATTTAGAACAATGTATAGTATTGAAACAATGTAAAGATTATCAGAGTGCCTTCTGTGGGGGAGGAGGGAAAGCAGGGTGGGAGAAAATTGTAAAATTCAAAACCTTACAAAAATGATAGGTAGAAACTACTATTGTATATAATTGGAAAACAAATAAAATATTAATAAAAACTGAAAACAACTGCTATCAAATCATAATCATTCCATATATTTTATTTGTAAAGTTTTTATAGCCAAGAGTAAGACTTTATATTTACAATACTAAACTTCATCTTATTAAAATTTAATCAGTGACCTCGCCTGGCAAAATCTTTTAAATTCTGACTTTGTCATATACTATATTAACTATCCCACAAGGTTTCTGTCACCTACAAATTTGATGAGCAAGTCATCTCTACGTTTATGCAAGTAACTGATAAAAATATTAAACCATATCAGGTCAAACACAGATTGCTTGAGTATACTACTGCAATATTTTCCTAATCAGCCATCAACAACTACTCTGAGTCTGTCCAACCAATCATTTCTAAATCCATTATGATTATATTAGTGTCTAATGTGTATTATCTATCTTCTCAGCAAGAATTGCAAGATAAATTTTATCAAACACTTTGGTAAAATATAGTTAAAATATATCCACAGCATTTTCCTCATCTATTAGTTTAGTAAAATGATCAAAAAAGGAAATAAAGTTTGACTGGCATGACCTACTCCTAATATAGTCATGTATGGCCTTAGTTATTATTATTTCCCTTTCTATAAGTTTGTTCTATATGTTTGTCAACCATCTCTTTAACAATTCTCCCTTACAGAAAGTCAAGTATACAAAAATATGAACATACATATATATATATATATATATATATATATGTGTGTGTGTGTGTGTGTGTGTGTGTATGCATTATACACATATAAATATAAAACAGACTTTATTGTCTTTCATTTTTGCATATCAGGATATTTGTCCTTCATTGATCATTTGGTATCTCTATTCCATTTTCAATGATCTTTCAAATATCAATGACAGTGACTAAATAATCACACTTACTAGTTCTTTTAGGATTTATAGGATATTCATCAGGATCAGATAATTTAAATTCATCCAGGGGAGCTTAGTGTTCTCTCTTATCTTTCTTTTCTATCTTATCTTCAGTATGTATCCCTAATCAATCATTTTTATTCTGTCATTTCCAGTATACAGACCATTCTCCTTTGCAGAGAAAACAGAAACAAAAAATTGAGCAGCTCTGCCATATTACAGTTGCCATAATGCCAAACAGAGGTCCTTGATCTTTTTATTCCACTAGAATTTAAAAAGAGGAAACCTAAAATCCCTTTTTTGTTATTTATAGCTTCCTTCAGTGGATTCAAACCATTCTGAATTTTAGCATTCCAGAGACTATTTTTCAGAACTGGACCATGCTTATATGAATTTTCTATTACCTGATCTTTCATCTGTCTGCTGGTCATTCCTTAAGTCATTTAGTCACTTAAGTGCTTTCAGCCTCAGCTTTGTCATCTATGAAACAATAGAACCTACCACAAAGAATTTTTTCTGTAGATAAAATGAGACCAATTGGGATAGTAAATGTCAAAGTTAAAACTTTCTATTAAAAAAACCCCACTAACTGTTAGCTATTGTTATCAGCCCTAAACCAAGTATCAAGTGGCAGCATCTCTGACACAGGCATTAAGGGAGTCAATTTAGAACAATCTTTTTTTTTTTTGGTAAGGCAATGGGGTTAAGTGGCTTGCCCAAGGCTACACCACTAGGTAATTATTAAGTGTCTGAGGCCCGATTTGAACTCACGTACTCCTGACCCCAGCATCAGTGCTCTATCCACTACGCCACCTAGCTGCCCCTAGAACAATCTTAATGCCCTAAATAAACAAAAAAAAAGTTATCTCCCTGAATCCAATTCACATGATTTTCTAACCAAGTAATCCAAATCACCAAATAAAAGAGAGCCTACTCTATATCCAACTGAAAACTGTACCATCAAAATGGAACCCCTTAGGGAACAATCTTGTGTTGGATAGAGTCTGTTTAGGAAGTATGCATCCCCTATCCTAAATCAAACAGCTAGAAATTGTCAATTGACAACTATAATGCTAACAAAAAGGATAGGGCTGTGGACTCTTTAAAAAAGCCTGAATTAAACATCTTCCTCATTCCACTCCAGGGAACATTTTACCAGAGAACTATTACCTGGAAGAAACTGAGACCCCAAGAAAGGGGATTTTAATTCTGCTTTTCTAACCCCCACAACAATGAGGGTTCTTTCCACATACTAGACTGCTTCATTTCTTTGCATTAAATATTCATAAAATGTTACCATTTCTTCTTCTGAATTCCTCCAGGAGCTTGTACCATTCACATAGGACTACTTAGCAAAATTACATGTATATGTATATGTTATAGATTATTATATACATATTATTTGCACATAGTTGTGTACACAACTCTATCCCTATTCCTAACCCTATCCTATGCCTGTAATATATACACACAATATACTCACAGACATTTAAACAAAAATACATGTCTGAATGTATTGTGTATATGTGTTACAGGCATAGGATAGGGTTAGGATTAGGGATAAGGGTAGGGATAAGGCTAGGTATAGGGAATGAACCTTAATGGTATAAGGAAATTTAAGATGAGGAACACTTTTCTACTAAAGTAGATCAGGAATTTTTCTGCAATTTATAGTCTTAGATATTTGCCTAGAGCACTAGGAGGTAGAGTTGCTTGCCCAAATAAGCTAGGTGGCACAGTGAATAGTGCTGGGTCTGGAGTTAAGAAGATTTGAATTCAAAGGCAGATCCTTACTTACTAGCTACATGACCCTGGGCAAATCACATAATTACCATCTGCTTCAGTTATTATGACTGGAAAAAGGGAATAATAACACCTACTTCACAGGTTGGTTGTGAGCATCATATGAGACATTAGCAGAGTGCCTGGTACATGGTAAGCACTTAATAAATATGTTTTCTTTCTTCCCTCCTTTCCATGGTCATAAAACTAGTATAGGTTAGATTCAGGGTTTGAACCCTAGTCTTCTTGGCTCTGAGGCAAGTTCTCTGTTCACTATGCCAATATATTGGCTAAATAAGATATATCATATTATAACTGATTTTTAATTAATGAATACCAATTATATAATTATATATCATGTTAATAGTATCATGTGATAGCATTAGTGCTTTATAGTATGTGTTAAACTGAATCTCAAAATATCATAGAGATATCATGTCATATTATGACAAATTAAATTATGATTATTTGGGTAGATATTAGTCACTCTCTGAATTTAAAGTTCCTCAAAGGCAGAGGTTTTGATTACTCTTCCATATACACATACATACACATATAAATACATATATGTATGCATGTATATGTGTATATATAATATCATATTGTGATGAATGTTACACATAGTAGGTTAAAGACATATGTCAGAAGAAAGTAAACATACTTATAGCTCTAAAAGTATTTCTTATTGTCCCTCACAATATCTGACCGGAAACTGAATTTTATTCAGTCAAAACACAAAAGTGATTACTTAGAAGTAGTGAAACTGAACTGAATTTAAATGAACACATCTTCAATACATCTTTGTATGCACACTCTGTAGCCAAGGTCAGAACACAATTAGAGTTCTAGAGAAGTTCCCCAAGGGCTGCTGAAAATTACATCTCAGAGTGGGAAAGGACCCATGAGGCCATCTAGCCTAATATGTACCTCAAAAGGAATCTCCTCTACAACATTGCCAACAAAAGTACTCATCAAAAAGCCTCTGCTTTCAGACTTCCAGTGACACAAATTCTCTTAGTTATGAAGCAGCCCATCCCATTCCCATTGAGATGGCTAAATTATCTAACACATGACATATAAAAAAGCTTTGTTTATACCCCTAGTATTTTCATCTTTTGGTATTTGATGTCCTTCATTCAAAAATAAAAAGGAGGGAGATGAAAATTTTCCCCTTTAAAAAATTCAATAATAATGAAATTTTAAAATGTGTTTGGCCAACACTTCTGTCTTTACTCATAGTGAACATTAAGGTGACCAGTGTGTCTGAATATGGTTTGAATAATGAGCCTACCAATGACAATCAGTGATAGATCTATACGTACAAAAAAAATCTTATTCTGTTAATGATTAATTTTGCTTAATAAATGTTTTAGTTCATCATGAAAATTATTCCAATGATTAACTTTGAGAACTATAAATTCAGGAGGTCAAAATGTATTTTTATTAACATTTTTAAAGAAAAATCCTTTTTTTTTATTAAGAAAAAGTCACCTTTGTTTATGTTGATTTTTTTTTTTGGTTTTTGCAAGGCAGTAGAGCTAAATGACTTGCCCAAGTCACACAGCTAGGTGGTTGATGTTTTTGGTATCCATATTAATATTTTTAAATTTTCTAGCTTATTGTTTTCAGTTATTCATATCAAATTTCCCTTATCCTATTGCATTTTGTCAACTAATCAAAAAATAAACAAACCAAGACACAAAGAGAAATATAAAAATTTTTGGATTTAAATTATATGAGGAAATTTTGCCCTCTCATCATTATGAGGACCTTCTTTGAAGCTAGTAAAAAATCTGGGATTAATAATATTCTATAAAAGGAATAGGGGTGTGAATCTGAATACATCTAGAGACCCCAGATTTTTCTAGTCAAATTAAAATTAACTCATTCACTTGCTCATCAAAAGCCAGGCAGTATGGTAACTTTTATTTCCATAAAGAGGAAGCACTATGCTCTGAGCACAGTAGGCAATCAAAATGCATATCAACTTACCAACTGATAGATTCTAGGACTCCGAGCCCCAAACATCTTATTTGAATACTTGTTTCCCTCTTGGGTTCTGTAACTCCATGTGCATCTCAAGGTTAAGCAAATCAATTAACATTTCTGTACCTCATTTTCGTCATCTGTATAATGGGGATCATAAAACTTGTCTGTTATCTACTCTACAGATGTGCAGTGGATGTTAATTATCTGTAATGTGCCCCAAGTTACTGAAGAAAGGCATTATGTAGAACTGAAGGAATTTGATTAAAAGAACAATATACTGAGGGAAAAAAAGAACTAAAGAATCTATGTATTCATCCATTTATAATGCTGGATTGTGGGCCTAGACATCTCCCAAAAATTTTCTGGATTTTTAAAATTATAGCATATAGATAAATTTGCTGCCAATAAATATAAGGTGGATAGCTAATGTTCTCTACATAATAGATAACAAATGCTTTTGAATGGAAAGGCAAGTGCTATTTGTGTTGGCTAAGTCTAAAAATATGGATTTCTATATAAAGCAGAAGTTGTAAAAATAGGTCAGATTGTTAGGTTCCAATCTTTCACCTTCAACAATGATGAACAGTGTGCCTTCGGAAGTGGTAGGAAAAGCACTTTCATATTTTCATTTCTGTGTGTGTGGTAGGGTTGCCATCATTCTTCACTCGTGTTCTTTCTTTATCTCCTGCTTTACACTCTTAGATGTCACTGATTTCATAGTAATTTACAATGATAGAGTTGTCAGTAATTGCCACTATCTTGGTTTATATACTAGAACCCGAACAATGAATGTGACACATCATAAAACATTTAAAATTATGTAATCCATTTGCTTGGCACAAAATCAGTTATGATGGCATGATGAAGATATTGTTCTCTAAGGACATAATGCAGGGATATTTAATTTGACCCTGGCATTTACATTATGCAAAATAATCATGATCTATCTTGTATTTATGTAGAGCCTTTATCTAAGAAATGTCTTGCTTTGTTTAATGACATAATTTAATTATTTTGTTTAAGAGCAGGTTTTATAATCAGAGACATTACCTCCTTAGTTCCTCAGACCAACTTCAGAGTTGAGCTAGAACCCAGTCAATTGTTTCTTATGTAATGTTATCTTGTCACATCTCATTCACTTACCTAGCACATAGTAAGAACCTCATAAGGACTTGCTGATTCATTTTTTTCATTCAGCAAATAGTTCCTAATATCTCTGTAATACAATGCTAAACAATGAAAAGCAGCAAAAATGACTAGAGTCTTCACAATAGGAAGATGAAGTTAGGTCTTGTGATGTTGTAGCAAACAAAAGGAAGTAGTGGAAAGGGAGAGGGAAGTTTCTAATATGATATCTTGAATGTAGCAGGAGTTTAACAAATGTTTGCTGTGGATTGGATTCAAACCCATAGTTCTCTGTTATTGGTCTCATCATTACCTTAGGTACTTTGCTAGGTCATTATGCAGCATTTGACACTGTTTAGCACCCTCCACTTTCTGAACTTTCATAACATTGTTCTCACCTGAATCTCCAACTATCTGTGTGATTCCATTTATCAATGTATCTTAAAGCTATGTGTTGGGTCTTCTCTATCTACAATCTCACTCTTATGATCTTACTAACTCCCATGATTTCATTTATCATCTCTTGGTAAATAATTCCCAAAACAACATATTCAATCCTCATTTCTTTCCTGAATTTCAGTCCCTCACTAACAACACATCTTTTGGGCATCTCTAAATGTTAGTTCCATAGTTAATACTCAGATTCAACCTCTCCAAAATAGAATTTAATATCTTTGCCTGCTCCAAACTATTCTAACTTCCTTCACTCTTGCCAAGAGTATCACCATTCTTCTAGTCACTTAAGTTTAAGAGCTGAAATTATTCACAATTCTTCACTTTTTCTCACTTCTCATAGTAATCAACTATCTGTCTTTTTGATTCTTATTCTAAAACATCTTTCCTATATTGGAGAATTGGGTATCTTATAGGAAACCATTAAATTATGGAAAAAAGCAGAGATGCTTAAAACAGAATTGAACAACACTTTTGCAAGAATGGGGAGGACATCTCTTTTTTTTCTTAAGAGTTGGAATGACCTATGGAAAACATACCAAGTAGGACATTTTGGTTGAAATGTTCAGTACATGAGTCCTCCTCTATTTTCCCTCCTCCATCCACTCTCTTATTCTTTTGGAAATGACTATGCCATCTTAATAACCTATATATATATAATATATATAATAATATATATAATAATATAATAATATAATCAATAATATCATCAATTTCATTTTGATGATGTTATTTAGGAATTCCTAAGAGAAACAATTCAGTAACAAGTCATTCCCCTTCAGCAGAATGTAAGTTCCTTGAGAGCAAAAATATTTCAGTTTTGTCTTCACTCCCCAGAACCTATCTTTAAAAGTACAAAAATAAAATAGTATTTTATTGAATTTAATTTAATTGAAATTAGAGATCAGAAAGAGGCAGGAAAGATGCTAAAAATGTAAGTGGGGGTAAGAGAAGCTAACTTTTCAGGCAACTTCACTAAACCTTTGTAGACTTCATTTTCATTCAATAAACATTTATTTAGAGGCTTATTGTGTTGATAACTGGGTGAGATACAAAAATAAATAAAATATATTCCCTTTTTCCTAATGTACTTATGTTAATATAAATGTCTTGAAACTCCTGAAACCTTATTCATCAGATTATATTATGGGTCCCAGGTAAATAGAATTATTGTTTTCCTCTCCTATCCAATATGCTACTCATTTGTCCCTTGACATATTCAATTACAGACAAAAATATACTAAACCATGTACATATAATGTTATAATTTATTTTCTTTAATTTATTACCCTAGCTAATTTTTTAACGTTTTCTTGTGGTCTGATATACAGCTTCTGCTTTCCATATATTTTCCCCCTATATATGTATTAATATTACAAAAAGGCAAGAACTTAGTCAAATTGTTTCAATGAGGCATCCAGTATAGCTGCATGACAGAAGAGACTTCATGGGGAAATGGGAAAAGCAATGGATGAGTACTCATAAAAAATCTACTTTAAATCTCAATTCTGTCATAGGTTACTTTGACCTAGTCATTTCATCTGTCTAGTTTCAATCTCCTGGAATAAAAAATGAAAGTATTGGAATGATCTTTAAGGTTTTCTTTCCAGATCTAATAATGTATAGATTTATAAGGAACTTTGCTTAACTTATTCCTGCCCTAATTGTAATAGGCTTTTGAGAGGGTTATAAGCGATAAAACAAATTAGTTCCTTGCCCACTTCTAGCCCATGTCAGAAGATCAATGCAACCCTAGCTCCAGAGTATATCAGGAATATAATGACAATAGCCTATATTGACATATAACTAAACATGGATAGTGTCACAGCAGAGCACATAGAGGATTCAGAGTCATAAGTTCTGGGTTCAAAATTCCATCTCTTCTACTTACTACCTTTATAACCCAGTTGTGAGGCATTATTCACTGTGTTTTTGCATAATAAGGGAATCAGACTAGGGGGATCTCCTAGTCCTAGATTATAAAGCTCATTCCTCACAAAGTAGTTAATAGCTAATATTTATATAGCTCTTTAAGATTTAAAAAGTCATTTACATATATTGTGTCCCTTGCTCAAGTGTTTCCCATTTATTTTACTGGATCTGTGATTTTCTTAGTATAATGAACTCCCAATGAGAAAGATCTCTCTATCCATGAGCACTTGTTATACAACCTAATTTTAGAGAGTGACCTGGGGCAGTGAAAAGAAATAATTTGTAGAGAGTCATAAGTATATAAGACTAGAACCTGGGTCATCTCAATTTCAGGGTCTATTTTCATGTTGCCTTTTACTTAAATCTAATTTTTCCAGTGCTGCAGAACTAAAACTAACACACACAGAGTGAGTGAGAGAGAGAGAGAGAGAGAGAGAGAGAGAGAGAGAGAGAGAGGCAGCACCACCAATCAGTGAAAACAGCTCTAGTTTCAGGGTAGAAGACTTAACTTCTAATTAGATGTGAGTACTTATGCAAGTCATTCAACCTCTCTGTCTTTTTCTCTTCTGTAAAAATGATAAGATTAGATTGGATAATTTAAAATGCCCCTGTCTACTTTAAATAGTATGATGAAATAATTAGACCCCAGCTCTTCCAAATCCAGTACTCTTTCCATTAACACTGGACAAACATGCCTAAAGTAGTTCAGCAGTTGGACAGCTCTACTTTTCTCTTACTCCATAGTATGCTATCTCCCTTTTTTTATTATCTAAGATTTAGTCATACTCCTCTCATCTACAGCCAGTTAACTAGAATCTAGTATGAATTTGATGATGAGAAGAAATGCTAATCTGCCTAGAGAAAAGATATTAGAATAAATATTCTGCTGGTATAAAATGTCTTTTAAAAAAGGATCAAATGAAAATGAAGTATTAAATAGAGGTAAATTATTTTCATTGCTATATTATGGCTGCATTCTTACAATTGGCTAGATGCTGTACCAAAAGCACAGAAGCCCATCTAGTTCTTTCATTCCAGAAGGTTTCAAGCTTGGTTCCTGGCTTTGCTAAGAATTATCTAAAGCAATCAAGATTCGCTTTTTCCTGTACTGCATAAAATAGCTACAAAGTTTTCCTTTTGTGCAGCAGCCTCCTAGAATAACCTAATTGAATATCTGGAATGGTGACTCTCCAGAGAGGAATTCTATTACGACCTTTAGTGACTTCTCAGCTGCCTGAAGCCCAGGACTACAAAAGAGAAATATTTTGTTTGTGCTTGGTTTCTGAGAATGGCTCACCTGAGCCCTAAGTTCTGATCTGAAACAAAGTAATTGTACCCCTCTATGAAGCTGCATTGACACCAAACCTAGTATTTCACTTCACTGCATGATCAAAAAGGGTTCCAAAAATGAATGGAGATGCAGCGGGAAGTCATATACTTATTATAAGAACAAAGGGAAAGATTTGTGAAGAAAGATAAAAAGAACTAATTATAGGGGGTTAGGCAAATGACAACAAAAAGAAACCGGGCTGCTTTTAAGTAATCTTTATGATGAAGGTAGACTTTATTTGTAAAGGGATAGAACTTAGAGATAGAAGATGAAATTAACCAAAGTCAAAATAAGCGGAAGAGCAATCTATATGTTCCCAATACTCTCAGTGCCATGAGAAACAGAAGTCCAACTTGCATTTTTATATCTAGCATGTGGCCCCTCTCTCTCCTTTCTCCTTTTCTATATATTCTTGAAGTTGTAGATATAGTCTTTTGATAGACTACTTATAAAAAGTGAAGAATGGCTTAATAATTAAAATAATAAACACTAGATGTCAGGATGAAAGATTTGATTAGTCTTATCTTTTCAATTTTAAAATAATCTTCTAAAAGTAGTAGCTCATTCATTTGGATTCTAATTAGGAAAAAAAAGTGCCTAACATTACAGGGTATCCTTCATATTGGGTAGGTAATTATCCTCTTCAGGGCTAGGATGTCCAATGTGGATCCTCCTGAAAGAGTGCAAAAACTGCCCTATAAGTACTGAAAGAGAGTCAGGTACTTTCTGCTTTTATTGGGGGTTTTGTGCCACTGTCATTCCCTGTGTTTGGAATATACTCCTTATTTATCTACATCTTTCAGAATTCCTGGTTTCTTTCAAGATTCAGTTGAAGTACCTCCTTCATTGTATATTCTTTTCTAATATAACACCCTTTCCTTCATTATCAGTCTATTGCCTTTCCCCAAATATCTCTCTGAATCTATGTTGTACATGTATATGTAATATACATACATTGTCTTCCTTGGCTAGACTGTCTTGAGAACAGGAACTGTTTTGCATTTTTTTTGTCTGCAGAGAGATCAAGTTCAACACCTTCATTTATCCAGATGAGAAACCTAAGGCACAAAGAATGTAAGTAAGACTTGAGATAAGATTTGAACTCAAGTTTTACTGACTCTAATATCAGTGTTTTTATGCCATCTACATGCCTTGAATAATACATGCCATAGAACTCTGATGACAAAGTAAATCAAACTAATAGAGCAACTGCCAGGGACAAAATATTCAATTTTTCCACAGAGTATATCATCTATTTACAAAAAGGAGTGATATGTGTTTCATCATCAGATTTTTAGAACCAAGAATGCACATTGTACAATCATATAAATTCTGATGCCTTTCAGTGATTTTATTTAAATGATTATATCCTGCATTGATTAGATTTTCCTTCTTTTGTTTCTTTTCTCTCCCCTACTGTCATCATCTCTGACTTCCTAGATCATGGAATTTGTATCAATGACAGTTAAATGAGTTTAAGATTAATCAAAACACCAGGGGAAATAAAATGTAAGCATAAAAATAATTTGGAAATCAAATAGGGATTAGTTTTTAAAATGATATTCTTATGAGACAAAGATAAAAACTCAAATAAAAATAAATTGGAAAAAATATGATATATATATATATATATAAAGTCTCCAAATGACATATTAGGACACAGAAATATTAGAAAATGTTATTTTAAAGAATTTTAAGAACTAGCAGGAAATAACATTTTTAAGGCAGGAAAGGGATAAAGTAAAAAGTGTGAAGAAAGAATGATAAAAAGGAAGATGATTTAAAAATATGTCACTATTGATAAAAAAAATTAAGTATGATCATGTGGAAAAATAGTAAAGATAATAGAATGTTTAATCAGCTAGCAGCACTAATCGCTATTCATCTGATCCTGATTAACAAAGAATGGATCTGACCCTAATGAGTCCCCTGATCATCTTGGTGATTTTTGACTATGTTCTGATGGGTGGAAATATTCTCTATAGGCCTCATATCTTCTAAACTATTGGTTGACCCAATTATCATCCCCACAAATTAAAAACCTACTTCTGGAACTTATATTCTGGCATCTCTTCCAATTTCATTACTTTTCTCCTCTGTCCCAATTCATATCTCTTCTTTTAATATACTTCCTCTATGGCTCCCCTACCAGAGGGGAATTCTGATACCACACAATAGAGGGAGGAATGGATAGCACAAGAGGGATATTGCCAAGAAAAAGTAGCAAGATTTAGTGAGTTAATCAAGTGAAAAGGAATGAGAAGATATGTACATATATATATATATATATATTATTGAAGAAAGAGGCTTATAAACAGGGAAGATAACATTACAAAGCAATAAGATTAATATCAATTATCCAATTGCTATATAACCAATGATATGATTAGGAAGTATTCAGAGAAAGAAATCCAAGCTGGTAATAATCATATTTTTAATCACTATTAAATAGATGCAAATTAAAAGAGCTCTGAGGTACAGCCTCACATCCATAAGATTTACAAAACTGGATCAAAAACACTGCTTCTAAGGCTATATCATATAGATAAATGAAAGAGAAAAGGAACTCACATACATAAAAATATTTATAGCAACTGTAATGGCAAGGAATTGGAAACTGGGGAGGGGGAGTGAAGGTGTAGAATGGTGATGCCCTGAAATTGGACAATAGTTATGTAATGAAAATTATTGTTTTTTAAGAATTGTGATAGGGGATAGTTTCAGAAAAATGTGTGAAGACATATGAATTGATGCAGAGTAAAGTGAATAGAGACAAGAGAAAAATTTATACAATAACAGCAATATCATAAAAATAATCAACTTTGAAAATCTTGGAAACTATGACCAATTCAATGATCAAACACAATTCCATAGGATTCATGATAAAATATACTACCCTCTTCCTGATAAAGAGGATTGAATAAAGAGGATAAAGATGATTTTTACATGACAATTGCAGTATTTTACTTAACTATACATGTTTGAAATAGGAATGGAGGAATATTTTTCTTGAGTGAAAGAGCAGAGGAGTTAGAAATAAAAGGCAGATCTTTGTTGGAAAAAAATTAATTTAACAAATTTTAAAAGTAATGAGACATGTCCACAAAATTAAACTTAAATTTTTTAGCCCTACCTTATCTACCTAAAGAAAAGAAAAGGAATATAAAAATACCAGTGCTATATAGAATAAAAGATATAGCATGAAAGTTCATCATGAAGAATGAGGTAGACAAAAATGAGTATTTAGCTAACTAAATATTAAGTTTAAGCACCAAAACTTTTTAAATCATCTTGACCATTTTTGATGGAGCTCTAAAATGTTATTATATACTTGCCTCTTCATGTAAATAAAGTATACTTAACATAATTTAAAATTATCTGCATAATAGATCCATAACACTCATGAATAATAATAATAATATGTTCCTGTACTAAATGATCCCACACTACCATGATATCCTGGTCAGTATGCCCTTTAGAGTGGGACCTTAATCCTCTTAAAGGAAATTGAAGAATGTAGTGCTTGTATTTTCAGTGATTGTAACATTATAGAATTGTAATATGGGGGGGCAGTTAGGTGGCGCAGTGGAGAGAGCACTGGCCCTGGAGTCAGGAGGATCTGAGTTCAAATTTGACCTCAAACAATTAATAATTACCTAGCTGTATGAGGTTGGGCAAGTCACTTAACCCCCGTTGCCTCACAAAAAAAAAAAAGAAAAAGAAAAGAAAGAAAGAAAAAGAGAGAGAGAAATGTGATATTGAGAAGAAATCATAGAGATCCTTGAATACAAAGCTTCCTCTCTAATCTCATCTCTTAATTTTATAAGTAAAGCAAATATAACTCAGAGATATAGGAAGAAATAAATTTATGATAATACCACCCAGTGAGTGCATATAAATGTAAAGGAGATACTCCATATCTATCTCTCAAGTCGTGTCGCTGGCTAAGTAAGCATCATACCAGTCAGAAACATCTCTGGCAGATGAATCACCATTAGAGATGATGGATAATTTAGCCAATCAGTAGCCAGGGTTGCAGAAATCATGGAAGATGCTGGATGTTCTGTCTTTTTCCCCTTCACTAATTCAACACAATGAGTGGGCAGCAGAAGAATACTACTGCTTCATAAATGCCCCAGAAATAAAAGTGTGAGGACTGTTCTGGACTAGGATTCAATGAAAATCTCTTCCTGAATCAGGCAATTTGCAGAACAATTCTCTGTACTAGAGTAGAGCCAATTTTTAATTCCTGGCTCAAAGATGAAAACCATATAGCTCTCTGGGATAAAAGAAAATGCAGAACCTCAGTCCTTAATTTCCCATAACTCATTTTCTGACATGGGGAAATTAGGTGGCACATTAGGTAGGGTGCTGGATCTGGAGTCAGAAAGATCATGAACTTCATGAGTTCAAATCTATTTAACACTGATACATGTTATGTGATTCTGGGCAAGCTATTTAACCTTGTTTGCCTTAACTTTCTCAACTATAAAATGAACTGGAGAAGGAAATTGCAAACCACTCCAAATTTTCTTTCTAAGAAATACCCTATGGGATCACAAAGAATCAGACATGACTGAAAATGACTGAAAGACACCAATCTTCTGTCACTGACAATATAAATGGATGCCCTGATTCAGTACCCAATCTCGTTTCTTTATGGAACGCCTACATTAAATCCCTATCACAAGTATGGATATTCTAGAATTTATTCTCATGAAAAGGATAAATTGCATAAATCTCAGTGATAAGGTTAGAACTGGAACCTAAATATTTAAATATTCCAAAAATATTCCATTTTTGTCCAGTTTCAAAAGATTCTAAACCGAGGTATTATCCAATCTAAATAACTAATTTTATTTTTTATTATAATGTAGAAAATAATTGGTAAACATGAGAAGTGAGGATTATATCTGAAAACTCAAATATACTATATATATAAAACTATATTTATAACTATACACATTTAATGTATAATACCAGCATTAACTACCCTATTTAAGTCTTTCTCTGAACCCAGCTCTGTTTTTTTATGTATACCTTTTAAATGTTTCACTGGTATTCTCTTTTTTTTTTCATTATTTTTGCATCATTTGCATCAGGTAAAAAGTGAAAATGAAACAACTAAAAAAATAGTACAGGTTTTTAAAGAACATTTAATTCCTTTCCAAATAAAAATCCTTCCTTGTAACAAAAGTATAGTCATTTTTTTAATTGTGCTATAATGATGATGTCTAAAAATGTATATCTGATTATGGCCTATAGTCTATCAATCCCCAAGCAAAAAAAACAGGAGATATGCTTCCTTTTACTATAAATATTTTATTTATTTTCTAATTACATACAATAGTAGCTTCTACCAATCATTTTTAAGGGTTTTGAATTTTATAATTTCCCCCTCCCCCCAACAGAAGGCAGTCTGATTGTCTTCACATTTGTTTCCATGATATGCATATATCAAAATTGAATATATTGAGAGACAAAACATATCCTTAAGGAAAAAAGGAAATATTAGATATAGTAAAATTATGTGATACATAAGATGACTTTAAAAAAAAATCTTTGGTCTTTATTTAAAGTCCACAGTTCTTTCTCTGGATATAGATGGTATTCTCCATCACAGATTCCCTAAAATTGTCCCTGACTGTTGCATTGATGGAATGGGCATGTTCTGCAAGGTTGATCATCATCCTATATTGTTAGGAGATATGCTTCTTCATCATCCTTAATTGATCAGCCTTGCCATAGGGTCATAGATTTAAAATTCAAAGCCGTCCTAGATATCAAGTACAATCTCCTCATTTTCCAGATAAGGAAACTGAAACAGAGAAGTTAAGAAACTTACCCAGATTCATACACTTGGCAAATGTCTAACACATATAGATACAGATAGATAGATAGATAGATAGATAGATAGATAGATAGATAGATAGATAGATAGATAGACAGACAGACAGACAGATATATTCCAGGGTGCCTCTCAAAGTTCTTTTCATTTGCTATTTTGTGATCATTGTAAAAATAATTCTTCTAAGGGCGGCTAGGTGGCGTAGTGGATAAAGCACCGGCCTTGGAGTCAGGAGTACCTGGGTTCAAATCTGGTCTCAGACACTTAATAATTACCTAGCTGTGTGGCCTTGGGCAAGCCACTTAACCTCATTTGCCTTGCAAAAACCTAAAAAAAAAATAATTCTTCTAGCTCATACCTGTCACTCATGGGTTTTTTTCTTGAATTCACCCCTTTTGTCATTTCTTATGGCACAATAAATAGTTCATTATATTCATAAACTAAAATATGCTTATCCATTCCTCAAAGATTTTATTCATTCCTTTTAATATTAATTCTTTGATACAATAAAATTGTTACTTAAAATACTTTTCCACATAAGGATCCTTGACTTTTTTCTTTGATATCTTTAGAGTATAACCCTAGTAATTGGATAAAAGGATATCTAAATTTTAGTGATTTTTTTAATATAGTTCAAAGGTTTGCCAGAATGGTTGGGCCAGTTCACAATTTAGTCATTTGGACATATTGTGGAATATGATATGACATGATATTCTAAACCTAATTTTCCCAAGATTGTTTTTGAATTTTCCCAAGAGAGATATATCCAGTGAGTCCTTACTCTAGCAATTTTTGTTATTGAGTTTATGGAATATTGTGTTGATGTATTCAATTGCTTCTGGAACTTTTGTACCTTTATCTTTCATGGATCAAATCTTCTATTTTTTTAACCAGTGCCAAATAGTTTTAATGACTGCTACTTTGGAGTAGAGTTTAAGAAATGGTACTATAAAATAGCTCTCTCTCTCCTTTTCTTCCACTTTTTTTCCTTATTTGTCATGAGATTCTTAATCTTTTATTTTTGAAATTAATTTCATTATCAGTTTTATAGTTTGCTAGCATAATCTTTATTAGATTGATTGGTACATCACTGAATTAATAAACTTGTATTTAATTCTATTTTTATTACAATTTACCAAACCATTAAAGATTAACATTGATGAATTATATATCTTCATTTCAATAAAGAATATTTTATTGTTGTTTTACATAATTTTATGTAGTTGTGTTGGTAATTGGTAATTATATATATATATTCATAATAATTATATATAATTATTTTGAATGCAAAATATTTTTCTATTTCCTACTGAATTTAGATGGTGATTTATAGCAATGTTTAGATGTTTGTGGATTTATTTTACATCCTACTACTTCACTGAAGATATTAAATTGTTTCTATTAATATTTTGGTTGATTCTAGAGGGTTTCCTTAGTAAATCACCATCAGTGACAATTATAATTCTTTCTTCTGTGCTTATTCCCTACATTTCTTTCTCTGTCTGATAATAATAACATTTCTAAAACTTCTTCAAATAATAATGATTACAATGTATATCCTTGCTTTAACCCTGATTTAATTTTAAAAATTTTTACTATTTTTCCATTAGATAAGATGCTTATTTTGTGCTTTATATTGACCATTTATGACATCAAGAAATGTTTCAGCTAACCATATGTTTTTATGCTGTTTAGTATATAGAAAAGCATTGCATTTTATTCAATTGTGATTTTTAATTATTTTTATTAATATAACTTGTTTTTAGTTTTCCTAATAGTTATCAAACTATGCATTCCTAATAAAAGTCATACCTGTTCAAAGTATATAACCTTTTCAATATATTCCTGGACACTTGTTGCTAATATTTTATTCAATAATTTTACATTAATACTGATCAATAGTATAATTTCATAGGGTTTTCTCTTATACTTTTCTTTTACTTATACTTTTATACCCTCATACTTCTCTCATACTTTTCTCTCTTACACTCTCATACTTCTCTCTATACTTATGTGTCAGAGCAATATTTGTCACATAGATTTGATAAAATTCTAACTTCCCTATTTTGCAAATAATGTATATAAAATTAGTGTTAATTATTACTTGAATACTTGATAGACATCAATTGTACTTTTTGTTGTGTTCTAGTTTATGTTCACCTCAGTTTCTGAATTCAAAATGTCTATTTCTTGTTCTTACGTTTAACTATCCCCTTTTTTACTCTTCTCTTTTACTTATAGTACATCACTTTTTTCCTCTGTAACTTTTTTGTAACCCTGCTAAGTTGGATTTTTATGCACCAAACTCTGTATATACAATCAATTTTCCTTATGTGTTTTAGCATATAGGCACTCAATCTTCCTTATCTGATTCAGAGAGAATTATCATGAAATGACCATTCCTTCCATCTCTTTCACCATGACCATTCCTTCCATCTCTTTCTCTATTGCTCTTGCATTCTATGTGAATTAAGTTCTCCGTTCTTCCTTATTTCTTCCCTAACCTATGACTTTTTCCTCTCTTTTATTTCCTCTGTTAAAATAAAAAAGCAGGACAAAATCATTTCCCTGAATTTACTTTCTTTGTTCCCCTGTGAAATTTGAAGGCATTGAAATTATAAAACTACATTTTTTTTATCCCT
This sequence comes from Macrotis lagotis, assembly GCF_037893015.1. NCBI lineage: Eukaryota > Metazoa > Chordata > Mammalia > Peramelemorphia > Peramelidae > Macrotis > Macrotis lagotis. The sequence goes on along the minus strand of NC_133662.1, from coordinate 99,048,659 downwards.
CTATTAAAATAGTAGCATGTAAGTAAGCATCATCATCTTCATCATGTCCCTTTGCAGTATTCAATTCTATTGACCTTTCCAGATTTCTTCTGACTTTTTCATTTGTTTTTCTAATGTTCTGCTCATTTCTGGTCTTTTCATTAAGGAAAGTGTGAGAAGAAAGTCTTGAACCTATCAGGAAGTAAAGTGGCTTCACCAGAACCATATAACTTATAAATTGAGAGCCCAGTTTTCTACTGGCTCTAATTCCACAAGTCTTTCCATTATAGCATAACTCCTTAAAATATCCTAAGCTGGAAAGAGTTAACAAAACTTCTAAGTGAGTCTAATATAATCAGGAGATGCCTTTAGATACAGTGAGAATCTGGCTCAATCAGTGCTGAGCTAATTCTTTATTAGCCAGAACCTGAACCTGTGCATTTTAAAAGGCACATAGGCTCCACAGTGTTGCATAAAGTGTCTGACACTAATTTATCTTCCCTTGATTGTTTTTCACAAATATTCCCTGATGTTTCCTTCTGTCTTTTATGTTCTTTGAAATGGTTTTGAAGTGCATCAGAAACAGTCATGGTGAGCTTGCTACAATGCTGGATCTCCAAATTCTATTCTATTCCTCCATCCTACAGTAGGGAATCAGTTATTGTTTATTTTCCTGAGGCAATTTCTACATAGAAATGCAGAGTAATCACAGAAATCTGGAATATTTGATTACAGTTTTTTAACTGATCAACCAAAATGTGCTGAGGTTTCCTGAGAGTGGCACACCAGTCCAAAACTTGGCAAATGGAATCCATAAACCTACAAAAATCTACCTCCAGTGGGAATAATACTAGTTGGAATGAGTAAAGAAAGGAATTCTCAAGTAAATAGAGACTCTACTTCCACACTTCCTAGTTTTCATAGACTTATTTCTAGTGGAAAGAAGAATGTTTGGCCTGGGTTAGGGTAGAATAAGATGCATCCATTTTTAAGGTGGTTCAGTAATAAGAGGATTACGTCTGGTATCAGGAAGTCATGGGTTTAAATCTAGCCTCAGATACTTACTAGCTATGTGACCATGGGCAAATCACATCCTTATTGCCTCAGTTTCCTCATCTATAAATTGAGCTAAAGGAAATGGCAAACTATTCTAGAATCTTTACCAAGATAATTCTAGAAAAGTGTCACAAAGAGTCAAACATAACTGAAAAAGTGAAATATTAAAGTGATAATTCTACATATAAACATAACGAATTCAATTAGGAAAAATCTTTACAGTGAGTATCTGAAACACTCAAGACCTACTTTATATATCAAAGTATGATCCCATGTTTCTTAAATGGCAAAGAGGTTGATAATATTTCTTAATTTATCTTATTTTTCTCACAAATACTCCCTAATGTAGACACAATTCTATTGTGTTTTTGAAAATGTCTTTGCTAATCTCTAGTTGACATATGGTCAAAGAATATAAACAGATAATTTTTAGAAGACTAAATCAAAGTAGTCAATAGTTACATGAAAAAATATTCTAAATTTCCAATGATTAGAGAAATAAAAATTAAAATAATTTTGAGATACCCCCTCATAGATACTTGGTTGGCTAACCTGCCAGAAAAGGAAAATGACAAGTTCTGGAGGGGATGTAGGAAAATGGGCACTAAAGCATTGTTGGTGGAGTTACGAACTAGTTCAACCATTCTGGAGAATATTTTGAAATTACATTCAAAGAGCCATAAAAATGTACCACTATTAAGAGAAAAGGACCTTTTGTAAAGAAATATTATAGCAACTCTTTTGTTGTTGCAAAAGATTTAAAGGATTTAAAACTGAGAGGTTTCCCATCAACTGGGTTACTGTGATGAAATACTATGATTTCAGAAAAACTTGATAAGATTTACATGAACTCATGCAAAGTAAAGTGAGCAAAACCAAAAAAACATTTTACAAAGTAACATAAATTATGTGGATTGGAGTATGCTTTCTTTTACACATGTATAATCAAATACAAATTTCTAGCTCTGTGGAGGAGGCATGAAGAGTACAAGAGAGGAAGAGAATTTGGAACACAAATTTCTTAAATGATTGTAAATTTTTTTACATATAATTGAGAAATATTTGATGAAATAAATAAAAATAATATTAAAAAAGAAGAAGAATGACTTAGTCATACAATAGAGATTCCCTATAAATGACCTTTAAGATTTTCTGCCCTGTTGTTAAAACTCAAGGAAAAGAAAAAAGTGAAGCTGATTTTAGCACAGTGGGAAAGGCATCTCAACTGAAGTAGTGACAGGAGTATTTATCAATCAATCACCAATAGGTTTAAGTAGTGAGCAGTAGTGGAAGTGGAATTCATAATCTGTAGATGAACTACCATGAAGGGAAAGGAAAGCAATGATAGAGCAGGACTCTCTATATATCAAGAAGACATAGATACAGAAATTTGGAGGTCCCAAATAATTTTTTCTATGAATTTCTGTATCCTAATGATATACTTCCTATCCCACTAAGATATATAGGAGAGTATGTGCCATATGTGTTTCTGTACTAATTACTCTTTTGTCCATCAAAGCCTTTGTCAGAAGCACTTAAGTAATAAAGGTTGTGATATAATAGAAAGAGAACTGACTTTTCAATCAGCTTATCTGACTTCAGATCCTACTTCCTTTGTTTACGCTTTGTTTTACCTTGGAAAAGTTATTTACTTCTCTGTACCTCATTTTTCAAAGTCATGTAATTTTGGGGTTGGACATGTCCTCCAAAGTCTATAATAAATTTATCGTCTTATAATATTTTTAAGGTCAAACAGCTACTAAGTTTTGGAGCCAGGATTTACAGGGTCCTTTCTATAACATATCTATTTATTATCCTGAATTTTAGTTGATAGGGACCAAAGAGACCATTCAGTGGATCCCATTCATTTACTAATGAAGGAAACCTACATTCACAGTAGGATAGTGAATTACAAGATGCCACACAGTATCAGATCCAGACACCAGTTCTTCACTTTGCTTTCCATGAAGCTATAGTTGGACAGTGGTCTTGAAAACCAGAGCTGGCTCAGGGGATTCGGAGTTCATGGAGGATATAAAAAAGAAGTCTCTGCTCCTAGAAACTAATTTTGACAAAATTAGTTCTTCACTTCTGAGAACTTTTCAACTCTCACATGTTAATGACCCACTAATTTCTATCTTTCATAGCTCTCTAATGTTTTGGGGGTTTTTTTGTCTTTGGAATGAATAACACTATCCTAAGTCTATCAGAGAAAGTGCTTCAACATTTTTCCCATAGTTGCTATTGCTAGCTGTATTTCCCTCAATCCTATTCATCCCCCCATTTATTCTATTCTCTCTCTCTCTTTTCACCCTGTCCCTCTCAAAAGTGTGCTACATCTGATTACTTCCTCACATGATCTTCCCTCTCTTCTATCACCTACACTCCCTCTCCCTTCCCCGTCTGCTTTCCCCCATTCCTTTCCTATTTTCTGCAATTGAGTATGTATGTTACTCTCTCCCTGAGTCACTACTACTGAGAGTAAGGCTCACTCACTCCCACTCTCCTTCCCCCTCTTCCACTCCACTGCAAAAGCTTTTTCTTGCCTCTTTTTTGTGAAATAACTTTCCCCATTCTATTTCTTCTTTCCCTTTCTGCCAGTATATTCATTTCTTCACCATTAACCATCTTTTTAAAAAAATCTTATACATTCAAATTCAACTCTGTCCTATGCCTTGTCTATATATGCTCCTTCTAACTGTCATAATAAATGAGAAGGCTCATATGAGTTATCAATATAATCTTCCCATGAAGGAATATAAGTAGTTCAACATCATTAAGTCCCTAATGAGTTGCCCTTACCATCTACCCTCTCTAAGCTTCACCTGTGACCTATACTTGAATATCAAACCACCTGTTCACCTCTAGTCATTTTATCAGGAAAGTTTGAAAGTCTCCTTTTTCATTGAATTTTCATCTGTCCCTTGAAAGAGGGTACACGATTCTTGGTTGTAAATCCAGCTCGTTTGCCTTCTCTAATATCATATTTCAAATCCTATGAGTCCTTAAAGTAGAAGCTGCTAAGTCTTGTGTTATCCTGACTGTAGCTCCACAATTTTTGAATTGTTTCTTTTGAGCTGCTTCCAATATTTTCTCCTTGATTTGGCAGTTCAGAAATTTGGCTATAACATTCCTGGTAGTTTTCATTTTAGGGATCTCTTTAAGAAGGGGATTGGTAAAATCTTTCAATTTCCATTTTGCTCCATCTTTTAGGATGTCAGGGCAGTTTTCTTGGATAATTTCTTGGGAAATGACATGCAGGTGCTTTGGTCATGACATTCAGGTAGTTCAATAATTGTTAAATTATCTCTTCTGGATCTGTTTTCTAGATCATTTTTTCCCCAAAGAGATATTTCACATTTTCTTTTAGTTTTTCATTCTTTTGGTTTTGTTCAATTGTTTTTTTTTATTTCTCACAATCATTAATTTCCCTTAGCTTCATTTTACACTTGAAGGAATTATTTTCTCCAGAAAAATTTTGTGTCTATTTTTTCCATCTGACCAGTTCTGCTTTTTAAGGCATTCTTCTCCCCTGGCCTTTTGGACTTCTTTTTCCTATTTGATACAAACTGGCTTTTAAGACATTATTTTCTTAAGTTTTTTTTTTGTATCTCCTTCATCAAGCTACTGACTTGATTTTCATTATTTTCTCTCATTTATCTTCCCAATTTTCCCTCTACCTCCCTTACTTGATTTTCAAAATCTTTTGAGGTCATCCAAAGCCTGAGACCAATTCATATTTTTTGAAGGCTGTGGATTCAGAAGCTTTGATTTTTTTATGTTCTGAGTGTGAATTTTGAGCTTCCTTAGGATCAAATTAATTGTCTGTGGTTGGGTTTTATGTCTTCTGTTGCAGGCTCATATATACTCAGATTATGATTTGATTTTAATTCTTTATAAGATGGGGCAATGTTTTCAGGTGGAAGATGCAGTGTCCCAACCTTTTGAGGGTTTTTGCAGCTGTTTTCAAGGAACCTGCCAGAAACCTAAACCCTTCAAGGTCTTAGGAGAGATTATGACTCCTCCTGGCTTGTGCTCTGGTTTGTGGGTGACCACAAACTTTCTTTCCTGGAATGGTGAATAGATTTCATGCTCTAGTGCAGGCAATAAGTTTTGTTGTGCTTCTGCTCCTTTTCCTGAGACTAGGGTCCTAGACTGCAGCTTTGATCCGAATATGGACAAAGCAACAGAGTCCTACCTCAGGGAATAATAAAAAGACCTCTGCAGTCTCCCCTAACTCCTTACCATCTGTGGGCTGAGCATTCTGAAAGTAGCTATCAGGTGGCTCCCTACCAGATTGCCCTACCAGGTGGTTCCCCAGGTCTGTTCCTGGTCTTCTGGGACCAAGTCTATGCTGAGGCCTGTGCTGGACTGGGTTCCTCTCTCACTCTGGTGTGGCAGAGCTTTTCTTCTGACCTTCCAAGTTGTCCATTGCAACTCCTGGGTTGAGAGGTCTGGAAACTGCCACCACTTCCACAGGCCCATACACCCCCATGATATATTCCTAGCTGGCTGGAGTCAGTTCGCTCTGACATTGCCCAGACTATACTGTGGGACCTTTCTAATTCCATTCAATAGACCCTTCCCTTCCAAATTGTCTTCGGCTAGAAAATTGTTTCACTTAGGAATTTTTGTGGGTTCTGTCACTCTAGAATTTAGTTAGACTTATTATTTAAAGGTATCTGGAGTGGTTAGGGGGGAGAGGTCAGTCAAGTCCCTGCCTTTATTCCCCCCATTTTATCTCTGTCCTCACTCATAATGTTTCTTTAAAGAAAATTCATTTTATTCTGAACTAAAGAAAAAAACAAGCAATTTCCATAATAAAGTGGAATAGAAAGACAGAGGATTGCAACTGAAATTGCAGATCCATTATGGACAATTTGCTATTCTTTTCAAATATACAAGTCATCATATAACTTTCCTTTTTTCTCATCCCCCACTCAAACTTTGAAATAGCTACATTAGACATAAATCTCAGTGTTATATAGATATGTATATATAGATTATAGATTCAGTTCTTCTGTATGCATACAGCATACTTCATATATTTTTTCAGGTTAATTTGATTATAATAGAATGACTCGTTCACTCTAAGTTGTTCTTAAAACAATATTGTTGTGACTGTGTACCTTGTTGTCTTAGTTCTGTTCATTACTCTCTTCATTATTACATGGAGTTTTTCTAAAATCATTGAGTTCATTTTTCCATATAGCAGAGTAACATTCCACCATGAACATATATATATATATATATATATATATATATATATATATATATATATATATATATATACCATAATTTGGTTAGTCATTCACCAAATGGTGGGGCATTCCCATATTTTCAGTTCTTTGCCACCACAAAGAGAGTTATTATAAATATTTTAGACCATATAGATTCTTTTCCTTTTTCTCTAATCATCTTGAAAAAAACAGACTTAATGGGTCAAAAGGTTAACAACTCTTTGGGCAAATTCCAAATTTCCCAAAATGGTTGGATCAACTCATAGATCCGCTATAAATGAATTAAGGTTCAAATTTTTCTATATCCCCTCCAACATTTGCCACTTTCCCTTTCTATTCTTTTAATCAATCTGATAGATATAAAATGATCTCATTGTTGTTTTAATTTGCATTTCTCTAATCAATAAAGATTTAGAACTTTTTTCTTATGACTATAAATTGTTTTTTTTTATTTCTTTATTAGAAAACTGCCTGTTCATATTTTTTTGACCATTTATCAATTGGGGAAAGAGTCTCATTCTTATAGATTTGTCAAAGTTATTTTTATATATATTTGAGATATGAGACTTTTATCTGAGTTAACTATCTAAAAAATGCCCCCCCCCAGCTTTTTGCGTTCCTTCTCATCTTGGCTACATTTATTTTATTTGTACAAAAACTTTTTTTATTTTTATGTATTCAAAATTATCTGTTTTACATTTCATAACACCATTTCTTCATTTTAAATTGTTCCCCTATTCATAAGTCTGATAGGTAATGTATTCCAAGTTCTTCAAATTTTCTTATATTATCTTTTTTATATCCATCTAAGCCCAATTTCTGTCAGACTATTTTCTAGTTTTCCCAACAATTTTAACCAAATAATTCTTATCCACAAAACTCATTAAACACTAGGCTATATTCCTTTACTATTGTTGATTGTATGCCCAATCTATTTGGGCTATTTCTTTACCATTATCAGATAGTTCTGATAATCACTGCCTTAAAATATAGTTTAAGACCTGATACTGCTAAATCTCCTTCCTTTACCTCTATTTTCATTTAGTTCCTTCGTTATTCTTGACTTTTTGTTATCATTTGTTATCATTCTGTAGCTCAAAATAATTTGGGGGGTAATTTAATTGGAATGGCATTGTATATATGGATTAATTTTGGTAAAAATCATCATCTTTTATTATATTGGCCCTGCCTACATTTGAACAAATAATATATCTCAACTTATTTAAATCTGATTTAATTTTGTATTAAGATTTCTTTTATTTTTTCATATAGATCCTGGTTTTGTTTTGATAGGTGTATCCCTAGATAGTTTACTATCTAGAGATTTTTTTTAATTGAGATATTTCTATCTTTTACTGCAGAATTCTGTTGTTAATGTATAGGAATGCTGATGATTTATGTGGGTTTAATTTATATCCTGCTACTTAGCTGTAATTATTAATTATTTCAATTAATTTTTAGTTGTCTTGAGAATGTTCCAAGTATATCATCACATCATTTGCAAATGAGATAGTTTTATTATCTCTTTCCCTATTCTGATTCTCAACAGGAAGTTGGACCTGGTTTTCCTCAATAACAAAGTGTCCTTCAGTCTTCCCCTGTTCAGATGTCTGATCCCCCACACACACTCTCTGTGAAGTGAGAATTCCTGTGACTGAGTGTGAGGTGCAACTCAACTACCCCTAAGGTTTGCTATTGTTGCTCCATAGGAGATAGCCTGGAAATGTTTGCATTTCACTCATGCCGAACCTCCATCCCTGGAGTCTTTCTTAGGATCTTCTCTACTTGTTCTAGTAGAACCACTGCTCTGCCCCAACTCTTGTTCAATTTTACTGTTCTGCTTTATAACTCTGAGGTACTATTTTCTGTTGTTAGGGAAGGTAATTTGGAGAGCTTGGAATTTTTTCACCAACTCTGCCATCTTCCCAGAATTCCCCATCCTCATAATGAAGAACGCAATTCCTGTCCTTCAAAATAGACCTGATAACTACTAAGATATAAAAATGAGCAATTATACTTATTTTGGGAAAACTAAGGAGGACTACTGAGGACCTCTCTCTCTCTCTCTCTCTCTCTCTCTCTCTCTCTCTCTCTCTGTAAGACAGCCCATCATGAGTGTCTGACATTATAGTAAGAACAAAATATTTGAGGTTCACTTGAGAATCAGTTCATTTGTTTTATTCAAGTCAATGAATTTCTTCATTGTCAATTTTTTTTCACTTTTTATTTTCACTAATAATTTGGAGAACCTCATATAATGAAATTAATTACCACTAAGGAGCTAACTAGTTCCAGAGTCAAAGGACCTAGAAAAAACCTTTTCTATGTGACATCAGGCAAGTTATTTAACTTCCATTATTCTTAATATCCTCATTGATAAAATGAAAGGATAGATGAGATGATTTTTAAAGTCATTTTCAGTTCTATATTATTGTCTATTTGTGCCATGACATTTTTTTTTTGGTTTTTGCAAGGCAATGGGGTTAAGTGACTTGCCCAAAGTCACACAACAGATTTGAATTCAATGCCTCTTGACTCCAGGGCCAATGCTCTATCCATTGTGCCACTCAGCTGCCCCCAATACCATGATTTTGTATTTTTAGATAGATATCATAGGATATCTAAAATACCATAATTAATTCCATCTCGTCAACTGAACCAAACTGACCTCTAACCTGTGAATGGCTTAGAGTCAAACAGAACAGGTTTAAAAACACGAGAGTCGGGAATCAAATAGAAGTATAATTTCAAAATGAGGGAAATAGATTGCAAGCAAGGAGGAGATATAGTTACCCAGGTGAGGGAGACCTGAATCAGTTGGGCTGATTCTGGATTTACATACTTGTGGCTAAACAAAGAGTCAAAAAGTGTGTGGCAACAATAGTGAATCAAAACAGTGACAGTGAGTCAAGGTTATTTAGTGACAAAAAAGTATATTTATAACATGGATTCATATCTGATTGATGCTTATCTGAGCTCAGGGATCATCAATTTTGTGATTTAGTTGCAGCAGTGTGGGGAATGGCTGGTATCCCCACTGGCTCAGTGAGAAATTGAAGAGAAAAAACACAGATCAGGTGAGAAATGCAAGGGAGCAATTGATTAGTTTTTCTGAGGGTCAGAATATTTAAAGGCAGAAACCACAATGGCATGAAAGCAAAGATTCAGGCTTGGGTGAATTTCTTATTCTGGTTGGTCACAGTCTTGTGTACTGTTTCCCTTGTCCTATATCTACAGGAGTTGTTTTGGTTAACTCATACCTGTCTGTGCACCTGCACAAAATCAAGGGTTCAGGGTGAGCCCATATCAGGGTGATAGGTGAGCTCATTTCTTGAGAGCAAGCAGTTCTTGAAACCTGTCCTGGACTCCATTCCATAAACTCCATCCTTAGTTTTCTACACAGCAATATTTATCTAAAGGGTAAACAAAAAAAGGATTATTGTTTGACAAACTCAGGGGACAGCTTGCTTTCTGGGTCTTAGCTGTGGAAAACAAGGTGATTCCTAATATCTTAACAGTCACTAGACTATCAAAGGGTCCATCACACACACACACACACACACACACACACACACACACACACACACAAGAACTCAACTTTTCAGAGAGGCAGAGTCAAGATGGCAGAGAAAAGCCAGAATTACCTGAGCTCTCCTTAGCTTCCCTCAGAAATAATGCTAATGAAGTTTCAAAAAAGATTCTGGAGAAACCCACAAAAAGATGGAGTGGAGCATTTTTCAGGCTAAGTATATTGGAATACTTCAAGGAAGGTCTGTCCAATTTGGGTATATGGGGAACATGATCCAGTGCAGGTGAGGGTGAAGAAATCAGCAGGGCAATCTCAGCCACATCACAGCTCACCAACTGACTAAGGCCCCTTGGTTTCAGTTCAGCAGACCAGTGAGACAGCAGAATAACTGAGAGGCCTCAGATCAAGTGTAGAAGACAAATTGTAAGCCCCAGTTTACCAACATACCTAGCCCTAAAAACCCCAGCATAGCATGGAAGCTACTAACACCTGAGGTCACAATACACAAAAACCTTGTGAACAGGCCTCTGACCTCCAACCTGAAAAACTTGGAATGGTATTCCCCTATGGTCCAGGAGTAGAACTCAATTTTAAAAACTATGAACTAAGCTAAACATGAGTAAGAAACAGACCTAACATAGAAACCATAGAGAGCCACTATGGCAATTAAGGAAGATCAAAAACCATTTCAGAAGAGGACAATGGGAAAAAGGCCATCTATATCTAAAGCCCCAAAGGGGAATGTGAATTTATTTCAAGACCAAAAAGTCCTCTCAGATGAGATCAAAATGGATTCAAGGGGCGACTAAGTGGCACAGTAGATATAGCACAGGCCCTGGAGTCAGAAGGGCCTGAGTTCAAATTTGACCTCAGATACTTAATAATTACCTAGCTGTGTGACCTTGAGAAAGTCACCTAACCCCATTGCCTTCCCCCCAAAAAAGAGGGGGGGGAAGAATTTCAAAAAAATCAAGTAGAAAAATTGGGGAAAGTTATGAGAGTTGAATAAGAGTCAATGGTTTGGAAAAGGAAACAAAAATTGACTGAAGCAAATAACCACTTTAAAAATACAATTGGAAAACAACTCTTCAAAAAATAGAATGGAGAAAATGGAAAAAAGAAAACAACTCTTTCAAAAACATTGTTGGGCAGATGGAAAAGAAGATGCAAAAGCTCACTAAAGATTAGAATTGGGTATGTAGAAGCTAAAGACTCTATGAAACATCAAGAATCAGTCAAGCAAAATCAAAGAATACAAAAAAACTTGGGAAGTTTGGAAGCTTTTATTTTGTCTTTGTATCTCCAACCCCTTAAACAAAACAGATGCCCATTAAAATTAAAGTTCAAATTAGGGGTTCTGTGTTTCATTGAACCTTGTTGCTATCACCCTTGGAAATATCCTCTAAAATACTTAAAGGAAATTATCCTGGAAATCAGGAAGGACTATACAAGAAGCCAACAAAGCTACTCCTATCAAAGTGAAATAGTACTTATAAAATTACTTTCCAGTTTTTCCTATACTTTCAAACATAGCATCTTATTTGTTTCTCATAATACTCTGTGGAGTAAGCAGGGCAGATTTTGATTATGTGTGTTATTTTTAAAGATAAAGAAGAACTTTCAAACCATTTTACAAATAGTAGTAGTGGAGCTGGAACCCATATTTTCGTCTTTCAATTTTAATTCAAGGGCTATTTCCACTGGATTACTCTGTCTCTAAAATGGTCAAGGGACAAGGTGGTGAGAGGGTGCAGTATTTGTTCACAGGAGAACCTGTCTGATTCCCATTTTGATTTGATCAATTCTTGTGGGTCTCTTGACTTCTCTTTATTTCCTTCAGGTAAAAATGGACTAACTCAGATAGTACTTGAGGAATTCCATATTACATAGGTACATAAATAGGCTAAGAAACCTGGACTAAATATAAGATCACAAGAATCCAGAGACACAGGCAAGACTAGCACAGAGGAGAAAGGAAATTCCCAGATTATTGAAGCAGTTGCTTTTTCTCTGAATCTATGACTCTGGAAGAATTTCATATCTTTCAAACACACAGCAAACACACTAGAATAATTTACCCTGTAATAGAAATACTAACAAGTGACTAGCAGAAAGCTGCCTTCCTCTTGCTTTATCATCTTGTTAGCTATTGGTTACCTGGGAGAGAAGCAATAGCTGAAAATAACAGCAGCTGTTCTGCTCGTGAGGCTTTCTCTGTTTCTATCATCAGCCTCCCCCTCCCTCCCTCCCACTTCCTCTCTCTCTCTCTCTCTCTCTCTCTCTCTCTCTCTCTCTCTCTCTCTCTACCTCTATTTCTTTCTCCCTCTCCCTCCTTCATACTGATAATTCTGTCCCTGTTTTTTTTTGGATGGTGGTGTCATTGGACTTCCTCTGAGTTTATTTCTGCTTCTCTTACCATCTGCAAAAGAGTACTACAGTTGATATTATCAAATAAAGAAAAGTTTGAAGAAAAAGGAAGCTGAGTAAATCAGATAATAAACTCCCCCCTAGTGTTTTGTACCAGTCTTGCTCTGATTGTAGCTGGGCATAGACTCAGGAATAGACCCGCCATGACTATGCTACTCCTACTCTCCAACCCCACATTCACTTTACATGAAGATGAGTCATGGTACCGGTCATTTACAGAAACCATAACAAAAAAATTGAAAACTAAATCTAAATAAATACATACATACATATATATATGTGTGTGTGTGTGTGTGTGTGTGTGTGTGTGTATAATGAGTAGATAAATCCTAAAAACAAAGAAACAAATAATTTCTCAACATACTTTAACCAAAACTAATAAAACAATGCTCTAAGGTTTGATTGCATCCTCAACTTACAAAAATGCTTCATTTTTAATTATAACCCAATCAAGAATAGTTAAGGTACATACTGAGAGTTCCTAGGTACCATAACAGAATATTATACTCCAGGAAAACCTGAGTTCACACTATTTCTCAGACAATTATTGGCTATATGAAACTGGTCAATTCACAAAATTGTATGCACTGCCAATAAAACATCTACAGTGCTACACTTGCATTTAATATTCTTTGCTATTTTTATAGAATACAAGTAATGGATAAGAGACTGGAACAATTAAGCATGATATTAAGTATATTGATGATACTAACACATCTGTTCAATTTGAAGTTAAAATTCTCTTCTACTTTTGAAAAGTGTTCATTATGATTGAAATTTAATGTATCATATGTGATAAATATCTTGATTTAAAATGTGCTTAGACTCAGTTTACGTAAAATAGTGGTAATAATAACATCTACCTCACAGGATAGCTGAAAAGAACAAATGAGATAATATATATAAAGCAATTTATAAACTTCAAAGAGCTCTATAAATGCTATCTACTGTTATTTATATAGAACTATAAAGTTTATCATGAAAATTAAATAGTCTCATTTTTTCCCATCACAACAATCCTATGAGATAGATACTAAAGATCTTGTTATCCTTAATTTGATAATGAGAAAAAAAGACTCACGAAAGTTAACAGGGTAACTGCTGATACATAAGAGGAAGGAATCAAAGTCAGGTAGCCCACCATCTACTTCGCTTCTTAAAGTGTCACATAAATATTATAAAGATATGTAATTTTCATGTGGGGATGCCCCTAGAATATTTCCACACTGCTTAGAGTAACACATTTTGTAGTTATTTATGGTATCTTGGAATCTTAGTATATAAAAATATCATGGGTAAAGAAGAAGAAATAGTTTTAGGCACATATCTAAGGGGATGACCATTTGATTTTCCCAAGTACCATTTATTCTTCTATTTGTGATTCTTGCTTTTAACTGGTGGTACCTGAAAGCAGGAAGGATGTAGAAAAGAGTTGAATATTCTCTCAAAATTATTCCCCCCAGAATATTTTACTGAGAAATGGTTCTAGCCATTGAGTTCAACTCAATCAATATTTATTTAGCTTTACTAATTATACAGAGCATTGTTCTGGGAACTGAAGGACAAAGTTTAGATAAGGCACAGCCCCTATCCTCATAGAGTTTATAGTCTAGTGCTTACACAACACAAAGTCAACAGTTTAGCATTTATCTTACTCATTTGATCACTGCTGACAAGCTAATTCTTGCAAAAATTGTTTTTGGTGAATAATTATCTCATTAAGAGGAGAAAAGTTGCAGTATTTCTATCTATTACTAAAAATTACATTGACAGTATAAAATTCTATATAAATAGATTTCCAAAGGGAAAACAGAATAGTCTGGGTAAATTAGCTCACTGTGGACAATCTATCTAAATAAAATATCTTTCAAAGCCTATATTATCTAGATCAACTCTCAAGATTGCACTAATTATAGGATCACAGGCCTATACCTTCTTATAATTTTCTTACAAAGACCTGGTCTTAAACAAGAAATGGTCATGTTCCAAGCTAGGGAAAAGTAGGAAAGGGAGCATTTTGAAGAGAATCAGAGGAATCCTGGGAGCAGATGGGCAGATTAGAGAAAGAACAGCAGAGCTATGGCAGTAGCTGCACCTGTCAAAATTTGGCTGCAAAGTAATGTTCCCAGTTGATCTGATTTGTGAGGAGCAGGATAGGTCCATGAAATACTTATCCTGACACTTTCAAATTGTGGATGTTACGGTTTGCTATTGCTGATGCTGCGCTGCCTGCACCCGTCAGCTATGCTGAGACCACAGATCTGAAAGTGGCATCTCCTGGCAGATGAAGCCTTGTTTCCAGAGTGTCCAATTTAGCCCAAAGTGCCCCAAAACTGGCAATTGATTAAAGAAATGTTAAAAAAAAAAGAAAAGTCAGTTATGAGACTGAAGAAGGAACAAAGAAGAAATCAAGAACAAATTTGGGGACAGAGGAAGGTTGTTCCTTTTGGAAATTATGTTCCAGTGTTTTAAGCAGATATATGAGAAATAGTGAAGTGAATATTGGGTTCTGGATCTTAAAATAATGAAAGTAAATATGTCATTTGAGTGAAAACTGTGGGAGTTTTCACTCAAACTCCCACTCTATGGGAGAAACTTTATACACACGAATTAGCAGGATGGTAAAATTCAGTAATACATGGACTGAAAAGCCATTTACATGGCCCACAAAGGTTATAAAACACTTTATATAAATTCCTTCACTTGATCCTCCTAGCTATCTTTTGAAACATGTAGCACATGTACTTCACAAATGAGGAAACAGGATCAGAGAAAGTGATTTGCTCAAAGTCACTCAAATCGTAAATGCCAAAGCTAGTATTCAGACCCAAATTATAGGGCCCATGTATTTGAAGTAACAGATAAACTTAGAGGTCATTGACTAAAATTGTTTCTTACAGATTAAGGCAACTGTGACCCAAAGGGGTAAAATAATCTCCCTGAAATCACTCTGATGCTAAATGGTAGAAGTGGAATTCAAACTCAGGTTCCTTCCTTCATATATACATATATAGATATGTGTGTATATGCATATATAAATATAGTGTGTGTATAAATATATATGAATATATATCTCCTGTATTCATATAAAATACATATATGCACACATATTGCTTTTATTTGAAACTTGATAAGTAATTCAGCCAAGCTGAGTGTTTTTATTTGAGATAGAATATAATCAAGTCATTTCTGTTTACAAGGAACAAAACCCCAACATTTAGTAAGAATCCACTATGTTCCAGGAACTATTGCTAGATTTTACACATATTATTTCATTTAATCCTCACAACTTGAGGCAGTAGGTGCCATTATTAACCCAATTTTACAACTGAGGAAACTGAGGCAGACACTGGTTAAGTGACTTGTAGGATCACACAGCTCAGGGCAGATTTGAACTCAGATCTTTTGTGACTCTAGGTCTAGTGCTTTACCAATTCTGCCACTTGACCGCCCCCATGCTTCTTGAAGCTTAGATGTAACTTTTCATACTTCTATTACATATTTCATTGCCATAGATTACATGGGGTTTGATTTGGCATGGTCTTTTTAAAAAACTAATAAATAAGTTACTTAAAAACCTACAGGGAATCTACAAATATATTCAAGCAAATGGTTTTCATTATCTTGATTCTTTAGAATTGGAGAGTAAAAAAAGGTGGAGAGGAAAAAGATAGCTAAAAAATTACAGTAAAAAAATTATTTAAACCATACAATAAAAACATAGCACTAGAGGGATTTTGCCTCTGAGACAACAGGGAAGTGAGAGAGATTTTCATACATATTACCACAAAATAAAATCTAGAAATATGTTTGTTTTAAAGAGAATGACAAAATAGTAAAGCCTAGATAGAGAATCAAAGGAAGAATGGCTTAACAGAACTATCTTAGTGCCCCTTCCCAGACTTTTGGTGATTAGTTTTCAACTCCATTCAAAAGGCATGTAGTAGTATAGCATCATAGATATAGAGTTAGAAAGAACCTTAAAGAACTTCTTTGTTAACCTTTTGTCTTACAAATGAGAGAACTGAAATCCAAAGAGGTTACTTGTTGATTGTTGTTGTTTTGTCATGTCCAACTCTTTCAGACTACTTTATTTTTGGAGAGGGATGATTCTTGGCATAGATACTGAAGCAGTTTGTGATTTCCTTCTCCAGGTCATTTTATAGATGAGGAAACTGAAGCAAACAGGATCAACCGAATTGCCCAGTATCACACGGCAAGTAAGGCTGTAACACTGCATTTGAACTCATAAAGACGAGTTTTTCTTATTCTAAGTCCACTGCTCTCTCCTCTGCACCACCTAGCAGCCCAAAGTTATTTTTACCCAAGGGCAAGTAATTTGACAGTGTTGGAATTTGAACCCATAAACACTAAATCACTCTTTTTTGACACTAAATCACTCTTTTCATTATGCCACCTCACCTGTGGCAGATACTGAGAGTGCAAATTCTGAAGAATTTCTCTTCTACAAAGGTTGAGAATTAAATTTGAACATAGCTAAATATATATATGACTATTGAAGGAGTGGGAAAAGGGTAGTAACGAGGGATGAGGAAACATTTCCCAGAAGAAAGTGTACCTGTGATTCTTGAAGACTTTGAAGCATTCTAAAAGGCTGAGGTGAAGAAAGAGTGTATTCTAGGCAGAAGGGATAGCTAGTGGAAGGGCCCATGCATGAGAAGAGGAATCTAGAGTTCAAAGAACAAATAAATTGGAATATAGAATACATGAAAAAGCAATATGAATTAAAAATGGAAAAGCATGTAGGAGAAAGATTTTCCTATTCAGACTAGACAGTCTATTTTATCCTAGAAGCAATAGGGAACTACTGAAGTTTCCCAAATATGTAAATAACATGGTCAGAACTGTAATGTAGAAAAATTAATTTGGCAGCTATGTGGAGGATGGATTATAAAGGGGATAGATTGGAATCAGGGAAAAACATTTAGGAATATACATAATAGTCCAGGTGAGAGAGGATGAGGAACTGAACTAAGGTGATACACATAAGTGGAAAGAATAGTGACAGAATTATTTTGGTAGTAGAATCAATAAAACAATGCAACTAATTGGATATAGGGTAGATAAATGAGTGAAAGTTAAGAGTCAAAGTTGTGAACATGGATTCCTAGAAGGATGGTAGCAGCCACAACAGGAATAAGATTATTTGGAGGTTATTTTTAGGAAGGTAGGGAAGGTTTGATTTTAGAGCATGCTGATTTTGAGGTGTCAATGGGACTTCTGGATAGAGATAAACGAGGCAGTTGATAATGTGGGGTTGGGTTCACAGAGATATTATTACTGGATATATAGATTAAGAAGTCATCTGCAAAAAAGATAATCAAACCCCTAGGAGTTTCTGAAATCACCAAAAAAAGAAGAGAGAAGAACCAGAAGAGAGCCTTGGAGGTTACTCATTTTCTGGGAGTGGAAGATGGATAATGATTCAACAAATGAGACTACAATACAGAGTCAATTGGACAGGAGGAGAAGCAGTAGAAAGTAGAGCCACAGAAGTCAGAGGAATGGATGGTTATTAATATCAAAAACTGGGGCAGCTAGGTGGTGTAGTGGATAAAGCACCAGCCCTGGAGTCAGGAGTACCTGGGTTCAAATCCGGTCTCAGGCACTTAATAATTACCTAGCTGTGTGGCCTTGGGCAAGCCACTTAACCACGTTTGCCTTACAAAAACCTAAAAAAAAAAATCAAAAACTGCAGAAAGTTTGAAAAGAAAAAAAGGGTGGGGGAATCAGACTTAATAGGTAGGAGGAAATCATTAGTAACCTTAGCAATTTCAATAGAGAAGTGAGATCAGAAATCAGATTACAAGAATTTGAGAAATGGATTGGATATAAACAAAGAGAAGCAGTGAGTGTAGATGGCTTTTCTAGGAGTTTGACTGTACAAGTGAGAAGAGTTATAGAATGACAACTTAAGGGGATGTGGGAAGATGAAGTTTTTTTAAGGATTGAGGGAGAGTTGAGTAGGTTTGCAGGCAACAAGGAAAGAGTCAGTGGATAGAAAACATGAACACAAAAGTGAAAGAAAGGGAATAACTGATGACCAAGCACTCAGAGGAAATAAAAGGCAATAGGATTAAAGACATGAATATAGATATTGACTATCACAAGGAGAAGATATTTCTTCCACATACAGACTAATTAAATGAAAAGAGAATGGAAGATATTATAGATGGATTATGAATTGTGGAGTAGAAGAAAAGAGGATGCTCAAGGCAAATGACATATTTTTGTAAATCATGAGGGGAGGTCTTCCACTAAGATTATTATTATTATTATTATTATTATTATTATTATTATTATTATTATTATTATTATTATTATTATTATTATTATTATTATTATAGAGTCAGCAGTGACCCATTGAGATTGGAGTATACAAGTTTGTAATGGAGCTAATCACCAAAGTTATTCACTTTCTATATTATTGTTCAACAGCACATAAGCAGGAACAGAATAAACTGAGGGCAGGAATAATTCAGAGTTGAGTTAAGTAAATCATGAATAGTAACAGAAAAAGAAAGCAAGTGATTTAAGGGTAAACAAAAGTGCTTAACCTTAAGGTATAAACAGAATGTAAGAAATTGAGGCTAGAATAGCAGTGATAGATTGGGAGGATATGGAGAGTGGAGAGTTGTGAAGGTTCTGTTAAAGACAAAGAATAAGGAGGGTAGCAACAGACAAAAGGAACTTATGATTAGAGGAAAGATTTTCAGAATTCAAGATCATAAAAATAAGGCACTTGTAGGTGATGATAACATCTAAAATGTGACTATCCCTAGGGGGTCACTAAGGTAAGGTAAAACTACAGGCAGTGGGAGTCAAGGAGGCTGATGAAGTGTGAATCTAGAGTGTTTGATTTGAGATCAACATGCATGATGAAGTCCTAAATTTAAGAGCAGATAGGGATTGGAGAGGGAGACTATGACCTCCCTACTATTTCCTGAGAAAAGAAAAGAAAAGGAAAAGAAAAAAAAAGAAAAGAAAAGAAAAGAAAAGAAAAGAAAAGAAAAGAAAAGAAAAGAAAAGAAAAGAAAAGAAAAGAAAAGAAAAGAAAAGAAAAGAAAAGAAAAGAAAAGAAAAGAAAAATGACTTGGAAGCTTTTGAATGATTAAGACAAGTCTAAGGCCAGATGCTTCAGAAAGGTGGAAAATCTTCTGACACCCTGTGACTGTGTATCTCTGGGAATCTGCCTCTTTAAGTCTTCATCTGTCAACTAAGGTTTTTCCTCTTGCTTCAACTAGCAGGTCACTCCTGGTCTGGAAATGGGAGCTCAGAAAAAGAATATTGCTAACATTGCTTCTCATCTTTTCTTCCCTTCTCTTACTCTTTGATACCTGGAAGCACTGAGGCTAAACTCATCAGCCTTAATAGTTACATACAGACTTTTTGTTTGAGAGTAAGAGGCTAAATGATCATTTCAATTTATTTTTTTTCATTATGTAAATGCTACCCATCAGCTCAGAAATTAGAGCAATGGGTAATATCCTCTTAATACTTGTTAAAAACTGTTTCTTTAATAACCCAATTGTGCTGAACTTAAAGTTCTTTTTAAAATTAAATTTCATTTTTCCAACTGACAAAATTAAATGTTTTCCTTCCCATCAATAAACAAATATGCATAATTAAGCAAAACAAATTCTTATATTAAGCATGTCCAAAAATTAAATGTCCCTTTTGGTAACCCATATCTATCACCTTTATATCAAGAGATAAGTAGCAAGCTTCATAATCAGTCCTCTAAAATCCATTTTGGCCATGAATTGATCAGTTAGTATGGCTTTCAAAGTTTTCTTCTATATGTTGTTCTCCTGATTCTTCTTACTTCATTCTCCAAAAACATGTACACAACTTCCCTAGTTTCTCTAAAACCATAATATTCAACATTTCTTATGGCATGATAGTATTGCATTGCATTTATGTGCAATAATTGTTCAACCATTTTCCAAATAATGGGTTCTTCCTTTACTTTCTAGTTCTTTGCTACTATAAAAATGGTGTACACACTTGCTTTATGTTACTCTATTTATACTGCAAAAGTAGTATTACTTCAAGCCAGTAATATACAACCAAGATTATACTCACTGAATCTATGCTCACTTCGAACAAAAGTAAACTAGAACATGATCTCGTTGCTCAAATGTGCAAATCAAGCATTCTTCAAAAGCACGACCTGACTTGACAAAAATGTTAGGTTCAAGTTTATCCATTCATCCTTTTTAATAGATCTAACACTGAAGGAAGTATTTGGAATATAAGAGAGAAATATAACTTCTATTTTGACCATTAAATTCTTCTGCCAAATTTAATATTACCTTAAAGCTTTTCATTTTTTCAAATATTTATTTTTTATTAATTTATTTTTCCAACTATATGCAAAGTGAGTTTTCAAATTATGTAAGATTTTGAGTTCCACATTTTTCTCCCTACTTCCTTTCCTTCCTCTCCTTAACAGCAATTAATCTGATATAGGTCATACATGTATAACTATTATAAACATATTTCCACATCAGTTATATTGTGAAAGAATTGGAACAAAAGAGAAAAAACAGAGGGAAAAAATAACATATAAAATAAGTTTTTAAAATTGAAAATAATATGCTTTGGTCTTCATTCAGACTCCATAATTCCTTCTCTGGATGTGGATGCTATTTTCTATTGCAAGTCCTTTAGAATTATCTTTGATTATTGTAAGGCTGAGAAGAACTAAGTCCATCATAGTTGAACATCACCCAATGTTGCTATTAATGTGTACTCACTTCATTCAGCATCAATTCATGCAAATATTTTCAGGTTTTTCTGAGGTCAACCTGTTCATGATTTCTTACAGAACAATAGTACTCTATTACATTCATATACCACAACTTGTTCAGTCATTCTCCAATTGATGGGTATTCCCTCAATTTCCAATTTTTTGCCACTACAAAAAAGAGCTGTTATAAATATTTTTGTACATATGAGTCTTTTTCCCTTTTATGATCTCTTTAGGATACAGATCTGAAATTGCTGTATCAAAGAGTATGCATAGTTTTATTGCCCTTTGAACATAGTTCCAAATTGTTCTCCAGAATGGTTGGAGCAGTTCACAACTCTACCAACAGTGCATTAGTGTCCCAGTTTTCCCACATTCCCTCCAACACAACTAATTTTCCTTTTTTATCATATAGGTGAATCTGATAGGTATAAGATGGTAACTCAGAAATACTTTAATTTACATTTCTCTTATCAAAAAATTGATTAGAGCATTTTTATATGACTATAGATAGCTTTAATTTCTTCATCTGAAAATTGACTGTTCATATCCTTTCACTATTAATTGGGGAATGACATATATATATATACTTATAAATTTGACTTAGTTCTCTATTTTAGAAATGAGTTCTTTATCAGAAACACTCACTGTGAAATTGTTTCCCAGCTTATTTCATTTCTTCTCCTCTTGGTTTCATTGGTTTTTATTTTATGCAAAAAACCTTTTAATTTAATGTAATTAAAATAAGCTATTTTGCATATTATAATGTTTTCTCTCTCTTGTTTGGTCATAAACTTCTCCCCTTTCCATAGATTTGACAGATAAATTATTCCTTGTTCTTCAAATTGGCATGCTATCACTTTTTATGTCTAAATCCTGTACCCATTGTGACCTTATCTTGGTATGGCATGTGAGATGTAGGTCTACCTAGTTTCTGCCATACTATTTTCCACTTCTCTCAGAAGTTTTTGTCAAATTGCCTGAGCTTTTCTACATACTTCTCTGTCTTGACAAAAGTATCTCTATTATCCACTTCACACTATTAAACTTCAAAAAACACATTGTAGCTTTAATAACAGCATAAATAATAGTAAACAATGACCCTCCAATACTAAACATCATGTAAGCCATAAAATAGGAAGGTGTATTCTTCCCAGATCTATTCACCACTGGTGTAGAGGAGATTCAGTACAGAGTTCAAGTTGAGGAGGAATTTCTTGTGAAGGGTAATGACCTCCAAATTACTCTGCCAAATATATAATGCTAATTACAACAAACTCTAAGATAATGCAGAATCTTCAGGAAGAAAAAAAAAATAATCTCTCAAAGGATTTGGGTCTATCCATTCACATATGGAAGGCCAAATGAAAGAGAGGAAAAAGAGGAGGAAGGAAGGAAAAAAGGAAGGAAGAAACAACACATTAAGCATCTAATATGTATTTATATATATGAACATATTTAAATAAACATTACTGGTGCTAAAATACAAATAGAAAAAAGCAAGACGGGATCTGCATTCAAGGAGTAAAGGTTCTAAAATGGTAAGACAACACATAGACAATACACAGCAACTGCTTCTACTATTCTACATCTATGGTACTATCTTCAGTTCTGAATACTACATTTTATGAAAGCACTGATGAATTTGAGAACATGCAGAGGAAGACATCCAAGGAAGATGAAAGATCTTGAAATGATGTTATATGAGGATCATTTGAAGGGACAAGGGATGTTTGAACTAAAAAAGACAGGATTTGGTTGGAGGCCAAATATGAAAGCTGTGTGTTCAAGTATTTGAACAGTATATTTCCACTACACAGCAGTGCCCCATTAGAATTGTGTCATCAATCTAGTGTATTCATGGTAGAGAAGGTCCAGTGTAATTGCAGCCAGCTAGAGGTTTCTTAAGTCAGTCATCAAATACTTTATTAAACACTTATTAAATTCTGTAAATACAAAAAGTTCACATTTTAATTGGGGAGAACATGGAAAAATTTAAACATATAAGATATATACAGCTTAAATGGAAATTAAATGGAAGGTCTAAAAATGTCAAGTTATCTCATTAAGAAGGAATTTGGGGTAGTCCCTAGAAGTTGATGAAATAGCCAATGTAAGAAATATTAAGTAATGAATAAATTCAGGTAGAGTATAATTTTTCAGCTAAACTCATTTTGTTCTTTTAAGAGAACAGCATTTTTCACTGAAAGTCTATAGATAAGTATTCCTTTTTTTATAAGCTTTACTCCTTATTTTCTTCACTAATATATACTTTTCATCTAATTTAAACTGTAATTTAATCCTTTCACATCTCTCCACACCAAAAAAAAGGTCTATGCAACTGACTCGTCCTATTCTGTTTATAGTACAATTCCCAATGACAAAAACTAGTTTTTTGGTAATTGTAAGTAAAGGGGGGCAGCTAGTATAAATGCATTTTTAATCACAAAAACTGCATGGATTTTGAAAGTAAGTGGGGCATAAATGATTTGTGAATCAAATCTCACTGTACCAAACCTGTACTGAGTGTCCCTGTTAAGACAAGATTAATGGTTGGTTGCCTTAAGTAGCTATTTTTTTCTAATCTATTACAATTCCTCTAATGCCTTCTGCTGACAGTTGCAGTTTCTATAACGTTAGCCATTGTTAATTTTATTTTGCCCATCTTTTTAATATTGCCACTTGGTCCATTTTAATAAGTCCACTTCAATTTGCCTTCTCACACATGAGAATAAAAATATACCATAGGAAAGTAATCGTACTTGAACAAAATTCTCCTTGACGCTTTGCATGTTTCCTATTCCTTTTATTTTCAATTAGGATTAAATCTGAAATTAGACTGAATTAAACTTCACCCCATTTCATTGTTCTCTTAATATTTGGGCAGAGTACATTGCAGATTGTGGAAGTACAAATACCTCATCTCTGAGCAGGACTACAAAATTAAAAAACAATACTTCGTTCTGGAGGCAGGTGAGGAGGTAGAGAGTGGGGAAGTCTTTTTGAATGAACCCAATAAAGAAAATTAACTCAAACTGATTACTCTGAGCCCACAGAAAATTAGACATTTCCAGAAGAAATATGTAAAAGGTTTTCTGATGACTTGGATGAGAAAAATATCTGACAAGTGTTCTCTCCAAGCCTATCAAAGATGAACAAAATAAATAGCAGGGAAAAGGCAAATTCTGTTGTCTTGGTTTCCAAAGCTGTTGTATGTCACTATCATAAATCTAAAAACAATACAGAATGTCTGTCATGTTCATCTGTATGCAATGGAGTGTAAGCTCTTCCTCTCACACAGTTATTTGGAGGTGATATTTGTTCAAAAAGAGAATGGCTTTTTAATTTTTTTAATAACTATATGTCCTTTTGAAAATCTTTTATGAGCTCTATGTGAACACTACATACCAAGCCCTAAATCTAAAAATACTTCTCTTTCAAAGAGTGTAATTAGTTTTCAGCATTAGCATGGCTACCTGAAATTTTAAACTTTGTTCAAATACTACCACTGCCTACTTTTGCTTCCCTATCCATTATACTGGTGCATATTTCAATCTCTCTACACCTTAGTAGATGGCCTCATAATGGCTTTATTCAAAAAGATTCATCATTTGGGGGTCTATCTTATGTGCATTCCTTAGTTTGGTAATGATTCAATGGACCATCAAAGATTTTCCTGTTTGGTAAGACCTGCTAGGGCTTGTGCTTCAGTTATAACTCAGTCCATCAATAAACATTTGATGAGACATTGAGGGAGGACTAAAACAAAGAAATTCTAATCTAAATCTATGAGAAGAGAGTTGTACTCTTCCAAAAATTTCCTTTCTCCATGTTGTAATGTGTTTTTATCTGTATTTGTCTTCTCTAGTAGAATATAAGCTCATTACAAGTATAGATCGTTTCTTTCTTTATATTCGTGTGCTCAGTGCATGACCTATACTTAGCAAAATGCATGGTCTATACTAGGTGCTTAATACTTGAGTGATGATTGACAAGTGATCATTTTCTGCCTACTTGGTTTATCATTTGTTCATAGTTAGCAAATTCCTTTGGAATTTTATTATGGATTTCATTTGGGAGGTTGGTCCTCAGAAACAAGTTGTGACTATGGTGAAATTGAAGGAGGAAAGAGTGGATGAGAAAAAAAATGTTTACAGATCTTTTCTATGTTTGTTTGTTTTTTTGTTCATCCTTTTAGTTTTAGCACATGCCCTCAAGAAGATTTGACTTAGTTGAGTCTCCTGCTAAGTTTTTTGCAACTTGTTTTTCCCTAAATGGTTCCTTTATGTTTTGTGTGATGATACTTTTCATAACATCTCATTATCCTTCTCTGTAATATATTGCAAACGAATTCAAATTTCAAACTGCTGTTACCCTTGACTGCCATAGTAAGAAAATAGTAGGAAATCAAGGAATTTTCTAGGTTCTTTGTTTCATTTAAAGGGACCATTTTATATCAATCAAAGTTCCTTAGGAAATACTAATAGTCTGTCTTGTTCTGTTACCATCAATAGTTTATTCAAATAGGTTAAATTAGAGTTGGGTTTACTATACACCATTTCTTCTTATGTTTTTAATTATAGTTTAATATTAATTAATCTCATTACCTTAATAAGTTGATGGTCTGACTATACATAGGATTTGAGAAGGAAATTTAGAAAAATTTTCATGCAACATGTACCATTTATATTTTGTCCATGGTGGACAGGGGAAACTTTTAAAAGAAGAGATTGGAGAGAAGAAGCATTCAACAAAGAGGCAATGCAGTGAGCAGAAACATAGAAATGGAAAAGTATAAGTTCTGGAAATAGGAAGTAGACCTCTGAATACGTAAAAGAGCACAAAAATAATAGAATCATAACTGTACTCTGATAGTCTATCTTTTTCCCTTAATTGTTACATATCTTATCTACCCCCAGTAGATTGTAATTCATTTAAAAAAAGAAGTTGCCCTTTAATTAATAACAATGCCTTGTGTTATTATTAAGATTTTTGGGGGGGGGCGGCTGGGGGGTGGCTAGGTGGCGTAGTGGATAAAGCAAGGCCCTGGAGTCAGGAGTACCTGGGTTCAAATCCGATCTCAGACACTTAATAATAACCTAGTTGTGTGGCCTTGGGCAAGCCACTTAACCCCGTTTGCCTTACAAAAAAAAAAAGAAAAAAACTTAAAAAGATTTTTTTTCATTTTCAAGCACTTGGATAAAGAACATTTCATTTGATCCAGAATAAATAAATTCAGTCAATTCTGTTATAATGTTTATTTTGAACATGTGACTTTGTCCCAGTATTATTGGTGCATATTTAGTAATTTTTTGAATATACCTGAATTTCACATTTACTTATGTGTGATTTTGACAAGGAGAAACAGACAACTACACCCAGATGAACAAAGAAGAAAAACACCCAGGCACATATTTTAAAGATTCACCAGCTACTTCAGTTCACCTCATATATAATCCTGCAAGCTCGAAAGTAACACTTCACAATAATTCACAGGCTGCATCCCTTTCTTTGCTCACTTCCACAAGTCCCCTTAAGACCTTTTGCAAGGCAAAGTGACATTTATTGTTTATCTTCTGTTATATATTTCCCAGGTCAGTAGGAGCTAGGGGCAGAGGAGAACCGATCTGCACTCATGCAAATCACATCCCCACCAACAACCCTGGTCCCAAGACTTTCCTCTCACCTATTATCATCAACTTCACCAATTTGGGACTGGCTGAATTCATTGACATTGCCACTACTTATTGAAGCATTTATGTATAACTATTTAATCTATATACTACTTTGCTATTTCTATTAGGTTCCTGTCTCCTTTTTAATGTGCCATTGATGATGTTTTTGAGTTTTGTGACTCTAACTCCATTTTCCCCATAAGCTTTGTGATTTTTATTACTAGCTTTTGTGTAATATTGTTTTTTGTAGAACACATATGTTAGATGAGAGCAGAACTGACTGTACTGGTATCCACATAGACACTTTTTGTACCTTTACCCATCTGCTGCTCCTTCTCTACTCTATCAAAGAAAAAAAGTGTTTCTTCTTTCTAAAGCTAAACCCTTCACCTTTGTTATACATTCTGTCCCCTCCTTTTCTTTCTCCAAGTTCTGACAATCCTATATCACTCACATTTCTTCTTTTCTGTTCTTCCTGCCACCACCCTACATCAGACCATTCCACAAATTGTTACCAGCTTTCTCTTTCTAAATCAAAGCTTTGATCAAACAATCCCTTGTTCCAAAATCTTCAATGACTTCCCATTATGTATATAATAAGTTGCAAACTGCTTAGCCTAGAATTTACAACTCTCCATTGTGCAACTCTAG
Organism: Macrotis lagotis; assembly: GCF_037893015.1. Classification (NCBI taxonomy): domain Eukaryota; kingdom Metazoa; phylum Chordata; class Mammalia; order Peramelemorphia; family Peramelidae; genus Macrotis; species Macrotis lagotis. Next base: position 99,021,329 of record NC_133662.1, on the reverse strand, counting down.
CCTAGGTTAACAACTTCATTTCATGCTAGTCACTTTTACAAAGACTTGTAAAAGAAATAGGCAGTTAAAGACATGAGATAAGATGGGATTCCTGGTTTGAGTGAATGGAAAGAGCAAAGGAATGGATTGTTCTAATGGAATCCATCACCTAAATCCTTCAAGATCCTGTTTTGAATTGGTCCATGATAAAGAAGAATCAGGTTGGTGTTTTGGGGTGGGTTTTTTTTTAACCAGTTCCCCTGAATCACCAGCCCTTAGCCATCCTGGATCATTTACTCTTTCCCAGAACATATTAGCCATGTTTTTCTCTAGACCTACAATACCTATCTCCTACTGAAATCCTAGTCATCTCCTTCAAAACCCAGCTCCATAATATTTTCCCTAAATACCTCAGTCTGGAGTGATTTCTTCCTCTGAACTCTCATAGTTCTTTATTCCTATTTTTTTCTTATGTACTTATTGAATGTTCCCTTTTTCTGTAGCACACACACACACACACACACACACACACACACATATATATATATATGCATATACATGTATATATATATACATATATATATACATGTATATGCCATCCTTCCTAATTACAGGAAGCAGGTGGCACAGAGGATAGAATGTCAAGCTTGAAGTCAGGGAGACTTATCTTCCTGAGTTTAAATCTGACTTCAGACACTTATTAGCTATGTGACCTCAGGCAAGTCACTTAACCCTATTTGCCTCCACTCCTCATCTGTAAAATGATATGAAAAGGAAGTGACAAACCTATCTTTGCCAAGAAAACCCCAAATTGGGTCACAAAGTGTCAGATATGACTAAGAAAGCAATGAAGCTTCCCTACTGGATGATAAGCTCCATGAGGACAGTGGAATGGAATTTTCCTGACATTACTTTTCTAACTTCCCTGATGCAGTTTTCTCCCTTCTTCACTCTTTTCCCCTCTCCCCCTCCCCCAATTTAATTGGCTTCAACTTCCTTGACACAACTTGCTAGCCTGATGACATAATGACTAATATCATTTCCAGGTGATTAAAGAAGACTGTCTAGGGAAGTTGGGTCACTGTTTCCTTGCTGTATATTCTTATTTTGCTAGAGAAAAGCAATCTTTTGTTCAATAATTCCTGAGTGATACAATTCAAGGCAAAACTGAGTCTGAATCAAGACTATGACTTTAATGTCATGCCTACAACTAATAGGGACCACATCTTATTCATTTTTTTCATTTCTGATCTCATCTAGTATGGAATTTTGTATAATAGATACTTAATGTTTATGGAATGAATACATTCATTTGTTATCTGGTTCCCCAGCAATCCACATACATAAACATACAGCAACTTACAAGCAACAAGTCCACAGGAAACAATCAAAAACATGTTGAAAGCCTTGTGAAGTGAGGGTAAAAAGATTAAATGGGAAAGTAGATTTAAAAGTGACTGAAAAGGGCAATAAAATAGTTCAATAGCCCTTTATTTGTCCTGTTTTGTATCAAAGACCACAGAACCATGATAAGTTTTTTGAACCAATTTCTTTTAATCACTATAAAGAAAAAATATCCTCATAATTAAAAATTACTAATGCTGAGAAATAATAATAATTTGGAAAGGAGAGGAGGGATTGAACATAGGTTCATAGGCTCATATTCCTCCCTATTTCATCCAATGCATTCTTCACTCAGCTATCAAGATAATCTCTCTAAAGCATAAATCTAACTCTGTCTCTGTCTGTAAGTCTGTCTGACATCTTATTCAATTAAATCCAAGAGCTCCCTATCACTTCCAAGATCAGAATCAGAATCAGAATCCAAATCAAGATTATGAATAGAAGAAAAATAATGCAAACACTATTCCCAGCACCTATCTTTAGATGAATGTTAATTAAAATCAATACAGTGATTGTGGCAGGACCCAATCTGTGTCTACAATTGGGAATTTATACAGGGTGTCCCAAAAGATTTAGTGAGATAAATAGTTTTAAATTCCATCATACATCAAGATATTTGGAATAAGCTTTAAGATCTTTGAGAATAAATTAATAATAATTCATGAGTCTCTAGTGGATTTAACTTTGCTTTATCTTAAAAGACAGCATGCTATAGTGGAAAGCATGCTTAGATAACAGGAAAAATCTGAGTCCAAATCCTACCTGAAGTATTTATTGCTCATGTGACTAATGGCAAAGAACTTAACCTCAATGAGTCTTAGTAATTTCATCTATATAATGGAATAATAATCTATGGAGTTTTTATCTCACAGGGCAATTCTTAAGGACAAATAGGGATAGGGGTCAGGGATAGGGAATAGAAATTTGAGGAAATGAAAAACTCCCTCCACCAATGCAGGTTAACATCTTGTCTGCAGCTTGGAGTCTGAGAGTTGTCTTGCTGAGCACAGAGATGTAAAGTGAATTGCTCGGGATGACAAAACCAGGATAGGTTACAGGCAGAACTTAAACTCAGGTCTTCCTGCCTCCAAGGCCTGCTCTCCACATTGCTTTACATCTGGAGAATGAAAGAAAGGATAGAACTGCTCCAGATAGGCCTGGAGAATAGGCAATGGTAAAGGCTAAATTACTCAATTATTACTTTGTTTTTGCTTTCCTTAAGCAGAAGAATAATCTTTGGACTAGAAAAAATAGAACAAATTGAAAGTCATTATAGTAAGAAAGTAAATTTGGATAGAGTTACAAAGACCTTAGTTCATCTCTTGCCTAGATACTTACTAGCTGTGTGCCCCTTTCAGTTTCCTCATCTATAAAATGAGCTGGGGAAGGAAATGGCAAACCACTCCAGTATTTTTGCCAAGAAAACCCCAAATAGCATTATTAAGAGTCAGACACAACTGAAAATGACTGATCAACAATAATAGTAAGAAAGTACCCAACTACCTTCAATGAGTTAAAGTTACTGAGACAAGGTGAACTATATCCTTATGAACTGAGAGAATCGGTAGATGGGTTTGTTTGGCTACCCTCAGGGACATCTGAATGACTATAGAACATGAGAGATATACCACAGGACTAGAGAACAATAAATGTTCTCTTGATTTTCAAAAAATGGAAGAGAATGAATTCTGTAAATTCTAATCAATAAGCCTAATCTGTGTTCCAACAAATTTCTAGAACTTGTTTTTGTTGTTGTTATTTAGTAAAAAATATCAAGAGAAACCTGGATAACTCTAGATGGCCTTATTAAAGAGTCAGTAGAAAAAAAATAATGCTCACAAAGGTGGCTTCATGAAGAAAAAGCCCTACCAAATTAATCTCACTTTTATTTTATGACAAGATTATTTGCCTGATAGATTAGAAGAATGTTGTAGACTGAAAATCTTAGTAAAGCATATGATAGAGTCTTTCATGCTATCTGGAAAAGAGAGAGAGAGAAAGAGAGGGATGTGGACTAAATGAAAGTGCAAAAATTTAGAGTTGGTTGAATCAAACCCAGTGAATAGTCATTAATCTTTCAAAATTAACTTGGAAGTCTCTACCAGAGTGCACTAGGAAACTATACTCAACCCAATATTGTCTAGCATTTTTGTCACTGACTTAGAAAAAGACAATTGTTGGTATGCTAAACAGATTTGCAGATGATCTGAATGTATAGACAACAGAATTGGGCTTTGGAGTCCCTAGGCTATTCTAGGCCCTTCCTAATCTCTGCATTTTATCCAAAACAGAGAAAGAAAAATTTCAGGATATAAAATTTCATCCAACTTTGATTTCGTATTTCCTACCCCAGATTATAGATAAAAATATCTTAGAGGAACTAGTTCAAAACCTTGCCCTTCTACTTTATATATGAGACTGAATAAGTCAATCATCCTCTCTGGTCCTCAGTTTTCTCATCTGTAAAATGAGGCATTTGTATTACATGACCTCTAAGATCTCCTTCCAGTTCTGGAATTAAGAGCTTGCAAATATCAATATGTTTCCCATTAAGTAATCTGCTTCTCACAAGGGTAAGTGGGTAGGATAGGTAGATTAGGAGTAGGAGAGGGAATTAATTAGGAATGTATTTAAATGGAAAGTTATATATTATTATGTAAGATACTAGAGACATTTTTTGTGGAGAGTTCTAATTTGAGAGGTTGTTTCCCCCTAAATATAGAATTGCATAAATAATGAAACTTGTCAAATTTCTGAATTTCCAAGAATTAATTTACAAAAACACATGTATGATGAATTGTATCTTTAACCCTAACTAATTACACCTCCAAGGTTTTGGAATGCTCCCATTTCCTTTAATCTGGAGCAGTGTCTGGAGAAAGGAGAGGAAAGAGTAGGATTTTAAAGTCAGGACTACATTTGACAGCTACTTTATAACAGCACAACTTGTGAGGACTGGAATTAGGAGGCATGCAACAGTGACATCTAGTGTGGGTGAGAAATGCTAGTATGGTCATGCCCTCTTCTCTTCCAGAAACTGTTTGCAAAGGTGTTCTATAAATTAGTCATATAATGGAGGGAAGGGTGAAAAGGGTCAAAAGAAATGTGGTTTGAGTTATCTCCTAAATCTAGTCTCCCTCTTCCCTTCTTTTGCATTCTGTCTATGTTGTAGAAACCAATTCAATTTTCCCTTGAACTCTTTTCTTTTTTTTTTAATGCAACCATACCCCCCCATTCGAGAGTTTTCTGCAGAAATGAAACTGGGTCCAGAGCAAAAAAAGATAAGAGGTATGAAGGAAAGGAAAAAGAGAGAGGGAAATGGATATATCTTGTGAGTTCTTTTTCCTCTCCTTTGGTTAAAAATATCTCTCTCTCTCTCCCTAGCCATAGCTATCAATGACATCTGATTTGATTATTTTCTAATTTAATTAGCAGTATTCTCTTCCATTTCCTAGTTATATGTATCCATTTTGAACTTGATGTCCTATATGGTGTAATATGTTCATCTAAACCTAGTTAGTATCTGATTGATTTCCAGTTTCAGAAAATTACTGAAAGGATGTCACCTATATCATTACCTGAGTGTCTCAGAATCAAAAGATCTAAAACTGACTTGTCTTTCTCCTTAACTAGATTCTCTTTTTCACTTGACTAGCATTAACCAAACAACATGTATCGAGTACCTATTTTTTTACCGAACTCTATGATAGGCTTTACAGATGATAATGACAATGAATGAAAACAATTCCTATTTGAAAAGAGGTTAAATTCTAATAACAGAGCAGCTAGGTGATACAGTGAATAGAGCACTGGCCTTGGAGTCAGGAGGACAGGAATTCCAATCCAGCCTCAGACACTTGTCACTTACTAGCTGTGTGACTTTGGGCAAGTCACTTATAACCCTGATTGCCTCATAACCAGGGCCATCTCCAGTCATCCTGATTCATATCTGGTCACTGGACCCAGATGGTTCTTGAGAAAGTGAGGCTGGCGACAAGCACAGCAACCTCTCACTCAAATCTAATCCAAGTCCCTGTCATGACATCCACCTCCCTGGTGTCATGGTCTTCTTCAAGAATGAAGGACAACCATCATCATCAAATTCTAATAGTGGAGACAAAAAATGTATATGCAGAATAAGTATGATGGAAATAATACAAAGTTAAATACAAAGTCATTTGCCAGAGAAAGCTCTAGCAGTTGGAAAGATCAGAAAAGGATTTATAGAAGGTAGTGTTTGAGCTATGTCTTGAAAGAAGAAAGGAATTCTATGAGGTATAGATGGAGAGAGTATATTCCAGACATGATGGACAGTTAGTACCAAGACAAAGAAATAGGAGATGGAATGTTATATATAAGAAAGAGAGGGAAGACCAATTTTCCAGGAATGGGAGGAATGCCAATGGGGCTGGAAGGATACATTGGGGTCATGTGATTAGGGTTTTTTTAGGGGTTTTTTTGCAAGGCAAATGGGGTTAAGTGACTTACCCAAGGCCACACAGCTAGGTAATTAAGGCTAGGTATGATTAGGGTTTTAAAAGCTAAACAGAGGAGTTTATGTTTTACCTTAGAGGCAAAGAAAGTCACTGGAATTGATTGGCAATGGTGGGACAATGGAGGTGGAGAGTTGGGAGGGGTAGGATATGTGAAGGAAAAAATGAAAGGGAAGAGCTTTGAGGAAAAGGTCAATTAGGAGGCCATTGCAATAACCTGGGAGGATGAGATAAAAGGATGAACTAAGATTTTTGCTGTCTGCTTAAAGAGAAGAGATTAGAGAGATTGTGAAGGAGCAACAACTGATTGCATATGTGTGTGATGAGGGAGAATGAGAAGTCAAAAATAACATCAAAGGTGTGAACCTCGAAGATTAGAAAAATGGTGGTATCTTTCTTAGAAATGGGAAAGTTTAGAAGAGGTGTGGGATTGGGGACAGGTAGAGAAGTTAGAGTTGTTTGGGAAAGATCATTGGTACCATCATTTTTCAAATGCACATATATGAAAATTCCCTCACATCAGTCTTGGACTTTTCCCTCTCCTTCATCTCTCACATCTGAATGATTGTCAAATTCTATTAATTCAATCTGAAAAAAAATCACAAAATATTATAAGAAGGACAAAAAAGGCACACCTGAACAAGAATCCATGTTGCAGAAGCAAAAAAAAACTATCTTCTAGTCTTTACTTGAATACCTATGGTGATGAGGAAATCAATTCTACTTTGAGAGCTCCAGTTGTTAGGTGTTAGGACACTTCACCCCGCACTATGCTGAAGTCTTCCTCTGCAACTTCCAATCATTATGGGAAGTAATTTAGTTTTATAAATTACAAATGAAAATAAAATCTCATTTCTCCTGTATATTTGATAGGCCTCCAAATACTTGAACTTATATCTCTCATGAATACTTACTTCTGTACATACATCCTGTTCCTACATCTTTTCTTCATCTAAAATGGATTCATGGCCTTAATAATTATAGTTGTCCTCTAAATGATCTCCAGTTTACCAATATCCTTCCTAAGAGGAGGAACACAGAATTGAATGAGCACAATGTTTCAGGTGTGGTCTGACTAGAGCAGAGTATAGCCTGTAAAATCAAAGGATCATAGATTTAGAATTAGAAGAGACCTCATAGGTCATCTATTCCAACACACTCACTCTATCACTGAGGAATCTGATAGAGAGAGTTCAAGTGATTGACCAAATGTCTCAAAGGTACTTAGTGTCAGAATCATGAACCCAAGTCTTCTGACTGTATTTACTGCACTCCATCCAATGTACAACACTGCCTCCTTATCACTTCTTTATTCCTAAAACATATGTAATCTCTTAATGTAGCCTAAAGTTATATTACTTTTACTTTTCTTGACTGGAATAGTACTTTTGAAAGGCACAGTTCTTTTTCAGATTAACTGTTATCAAGCCACATTTTCCCATATTGAATATATATGGAAATGATTTTTTAACCTAAGTATAACAGTTTGATTTCTATTTATTCCTATTAAAATCCATTTTACTAGGTTCTAGTCAACATTCTGAAATGCTGATATTCTTTTGGATTTTGACTTTATTATCCAGTGTGTATGTTGTGAGAGAGAAAGCTATTACTCCCAATTTTGTATATTTTGAAAATTTGGCAAGTTTTCTATCTATCCACTGATTTTCTCCAAGGCATTGATAAAAAATGCTATAGAACATTGAGCCAAGTACAATTTCTTAGTATACTTTACTAGAGAAGTCCTCCCAAGTTGACACTGAAAGAGGAATGACTCTTCATGGGCATCCCATACTCAATACTTCAAAATCCACTTATGTACACTTTTATCAAGTTTATATCTCTCCTCACTTTCCACAAGAATACTAGAGACTTTGTGAAATGCTTTGTTAAAATATGAATATTTTACACTTTCCTTTCCAAGCCCCATTCCTAACTCCTCAATGTTCTCTATGGTGCTTCTTACCTGAAAGTTTACTCTGACTCTTAGACCTTTTCACACTGGAAATAAACTCTGCCCCTGTAACTCTTCCTTCTTATTGTTCATTCTTGTTAAGCAAAGTGCTCAAGTCAATCATGTCTGTATTCCTCTCCTGGAAACTTTCCTCATTCTCTAGACTTTCTCCATCATGCCCCCATGATTACTTTTCCTTTCCCTCTCACTTTTCAGTTTCTTTTGTATTTGTAATCTCTTCTCTTTCCCATTTAGAATTGGAGTTCATTGAAGGCAGTAACAATCTTTCTTTTTGGTCTTATTTGAATTATTTGAATGAAATAATAATAATATAACATTTACAAGATTTAGAATTTTATCAGAAGCCTAAGTCAAGTTCACTGACTATGATTTCCTTTTCATCATTTTTTCAAATATGGATGACATTTTCCTTCTCCAGTCTGGTGGTACTGCTCCCATTTTCTATGATTGTTCACTAAAATGTCACTGACAGTAGCTAAGTAATCATCACTACCAGTCCTTATGGAACATAAATATATAGTTCTTCTGGTCCCAGTAACTTAGACTCCTCAAGGATAAGTAGGTGTTTTCTTACTATCTTGGGATTCAATTTGTTCCAGTCTTTCCAAACTAAATATTAATCAATCATCTGTTAAGAGAAAACAGAAGCAAATTAAGAGTTGAGTAATTTAGTATTGTCTCTGTTGTCTATCATCATTACCTCATCCAACTGATGTTCTATCTCTTTGATTCTCCATTTTTACTCAATGTAGCAAAAAATAAAAATAAAAGGCATCATGAAACAGTGGATACAAAATTGTCTTTGGAACCAGAAAGATCTGAGTTCAGGTCCTGCTTCTGACATACTCTGGAAAAATCATTAACCTCTCAATGCTCTGGGAAACTCTAAGATTACAAGTTGAAGAGAAGGTGCTAGTGTGCATTGACAAAAGGAGTTTCTTCATCTGAGAGTTCTTGATGCCAATCTAATCATAGTTTTTATTGCTATCATTATATCAAATGATTTTTTTAAAAATTTTGTTGTCCTTAAGATTCTCATAATTCTATGCTTTCCCTTTTTCGAAGATATTTTTAAGTGACTGTGTTTATAAGATTGGATTTCTACATAGCCTGTCATATCATTCACTTACTTTTTTATTGTCACTGCTACAACACTAGTATAGGCACTCAAAATTGCCCCTATGAACTGTAATAATAGTATCCTACTGCTTTTCCTGCTTCTATTCTTTTTTACTCCAATCTATCCTTCATCTCTACTTCAGATTAATATAAAAATATTAATATGCTTAAATAATAAAAATATGCTCAGATAATATTACTCCTTTGCTCAAAAACATTCACTGGTTCCCCAAAACCTACCAAGCTAAGTTCAGGTTCCTTTGTCTAATATTGAAGGCCATTCAGAATCTGAGGCTATGTGCCCTTTCCAATTCTATCTCCAAATGGTTGCTCTATGATCCAGACAAGCTAGAACACTTCCTTCACTTTGAACACCTTCTGGGTATTTATCTCTCTGCTTTGTTGCCCATGATGATCAATTCAATGGCATAAATATATGTTAAATATCTACAATATTCTGAGTACTAGTCTGGGAATGTCTTAACTTCCCTTCTTTAACGAATCAAATTCAGACTCATCCTTTAAAGCTCAACTCAAATAACACCCAAGACTGACTAACAACATCCTTAGATCTTACCTAGCACTTTATTTACACTTATTTTATATACTTTTATCTTCTATGACTATGAATTAGCTCTTAGTGTATGTACCAAACTCATTGCTACATTTTAAACTTCCTTGAGGTAAGGAACACATCTAATATGAACTTTTATTTTCCCCTACCATATTTATAGCTCAATGCTCAGACCATATGTCCTTACTGTATGTTTAGGTGAAATAAAAAAATGGGAATGCTGGACCTTTATTTTACTTTAGTGTCCTTTCCATTATGCCAGTAATCTCCTTTACCCTCATTCTCTTGGGTCTAAGTGAGATTTTGACTTATTTTACCAAAACTATGTTTTGATGTTATTTGTATCTCCAGTACTTAGAATAGTCCCTAATACATGATAAGGGCTTAATGTTCTCGTTCTCTCTCTCTCTCTCTCTCTCTCTCTCTCTCTCTCTCTCTCTCTCGCTAGCTACATACCAAGCTATCCTAGGCTAAAGTTGTTTTGAAAATGTTTCACAATCTATGTGAAAAAAGAAATTGAAAATGACCTCAACAAGGTACCATAATCTAATATAATCTAACCTAATGTCATCTTGGGCAAAAATAAAAGAAATCCAGCTCCTGAAAAGTAAAAGTCCTTTTCTACTTTCTGGTAAACCTCCTCTGTAATGGTCAAATAATAGAATCTGTGACCTCTCTTTAAGAGAGACTTTAAAATCCTTAAATATTAAAGAGGGGGATGATTAGGTTCATGAGATTTAAATACCTAGCAGAAGTTATAATTAATCTCAGAGATAATAGAGAGCCCCTGTTTTTTACTAAATAGGAGGTTTACATGGTCAGATTTGAACCTTCAGACAATCACTCCAGTTGACTGTGTGGATGGGAGTAGAGAGCTTTGAGATATGAAAAACAAACAAGAGTAGTCCAGATGAGAGGTGATAAGGGTTTGATCTGTATAAATGGAGACTGTATAAATGGAGAATATATAAATGGAGAATATTTGGTAGAAATGTAGAGGTAGAAACTAGATTTGGCAAATACTTAGATAAGTGGAATGAGAAAGAGTAGAGAATCGAGAATGACAGTGAAGTTGTAAATCAAAGTGACTGGGAAAATAGTGTTTTCCTTAAAAGTAACAGGAAAACTCTGAAGAGTATTGGGGAGGAGAGAATAAGTTCCATTTTTGAAACATTAAAATGAGTTTGAGATACTTTTTCAGTACCTTTTACTAGAAATGTGAAATGACAGTTGGTAATTTGGTACAAAAACTCCTAAAAAAAGATTAAAGATGAATATATAGATCTGTGAATATTCTAGAAATGTTAATTTAATCCTTAAGTGCTGATTGTCATGAATAGGATAATATTAAAAAAAAGAGAGAGAGAAAAATTCAGGATATATTCCTGGAGTATTCCTAGATCATGCCCCAGTAGAATGTAAATGATAATTTAACAAAGACCTCTTAGAAACAATCAGAAAGAGAAGAGAAGAAAGAACCAGGAGAAAATAGTTTCAGGGGAAACCCAGAGAGTCGAGATTATCTAGGAGTAGAGTATGGGTAGTAGTGTCAGACCCTGTAGAGAAATCAAGAAGGATGAGAATTAAAAAGAGGTCATTAGATTAGGCAATTAAGAGATTATGGTAACTTTCAATATAAGGAAGACTTCTATGTGGCAATTAGAACAGTCCACAGATTCATCAAAGTAGCAAAGGACTGTATAACAAATTAAATGAGCTGTCTTGAAAAGTATTGATCTCACCATCACTGAAAATATGCAGCCAGAGGCTAGATGACTCTTTGTTAGTGATTTTGTTAAAACAAGTCCTACAAGGGAGATTGGACTAGATGACCTCTAAAGTTTCTTTCAGCTCTAAGATTTTTTATCATTCCTACTCTAGTGAAGTGCCCTGAAGGACAAGATTGTTACCTCATTCACTTTTGTATCTTCTTTCATACTAAGCATAGAGTCTTGAAAATATGTTGAAACAAATTAAATTATTCAGTGAATCAGCCACCCAAGATGACAAGGTGGGGGTAGGGGCAGGGTGTCCCTTCAAGCTCAAAATCTATTACCAAATGACTTTAGAAGTACACAAACAGTCTAATACTCTGGTGAAGGAAAGCCTCACACTATTCTTCATAAGATGATTCATTTCCCTAGGTCTCTAGACAAAGGACAGGGGTTTGTGTCAGAGGTAAACTTGAGTTTTACTCTCCCTTATATTCATATATCATTATGTAATAGCAACTCTGACAGAAAAAAAAACTGATGAATCAAATTTCCTTGTATGCAAGTCACTCCCCAGTATAAAATCAAGAAATACTTTCCAGGGTTACCCAGTTAATAAATATTTAGGAAGAATTTGAACTCACATCTTCAACTTAAATTCTTAAAATTCCAACACTACTATGACACCTACTTGACTCACATTGATTTGGAGATGCTGAAAGAATGTTCAAGTAGAGATCTTTAACATAATATGGGGGTATATATATATATATATTATATATATATATATATAATATATATATATATATATATCTGAAGAGGAGATGTCAAGACTAGAGACTAGAGATATAGATTTGGGAATTATGTAGAGGTGGAAATTAATGGGAATACCAAGAGAGAAATTGTAGAGAGATAAGATGGGATAAGGTAAGCCAAAGACCATTCTCACTAAATTTTTAAATAAGTTTCTATTTCCTCTAGGATAAAAATATAAACTTCTTAGACTAGCACTTAAGTCTAATATCAGTTATCAATTTACCTTTTCTAACATGATTTAACATTACTCCCAAAAAGCTGATGCAGAGCCAAGATGGAGGAATAAAGGCAGGGACTTGCCTAAGCTCTTCCCCCTAACCAATTACCTTTAAATAAAGACTCTAAGCAAAGTCTAGAGCAGCAAAACCCACAAAAAAAAGATGGATTTTAGCCCAATTTTTTAGCCCAGCAGAGAAAGGCAGTCTAGTGTAGGCAGCAACAACACATGCCAGGCCCCAGTAAATTAGGAGCAAATCTCAAGGTGACTGAATTAGTGGCAGTTTCCAGTTATCTTAGTCCACAGAAACCAAAGACAACTTAGAAGGTCATCAGGAAAAAGATAAAAAACAAAAACAAAAGGGAAAGGGCCTATATATACAAAAATATTTATAACAGCTCTCTTCTGTGACAAATAATTGGAAATTGAGAAAATGCCCATCAATTGGGTAGTGGTTGAGCAAATTGTAGTATGTGATTATGATTGAATCCTATTCTATTTTAAGAAATGATGAACAACATGCTCTCAGAAAAACCTGGAAAGACTTAAATGAGCTGATGCAAAGTGAAATGTACTGTGTACAAAATAATGGCAATATTGTAAAATGATCATCTGTGAATGACTAATCCAAGACAATTCTGAAGGACTTATAATGAAAAATGCTAACCATCCCAAGAGAAAGAACAGATGGTGTCTGAGTACAGATTGAAGCATCCTTTTTTATTTTATTTTTCGTGAGAGATTTTTTTTGGTCTATATTTTCTTTCACAGCATGACTATTATGGAAATGTTTTTGCATTACTACTACACATTTATAACCTATTTTGCTTGACTCAATGGGAGGGAGGAAAGGAGAGAATTTGGAACTCAAAGTGTTAAAAATGAATGTTAAAATTGTTTACCCATGTAACTGGAGCTAAATGAAATATTATATAGGAAAAAATAAAAGTTAAAAGCTGGCTCTGGGAGGAGGGAGCATCATTTTTTTAAACTTCCTTTTATAATCTGTGGAGTTTAGAAATGGAATATTTCAAGACTGGATCTTTTACTGAATGGTTGGGTTTGGGCCCTTTCTAGGGAACGGGGAGTATTACCATAGGAACAGGTGGAAAAGTCCTCAGAGCTACAGACTGGGGTAGCAAGATTTATATTTCTTTCTTAAGAAAGACTTTTGTTGCTGTTGTTGTTTCTATTGTTGCCCAGAATGCACTGTAGCTGCTGTGGTATGAGATGAAATAATTTTCATCAGCCTGACACATGGAGGCAAATTATTTCAGTACTTTCCCCCTAATAATTAATCTTTGGCATGATAGTCTGTTAAGTCTTAGTTTGATCCAAATCCATATTTCTGCCAATAAACCAAACCAGTTTCTGCTTTGAAAAAGAATTACTGCCCTCCAGACTTCAAGCTAACCTCCAAACAACATTCCATATCTGGCGCAGGAGAATTACCCTCCCTATTCCTGCTCCCATTCCTGAAAAGCATTTCAGCCTTTAGAGTCCTTATCATTCTTTAAGGCTAAACTCAAGGTTTGGTTCCACGGAGCATCCTTCTTTTAAAACCCCCTCCCCAGTTCAATCTTGCCTCAAAAGCACTCTTTAATCTCTTTCTAACCTTTTTACTTCTTACTTTGTAACATACTGCTCTGAATCCATACTATATTTCCTCCAGAGAGTAAAAAGCTCTTTAGGACCAGGGACAGTTTCATTTTGGCTTCTGGATCCTTAGCACTTAGTGCAGAGCCTCACATGTAATAAGCACTTTAAAAATATTTGCTGAATTGAAATGAATGAAAGAAGACCTAGGGTGTATCTTTAAGTAATCTATGTGTTAATAGGTCTTGAAGATGCTAAGGTCCTAAAATAGAGGAGTTACCTTTAGTGAGGAGTAGAGATACCTCTTCTTTTTGTGGAATAGAGGGAAAATAGAATACATGTAATCCATAATTGGTCTTGGTCTTGGTCTTCTCAGTGTAGTAGAATTCTTTATCCTTGAGGGGATAGCCAGTGGGGGTAATGAAATAGTGACAGGTAAGAAAAGGTTTGGAGCAATCTGTGTGGGGAATAGATTAAGAGGTGATAAAGGCAGAGTGGAAGGATCAACAAGGATATAACTTAGGTTACATACCATGGTTTTGCAGTGTGAAGGATAAAGGCTTTATTCATTGATGCTCAATGGCCCTTGGACAAGATCAGAGAAATAAGATGATGGGGGGTCACTCAGAGATCAGAATTACCAAGTAACTTTCTCATAAATTCTGAAAATATTTTTGTAAGTAAAAAGTCATTTCACTATTTTCATAAACCTAGCAATTTCATCTGAATTTTTTCTCAGAAGAATGCTTGTCTATCAAATCATTAGGAATGGTAGAACAGTAGGCAAATAGGTATTCTATTATAGTATCTAGAAAAATATTAAAAATGGAAGACCACAGAACCAAGATTGGACACAGAAACAAATGCAGAGTTGGAGAAATGCATTGGCAGAAAAAGTGTGAGTTATATGACCAGAAAGGATAATATCTGATATTTATACAGTGCTATAAGGTTTTCAAAAATGTTTAACAAATGGTTAAGGGTAGAGAGCTGGTTCACCATCAGTAAGAAAACAGGAGAATGAAAGTATAAGAAATTCTGTTCATTAAATAAATTGAAAATTCAAGACCTTGGGAGGTGGTATACCGAGATACAGGATAATCTAAGGTGTGACCACATTGATACAGTGGGATAAGGAAAACGACTATTAGAGTTAAGAAAACTGAGATCAAGTACATATGTATTGAGGTCAAATCACTGTAGCACCAAACTCAGTGATTTCTTTGGTTTAAGCCAACAATGTCTCTCTTTGAGTTCAACAGATATTTAAGTGCTACCTATATATAAAGTTCTGATAGATTCAGGAGAAAGTTTCTGTATTCTTCTAATGACATTTCTCTAATTCCTCTGGAATATACTATTAATCATCAAATTGTGTAAGAACATCATTATTCTGATATATTGTATTATTTCAAATACACATAACTTGAACCTTATTCTCCCAATAAATTTATAGGGAGTGTACCCTTTAGGAATGAATAAAGTCACTTATAATTCTTGGAGGTGAGGAAATCCAAGCACACATACATATTGTTCAACACTTTCTTATACAATCAATGAAATGGCAAGCCTTTATTAAGCACTTAACATGAGCCAGACTTTGCTCTAAGCACTGGGAATAAATAATAAAAGGCAATTCCTGTTCTCAAGGAACTTATATTCTATCTATATCTACCTATATCTGTAATATTTCCTAGGTAGCACAGTTAAGAGAGCATGGACTTTAAAGGACCCTATAGTCCTCCTGGCATTACCCAAATATCTCATTTGAAGGGGGAAGAAATTCAGAGAACTTAATAAAGTTTTTTCATCCCTACACAACCTCTCATCTCCCATTCCTACCAAGAATTAACAGGTATATAAGGTACACTTTGCTTAATAGAATTTTTTTAAAATTTTATTTTATTTTTAATTTGTGGAATAAAGCAAGAATTTCCATAAAAGATTATAAGAAAATAGATAATTGCACATGAACCTGCAAATCTATGATGTGCAATAAGAATTTCATGTGGAAAACAATGGTGATATATTATATAATTAAGTACAATTAAGCCATCTTGAACTATGTAACCTATAACCCCCCCACCAGATTCAATATCTTAGAATCAATGAAAGATATCTAGTGATTAAAACCAGTAACTGGCATATTTAGGCATACTAACACTATATATAGAAATTCATATCTTGTAATGGCAAAATTACATTCAGACTCCTTTTTTAACCAGTGTCTTTTTCAAGTCCAAATCCTTTTGTTATTCTGTCATTTTGGTTCATGAGCTTTAATTTTGCAAATCTCCTATTCCCAGGCTTACTCTCAAACACTTTCAGGATAAAGGAACCTATAGAGGTAGTATCTATGTTACTCAATGTAACTCCCAATGGAGAAATGACAAGGACTTCTAATAAGAGGCCCTTTTAAGTAGTCAATGGTTCCAAAATTCTAGATTCAGATCAAATGAGATAATATAATTAAATAATTTTTGAATCTAAAAGCAGGATAGGAATTATTATTACCCACACATACACATACACTCAAAAGTCTTTCTAAGGATACTTCTTCATTTAAGTTCTAAAATAACTTCAAGCATTCTATGTAAACTTGTGACCAAAATCAAAATCAGTACTATAACAGATTTGATCATATTCCCCTATAATGATATTATACCACCAAAAAAGTCTCTCATATCCATCTTAGAAATAAATGTTATATTCCATGAAACAAAATTACATTTTAAGGAAACATTAATGCAAATGCATTGTAGGAGATTCTATCTTAATTAGATTACTAAAAGTATTTATGAACTTCATCAGTTCTAATGTATGCACATTACCAAAAGCTAATAATTATCAAAGAGAAAATTTGGCTTTAACATAACCCTCACAAAGACTTTCCCCTCCCTATAGGTTGAATGTCAATGCTACAAATTTTATAACATGCTCCTCAAATATTAACTATGAAGGGGTTAATAATTTTTCAACTGCAAAACTTGCTAGTGAATATGCCACAGATTAATATTTTTCCAAATGAATATGAACGGTTTTAGATGAGTGCTCCTTAAATGTCATTGCATATTAGTTATGCCAGGATCATTAAGGGGTATGAGAGGTAGGCTTGCACCATATCATCTGAGACATAGATTCTTGCTGTAGACTGTAACTGTCAAAGTTACCAGGTTAGAACAGTGCCAGTAATGATTATTAATGTAACTGAAGCATAAAATTGTGGCATTCTTCTTTTTCAATAGTAATCTTTTTGAAAAGGCTCTAAAAAATGCAAAATGTTTCTCTGAACAATGGACTCTTGTGGGGAAGGAGGAGGTAGAGAATGAGGATAAATATGTTGCTAAATTATTCAAAATAAATCAGTAAAATCAAAATGGTTTTTCTCTAGAGCTTAATAATGAATCATCATTTATTTGCATGTGCCCAGTCTTGTTAATTAATGAACAATTTCAATGCTTTTTGGAAGCCTGAATCACCCAGTGTCGGGAGTATTCAAATATCAAAGGGTAAGAGTTTTGCTCTTTGTCTGCTACCTCTGCTATAACATCATTCACTGATTTTTAAGAATTTCTAAACTTGAGAGGACATTAAGTGTAATGTCAGCATCTTAGATGACTAACAGAGAGAAACTCTAGTAATTTATCTTCTAAAGACACCGACACCAACCATTGGGGCTTTGTTGGTATGGTGGATTACCTTGAAAGAGTCTTGAGATTGATCAGCAAAGAACATGTTTTTTGGAAATCATGTATGATTGTCCCCAACAGCCCATCTAAGCCATAGGCAATGTTCTCTTCTCAGGAAAGAGGGGGAGGATCTGGACTAGTGGTCTGAGAAAAAGACCCCTCGGCTTTTCCGTCTCCAAATAACACCTTATTTCAATACAAGGTCTAACATACATATTTTCTGTGCCTTTGAGCAAATCATTTAATTTCAGTTCCTTCATCCATAAAGTGAGGATCATCTACCTCACAGGGATAACAAGATTGCTTAATCTTTTTAGTAAAGGCCTTTGAAGAAAACTACTGCAATTTGCTGGTAATGGTAATCAGGGCACTTTGAACTTATAGGCTGCTTTTCTTCTGAGGGACTCAAAATGCTGAGTACCATTAGTCAGTGCATTATGAGACCGTTACAGAAAGGTATGCGGCAAATTGGGTAAAGTTGCTATTGGCATCTCTGTTCTGCATAAGGAATGAAGTCTCTCTTAAAAAAAAAGAGAAGCTTATATTAGGATCCCAAGTTGAAATGGCTGAATGCTGTGGTAAATGAAAGTGAATTTAAACCACAAACTCATAGGATGTTTTCAAATTGAGTAGAAATTCCCATGCAAGAAGAGAAATTACAGCCTCTCTGACTCCAAAACTCTATACCAATAGCCATAATTAACTTTCAAAAACTAAATCATAATGCTAAAGGAGGCTTCAGAGTGCATCACGATGGGGAAAAACATCTTTTCATTTATCTCTTCACTGACATAAAAATGATTTCTTCCAGGAAAAAAAACCCTTTCCCATCTTCCCTAACACTATTCATCTCCCCTCCTGTGTACAGCCAAAGAAAAAGTTTCCCCAGGCAGCTGAAATAATTAAATAAACAGCTCTAACTTATCAGAACTTCATCCAAAGAACTTGAGGTAAAAGAAGCAAGGGAGGTATGTGAACAAATTCATGCAGTGTAAGGAATTGGGGAAAGGAAATGAATTCAATTTCCTGACAACTTGAGGGACATTCTTATGCAAAATATTGTAGAAGGAGATTGAACATGTCCTTTTAAGCAAGAAGCAAGAGCACATGGACAATCCAATCCTTCCATTAGCTCTCTCTGACATCTATTTCACAATTATACCTCATTTTCCTCCTGCTCATCAAAAAAACATGTATAATAGGGGGCTAGTCAATGATCCAAGTCCTCATTTATGAGCTGTGTAGAGTGCATCTGAGACAGTCCCTATGTGGACTTTGGATCATGTGTAGACACTTCTCATAAATTATTCTGGTCTGCTAGCCATGTAAAAGGAAACTTCTTTTGCTGAGCACCCAAACTGAGAATATTTCAATAGGCACAAGTTGGGCAGAACTATTTGCTTCTCTTTGACTTTCTTCTTCTCAGGTGTCATTCTGGTGAGACAAAAGAAATGATGCTGTTAGGGAAGAGATCTCAGTCCTTTTCTATCTGAGGCCAACATATGACCCAACATGGACCTTGTTTCTTTGACTGCGTTTTTTCATTTAAAAAAAAGAATATTAGAGGCT
Source organism: Macrotis lagotis (assembly GCF_037893015.1). Classification (NCBI taxonomy): domain Eukaryota; kingdom Metazoa; phylum Chordata; class Mammalia; order Peramelemorphia; family Peramelidae; genus Macrotis; species Macrotis lagotis. The sequence continues at coordinate 99,002,186 of NC_133662.1, read as the reverse complement.
CTGACCTTTTCAAAAAAGGTCAGGAGAGAAAGCCACTCAGAAATCTAGGAGTAAAAAGTAGATCACTTCAAATAGGACTCCTTGAGGAGCAGAGATATGAGAAATGACTAGTAGCTGAGACAAAAGTTCATTGACATATTGGACACAGACTTGATAGACTATATGGAAACTGTATTAAATGCAAATACAGGGGTGGCTAGGTGGCACAGTGGATAGAGCAATGGCCTTGGAGTCGGGAGTACCTGAGTTCAAATCCAGCCTCAGACACTTAATAATTACCTAGCCATGTGGCCTTGGGCGAGCCACTTAACCCCATTGCCTTGCAAAATCTAAAAAAAAAAAATTAAAAAAATAAATAAATGCAAATACAACCTCCCTAGAAACTGAAGTGGTATAAAGCACAGTGAGCCCCAAAGTGTTAGGACTGGGAAAATGTTTATATTTTTGTTCTTACTATGTCTTCTAAGTAAATATCCCTTTGCAAAAACTAATTGATATTCATTTGTTAAATTCAAAAGAGGTGATAGTCTCTGGTTCTAAACAGTAGGGAGACTACAATAAAATGAAAGCTAGAGGGGCAGCTAGGTGGTGCGGTGGATAAAGCACTGGCCCTGGAGTCAGGAGGACCTGAGTTCAAATTCAACCTCAGACATTTAATAATTACTTAGCTGTGTGACTTTGGGCAAATCACTTAACCCCATTGCCTTGCAAAAGCCTAAAAAATGAATGCTAGAGCTGTTAGCACTAGGAAAGAGACAGCAGCTCCAATCCATTAAGGCTTCCCTGATAGCAAGATATTGTCAACCTCACTCTAGATTACTTACTATCTATTGGGCTTCACCTGGTTTAAGATTGAACCCTTCAGATTTTTCAGGAACTCCCTAGAGATATGCTCCTTTTTGGACTTTCCTTATTTTATGTCCTAGTTTGGTGAATCTGCTAGTTGAAAACTAGCTGTGTCCCCCCTCTCTGTGTGGTTTTCAGGAGACTAAATAGCAACAGTATCAGAAGCATTCCTTCATATAAATAAAAGAACCTGGTTCATTGGTCAGTCTCCTATTAACATTTGAAGTTTCACCATATATGCAAACATTTAGAAATGTTTATGGTACTTCTCTTTCAAAAAGAATCTAAATTTCAATAGCAACTTCTCCCAATTTTCCAGATAAGCTAAGATAATTCTTTTTACCAAATTATATTTTATCAAGTCAGACAGGAATGAAAAACAGCTGAACTATTTTACCAAAAAAAAAATAAAAGTGCCTCTTCAAATATCTGTCATTTCCCACTTCTAAATAAGTGATGATAAATTTTCATACACATCTCTACCTCTTTCAGGTTCTGGGCAGAGTATTTCCCACTTATTAATCATCTCCCACTAAGTATTAAGCTGTAGAAATACTTCACTCCTTTTTGCTCTTCTCCCTATTCTCTGCCTTGTTCTAGGACCTCTGGGCTGGGCTAAGCAAATTAGTGATGTAAGAAAATTTTAATGTGGGAAAGAGAAAACTAGTTGATTCTTCTCTCTACTGGACTGACTCCTCATTTCTTCCAAATGTCCTGATTACACTTTCTCTGAAGTGCTTTTGTTTCTTCCTATCCATAAACAAAAGCATAGATGGTGTTTTCCCTTCTACTCTCAAAGACAGATATCTAATTTCGTTTTGCTTAAAACATGTTTCTCTTTGTTTACCTTTGAATACTGATGAGGACAAAGATTCCACAGACTATAAGTCATAATCACCTGTTCTATTACAGAGATCCCATTACAATACTCTGTTTCAGGAGCAACTGAGAAAGGATTTGACTTCCAAGCACAAACACATTTCCAGAAATATAGCATTGAAGGAGAAGCGGTCATTTGTCCTCCAAAGAAAATGAACAAATTGATTGAACAAAAATAAAGTCATGCAGCAATATTACTAGTGTATAGAAGAACTTTTATTTAATTATTAAATTATAAAATAATTATAAGGAACATAATTATAATGAAAAATTTATTCAAAAAAAGTCAGGAAGTGAAAAAGTTAGGGTTATTATAGCTCTTTAATATAGCACTATTTAAATATTAAATACTTAATATGTAACACTGAAAATGTTTTAATAGGTAAAGAATAAAAAATACTTCATCATCTGGGGTAATACTTCAACGTTACCCTTTCCTTAAGGCTTCAATATGAAGAAACTACTCAGAAAAAAATACCTTTGAAATTTATTCAATATTTTTGTCTAGTTAATTTGCAGCTGATTCATGTATCCTGGCTTATAGTTACAGTTACTCATCCTCTCTTTTTTTTAAAGTTGTAAGTGGACGAAGGCCAACTCTATTAGCTTTGTAATCAAATAAAATTAGAAACAAAATTAATCTAATGCATATTTACTTTCTTCAGATACCTTAAAGATCCTATACTTTTGCAGGAATGGATAAATTCTTCACCAACAAAGAATACAACCTGATTTTCCTGAGTTAATATGGTAAACCAGCAGTGAATAATAAAAGTCAAAGTTCTAGTTATGGAGGCTCCAAAATTAGTTGTTCTTCAAATGAGAGATACTGTCTATCACAGACATATTTCAAGACTTTCCAGTTTAATGGTTGTTGCCAGGGCTTGTATTTCACTGGCCAAGCTTTTAAGAAATCAGTTACAGGGGCAGTTAGGTGGCACAGTGGATAAAGTACTGGCCCTGAAGTCAAGAGGACCTAAGTTCAAATCCAGTCTCAGACACTTAATAATTACTTAGCCATGTGACTTTGAGCAAGTCACTTAACCTTATTGCCTTGCTTAAAAAAAAAAGATCAGTTCCATCCATGCCACAATGAAAGTACCAAAGTTGGATTTTTATAGAAAAATCTATACTTAATTGCATATAGGTAACCAAAAGCCTCAACTCTAGGGTTACCTAGACTAGTTCTGATATCTCTCCTGTTTCCTGTGGAAAACCTCAGAAAATATCTTAAACATATCCAGAATTCCTTAAAAGAGAAAAAAATGTAGGGCTGCCATCAGAGAACACTCCCACTCCCCTCCCACTCTGTGAGAACTTGAACTCTTCTCAAAAGGAAAATGAAATTGGAGTTGCCACAGAGGCAGTCTCCCTTTCCCCTTGCATCTGCAATTGTCTAAATACTTCAGTAGCAGAAGAGATAAAGTTAAGGTCTTTTGTTCCTCCCATGCCATGGCTTAGACATCATTGCTGCTTAGCCTGACTAGTGTAAATTAAAAAAAATTCTACTCTCTCCATATCCATCAAGAATACATTTACAAATGTCACACCACCCAAAATTATACCAGTTTGAAATTTTTTTAAACTAACAATCAAAATACCTGTAGAATGGCTTCAGAGAATATCAGTTATTCACGCCTTACTATGAACTGGCTAGCTTCCTAAAATCTCACTAGGATATAATGAGAGAATAAGAATTTTGATGACAAAGGTCAGAAAGAACAGTAATCTGGGGGCAAGATCAGGACAGGCCTAAGTTTTTCATTTCTAAAGCCTCAACTAGTACTGCTACCAAATGATTATCCATCCTGGCTTTAAAAAGCATACTACTAAACCTGCTTATTTCTTAATATTCTAGGATAATTTTCTTAATAATTTTAAAATTGTTCACATAAAAGGAAAAAAACTGTAATATTATCAGTGAGGAATTACTTTGAAGAAGTGATGTATAAGACATCGATAATGAAATAAATGATCAGGAAATAAGATAAGGACATTCATACAGTGATATCAAGGAATAATCAATAGACAGTATGCATGCTCCATTTGCATCCATACAATGACAAGACTCCCATAATATTGGGTGAATCCTTTGAGGTGGGTTTATGGAGGACAAGACAAGAAGATATAGAGCTTGCCATCTATGAGACAACTAATCCATTAGAGTACCAGAGTATAATTATTTTTCCATTTCCATTAAATAAATGAATCATTAATATATTGCTAAAGAGACACTATCAAATATTTTCACTTTTAGACACCTAGTAATCTGGAGTATGTTAAATATAATCCTTTCTCCAAGGCTCCTAACTATATAACAAAGATCTAATTTAGCACAATAATTCAGAGTTACGGGAAATTTTGTCTTTAAAGTAAGTGAAGAATAGAGTTAAGTGTAAAAAACATTACTTTGCCCATTATTTCCTCCTTGAAGAAATACATGTTTCAAACACTATGAAGAATGTAATATATCAAGCACATTAAGTAACCCCAAGTAAAGAATAGGATAATAGTGTTTTTCAGGAATGAATAGATTCTTTGTCACCTGAAACTGAGAGGACAGAATTGGATCAGCCAAATAGCAAACAGAATCTTACTTTTTTTTAATGAATTGCTCTTTGTGATAAGGGCATCACTTTAGAAAATGTGTGTTTTTCAACTGGTTTTATACATATATATATATATATATATATATATATATATATATATATATATATACTTAAATAGTCCCCGAATGACTCAATAATGACAATACTACTAAAGTTTTTTTATGAAAGCACTTTGTCAATTAATTATTCAACCTTGTTTGGAATTTGATGCTCATCTGTTTTAAAGTTTAGATATTGATTTCTTCCCTATTATCCGATTCTTTATGAATATGCTTCAGTTTACCTAGTTAAAGACTGATTTATACCTTAACCAACTAGTATATCTTGAATTCTTCTTATAAGATAGGCTTTTCCTTGTCTAACTACCTATAAAGAATCTGGACTAGTGCCATCTCTAATTAAGGTTGTCTTTTTGTATTTGAACTTTTCTTTGATATTATGTTCCTTCTACTTTTAAAATTCCCTTCAACTAGTTATCACTAAAAACAAATACATTCTGGGTATTGATTCTCCTTGTACTCATACTATGTTCATTTTCACTAAAGGGTGGGACATGAATGGAGAAACTTCAGACAATACCAGAAAGAATCAGTCCAAAAGAAAACCAAGGAAGCAGACATTGTACAGGAGAAACTAATAATAGTGTCAAACACTGAAGAGAGGTCAAGAAGGATACAGACTGAGAAAAGGCCAGTTAAATTAGCAATAAAGAAATAATTAAGTTGAATTTTACAGGGAGAAGCCTGATTACAAGGAGTTGAGTAGTGAGTAGGAGGAGAAAGTGAAGGTAATGAATATAAATATCCCTTTGTTAACTGATATTGAGCAGTCAAATGAAACAGTGTCCCCTCTCTAAGTCTATCACCTAGATTTCCCCCAATTATTAGGTGATGAGAACTCCATTACACAGGATTGAATGGAACTAAGTGACCCATCAAGCCTCTTTCAACTGAGTCATTTATTGTTATAGAGTTTTTCCCATTCAAAAATTTGTTGCCTTCTATGCAATTGCAGGGGTTTAGTCTAGTGAGGTTCCATAATAGCTGTGAAACTAACTTTTTCACACATTAGATGACAGTTGCATCATCCCTCTTCTCAAAAACCTTTAGTCTTTTATTCATTGCTGAATTAAGAATCAAGTCCTTATCCTGGCATTTAAGACCCTCCATAATTGGACTCTAGTATAACTTCAAATTATATATCACTCACCTTTGTGCATTCTATATCTAAGACATACTAAATTATTTTCTATCACCTTTTCTCACACTCCTGCTTCCTGTGCCTGTTCCCTTATCCATGTATAAATTAAATCCTACTCAACACCTATCTGTTGAAGATCTTTTTTTCAAAACCCAACTCAAGAATCATATATTCTGTGAAGTCATCCTTGATTTTCTGAAATGAAAGCAATCTCTACCTTCTCCAATTTCCTATAGAACCTTGCCCTAGTCTCTTCTTTATACTTATGTCATGCTATCTTGCATCATAATTATTTGTAGGTATAGCTTTCCCAACTTTTAGATGATACAATCCTTGAAGGAAATATTAGTATTCAATATAAGCAACTAGGTAATATAGTGGATATAGCTCTCTGTCTAGAATCAGAAAGATCTAAGTTCAGAGCTGCCCTTTGAATTTAGCTAGCAATGTGATCCTGGCTAGGATGCAACTTGTGTTTACCTCAGTTTCTTCATCTGTAACAGTAGAGTCTACCTCCCTTGGTTGATATGAGGATAAAAATGAGATGATAATCTTAAAGTACTTAGCATATAGTAGTTTTTCAGTTTTGTCTAAGATTGTGTGACCTGATTTTGGGGTTTTCTTGGCAAAGATACTGGAGAGGTTTTCCTTATCCAGTTCATTTTCAGAGGGGGAAAACTGAAGCAATCAGGGATAAATGACTTACCCATGGTCACACAGCTGCCTGACTATCTCCTATGTCACCAATTGTCCATAGTAAATGCTATATAAAGCTTAATTGTTATTATTATATACACACACTACACAAGGATGTTATTATTATATACACACACTACACAAGGATCTATGATTTCACTGGTGTGAGGACTCCTGTCCTCAAAAGAAATCACAGTCTATCTGCAATTGAGTAGATTAATTTTAGAGGGTTGACTGAAACTTGGAGGGGTTAAGCTACCATTGACAGTGATAACTGATATTAAGCAGTTAAATGAAACAGTGTCCCTTGCTTAATTCCATTACCCAGATTTCCCCCAATTATTAGGTGATGAGACCTCCATTTCATAGGAATGAATCAAACTAAGTGACCCATCACATTTCAAGTGTAGAATTTTAATGCAGAAACTTCCTACTTCAAGTATTGGATATGACACAGAAAGACATCATATAATAGTGGATAGATTGCTAGACCTAGGAACAAAAAGACCTGCATTAAAATCCTACCTCTGACACTAACCTCTCTGGGCCTCAAGCATGTTACTATAAAAATTTATAGAAGTTGGGCAGCAGGATGGCACAGTAGATAGAACACTGGCCCTGGAGTTAGGAGGACCTGAATTCAAATCTGCCTTAGACATTTAATAATGACCTTGGGCAAATCATTTAACCCCATTGCCTTGCAAAGACCCCCCCCCCCAAAAAAAAGAATTTATAGAAGGAATGCAGTCTCTATCAGTGGAGAGAGTTGCCAGATCCTTGGGATTATTCATATCAAACATACACACATACACATACACACACACACACACACACACACATGCAAGCATGTACATACACACATATCTTTGCATTCCCAGTGATTAAAAAAATGCCATATAAACTCTAGGTTCTCAATATTTGTATAATGATCTTTATGTTAATATAACTTTAGGTTCTTAATGTTTGTATCATGGTATGGCATGCTCACTAAATTATTTACCATATTAACAATTATTTTTCCTAATACATCAATGATCTAGTTTTTCTTGGTACTTCTACTAACAGAGATCAAAATTTCTCTTCAATTCTGTGTTTTACCCATTTTTTTTATTGGAACCAATATTTTCTTGAACTATTTTTTCATCAATAGGTATTTATTTCTTCTCTCACCACTTTCCCCCAAATGAAAACGAAAATGAAAACATCTTTAACAAATATGCATAATCAAGAAAAAACAAATAGGTAATAGATACCTGCAAGTAGCTTTCAAGAGTATGACATTAAATTGGGCCAAGGAGATAAAGACCCAGAACTAATTGGAAATTGAATAACCTCATTTAAAAGAATGAGTGGATCAAACAACAAATTATAGAAAAGAATTAATTATTTTATCTTAGATAATGATAATAATGAAACAATATACCAAAACCTAGGGGATTCACGTTGGCTGTCAGGGGATATATTCTATCTTTAAATGCTTACATGAATAAATTAGAGAAAGAGGAAATCAATGAACTAAATATGTAACTAAAAAATTAGAAAAAGAACAAATTAAAGATCCCCAATTAAATACCAAATTAGAAATTCTAAAAATTAAAGGAGAAATTAATAAAATTGAAAGCAAAAAAACCTATTGAATTAATAAATAAAACCAAAAGTTGGTTTTATGAAAAAACCCAATAAAATTGATAAATCTCTGGTCAATTTGATTCAAAAAAAGAAAGAAGAAAAACCAAATTGCTAGTATTATAAATGAAAAAGGTGAACTCACAACCAATGAGGAGGAAATTAAAGTAATAATTTGGAATTATGCTGCCCAATTCTATGCCAATAAATATGACAAATCTAAGTGAAATGGGTGAATATTTGCAAAAATATAAGTTGCCCAGGTTAAATGAAAAGGAGATTAAATACCTAAATAACCCTATCTCAGAAAAAGAAATTCAACAAGCCATCATTGAACTCCCTAAGAAAAAATCTCCAGGGCCTGATGGATTCACAAGTGAATTCTATCAAACATTTAAGGAACAACTGATTCCAACTCTTTATAAGCTCTTCAGAAAAATAGGAGAAGACAGAACTCTGCCTAATTCTTTCTATGAAACCAATATGGTGCTGATACCTAAACCAGGAAGAGTTAAAACAGAGAAAGAAAATTATAGACATATCTCCCTAATGAATATAGATAAATAAAATCTTAGCAAAAAGGATTACAACAAGTTATCACTAGGATAATACATTTTGACCAAGTAGGATTCCTCCCAGGAATGAAGGGTTAGTTCAATATTAGGAAAACTGTTAGTATAATCAATTATATCAACAACAAACCTATCAGAAATTATATGATCATATCAATAGGTGCTGAAAAAGCTTTTGACAAAATACAGCACCCATTCCTACTAAAAACACCAGAGAGTGCAGGAATAAATGGACTATTCCTTAGAATAATAAGTAGTATCTATCTGAAACCATGAACAAGCATTATAGTCAATGGGGAATGGCTAGAGGCATTCCCAATAAGATCAGGGGTGAAACAAGGATGCCCATTATCACCACTACTATTCAATATCATATTAGAAATGTTAGCTTCAACAATTAGAGAAGAAAAAGAAATTGAAGGAATTAGAATTGGGAAGGAAGAAACAAAACTCTTATTCTTTGTAGGTGACATGATAGTATACCTAGAGAGTCCCAAGAAATCATCCAAAAAACTACTGGAAACAATTAGCAATTTTAGCAAAGTTGCAGGATATAAAATAAACCTTCATAAATCCTCAACTTTTCTATATATGACTAGCAAGATACAGCAGGAAGAGATAGAAAGAGAAATCCCATTCAGAGTTACCTCAGACAATATAAAATACTTGGAGTCTATTTGCCAAGGCAGACTCAGAAACTTTTTGAAAACAATTTTAAAACACTACTCACACAAATTAAATCAGATTTAAATAACTGGGCAAACATCAACTGCTCATGGATAGGTAGAGCTAATACAATAAAAATGACAATTCTACCAAAACTAAACTACTTGTTTAGTGCCCTACCAATCAAAATTCCAAAAAAAAAATTACTTTAATGAGTTAGAAAAAGTTGTAAGTGAATTCATATGGAGAAATAAACAGTCAAGAATTTCCAGGGATTTAATGAAAAAAAAATTGCAAAAGAAGGGGGCTTAGCCCTACCTGATCTAAAATTATATTATAAAGCATCAGTCATCAAAACTGTCTGGTATTGGCTAAGAAACAAAGTGGTGGACCAGTGGAACAGACTAGGTGCAATAGCAAGAAATGATTATAGTAACCTGCTGTTTGATAAACCCAAAGAGTCCATCTATTGGGACAAAAACTCTCTCTTTAATAAAAACTGCTGGGAAAATTGGAAGTTAGTATGGAAGAAACTTAGATTAGACCAACACCTCACACCCTATGACAAGATAAGATCCAAATAGATACAAGATTTAGACATTAAAAAAACAATATTTTAAGCAAATTAGAATATCAAGGAGTAGTTTATATGTATGTTATGGAACACTATTGTTCTATTAGAAACCAGGAGGGATGGGAATTCAGGAAATCCTAGAGGGATTTGCATGAACTGATGCTGAGTGAGATGAGCAGAACCAGATAAACACTGTACACCCTAATAGCAACATGGGGGCAATGAGCAACAACTGTGGCGTTTGAAGAAAGACCAAGGACTATTACCTTAAATTTAGAAAAAAAACTGATATCTTATTGTCTGATCCTGCTATCTCTTATAATTTATGTTTCTTCCTTTAAGGATATGATTTCTCTCTCATCACATTCAATTTGGATCAAAGTATACCATGAAAACAATATAAAGACTGAAAAATTGCCTTATGTGGGGGGGGGAGTAAGATTAGGGGAAAAATTGTAAAACTCAATATAAATAAAATCTTTAATAAAAAAGAGTATAACATTAAGATTAAAATAAACAAAATAATCATTCATTTTAAGTTTGATATTTCTAACATATTAAAGTTGTCTGTCCTAAAATTTTCAAGTATAGAAAAAATGTATTGAACAATTAAGGTGATTTTTTTAAAAAAAAAAAGTATGTCTTTTTATCTCTATATATGCTTCCTAATTATTCCTCAAAATTTTCTCTATTATTTAGTATTAAATTCCCCTCCTACAACTTAAACCTATCTGAATGATAATCTAATGCATTAACAAAACTAGTTGACTTTCTTTACACCTTGTAATTCTTCAGATTAAAAAAAATCACATGCAAAAATTATAACATCAGGAATATCATCTCATGTAGATAAGTAGTTCTATATATAATATTTTCCAGACACTTGCTATTCAATAAGTCTTTGAAGTAGATTAATGAAGGATAGTATAGACAACTATAAAAGGAAGGAAGAATAGTCCTTACTATCAATAAGTACTAATGAATTAATCATTACTCTGATGCTTTAGAGCAGTGATGGAGAACCTTTTGTCTGTCAAGGTCCATTTGAATATTTATTAACTATATTTGATTAGTTCACACTTAAAATTCTCCTATATTTATTGAATTTCAAGTTCTACTTATGATTGCCATGGCAGTATCAAACCAAAGGCCCCATAGACTCCTGATTTAGAGTAACTTTAGTAATTTTTAAAGAATGTCTCAGAAGTAGCTAAGCCTCAAGAACTGAAGAAAGATAAGACAACATTCTTTTGAGGTCCTTAGGAGATTTCCTCGATATAAATTTAGCTCTGAGTATCTCCCTCAATGTCTTCAGCTCCACTTTGAAAAAGATCATGTGTCTGTATTTTCCTTTCTCTTGGATGCCTTGTGTTTATGGTTATACTTGGAACCTGCTTCCCCAACATATAGTAATCAATATTCCCATACGATATTAGAGTACCATACGATAAAAAAGGTCTTCCTGAAGATAACCTAGTCTATATCTGTGACATGGCATCTGATTCAGTTTCTGACCCTTTATTTTCAAAGGTGATTTGAATGTCTTTTTTATTCTAACTATATCATAGATCCTTTTCCTTGTATTATATCACTAGAGGCATGGCAAGCAGTTGAATTAGGAGCTGAGTTTATTGTTAGGGCAATGACACAGCAGATTTACAATGAATACTTATTTGGGATAGGTTGGTTGGTCTCCAAAGATTAAAATGACATCTTTATGTTGAGGTCAAGGTATGGTATGTCTGACTATGACTGATCAGATCAGTATGAGCTCAGAAGGTTCTACCACATGTAAGACACAAATAATTCACTAAACAATTACAATGGAGACAAATCTAAATTTTAGTATCCCAAGTTTCTTTTGAACTACTGCATTTCTACTTTCATAGAGCAATCCCTCTTGAATGATTGAAAGTTCAACTCAGGAAAGTACCTCAGTGTTCAGTACTTTATCTCACCACATTATGGCTATAATCCCACTGCTGTCCAAACCTTCTATCTGATCATCCATAAATCTTTGAGAATAAGGTAGAACAGATACTGACTTTGCTCAACCAATGTGAATCAATTTCCAAAATAGACTTGAATCATAGCAACATATCATGTTACAGTTGACCTTTGATAATAAGGAAATTAGAAGACACTCTCAATTGCTTACTTCTTATGATGAAATAAAGGGACAACCCAAAGAATATTATAGGCACTTTAAGTACAAGTTTTCAATAACATTCAGGTATCCCTCATAAGAAATATAATACAGTTCCAGCTGAGCAAGCAAGCTACCCACCTCCAAATGAACTCATTGAAAATGTTGGGTTTTTTCTCCACCATGCATATTTTTATCAAGATTTCATTTTTTTTAAATGGAGAAACAAGAACTAAATAACAGAGACTAGGGATAGAGAGAATAGCCAAAAAAAGAAAAGGAAGATAAAAGGATCATTGAAACATTTTTAATGAACAAAAGAGAGCAGCAGAAGAAAGGTCAAAAAGAATGGCAAACAAACAAAATAGTTTTGAAAGTTATACAAAGTGTCCCAAAAGTCTGAGTGCATTTTAAAGTTTTAATAATTTCAGAAGTATAACCTTTACAAAACTGAAACGTTAAATATTTAAAATTTTATAATATTGGTATATTTCTTACTAAAATTCAACATAATCACTGTCTTATGTTATACATTGTTCTAGTTAATTTCAAAACTTTATAAGAACTATCACCAAATATTGCTGATGGGCTTTAAGGCTAATCCTAACCCTAAAAATCATCCAAAGAAAGAGAGTTTTTTCCTGGATAATTACAGTTTTGATGTGCTTCCACAAGAAAAGGTGAACTAGAAATAGATTAAGTATCCAAGGTGGCCAAGCAGGAGGACCTCATCTATTGATCTACCAGTTTGAGGAAGTGTCATCCAGAAATTCTCAGGAAAGAAAGCATAATGATAAAATTAAAATTAAAAATTTATTACTCAAAATTCACAATTATACTAAATAAATATAAAAACTCAAACTTCTAAATTGTTTTGCAATTGCATATAGCATTTCTATTTCTGAATTTATTAAAGTTTTAAAATGCACTAAAACTTCTAAGATACCATGTATGTTGAACTTTTAATTATATACTTTAAAGGAAAAGCAAGCTATATAGAAGAGAACTTCAATTTCATTTGCAGTTCTTTTTTTAGTCTATAATAGACACATATGTCCATTTGGTATATGTGTATGCATATGAGTATGAAAATACTCATTTTATTTGGTGTTTGCTTAACCCACAATAGTAGTATCATGATGCAGAGGATCAGTCACCAGTATCAAAGAATTGAAGCAATTGGGTTGGGAATGGACAATATAATTGAAGATATTTAGGATGAATTTATACAAAGAGGTAAAGTATTAGTAAATCTATTAAACTTAAGGGACATTCTGTTCTTGCAAACTCAGAGCAATAGATCTTATCATGTTAAGTGATCTACTGGAGAGGAGAGCAGATTTTGGTTCAGGAGCATGGGTGATAGTGATAAGCATATAGAGAGGCAAGGTGGGAACTATCAATAAAAAGCTGGTCTTGGGGCAGCTAGGTGACACAGTGGATAGAGCACTGGCCCTGGAGTCAGGAGTACCTGAGCTCAGACACTTAATAATTACCTAGCTGCATGGCCTTGGGCAAGCCACTTAACCCCATTTGCCTTGCAAAAACCTAAAAGTAAAAAAACTGGTCTTAGAATCAAGAAGTTCTGAACTGAAGTTCTACTTGCTGAAATAACTGTTTGACCCTGAAAAAGTCATTTAATTTCTTACTATTCTCAAGCATCTGTTTAAACTAAATTGCAAAGCAGATGATACCAGTCTATATTGGCAGAAGGAGGTTCCTCATAGGGAGTTCAGAATAATAATAAAAATCATGTGTTGAACTTTGGACTTCCAGCCAAGATGGCAGAGAGAAGACAGGTACTATGTTAAGTGCTCCTTTTCCCCCCTCAGAAACAACATGAAAGAAACCTCTTATCAGAAATCTGATTGACAAAACCCTGAAAGAGAATCTAGGAGAAGAACACCTACAAAGAAGGTCTATCTCAGGGGACCATGAGTGGACTGGGAGATGAGAGCTGAGGGTCATCACAGGGACAGCAGCTGGGGGAAGCTAGAGGGCCAGCCTCAACCATAGAGACTTTGGTGAGTGGCGGGTATAAGTTCAAACTTTAGCTGCAGAGTCTTTGGCCAGGGTGGAGAGAAGCTATGGGAGGGTGAATTCTAGCACAGAGTTTCAGAGCTCATCTGGAGAACAACCAGCTGGGCTGAGGACCTGAGTTCCATATTTTCAGTGAAGCCCTTTGCCCAAAACAAACAACAAACAACCCCCCACCCCCCTCAGGCTAAGGCATGGTCAACAGAGTTCACTCAACAGAGATTAACTCCTTCCTCTGGGGCCCAGCCCAATGTTCAAAATCAACACAGACCCTGATGCTGAGGGCAGCAAACACTCCAGAGAGAGAGCAACTAGTGCCCCATACTGGCTGTGCCTTGAAATTCCTAAGCCAAGTGAACAAAACTTCTAGGATCTTCAAAAGCAAATATCGGAGAGCCAGCCCCCCCAACACAAGATCCTAGGAAGATGAAGAAAGGCCACAAAAAGGGGGGTCCAAGGAGAAATACTTTTAAGAAACAGATTATAACCCAGAGAGATCTAGCACAGTTGAGGAGAATATGAATTGGTCTCCAGCCCAGAAAGACTATCTTGAAGAAATCAGGAAGGAGTTTAAGAATCAATTGGAAAACTTTGGAAAAGAAACTCAAGAGGAAATTAACATCTTGTAACAAGAAAACAAATCCATGGAAAAATCCAATTGAACAAATACAAAATGAGAATAATTCTCTCAGCTCTTCAATGGGGCAAATGGAAAAAAGAAAATTATTCTCTCAAATCCTCAAATGGGCAAGTGCAAAAAGATTTGACTCTCTCAAAACTACACTTGGGCAAATGGAAAACTCCTTGGGGGCAGCTAGGTGGTGAAGTAGATAGAGCATGGACCCTGGAGTCAGGAGTACCTGAGTTCAAATATGGCCTCAGGCACTTAATAATTACCTAGCTGTGTGGCCTTGGGCAAACCACTTAACCCTGTTTGCCTTACAAAAACCTAAAAACCCATTTGCCTTGCAAAATCCTAAAAAAAAAAACAAATAATAGAAAACTCCTTCAAAAAATACAATTGGCAACAAGTTGCAAAAGATAAATGAAGAAAATCTTCTGCTCTAAAAAAAAGAATGGAATCAGCAGAAACTAATGGCTTCATTAGACAACAAGATTGTGTTAAACAAAACCAAAAGATTGAAAAAATAGAAGAAAATGTAAAATACCTCATCAGCAAAACCACTGGCCTTGAGAACAGATCAAGAAGGGACAACCGGAAAATTATAGGCCTTCCTGAAAACATTGAAGAAACAAAAATGCCTAGACTTCATATTACAGGATTTAGTGAAGGAAAATTGCCCTGCTATCATGGAACCAGAGGGCAAAATAATTATTGAGAGAATACATCCATCCCCTCCAGAAAGAGATCCTAAATTGAAAATGCCAAGGAATGTTGTGGCTAAATTCCAGAACTATCAGATAAATGAAAAAAATCCTGCAAGCAGCCAGAAAGAAAAAAAATAAATGCCAAGGAGCCACAGTAAGGATTACTCAGAACCTGACTGCAGCAATATTAAGAGATTGAAGGGCCTGGAATGAGATATTCTGAAGAGCAAGGGAGCCTGGAATGCAGCCAAGAATCTACTACCCAGAAAAGCTGAGCCTTCTCTTCCAGGGGAAAAGATGGACATTTAATGAAATGGGAGGCTTCAAATATTTCATGATGAAAAGGCCAGAGTTAAATAGAAAACTTGGACATCAAACAAGAGGCTCTAGAGACACATGAAAAGGCTAAAAAAAAGAGTAAAGGAAAAAAACTGCTATCCAATAAAATGAAATTGGCTATATACCCACTTGGGAGAGTATCATAACTCTTGAGAATTGTAACTCTATTAGAGAGAATACACTTAGCCAGAAGTGATGAACACTTATGACTATCCTGTGACTCAGATAGACTGATTAAAAATAATACCTGATTAAAAAGGGGGTCAGTAAGGAGATGGGAGGATGGAGGAGACTGAATGGGGTAAATCACATTACATCAAGAAGTACAAAAGATCTATTGTAATTGAGGGGAAGAAGGGAGGAGATGAGAACCACCTGAATCTTCATCTCATCAGACTTGGCTTAAAGTTAACACTCAGTTAAGTTAAGAAACTTATCTTAACCTTTCAAGCATTAAAAGGGGAAAGGGGAGTGGGGATAGGAGGGGGAGAAAAAGGGGAACTAACAAAAGGAAGGGAAGAAGGGGAAAAGTGAAAGGGGAAAGAAACAGAAGGGGGTTAATATAAGAGGGCAAACACACTGAAGGTGGCAGTATTAAGAAACAAAACACTGGGGAATATGGGTAAAAGGGAAAAAATAAAAACAGAAGGAAGATAGCATGGAGGGCAATAAAGAGTCAGTAATTATAACTTTGAATGTGAATGGGATAAATTCTCCCTTAAAATGTAAATGAATAGCATAGTGGATTAAAAGCTAGAATCCTACAATATGCTGCTGGCAAGAAACTCATTTGAAGCAGAGAGATACATATAGAGTAAAGGTAAAAGGTTGGAACAAAATGTATTTTGCTTCAAGTGTAGTGAAAAAAGCAGGGGTAGCAATCTTTATCTCAGACAAAGCAGCTGCAAAAATTGATAGTGTTAAAAGAGATAAGGAAGGAAACCATAGTCTCCTAAAAGGTACCATAGACGATAAAGTAATTTCAGTACTAAACATGTATGCACCCAATGGTACAGCATCCAAATTCTTAGAGGAGAAGTTGAAAGAGCTACAGGAAGACATAGACAGCAAAACGCTACTAGTGGGAGACCTCAACTTCCAGCTCTCAGATTTAGATAAATCTAATCATGAAATAAACAAGAAGGAAGTTAAGGAGGTAAATAGATTGTTAGAAAACCTAGATATGATAGCCCTATGGAGGAAACTGAATGGGGATAGAAAGGAATATACTTTTTTTTTTCCTGCAGGGCATGACACTTAAACAAAAATTGACCATGTACCAGGGCATTAAAAACCTAATGATCAATTAGAGAAAGGCAGAAATAGTGAATACATCTTTCTCAGATCATAATGCAATAAAAATCATATGCAATACTGGGCCAGGGAAATATAAACCCAGAACTAATTGGAACCTGAATAACCTCATTTTAAAGAATGAGTGGATCAGGCAACAAATTATAGAAAGAATTAATTATTTCATCCTAGATAATGACAATAATGAAACAATATACCAAAACCTATGGGAGACACTCAAGGTGGTTGTCAGGGGATAAGTTATATCTTTAAATGCTTACATGAATAAGTTAGAGAAAGAAGAAATCAATGAACTAAATATGCAACTAAAAGAATTAGAGAAAAAACAAATTTAAAACCCCCAATTAAATACCAAATCAGAAATTCTAAAAATTAAAGGAGAAATTAATAAAATCAAAAGCAAGAAAACTATTGAAGTAATAAATTTAAAAAACCAAGAACTGGTTTTATAAAAAGAACCAATAAAATTGCTAAACTTCTGGTACATTTGATTAAAAAAAAGAAAGAAGAAAAACCAAATTGCTAGTATCATAAATGAAAAAGGTGAACTCACCACCAGTGAGGAGGAAATTAAAGTAATAATTCAGAATTATTTTGCCCAACTCTATGCCAATAAATTTGACAATCTAAGTTAAATGTACAGATATTTACAAAAATATAAGTTGCTCAGGTTAAACGAAGAGGAAATTAAAAACCTAAATAGTCTATCTCAGAAAAAGAAACTCAACAAGCCATTATTGAACTCCCTAAGAAAAAATCTCCAGGTCCAGATGGATTCACAAGTGAATTCTATCAAACATTTAAAGAACAATTGGTTCCAATTCTATATAAACTCTTGGGAAAAATAGGGGAAGATGGAACTCTACCTAACACTTTCTATGACACCAATATGGTCCTGATACCTAAACCAGAAAGAGTTAAAACAGAGAAAGAAAATTAGAGACCTATTTCCCTGATGAATGTAGATACAAAAATCTTAAATGAAATCTTAGCAAACGACTACAAAGTCATCACTAGGATAATACAATATGATCAATATGATCAATGCCCAGGAAGGCAGGGTTGGTTCAATATTAGGAAAACTTTTAATATAATTAATTATATCACTAACATGCCTATCAGAAATCATATGATCATATCAGTAGATACTGAAAAAGCTTTTGACAAAATACAGCACCCATTCCTACTAAAAACACTAGAGAGTGTAGGAATAAATGGATTGTTCCTTAGAATAATAAGCAGCATCTATCTGAAACCATCAACAAGCATTATATGCAACAGGAATAGGCTAGAAGCATTCCCAAAAAGATCAGGGGTGAAACAAGGATGCCCATTATCACCACTACTATTCAGTATTGTATTAGAAATGTTAGCTTCAGCGATAAGAGAAGAAAAAGAAATTGAAGGAATTAGAATTGGGAAGAAAGAGACAAAACTCTCACTCTTTGCAGATGACAAAAAAATCATCTAAAAAACTACTAAAAATAATTAGCAACTTTAGCAAAGTAGCAGGATATAAAATAAACCCTCATAAATTCTCAGCATTTCTATATATGACTAGCAAGATACAGCAGAAAGAGCTAGAAAGAGAAATCCCATTCAAAGTAACCTCAGACAATTTAAAGTACCTGGGAGTCTACCTGCCAAGGCAGACTCAAAAACATTTTGAAAAAAATTACAAAATACTTCTCACACAAATAAAATCAGATTTAAATAACTGGGCAAACATCAACTGTGCATGGATAAGCCAAACTAATATAATAAAAATGACAATTCTACCAAATCTGAACAACTTGTTTAGTGACCTACCAATCAAAATTCCAAAAAATGACTTTAATGAGTTAGGAAAAGTTGTAAGTAAACTTATATAGAGAAATAAAAAGTCAAGAATTTCCATGGTTTAATGAAAAAAAAGTGCAAAAGAAAGTGACTTAGCCTTACTAGATTTAAAATTATATTATAAAGCATCAGTCATCAAAACTGTCTGGTATTGGCTAAAAAATAGAGTGATGGATCAGTGGAACAGACTAGGTGCAATAGCAGGAAATGATTATAGTAATCTGCTGTTTGATAAATCCAAAGAGTCCAGCTACTGGGACAAAAACTCTCTCTTTGATAAAAACTGCTGGGAAAATAGGAAGTTAGTATGGAAGAAACTTAGTTTAGACCAACACTTCACACCCTATACCAAGATAAGATCAAAATGGATACAGGATCTAGACATAAAAACAGCAATTTTATAAGCAAGCTTGAAGATCAAGGAGTAGTTTACCTGTCAGATCTATGGAAAGGGAAGCAATTTATGACCAAGGAAGAGATGGAGAACATCATTAAAAACAAACTAGATCATTTTGATTACATTAAGTTAAAAAGCTTTTCCACAGATAAAGCCACTGTAACCAAGATCAAAAGAAATGTAGTAAATTAGAAAACTATTTTTGCTACTAGTATTTCTGACAAAGGACTCATTTCTAAAATATACAGAGAACTGAGTCAAATTTTTAAAAAGACAAGCCATTCCCCAACTGACAAATGGTCAAAGGTTATGCAAAGGTAATTTATAGATGAGGAAATCAAAGCAATCTATATTCATATGAAATTTGCTCCAAATCATTACTTATTAGAAAAATGCAAATCAAAGCATCTCTGAGATACCACATCACACCTCTCAGACTGGCCAATATGATCAGAAAGGACAATGATAAATGTTGGAATGGATGTAGGAAATCTGGGACACTAATACATTGTTGGTGTAGCTGTGAACTCATCCAACCTTTCTGGAGAGTAATTTGGAATTATGCCCAAAGGGCAACAAAAATATGCATACCTTTTGACCCAGCAATACCACTACTGGATCTATACCCTGAAAAGATTATGGAAAAAGATAAAAACATCACTTGTATAAAATATTTATAGCAGCTCTGTTTGCGATGGCAAAAAATTGGAAATTGAGTGAATGTCCTTCAACTGGGGAATTGCTTAGCAAACTGTGGTATATGTATGTCATGGAACACTATTGTTCTATTGGAAACCAGGAGGGATGGGATTTCAGGGAAGCCTGGAGGGATTTGCATGAACTGATTCTGAGTGAGATGAGCAGAACCAAGAAAACATTGTATACCCTAACAGCAACATAGGGGTGATGATCAACCTTGATGGATTTGCTCATTCCATCAGTGCAACAACCAGGAATAATTTTGGGCTATCTGCAATGGAGGATACCATCTGTATACAGAGAAAGAATTGTGGAGTTTGAGCAAAGACTAAAGACTATTACCTTCAAATTAGAAAAAAAATTATCTTATTATGTAATTTGGCTATCTCATACTTTCTTTTTCTTCCTTATGGATATGATTTCTCTCTCATCACATTCAACTGAGATCAATGTATACCATGGAAACAATGTAAAGAGTAACAGAATGCCTTCTGGGGGGGGGGGTAGGGAAACAAGAGTGGGAGAAAAATTATAAAACTCAAAACAAATAAAATCTTTCTAAAAATATCATATGTCCTATCCAAAGGAATATTATGGAATCTCCATATTATGGAATCTCCATTTTTTTTTGGAGACATATGTTAGAAAAGGAACAGTTAGATAGCACAGGAGATAAAGGGCCAGACCTGAAGTCAGAAAAACTCATTTTCCTGAGTTCAAAGCTGGCATCAAACATGGTGTGTGTGACACTGAGCAAGTCACTTAACTCTATTAGTCTCTGTTCCTTATCTGTAAAATGAGCTGGAGAAGAAAATGACAAACCATTCCAGTATCTTTGTTTTAGGGATTTTTTTTATGTTTTTTTGCAAGGCTATTGGGTTAGGGTTAAGTGGTTTGCCCAAGGCCACACAGCTAGGTAATTATTAAATGTCTGAGGCCAGATTTGAACTTAGGTACTCCTGACTCCAGGGCTGGTGCTCTATCCACTGCGTCACTTAGCTGCCCCCCCATTCCGGTATCTTGACAAGAAAACCCCATAGGGAGTCACAAAGAATCAGACACAGTTGAAATGATATAACAACAATAGTATAGCAGAAAAGTATAGGATTTAGATTCAAGAAGAACTGTATTTGAATACCAACTTTGCCATTTGCTACTTGTGTAATCTTGGGTAATTAATTTAATCTTTCTCAACTTCATATTCCTCATTTGTTTAATGGCTATAATTATCACTTACACTTAGTGGTAGGTTGGAACAAACACTTTTGAACTTTAATGAGCTCTAAAAATGTTATTAATTACTTTCAAGTACAAAGGGGGGCATCCCATGGAGAGAAAGTTAATGTGTTCATCTCTGAAGGACATCCTTGTTTTGAAACAATACAGCAAACCTTGAATAGTCCACTCCCAAGAAGGCCAAAGTTGGGGAGGAGTAGTTGACACTATGATAGAAGATCATCAGATATGATTTACCACTAATCCAGGAGGGATAATCCATTCTGCCCTCTTACTCTCTCTTGCTTTGACTCTATAGTTGGCATCATGTAGTTCTGGGGATTTCTATGAACAATGGAAAAAACATAACCTCAGTGCAACTATTAAAGTTTTAAGTGATTTTCTCCATTACTTTGGAGTGGGCATATAAAAAAGGAGCAAAAGTCAGACCTCCCCAAAATGACCCTAGGGTAGTTTCGATCTCAGAGGGATGCCTTTGTGGAAAGGGTAATGCACCTCAGTTTCCTAGACCCAGCAGTGGGTCTAATTAATAAACATAAGTGGAAAATACAAACAAAAGATAAATCTTATCATGGTATCTGCTAATGATACCTATAACCATTCATTTCTAATACTACCAAGCTCCTCACTATTATTTGAATCTTTCATAGCAGTAAACTTTCAGATCAAATATCCCAACAATGAAGTAGAAAATACTGAGTGGTAGTTTAAAATTCTTTTGCTCCAGTAATTTCTAAGACAACTCACAACCACTGAAATGGAATAAACTCTCTAGGGAGAAAAGAGATTAGATTTTTAATTACATACAAAATTCTGATTCCCAATGAATGCATGAATATACAAAATCAACAAATATCTATTAAGCACTGACTAGGTGTCAGACAATGTGCTAAGAGATGGAAATATGAATATAGGCAGAAAGAGAGTCTTTGTCCTCCAGGAACTTTCATTCTAATTAGGGAAGAAATATCAGGGGAAAGCTGCCCATCAAGGCAACATGGTGCTTTCATTATGACTTCATTATGGTAGGTCAATATCCAGTCTCAGTCTTTCAGGTCTTATCTTTAATGAGGATCAGATAATTAATTTATTTGATGGGAACTCAAAGATGATGATGTGGCAGTTATAATATCCAGACTCCTCTGGGATCATCTCACTAAAAAAGTTTAGCAAAAAAGGAGAGGAGGTAGCAAACACAGATGGGGCATAAAAGAGAAAATCCTGAAGTTCAGGAGCAAAATCAAGAGAAGAATGAAGACATGGATGGCCTTTGCATCCTCCTTAAAATGGAAGTTCTAGAAGGAATTAGCCAATCAGAAGAGATTGCAGGAGTGGAATGGACATCCAATGGACAGACAAGGTTTCTCTGATATGGTAAGAGGAAGACTTGAGAGTTAGGAAGGCAGCCTGGAGAAAAATGAAAGCAGGATGTGGTTTGTGTGTTTAAAGTGTTTGAAGTATTTTGTGTTTAAACTATTTGTTTTTATTCATTATATATGATGGATTTAAGAGGGATTATAGGTTGAATGGGAAGAAATCTTAGAGATCATCTAGTCCAACACTCCTACTCAAAGTAAGAGAAATAAAATTATTTGCCCAAAGTAATATGGTTACTATAGAAAAAAATGGGATTTGAACCCAGGTCTCATAGCTCTAAATCCAGAAGTCTTTCTAGGATACTTGTTTACCTTGCTTCAATTGGTATAATTATTAAGTAGACTCTACCTGTTAAAGTCTAGGAACAAAAATGGGTGGGGAGGAGAATAAATGTCAATCCCTGTCCCTAAAAAGCTTATAATATAGTAGGAAGATGAGATAATACACAAATATCTATACCACTAATCAGATCATGATTAAATTCATAGGACAACACATTTAAATAATACCAATTGAGAGGTTTTAGGAAAAAGGGGATTATTTGTTATTATTTGAAGGAATAAGCAGGCAGGAGTGAAAATTCAGGAAGATTTCATGGAAGGGGAAGAATAAATTTTGAACAGATAAAGATGGGGCTGGGAGGAGAGAGTGGAGAAGAGAGGAAAAGGGAAGAGGAGAAAAATCATTTGTTAAATATCTATTGTGTGTTAGACACTGATAGGTGTTATTATTATGGCCACATTTTACAGTTGGGAAAACTGAGGTAGAGAGAGAGTTTAAATGATGCCAAAATCACATAACTATTAAATTTCTGAGGTCAAATTTGAACTCATGTCTTCTTGATTCAAGATTCAGTGTTCTAACCATTTTGCCACCTCGCTGACTGAGTAAATTCCAGACAAGTAATGACATGAGCAAATGCACATTATTGAGAGGTCAGGACAAAAATCTGAGAGTAAGCCAATTTAGTTAGTAAGTACTGCGATTACATAAAAGAAAGCATCAAATAAGGGTAGACAAGGAAAATGACACCAGATTGCAGAAAGCTCTGAAAGCCAAAATATGGGTTTCACTAGCTGTTTTTTTAGGTTACTTTGGCAGTGGTATGAAAATTGAATTGAAGAAAGGAGACTCTGGAAGCAAGGTAGAAGGCTATTATAAGAGTTGTGGAAAGATGAAATGAGGACCTCAGATAAGAGAGTGTCAGCAAAAGTAAAAGTGAACTTGGCAACTGATGGATGTGCAGAATGAGGACATTGCAGAGGAATTAGAGCTAGAAGGAATAGTAAAAGGGTCTCTAGTCCAAACCCCTTATTTTACAAATTAAATTACTAAGGTTGAAGTAGGTTGTTACTTGCCCAAAAGTTACACAGATAATTAATAGAAGAGGTAGAATTCGGAAATATGCTCTTTTCCTCCAAATATAACATTATTTCTTCTTTGATTTTCAGCTGTCACATCACTGAATATTAAAGAGAATAAAGGACTCATACATGGGGAACATAAAAATCCAGTCACCAAGTTAAGTCTAAAGACATAGCCACAGAGTTGCAGAAAGGTGAATAGAAGAGAACTAAGGTGTAGTTAGATAAAAATAAATTGTTCTAAGTCACATAGCTGGTAAACGACAAAGTCAAGACTATAAATCTGAGTCTTGAGGCTTAAATCCAATATTCTTTTTTGCCACATCTAGTTGACAATCAGATTTGTCCAGTTGTGACTAAATCCCTGGAATTATAATCGAAACACGGTTAGGATTTACTTTGCAATATTGTTCCCAAAGCAGTGATTCTATTTGGTATTATAGTGGAAGAGGAAGTTAAATACAGGATGACAGTTTCATCACCAAAATTTTGGTCATTGTACACACACACACACACACACACACACACACACACACACACACACACACACACTTATCTGAATTTAGTTCTACATTATCTTGAATAACAAGAATATATTAAAGTAGGTCTGCCTACATTCATATTTGATAGGAATAGATCTTTTAAAGGGGTTCATAAAGCAAGAAACTATTAGTCACTATTATGACTAACCACATTTTTTTCACCATATAGAGGAGGGCAGGGAACCTTCTGCCTGCAGGCCATATTGGTCTGGTGTTGTCAAGGCAACTGCAGGCAAATTCAAAATTCAACAAATCTAGTGACTTTTTAGATATAAATTAATTAAAAATTTGACCAAATATAGTTGTCAAATATCCAATTTACAATTGGATACAAATATCCAAGTGGTCCTTGGAAGAAAAAAGGTTCCACACTCCTATTCTAGAGAATATAGGTGAGGGAGGGAAGCCCCAGCACCTATACACATGGGAAAAGGGAGAGGAAAAGGGAAGGGGGGGGGGGGGAAGAGGAAAATATCATAATACCTCTGTCTTTATCCTGGGTAGTAGAAATAATGATCTTTTCCTTTGGTCCCAACTTTTGAGAAGAGATGAAGTTTTTTGAATGTATGGACAGTTAGGAACATATGAGACTCTCACTGTTTTAACATCTCATTGCATTTTATATCATCTTATGCATTTAAGTATTTTCTAATCTATAAAATATAGTGGTGAAATAGGTGACCTTTGAATTCTTCCTTCCTCTAAATCTATTATTCCTGTAACAGATCATTTCCCAGGGTCATTAACTGGACCAGTTTCAGCAGCACTAGTAGCAGCATTTGAGCCATTCAGTGAGACATGGCCTTCCCAAGCTTACCAATTGACTCTCAGTATTTGGGTTTAAATCATGACAAGAACCCTGTAGTTTGGGGGTTTTTTTTAGCTTTCCTAAGTTTGGATTGAGAATTCAGAGACAGAAATAGAGCATTTTCAAAATAGGAAAACTCTCAGTAAGGAGTCCATTACTGCCAACACCACCTTATATTTATATAGAGCTGGTTTAAGTTTTACGAAATGCTGTACATAAATTACCTCATCAGACCTTTGCAGCAACCCTATTATGAAAAGGATATTTCCCCCCATTTTCCAAATGAGGAAATTAAACCTAAAACAGTATAAATGACTCCTTTTCTTCCTCTCACTGACCACATCAACTCCTATAGGCTCAGTTACTATGTCAATGCTTATAATTCTCAGATTTCTATATTCACATTTAGACCCTCTTCTGCATTTCAGAGTGACATCATAAAAAATAAAAATTATGATGGAAGGAATTTCAGCAACCATCTATTTAAATCTATATGCAAAAATTATCTTCACTATAGTATATTCAACAAATGGTTATTCAACCTCTGCTGGAAGATCTCTGTAAGGCTTAGGAGAAAGTTTCCTATGCTACCTCAATTAAACTAAAAACATCTATCTTAGATTTCTAAACTAAATCAATAAACAATTTCAATTAAATACAAACAAGTACTTCATCAATTTATGAGGAATAAAATACTTTAATTATTGGATAAAATCAGATGACCTCAAGCAGGCAACATGACTGACTTTTGACATACTTCTAGTCTTTTATGTAAAATTACTAGTCATTTTATAAAAGTATAGTACCACAGTGAAGCAATCAATCTTTTATTCCAAATTTTTAATTATTTATTTTTAACATTCTTTTTTTAAATTTTTGCGTACCAAATTCTCTTATCTCTTACACTCATTGAGAAGGCAAGAAATGTGATATCCGTTATACACACAAAATAATGAAAAATATTTCCATATTAGCAATTTTGCAAAAAAAGACCCGAAAAATAAAGTAAATAATAATGTTTCAATCTGAACTCAGAATTTCTCTGGAGATTGATAGTATTTTTTATAAGTTCTTTGGAATTGTTTTGGGTCATTGTATTAAGTCATTTACAGATCATTGTACTATTGTACAATTGCTGTTACTGTATACAATATTCTCTTGATTCTTCTGACTTCACTTTGCATGAGTTCTTATTAGTCTTCGCAGGTTTGTTTGAAACCATCCTCCTCATCATGTCTGATAGCCCAATAGTAATTTATCTCAATAATATTTGCTCAGCCATTCCTTAATTTGTGAGCATCCCTTCAATGTCAAATTCTTTGAAACCACAAAAAAGAATGCTATAAATATTTTTGTACATATAGATCCTTTTCCTTTTTCTTTAAAATCCTTGGGATGGGGGTGGCTAGGTGGCATAGTGGATAAAGCACCGGCCTTGGAGTCAGGAGTACCTGGGTTCAAATCCAGTCTCAGACACTTAATAATTATATATAACTGTGTGGCCTTGGGCAAGCCACTTAACTCCATTTGCCTTGCAAAAATATAAAAAAATAAAAAAATAAAAAAAACAAAGGTAAATAAAGAACTTGTCAGAATTTGTTTAAAAAAAATCTTTGGGATGTAGACCTAGTTCTGGTTTTGCTGGGTCAAAGGGTATATATAGTTTTGTTATGCTTATGATACAATTCTAAATTTTTCTCCAGAATGGTTTGCTCAGTTTCACAATTTCACCAACAGAGCATTAGTGTTCCAATGTTTCCCTCCAACATTTGTTGTTTTCCTTTTCTATCATGCTAGCCAATCTGGTGGGTATAAATTGATAGCTCAGAAATGTCTTACTCTGAATTTCTCTAATTAATAGTGATTTAGATCATTTTTAAATATGACTGTCAATGGCTTGGATATGCTCTAAAAACTATGTATAACCTTTGACCATTTATCTATTGGGCAATCACTCATTTTTATAAATTCAACTCAATTTTCTATATATTTGAGAAATGGGGTTTTTAGCAGAGGAATTTATTTTTAAAAATTTCCAGTTTCCCGTTTTCATTCTAGTCTTGGCTGCATTGGTTTTATTTGTGCAAAACTTTTTTAACTAGGTAAAGAAAATTATCCATTTTATTTCCCATAATCTTCTTTATCTCTTTTTTAATCATTAAAAATAAAGCTAGATAGGTCATCACCTATTCTTGATAAACTCACTGCTTAGTTTTTCAGTATTCAGCAACCATCCCTTTAATCCTTCTAGAATTTCCCCAGGATTCAGAGTCAATCATCTGTTAGGCATTTCAAACTGGATTTTTCATATGTATCTTAATTTAAATTTAACTAAAACATAGCTTATTATCTTTCTCTCCCAAACCAATTTTTCTTCATAATTTCCATATTTCTGTCAGAGAATTAGATTTTAGGGCATCTTGGTGGTGCAGTGAATGGACCTGGATCTAGCCTCTGATACTTGCTAGCTATGTTGCCATGAGCAAGTCATTTAATCTGATTTGCCTCAGTTTCCTCATTTGTAATGAGCTGGAGAAGAAAATGGAAAATGACTCCAGTATCTTCTGAAACAGAACAACAACTTAGTCATCCAGGTTTGCAAACTTGGTATATTCTTCAATTCCTCATTCTATCTCTCCCATCCATCCTCTTCTCCTTCACTCAGTTATCATACTAGTTTTAGCCTCTTATTAGTTATTACCTCAGTCTCTTGCTTTTCCTTTCTCAAATCTCTTCAGTCTAGACTCTGTATTGCTGCCAAAATGATTTTCCTAAACTGAAATTCTTACTGTGACTGAATATGTAACCCACTCCCCATTCAAACTCCAGTGAATCCCTATTACATTTAAAATAAAATATGCTTGTGTCTTTAGAGCATTTAAAGTTCTCAAAAACCTGGTTTCAAACTATCTCATCACTTTCTTTTGCATTAATCTCCTGCATACTATGTCTCAGTCAAATTGGTATTCCTACTATTCCTCATATAAGAAAGACTATTTCTATGTCTTTGAGTTATCTTTCCCCTCATGCCTGAAATATATCAATAGAATCTGTAGTTCCATTCAAAATGACATCACCAAAATATATATTATATTTATTGTGTGTTTACCTACTTATCAATCTGTTATCTCCTACAGTTGAATTATAAACTCCTTAAAGAGCTGGAATTTTTTCACTTTGCCTTTGTATATTCAGTTTCTGGCACAGAATGAATACTTATTGCCCAGGGGTAACACGGGTATTTAGTGTCTAAGGTGGGATTTGAACCCAGGTATTAAATTTGAATGATTAGCAGAATGATTGGATAAAAGCTTCATCAATAGTAATAGTAAGGTTATGGAGGGAAATAGAAAATGGAGTTTCTTAAATACTATGTACTATTACTGTTCACTTTTTCTACAATCTATGTTCTTCATAATAAAGAATGTCCAAGATTTTTCTCTTTCCAATTTCAGAGAATCATTAAATTGATTCAAAAATACTTTTGAAAGAACTTTGAAAGAAAACCTTTGTCTGGGATCATGCCAACCCTACCCCTACTTACAAATGAAATTCCTTTTGTATATTCATTTTCAAGATCTATGTATATTAAGAATCTCAAGATGGGAAGGGAAGTCAGAGGGAAGGGGGGAAAAAAGAAAATATGGGAAGAGTAAAAGAGAGGAGATGGAGGGAGAAATTAATTGGGCAAACCTGGGATTTATATAATCCTGAGAATTATGCAATACATTTGAAAAATATTTCTTCATTACGATTGGTTATTTTATACTAAAGTATGAATATACCAGACTGAAATGAATCATTTTAGTGAGTTTGAACACTGAAAAAAGAAATCTATTTTTATAATAAATTTTTAAAAAGCAAATTCTTGTCAGCACATTTCCTTTCAGTGCTGAATCATCCTTATCCTATTCCAGGACACCTACATATTCATAGATACCAGAAATTTCAACTTTACTCATTGTATGTATGATATTGTATTCTCTCTCCTATGCTAAAAATGCTCTCTAAAGTGACCAAAAAGAAGTGTAGTATTGACTCAATCAATACTATAGTGAGTAGCCATCCATCACTTTCCTTCCCTTTGGGACAAAACAAATCTTTAATCTACACACTAGATTCCTAAATTGACTTTCAACTACAGGGATCTCAAGGGATTTCATTTTTAATAAAACTATTTAACTTGGTGATGCTCAAAAGCTAGAGTAAAGCATCTGTTTCCAACAGTTGGTAAGTCTCCATACCTTAGAGAATAGATATTTATTATGTGTTTAATTCTTCAACAGTTCAGTCTTACTCAATTAGCACCAAAAGTGTTAATATAGGAATAAACCTCTTGGGTGGAAACAGCATTGGAATTGAAATCTTATATTTAGAACCAAGTTTTCAAAGGATAAAATTTTCACTTTTCTTCTTTAATTAATTTATAAAATACTCATGGAATAAAACAGGCACAAAATTTACATCTTAAAATCAGCTAACTATTGGCTAAATATTGTCATATTTCAGTTGTATGAGAAATTTAATGTTGTTTGATTTTTCTGTAGGTTAAAAATTGGTACAGGCACAGATGATGGAAGTCCCTTAAAGTATTACTATATTAGTTAGCCCAAATCTCTTTTAACTATTCCTACAATGATTGTCTTAAAGGAAGACTAAAATCAAATTGACCTAATATGACTAGAGATTACCTTTGACCAGTTTCATAAATTATTCAGATTTCTCTGCACAGCCATGCTTATCAATGATGCAAATGATTGGCCAATAATCCCGTAGTATCCTTGTTAGAAATTTAATATAACTCTCTCCCTAGTTCCAGAAAGAATCTGCAATCTAGATGTTTAATGAGTTTCAAATACTGATTATAATGAATTAATTAGATTCATCTATTGTATTAACAAATAAGTGGGCATTGGCTTAGTGCTTGGAGATTTTCATTGCCTCAGTATTTGTAATAATGTGACAATGAATGGGGATCACATTTTCCAAAGGACCATCTCCAGGTGGCAAAATACAAGTAAGTAAACAGTGGATTGAATCTAAGCACTAATCATCTTCAAAAGGCAATAAACCTGATTCAGTGGCTCAAAAGACCAATCTGGTTCAAAGCTAAGAAAAAAGTTATTCACTTAACAAGAATAAAGAACAATCTTGCTTCATTTTACATGGAAAGAGTCCACAGTCAGAATCAGAATAAGTTCCTTTTTACTTTACTTCCATTTTAGATATCAAAGAACTTGAATGAATCATTCCAGGTCTTATTCACTTAAATATTCTGATTAATTTATTCTCCTCAGTTATAACAGTCTTACCTCAAATGGTTGGAGATCTTTTATTCACTAAGACAACAAAAGTCAAAATAAAAATTAGTCCTTTTGATTACCTTATCAAAGGAAAGTGGTAATATGAATGAGTCCCTTTCTATTTTTTGTAGTCTTATTCTCTGATACAGGTATAACAGCAAAGCTCTATACCTGATTACAGTTAATAATTAATAAAATAGTTTAAGTTCTGACTATCAATAAGAACATATGTATGTAGATATATATGTGCATGCAAATGCACACATCTCATTGAATATGTTTCAGTGTTGCAACAAAACTATTTACCAATAGTAATTGTCTAAATTGTTATAAAGTTTCCTTTTGTGAAATATAATGCTTGTTTTGTTGTTAAATAATATGTATAATAACTAGATTTAGGAGAAAACTAGGGAATGGAAGGAAGTAGTTCCAGAAGTAGATCCAATTCTAAGAAACTTACTTTTCCCAGAAAAGAAATATGGTCCCTGATCATCTTACTCATCAAGGCTGCTACCTTTTCACCATGAATATAAGAATAGCACTTTATCAATCAGCAAACATTTATTAAGCACACACTCTTTGTTGGGCATTGTACTAGGTGCTAGAGATAAAAAAAAATAAAAAAGACCTGATTTTAAAAAACTTGAAAATGCATGTTAAGATGTTGTGAAACAATGTTTTTGACTTTAAGATAAGCCAATATATTTTATACTATAACAGAGGAAACCAATGCCCAATAACTTGCCTGTCTTCTTGCTTTTTATATTTCAAACTTGAGACATAATGCTTTTCTTACAACAGTGATACAAAGTCAAATAATATTCTCTATCTTATGAAATTTACTCACTAGATGTTTACTCCTTACTTTGAATGTCCACAATTTAGGAAGGAGATACTATTTTCACAACATAGGAAACTACCGATAAAGAAAACTCCAACAATGCAGATTACAACTCATTTACACTTAGTAGTTAACTCTTAGGACATCACCTGAGACTTATAGAGGTATAATCCTTAGTCAATGGCAAATACCAGGTCTTCCTGACTAAACACAGTAATCTTCACAGGCATTACATGCCTCTTTGCTTTGAATTTAACTTGAATAATTTCACACATCTATCCCCATAATTGTGACAGGCAATCAAGAAGCATATGCTTTATTGCTATGTGCTAATTCAAGATGATTGGTTATTGTCAACACATCTATTGCAAACAACAGATCTAGTTGCTTCTTTCTCTAGTGAGTCATCTTTAGTGTCATGACATCTGGAGCTATGCCAGATAATTAATGTGTTTTTTCTCTTATTATGCCATATAGTTCTATGATTCACATTTTACTGAACAAAAATGCCCTGTAACAAAACAAACAAACAAAAGCAACAACAAAAACCCTCTCCAGAATCCTGAAGGTACAAAGTTTTGATGTACAACATTGAGTTGAACTTTGGGCAAATCTCCCTAATTTTCCTAGATTCCAGTTCCCTGAAGTGTTGCCTGTTTACCAAGTTGGTACATTGGGAAATGGCATCATAGGGCATCAGCACATCGATGTTTATTTGGATTGATGAGTCTTTCTCAAGGAATTTATCTTCTGTCAGAGAACTGAATTTTATTAGTAAAGTCATTAAGACGAAGCACTTAGGCAGAACTGCAACAAAATAAGTGTCAGTGCACTTTAAAAAAATGTGAGAGGGATTTTTTTCTCCCTCTGGGTTTAACAAATCCAGCTGAAGGCTACAGAGTTAAATCCTATAAGAAAAAATACATTATTTTAAAACTTTTGCTTGTCTAAGAGAACCTGTTTATTCAAAGCTATATGTGATCAACATAGTGCTATGTTAACTAGTCAACTATCTATCCTCTCAAGCTTCCCCCCAACATACACACACACACACACACACACACACACACACACACAAAGATTCATGCCCTTTGTAGGATGGTACAATATTTACAGCAAAGCTTAGATTCTCTCAGGACCAAAACTCCTATCTAGGTCCTTCCACTACAACTTATAACTACTAAAAAAGTGTTTAAATAGTTATACATCAATATTATTGGCTATTAGCATTTGTTTTAATTTATTAACACTAACCTTTTACCCAGATCCTGCCCTTAAGGAACCTACAGTGTAATAGGTAAAATAAAGCACATATACAAGAAACCATAATACAAAATGTCACCATTTGTTATAGAAGGCATATGTATAGTATTTATGAGAATTCAGAGGAAGCTTTTAAGAGATCACTTCAGTGGAAGCAGTATGAATTACGAAAGCCTTCTTGAACAAAGTAGAAATTGAATTGGGCCTTTTGAAGGATGACAGAGAGAGAGAGAGAGAGAGAGAGAGAGAGAGAGAGAGAGAGAGAGAGAGAGAGAGAGAGAGACTGAAATAGGGAAAGGAAAAAAGAAACTGCAGAAACTGCTTTTTAAAATGCCAGAAAGACAGTTGGGGTACTGAGAGTACAGTTTAAAGTATCAAGAATTTCAGGGAGAGTTTAAGGTAAGCCTGGTAAATTAGATTGGAGTCAGAATACAGAGAAACGTGAGTACTAACCAAAGGAATTTATACCTCATACAACAGAGTAGTAGACAATAAGGATTTTTATAACTGAGAGATGTGATGAAAACTGTACCATGGGAAGATTAACTTGGTAACAACAATTGTGAAGGATATAAAGAGGATAAAGAGATTGATTTGAAAGTTATTGAAAAGGTGTAGGCAAGAAGTAATAATATGCTAAACTAGAAAGGTACTGAGTACCTGGAAAAGAAGGAAGAGATTCAAAGGACACCATGGAGGTAAAAACAATGGGATATGTTGATGACTTGCATGGTGGAGTGGGGAAAGAAGGACAATGCAAAAGAAGAAATTATGTCCAGTTTGGGTGATTGAAAGATTCATGCTTTTATTAACAAAAGAGAGAAATCAAAAATAATACATTGAGTTCAGAAGATAAGGGTAACAAGGAATATGTTGAGCTTAAGATGGTAGCTGATCATATTGGTGAATATGCCCAGTCAAGAACTGGAAATAAGGGTCTGAAGCTATATAAAAAATGTTTTAAAAAATGGCAAGATAACCTTTTATAGAAAAAAAAAACACTGACTCTGGTGCCAAAAGATCTGCGTTATACTATTACCTGAAGAAGTTACTTAACCTGAGGCTTAAACAGTGGTTCTAGACAAAGATAGTCTCTAATAATTTCTAATTCAAAATTCTATATACTCAAGTATATAGGTGACACTTCAGGCCATAGCCATGGATGGAATTACCAAAAAACATATGTATATATATATATATATATATATATATATATATATATATATAGAGAGAGAGAGAGAGAGAGAGAGAGAGAGAGAGAGAGAGAGAGAGAGAGACAAGATAAAAGATTTGAGTAGTGCAGATAGAGAGCAAAAGTCCAGGAGAATAACTGAGGAGTGCCAAGTAGACACTAAAGAGGAATAGTGAATTTAACTCAATTATCTTTATTCAGTCACCTTCTGACTATTTCTATTAGTCCTCACACAAACCAAGAGAACCAAATATTTTGATTAAAGTTTTGACCTGACCCACAGGTTGTAAGATCACTATTTTCCATTGAACTGGTCCTCCAACTGTCCCTACTATGCATTGTTATTTCTGGTTTAATATGATAAAAGAGAATGTGATATTCACTGAATAGCAATTGTAGAATATGTTTTTGTAACAAAAGTCAAATCCTGTTTCAAAAATTGTCTTTACAGAGAAAATCACTCATGACAACAAGATTTTCAAAACCTGATGAAGGACAATTATTTCAAGCATAAGCTAAAGAGTCTCTGATTTAATAGTGTGAATATTACCAATCACAGTCCCCAACAGGTCTTAGTTTACAAGTCTTCAGAAATAGAAAAAACTTATCTTCTGTGGGTTTTTAATGGCTTTTATTAATTTATCAATTGCTAATTTAATAATTTTACACAACCTCTCTAAAACCACACTTATAGACCTTTCTACCTACTAGTTTCTTAAAAAAAAGTTTGTACTTTCCTAAACAATTTTCAAGAACTTAAGGTTAGGGGCAGCTAGGTGGCACAAT
Source organism: Macrotis lagotis (assembly GCF_037893015.1). Lineage (NCBI taxonomy): Eukaryota > Metazoa > Chordata > Mammalia > Peramelemorphia > Peramelidae > Macrotis > Macrotis lagotis. The sequence goes on along the minus strand of NC_133662.1, from coordinate 98,967,706 downwards.
GGATATAGCATCAGACCTCAAGTTAGGAGGACCTGAGTTCAAATTTGACCTCATACACTTAATAATTACCTAGCTGTGTGACTTTGAGTAAGTCACTTTACCCCATTTTCTTGCCAAAACAAAAGACAACGAAAAAAAAAAGAACTTAAAGTTATTTTTATGCTATAATATGACATCTTGGAAAGTTTTCTGGGGAAGAGAGTATCTGGGCCTGTAAGTTTATAATTAAAGATAGTTCCATATCTGAAGATTCTTTCCACCAATACAGACAATAATGCACCTATAATATATAGTCTTAGAGATTTGCCTCTCTGAGAAATAAAATAACTTGCCCATGGTCCCAAAGTGAGGACTTGTATAAAAGAAGTAAGACTTGAACCTGGATTTTCCTTATTGTAAAACTGGCCTTCTATCTACGGTGTCTCTCTTCAAATGCTACAAATGACCATAAAATTCAGAAATCAAAAATAATAGACAATTCTTTCTTATCTATTTTGCAGTTGTTGAGTCATTTCAGTCATGACCAATTCTTTGGGGTTTTCTTGACAAAAATACTGGAATAGTTCATCATTTTCTTTTCTATCTCATTTTACAAATGAGGAACTTGGGCAAATAGGCTAAGTGACTTGGTCTGGGTCATATAGCTCTAAGTGTATGAGGTCATATTTGAACTCATGAAGATAGTTTTCCTGATTCAAGCCTAGGACTCTATTCACTGAACAACCTAACTACTCATCCATTAGTCAGACTATAAGCCACTATATATCAATGATTCTAGTAATTCAGTGACAAGGATTGTGGAAATATTCATATAACTAGATATAGAGAAGTAAACATAGGACAGTAGAAATATAAGCAAACTTGGAAGACACTTTTAAGTGTCAAATGACACTGACCAGAATGATTCAAACTTTTTACCTATATTAGCAAATATTTAGTTCTGACTTTTTAAAAACTAATCTTTTTATCATAGATTGGCTCTAAAAAGCATTCACTAGAAACAATCAATTTTGACTTAGATTTGTATAGCTCTTACAAATGTTTCGACCCATAAATTTAGCATACTTTGCATAAAAAATGTTTCAGAATCACAATTTGGCATGACATGCTTACAAAGCTTAATTGCCATCTTGTAAGCACTGAGGTACTTTTCTCTACTGGGAGCTATAGAATTCATGCTGTTTTATTGATTGGTACTATTTCAGTGTTAATTCAATCAAATACACATCTTTTTATTAAGGACCTACTATATGCAGAACACAAAGCTCCTCTTTCATTTAAATAGCACTGTGAAATGGTCATCCTCCTCTAAAAAGCAATGTGTTTACACTACAAGTATCACCAAAAAAATTTAAGCAGTAATGAATATTTATCCACTCAGATGTTTACAGGTAAAGTAAAATTAATAATAAAAATAGAAAAAATGTTTCATTTTCAACAGCAACAAGGATTGAATATGGGAGGTTAAGAATTATGGAAAACACTGATTTCAAGCTTCAGTATCATAAATAAAAACAGCCATTAAACATTAAAAGAAAAAATAATTTTTCATTAAAGAGAAGTGGCTAGACATCTGGACTCAGAGTCAAAAAGAGTTGGGTTCAAGTTCTTCTTCTGGGTATGTGACCTTGGACAATTCAATTAATCTCTGAATCCCAGGCAAATATCTAAGACTACAAACTGCAGAAAAACTGCCATTCTGCAGAAGGTAAACACCATTTCCCACTGACACTTTGCTATACCAATAAATTCACAGATATAAATTTTAAAATCATTAATTCATTCAACATTTATTTATTGACTACCTGATAGACAAAGCATTATGCCAGGTTCTATGATGATATAAAAAATGAATATGATTTGCTTCTTGCTTCCAAAGATTGAATAAAGAAGATGGCATAGCCAAGTAACTACAATACAAGATAGGATATGCAAGTTCAATGAGAGAAGGGAAAGCAAGGATTACATAGTTCAGGCTGGTGAAATAGAGAAACTACTGGGCTAGCTCTCAAGAAGATGTGCTTCCAGTTTTTATTCTGCTACTTGCTAACTGTGTGACTCTGGGCAAGTAACTTAACTTGCAAGTGCTTCAAGCACTTTCCTGTAAAGTATAGACAGGTTGTATTTTGAATTGGTAAATGACCTTTCTATACAGGATAATTCCTCAACAAAGACAAAATCCCAGATGCTTTAAGTATTTCAATGTGTAGTTCTGAGAGAGAGAGATTAATTCTCTCTAGGGAAATCAGAGACAACTTTATGGAGTCAGTGACATTTGAGCAAGGACTTGAAGGATTGGTAGGAATTAAGCAAAGTTGGTAGGGAGAACATTTTAGATAGAAGAAACTGTCAAGCACAGAGATCCAGCCTCTTCTGCAGATTCCATCAAGAAATGTTTCAAAAAGGCATTTACCTTGTGAACATTTAACCCCAATTCCAAAATTAAAACTGAGAACAAGAACAAAATGAAATCAAAATTTTAGACTTGGTATAACTAGAAGTATAAAGTGTTCTAAGCTAAGCTAAGAAGTAAATGAATTCCATCATAGTGAAATATAGATTTGTAAATTGTCTTTTTGATTAATTCCATATAATAGAATTCCATTCCAATAGTATTCCAGAAAGTTTTATAGTTCAGGATATGGCATTCTTTCACTCTTTCCATCAAATAACATTACAGTGGGATATAATAAAAGTCATCTGAAGTTTTAAGATGAAGAAAAAGCAAAGGTAGAATGGTTCAATATAGATAAAGGATCTATGGTTCAAATATAGACATTGATGCTTATTAACTGGGAACTTTTTCAAATAATTTCACTTGATCATAAGATCAGAGTTCTAAAGCTAGAAAGGATGTCAATAGCCATTTTAGTCCTTCTTCATTTTTCATATGAGGTTAAGCTATGGAGTTTAATGTTTTGACCAAATTCAAATGGTATTAAAGAAAGGATTTGAACTCAGGTCATTTGACTTCAGAGACAATTCTCTTCCCACAGTACCTTTCTTACTTCCTTGGACCTCAGTTTTCTTATCTATTAAATGAGAGAGCTGAACTAATTGGTCTCTGTGGTCCCTTCCAGATAGAGAATTATAATCACAGAAAAGTATGTTTAGTGGGAGAATGACTTTCAGAAGACTGTAGTCAGATGTTTCTCAGTTCTGCATATTAATATTAGACTTTTAGAAGCATACTCACTGAAAGTTTAGAGGTTATTCTAAGTAATTTATGCATGAATGCTCCTCATCTTTCTATTTCATTGATTAGGAGCACACCAACTAATAAGAGAGCTTTTTTTTTTTTGAAAAGTAGGAATATTATTAGGATCTTATTGAAGATTGCAGTTTTGCAGCATGGTCCCTTCTGATGAGTCAGGTGGCTAGTTTGAGCTGGGGGGAAGGGAAGTGAATGATGGACAGATGATAGACTAATATGACCAGTGAATCTGGAAAGGGGAGGTAAAGAATGTGCTGACATTCTGACTTTGTGGACACAAATAGCTGTGGAGTCAGCTATATCCACACAAAAAGGAGCTGATGCTTCCTGTTTTTCCTAGCTGCCCCTCACATACAACCACAATCACCTCCCATTAGGTAGCCTACTTCTCTGTCCTCAAAACATGTCTCCTCAACAAAGCTTTCTGATGTAGATTCAGTCTGACCTGAATTCTTGCTTATTTTTGAAGTCTTAAAACATCATTTACTAGATGTAATTCAAATCACTTGGAGATGATGGCACTCCAACAACAGGGATTCTTATTCAGGCTTTGGCAGTTTTTGCTGAATATTTTTCACAAATGGGAGTTAGCAATTCAGTTGAGCTGAGAAACAAACAGTGGTAGAGATACATTGGCACTTTGCTTCACTTATTAAGGAATTCTTCATTTGAGTCAGTACACATGAATATGAAAAAGATCTACTAATATTAATTTAGGAAACTCCTAGTATAGTAACTCCTTCCAACAATACAGATCACAGTCCATTTATTACTTAGTAAATAAGGGCTAGTAAGTTACCAGAATCACATACAGGTTATGACTTGCCATACAGCTAGTAAGGGTCAGATTTTAATCTATGTTGGTCTTCCTCTTTCCAAGTTAAGTACCCTATCTATTCTGCCATACTTCCTTTATGCATCCAGTGGGTCCAATTAAATGGAGGTTCAGAAGAAAGTTATTGGCTTAGAAATAAGAATCTCCTCTCTGATATATCTATAATGGGAAAAATATATGTACAGACCTAGTTAGTTATGAATAACAAGTATTTCCTTCTATTAATAATTATGTTATGGGGTGGGGAGAAAGAGAAACAGTTCTTTCTGCTCTCTCACACTGACATCTCAAGGGGGGAAATGTGTTAACTATACATATAAATTCTGCTTCAAAGGAGGGTTAGCTTTCGAGAACACTGAATATTGTTTGGAAAAAGCTAAGATATATTCTTATCATGTATATTCTATTACTGCTTCTATTTGTCAGGATCAGATAGATTGTTTCATTACTAAAGCAATTTAGGAAACATGTTTTCGGTTTGGGAATGAGGAGTATAATCTATTATATATTTTAACTGGAGATGAGAAGAGTACTACTCCAGAAATCAGAAACAATTCTCAAGACAAGCTGGCACAATGTAGATGGAAGCAATCTCACTTAATTTGGCTACATTCCTTTTCTGTGTCCATTTTTGAGCAGGAGACAGTATCTTACACACACACACACACACACACACACACACGGGGAAGGGAAAAAAGAAGGACATGAACACTAATTTGGAAAAATTTGTGAATGCAAGATATTCAAATCTTTACTGTTTAAAAAAAATTCCATTCTATCTTCAAACTTCAGATTATGTAGGGAACATTCCTATGTTGAAAAATGAAAGTTACATGGAGAAAGAAAAATTTATACTCCTCAGGGTTTTTCAATATTGTTGAAGCCGGGGGAGAGGAGAGTTTGATCTCTGGCTATGTTTTCTTATAAGCCCTTACATTTTATGGTCTTGCTCTCACCATGGCTACCATTACCTGAAGAGATAAGCACAAATAAAGTTGGTGTGTCCTAGGTGTCTTCATATACACAGTGAGCAAATATGCATGCAGAGTCAAGACTATACACCTTATTTTCCAAAGGATGGAAAAATAAAGCAGATAGTTTCACTAATTGCAAAGTAAAATTAGATGTGCTGGCTAAAACCAATTCTGCCCAGAGGACTATTTTAAAATTTTTCAAACATCAAGGAAAGTCTGGTCCTTGAACCAGACTTCCTCACACAGGCTAGTGTAATGTCAATAAATGCACTTCTAACCTAAACAAAAAATTTCCAAACATCAAACCTCTGTCTTGAAGATTTATTTTATAACAATGTATTTAGCCTAGTGTAGATTAAACAGCATCCTAACCTTTTTATCCTGCATTAAGTTGTTGATATTTTTTTCCTCTTCTAAAAGGACAATCATGTCCTCAAGACACACCTAGTTCAGAGGACTAAAGGTTCAAATTGTTGATAGCCACTTCCTCTTCACCTGAAAGCAGTCACAGGAACACCAGGGCTATTCTAAAGCTTGACTAGTAAATTGTGTTGGGTAACTCAAACAAGGGAACCTTCCTTAGCTGAATCACCTCAGAAATTTCCTCAATTTTCCTCAATGTCCTTTTCAAATATTCTTCTAAAATATCTGAGTAAATTCCCTTGCTAAATACTGCATGACCTACAAGTGCCTCATTTTGTTTCAGTATTGTACCAAAACTATCAGAAGACTAGCCTGAGTCAGACTCAACCAAGAATGACTGGAGCAACCTCTCTGGGTCTCAGTTTCCATATCTGTAAAAATAATGAAATTGAATTAAATTACTTTATTCCCATTATCTCCATCTGGTAAATGTCAATTAGATGAGCACCAAGCAGAATGACAATCATAGATAGATCCATGAATGCTTATCCTTGACTTTATAGCCAACTACTACTCTCATAACTTCATAGTTCTTGAAGTGGAAGCAGTCAAATCATTGTCATTGCTCCTAGAAAGGGTGTGTCATTTGACTCCTCTAAGGTTCTACTCAATATCCCTTTAACTTCTCCAAACAAAATAGACCTCCTTGACCACCAGTCTCATTTATGTGGTTTATGTCTCCTACTAGTGTGTAAACTCCTTGAAGGAAGGGATTACCTTTGTTTTCATGTTTGTATTCCTAACACTTGGCTTGGTAAGTAATGCTTCTTAAATTCATTTTCATCCATCCATTCATTCATTATCAAAACTAAGAAGTAAAGAAGAAACAAGCCAGGTAAGAAAGGAAGGAAAGAAGGCAGAAAAAAACAGGAAAGAAAAGGAAAAGGAATAGGAAGAAGAGAAAAAAGAGGAATCATGGGACAAACAAAAAATGGAAATAGAGAAAACGATTTCATACATGTTCATTGCTGAGAACACAGACAAAATCAGGTAACCTCACATAGTTCACTTAGATGTAAAGTTATCTTTAAGAGAACTTCCTCTAAATCTCCAGGAGCTAAAAGATGCCCCCCAGACATAGCTACGGTACAAATACAGAGAGCATCCATAGAAACATAATGACATTTTTAGATACTGAAGAATGTTGTGTCTCTAGACTGCAGGCATCCCAAAAAAGACCATGTTCTATTGAGTCTGTGAGAGGTCCTCGGGAATAGTTGAGATTGTTACAAATCATAGAGAAGCTCTCTACAGTGATAGTGACATAAAAGAGACCTTTTTGCAATGTGAGTTGTCCTGGACTTCCCTCATTAGACCCTGCCACTCCCTTTCCAGGTATCAGATCCAGGAAGTTCTGAATGCTATGGTATCATGAAGAGCAAAACTGAAAAACACATAGTACTGAATAATTGCCATATTAATTTAAGAACTATAGTAAATACCATTTATATTATCTATACCTATGGAATGTTTGCCATGGCAAAAAAAATAAATGAAGGAGAACAGATATTATTTCTAATAAAATGGAATGGTAAGATTTTAACCTTACTGTACTATTAAAGTCATAATTCAAGAGATAGAAAGCTGTTATTTCCCCCAGATTTCAGGCCAGCTCCCCAACGAAGATAAAAGCATCGGCTATATTGAGAAACTCTTTTGTGAAAGAAGGTGCTAAGTTCCCAATTACATCGCAGATCAAATTCAATAGTCACTCACCATAGAAAATGACATATATTTGGGGAGCAAGAGTCAGCCACCTGCCTGGCACATAGAGGGAGAGCTAAAAATCTGTCTGATATTCTGTGACAATTTAAGTTTTGATAAAAAAAATGATGGGAAAGATTAATATACAGCAGGGTTACATGTTCATAGTTAAAATTAAGGGCTTTAAATTTCTTTTTTTCCCAACTGTCTCTTAACTGAATACCAAAAAGAAATTCCTTTTTTACCTGCAAAGATAGTTTTAGTTTTAGAGTCATAAGGGAAGAAAAATTCAACTTTCAAACAATTTTATAAAATGATTTTATATTTTTGGAGAAGGGAAGATTGTGCATATTTCTAACTTTTATATAACATAATTATCTTTTTTAACCACATTATGAGTCTCCAGGGTCTAAGTGTTAAAAGGTTATATTGATGAATATTTAAGAGCTCTAGTCATTAAATATTTCCTTGTGAAATTTCTCAAACCTGAAAATGGAAGCAAAGAGACTTAATGGTAAAGGAAACCAATGGCTGGTCAACCTGAAAGGGATGGAAGAGTAAATATTTAAGGGGAACTCATTACAAAAGGAATTGTAACTAGCTTGGGACTAATGAGATTTTGCATTCACTGTTAGTTACAAAAGGAAGCAAGTTTCCTCCACTCAAAAAAATCTTACCACCCCTGTATCTCTTCAAGCTATTATCCTTTAATTGTTCCCATTCTTAGAAAAGCCTGTCTGCACTAATTGCCCCGGATTTCTCACCTTCTCCTAAAGCTAATTTCTCAACAGCTTGCAATATGATCCTATCAGATTGGTCAGGTTGTTCTTTCCAAGATTTATTAATGTTATGTCTAAATGTAATAGTGTCATCTAAATTACTAGATCTGATGGATTCTTTTTCATCTTCAGCCTCTTTAACCTCTACCCCATCAGCCTAGATATTCTCTCCCCACTTATCTTACTCTAACAGTTCTCTCCTGAGCCTCCTCCTACCTCTGTGAACACTTTGCTCAATCTTCTTTACTGGATTATTCATCTTCTTAACCATTCAGTGTCTCCTAATTATGTTAATTCCAGGCATACATCTCCTTTAATATGTTCTCTGATCACACATTTTCCCTACATATGTGTCCTTTATGAATAGGCCTACATATTCTGAGACTACACATTCTTTGTATATTTGCCCTCCACAGTTGACAGTGTTGTCAACTGTGGAAGAGTAGGCTCCTCATATACTTTATAAAAATAAAGTAATACATAAAGTAATTATTTGCTATGTCATTTTATTAAATATTTTTGCTTTGAACTAATCTGATTAGCTGGCAAACATAAACTCATAAATGATTTTTTTTGTTTGGGAAGGATGGGAATTCACAGAGTTTTTAGAAACTGAAGATATATTTCTATGTGAGTCTTTGAGTGAGCAGCAGGTGCTTACAGGTTTCCTGGGTGCATGGGGTTAGCTAGCTTTTAAGTATTTGAAGGTATAAACAAAGGATTGAAGATGATGATGATGATACTAACAATTGTAATAATAATGATAGCTAGCATTAACATGATACTTTTTACATGCCAACCACTATACTAATAAGCTCTTTAAAAATTATCTTATTTGATCTTCACAGGGAGAGAGATGCTATTATGATCACCATTTTACAGTTGAGGAAACCGAAGCAAACAGATGACAAGTGACTTACCCAAAGTCACACAATTAATAAGGGTCTGAGACTAGATTGCACTTAGGTCTCCATAACTCCAGACTCAGGACCTTATATCCTCTGTAAACTAGCTGCCTTAATAACTTTAGTTGTCTGGCAAATAAATTTTTGAGAAACATCTCATTAACCAAAGATACCTAATGTGAATATAAGTTCTTTCAGCAAAGACACTATGGTGTCTATTACACCTACTCACATGTCATGTAAAAGTAATACATTTTTATAATAAAACCATAGATATTTTAGTGACTAAAATATGTTTTGTGTACATCTTCATAACATATACATTAATAATAAACCCAAGGAGCAACACATATTAAATAACTGGAAAAAGCCAAAATGTCCAATGGCTAGGGAACAACAAACAAACTGCATTTTATCAATACAATAGAATACTGCAATACTACTTAAACTGACAATTGGAATGGAAAAAACATATATAAAATGTAGCAAAGAAAAAAATGCAGAACTAGAAGCAAAATCTTAACTATGTTATTTTAACTTCATGTATTCAGATATAAATATATAAACCAAAAGATAGTTAGGTGGCATAGAGAACATAGAACACTATACTTGAACTTAGGAATTCTTGAGTTTTTATTGTGCCTCAGTTACATATTTTCCAACTTAGCATTCCTAGGCAAATCACTTAAACTCTGTGCCTCACTTTCCTCATCTTTAAATTGGAAAAACAAAAACACCTACCTCACAGGGATGTCGAGAGGATCAAGTATATTAAATACTTGTAAAACTCAAAACACTAAATAAATGCTAGTTAGCCATCATCATCACTGAGAGACCAGTTGAAGACATGGAGATAGCAATATTATTATTAATTTGTTAAAGTTGATTTTCATTATAAATAATTTTAATATATTATCATATTGAATTGTTACTGTAGTTTTACCATAATTAGTATTTTTAAAGTAATTAACTAAAGTCACAAATTTTAGCAAAATGAGAACTTTTTTCTTTGTATACTTTGTATAATGGACATTCAAAGGGAAAATGCATAGACATTTTCCTTAAACATCTATTTGTGACCTGAACTAGAATTAGGCAACTATGTAGATACAGCTCTGATTCAAGAGGCAAAAAGACCTGGGTTCACATATGGGCTCAGGCTCTTACTAGCTGTGGGATCCAGGGCAAGTCATTTAACTACTGCCTGAGTCTATTCAGCTATTAAAATGAAGACAGCAGCAACTACTTTTCAGGTTTCTGTAAGGATCAAAGGAGACAATATTTAAGCATACATACATATGCATACATTTACATTTACATATACATATACATATGTATATACATATGTATATGACAACTGGTTGGTACAATGGATATAGCACCAGCCCTTGAGTCAGGAGGACCTACCTTCAAATCTGGCTTCAGATACTTGACTCTTACTAGCTGTGTGACCTTGGGAAAGTCATTTAACCTAACTGCCTTGCACCCAGGTTCATCTCTAGTCATCCTGATTCATATCTGACCTCTGGTCCCAGATGGCTCTGGAGGAGAAAGTAAGGTTGATGACATCGCACAGCACCTCCTCACTCAAATCCACTTCATTTGCTTGTCAATGAATCACCTTCCTGATGTGGTTTTCTTCAAGAACAAAGGACAAACATTATCATAAACAGAATATAATATATACTGTATCTTCACTATTTGTATGGAGGCATTTACCGCAATAGTCTAAATCTAAATCCTCAATAGTCTCATCTTACCCAAGGTTTTTCACTCATGATGAGGAAAAATAGCATCCTAGTAAAGATTATTTACCCCACCTTGTCTCCATTTCTATAATCAACTAGTTTGCCATCTGACAATCTGATCATTTAATTAAAACAGGACTTTTTAAACTTTTGAATGGCATGCATTCCTTTGACAAGGCGAAACCTACAGTATCTTTAAATAAATAAAATACATAGAATTGCAAAGGAAAACAATTACATTGAAATAGAAATGTAATTTTATTCCCAAGCAAGTTTACAGGCAGACCAGGTTAAAATCTTATTTTAACTATGCTGTGGTACTTTGATGAACTCATGATTTCATCAAAGTGTTTGTTTTTTTCATTGTTACTGATTAAAGTCTCTCATACCTTTCTTAGGAAATTTATATTGCTAGTTCTCTACATGTGTTCCTTAGAGAATCCATTCAACACATTAGAGAAATTCTTCTGTTTTCCTTACACTGTTGGAAGCATGAATATACTGTTTGGGTATTTCATTTCTCACCTCTCATTCCTGCTGCTTAACTAGATCACCTTTTCCATTTCATTGATGTGTTTTACACTTCCATGTTTCAAGTCAACATTGAAAATGTGTTGCTACCTATTTATACTCACATTTATTTCCCTTTAGTCTTACTTACAGCTTTGATTCTTCCTAAAGCATTTTGTTCATGATAATCAGTTGTATAGTATCACTTGGAGAATATTGGTATTAAAAAGCTGGACTTCATTAACCCTTAATGATGTGAGGTTCTTGGAAAGCACTGTGTAGCTTCTCAAATATCATTCATCCCAAAACCCTACTCAGTTCTGGGTTCTGTTCACTATCCATTGGCAGTACCTATAAGATAGATGATAGTTGAGAAAAAGAGAAATGATAATAATTGATAAATATTCAAATAATTGCTGCATGTTAAACTCTTTGAAACATGCCATTTCTTTCATACAAGTTTTTCAAATGTTGATAGACCAGTCTCTTTTTTTTAAAATAGGCTTTAATGTGCAGGCCTTCTAGTGCTCTGAGGAAATATATGAACTATGATCTGAAAATTTGAGGAACTGGGAGTTTTTTTCTTGTATAAAATTAAGAGATTGGATCAGATGGTCTTTAAAGTTCTTTCCAAACAAAAAAAAAAAACAAATAAAGTTATTTCCAGTTCTAAAGCTATATTTATTTGATCTTATGAGGTCAAATAACTAAGATATCAAAACCATCCCATCGTACTCAAAACCATTTAGTGTTATGTCAGCCAAAGCACCAGATAGAAAGAAAAGTTAATATGAATATAGGATCATCAAAACTGTAGAAATTATTATAGAAGTCAGAAAAGGATTTAATGCCTAATTCAATCATTTTCATTTCTAACAATCCATATAAGACCATATTAGCTGAACTGAACAGTAGAAAAAGAAATGAAATCAAAAATGGCCACAGTAAAAATTCCTTAACAAAGCATACCAGTTACCACAAGTTTGTACTGATTCTAATTTATGCAGCAAGTCATAGTTTGTCAGGTGAAGTACTGGGTAGCTTTTTGTCATTAGTTTTGGTTCAGTGCTCGAAGCCTCTAGGAACAAAAGTGCTACATACTCTGTACTTTTAAAAAACAATTTCATAAGCTTAAAATGCCACCAGTTTCCCATAAATGTTGCCATAATTATTTTAAATCACCTAATAATATTCCAGGAAAAACTGACTTAACTATGTTATGCCCAAGTTCATTTCACAGGAAACTGCATGACCCTGGAGCTGTTTCTTTTTCATTAAGATGTCTGTTGTCGACCAATTATTATTATATTTTTCAAGCAGCTGTCTTTAGGCAGGCATGCAAAATAGCTTCCACTGATATAAAGAAAACTGACTAACGTGGAAGATTAATAGACTAGGGAGACTTACAAAAGTCATTTTAAATGTGCCTTAGTCACCAACCTAAATGGTATCCATCTACCACCACTAGAAAATCACAGGAGATTATCTTACAATAAAATCAGTTATCATTTCATTCTTTGTTGGTATGTTGTCTCCTTAAGGAACCCCATTTTCACAAACAAAAATAATGAGAAAATATGATCTATACTAGATATGAGAAAAAAGCCTAAAATAATTACTTGCTAAAGGCTTTCTCATAAAAATGTCAGAACTTCTGAATCAGGGCACTAACATTTGCACCAGAAAAGCTAGGGACTTTTTCCATGATATATTCTCATTATCAAGAACTTCTGTTATTCTGAAGGGTAATTTATTTGGGTACAGATTTCATTTTATATGTACCAGAACCACACCCATAGCAATTACTCAGTTTAAGTTTTTGTAAAGTCATTTTAACTATTTTCCCCATCTGCAGCCCCACATCTGAGAATACTTCCAACCTAGGCAGGAAGTAAAAAAGAAGGCAGAGAAAAACCTCTAGTTCATTTGTATTCAATGTGTTCACTAGTGTAAATACATTGAAATAACTGGTCTTCTTAATTTGCAACTGCCTTCTTTGACCCATTTAACTTAGTTTCCCCCTTGCTACTCCACCAATCTCCTGTCTCCAAGATCTTTGCCCTGTTCTGAGCCAAGGAAAACAGTTGACTTCCTCACCCAAACTTTGATCTCTTGATAAATTTGTTTTATGTCAATATGTTATGTCAATAGAAAGAATAGATAGTGCCTTGTGATGAGAAGAAAAGAAAGAAAAAAGAAAGCATCAAGAAGTGACTGGAGGTCCTATCACTTCCAAAGATCTACTCACAAACAATAGAAGAGAAAAATGATTCTTTACATTAGGTGACTGGCAGAAATCAAATTTCAAGAGCAAAACTGGAGTAGAAAATGATTTAAATAGGTGAGAACACAAGCATTGTTTCAATCAATCAAAGGCTTTAAACTAAGTAGAAATGGCATAGATAATGATAAATGATGCTAGAATATTCTGAGGAAATTTGATCAAACCTAGGGATTATGTATAAATTTTCAATCAAGTTGAGAGGTTGGAGGAGTGGAATTCCAGAAATTGGAATATGTAAAATTGAAAACTCTGAGAATGATCTGGTTGTAGGGGAAGGGGGAAAATAGATTTCAGTTTCAATTTCAACTAGATCTAGTCCCACCTCAACCTCATCAGAGGAGGACCTTCTAGGATCAAAGTTTCCAGGGAATTCAATTGACAGTCTAAATGGTATCTTCCTCTCTTTCCTTAAATAAAAGGAGGACCATCCAGCTTCAGAGGTTCCAGAGGACATTGGACATACCATCTTTCCATTGATGATCTCAGTGGCATCCCAGGACCATCCAGTGGCAGTCTGCATCATTTTGGGAGCCAGAATAGATTGTACTCATGGTTCTACAAGAACCCCAGATGAGACTAGACCATGCCTAAAGGAAGCTTCTCAAACAAACTATAAATAGAAGAAAATTATTTTCTGTAGCCAATTGTTATGAGTTATTACTTTGCCATATATTTCTAACCTAGAACTTATTTTTCTCTAAGTTTTCTCTGTACTTTACAATACGTCATAGACTTTTGGGGTGATATTTTATACCAACTATTATTTTGCAAAGCAACAGAGGGTTTATGTGACTTGCCCAAGGTCACACAGCTAGGTGATTATTAAGTGTCTGAGGCCAAACTTGAACTCAAGTCCTCCAGACTCCAGGATCGATGCTCTATCCACTGTGCCACCCAGCTGCCCCTATGCCAACTATTCTTAATATTTTAAATATTGTAATTAATTAATAATTATAATATTATAAATTAATATTGTAAACATGTCATTCTAAAAACTACATAAGCTGGCTGACTGATTCTCAAATGCTAATCTAAAGATAGGAAGACCATCCCAAAAGGGACTTAAATCACTCCTTCAGGGATACCCATGAAACTCTGAAATGATAAGATCAAGGGGTAGCTTATCTAGGAAGGAGAAATAATAGATTGATGCCCCAGAGTTACATCTTCTCACAGGAGATAGCCACAGAGTTGAGTCTTGAAAAAGTTATGGCTCTATTTTTTCCAAATACAAGACATCTACTTATTTACCACAAAAAAAGTTTAAAATACAAAAGATACATAATCATGCTTTAGACAGCATGTAAAGTAGCAGCAAGCATTTCACTAGCACCTTAGATCTTCTGTCTTTTCAGCTTTATTCAAGATTTTTATCTTCCAGAAAACATAGCATGCATTCAGGCCAGTCAGTTGTCATCTTCTTCAAAGAATTGTGACTAAAGCATCCAGCAGTTACTCCCAAAGTAGCAAACCCACTAATAAAGTCTATCTCTCATGGTTATTCTTAGGTACATTGTGATCCCCATCTTATTAGAAGTTCTTGGGAAAGACTCAGAATCCTGACCAGCATGGAAGAAGGAAAACAAGAGAGCATAAAAGAATGAACTTACTACTTTTAAAAACTGTTGAGTGTGTCTTTCTTTGTGAATCAGTTGACCAGAACTCTTTACTATATTCCACCATTCCAGATTGAGAGTGAGAGTGGTATAAATGGAGACCAATCAAAAAACATCAAATTGGGCATGTCTCTTATCAAAAAGTCTATTGAAAATGTCCAGGGCAGGGGGCAGTTAGGTGGCACAGTGGATAGAGCATCGGCCCTGGAGTCAGGAGTACCTGAGTTCTAATCTGGCCTCAGACACTTAATAATCACCTAGCTGTGTGGCCTTGGGCAAGCCACTTTAACCCAATTGCTTTGCAAAAAAATAAAAAGAAAATGTCCAGGGCATATGTCAACAGAAGGGTACCAGAGAATATATATCAGTAGGGGAGGTCTAACTCTAGGCATCTTCTCAAAAAAATTACCATGTTTACAAAGTTATATGCATAGTGGGAGAACTAGAGCTAGAACCTAGCTCATCTAAATGTCAATCTTGTATTCTTTCACAACTACCACCTAATCTCATTTCTGTCACCTCACTGCCTCTTCAACTCTGACACTAATTACCTGTATAATTAATCATACTACTTTATTTTTTTATTTAAGGCATTGGGGTTAAGTGATTTGCCCAAGGTCACACAGCTAGGCGATTATTAAATGTCTGAGGTCGAATTTGAACTCAAGTCCTCCTGACTCCAGGGCTAGTGCTCTATTCACTGCGCCACCTAGCTGCTCTCATTTCTTTATCTTTTTAATTAAATTAAATTAACCTAGCTATGCCCAATAGTCATTTTTGTCAAGCAAGATGATTCTCAACTTTGCTGAATAAGTTATTCTTGGTTCCAAGACCAGTTCTTTTGCTCTTTGGAATATAATGTTCCTTGTCTTTTGATCTTTTAATGTAGAAGCTGTTAAGTTTTATGCTATCATGACTATAGTTCCACAGTATTTAAATTACTTCTTTTTCCTTTAGTTGTCTATAATATTTTCTCCTTAACCTAGGAATTTTGAAACTTATCTATTATGTTCTTGTGAATTTTCATCTTGGGATCTTTTTCAGGTAATGTATAGTGGATTTTTTCAATGTCTATTTTCTCTCTAGTTCTAACACTCCAGGATAATTTTCCCTCAATAATTTTTTGAAGTATAGTGTTTAGATTCTATCACCTTCACCATCTAGCTGCCTAAGGTGTCTCTTGTGCATACAACACCAGGAAAGAAAATAAATTCCTCAAAAATAGTGTATAATTACTCTTTTTCTATTACCCAACAAGTGCACAGTTCTTATCAATTGTTCTTATCAACCTGCTAGCTCCTACAGCTTTCTCCCAAGAGAGAATGTAGAGGGTGCAAAAGTCTTATTTAACCCTAAAAAAACTGAGAGAAGGTATAAGTAATTAAATATGTTTTAATTTAAATATTATTTTATTTTTCCAGTTACATGCAAAGATAGTTTTCAATATTCATCCATTAGCAAATATATGAGTTCCACATTTTTCTACTACCCTCCCTTTCCTACCCCTCCAGCAAACAATCTGGCAAAAGGTGTACATATACAATAGTGTTTAACATATTTCTATATTAGTCATGTTGTGAAAGGGGAATTAAAACTAAGGTGAAAGAAAAAAAACATGAGAAAGAAAGGAAAAGCATAAAAAGAAATTTTAAAAATGACATTCAGATTCCATAGTTGTTGGGTCTTTTTCCTTTGGATGTGGATGGCATTATCCATTACAGGTCTCCCAGGATTGTCCTTGATCTCTGAACTGCTGAGAAGACCTGCATCCATCAAAGTAGATCATTTCATAGTAGTGTTGTTAATGTGCACAATATTCTCTTGGTTTGGTTCACTAGTGATAAAATAGATTAAAGCAATTACAATTTATATATCTAAAGCATCACCATAGAGCTATGTAATATTCACTTTCATAATTAGTTTTTCAGAAGAATATTTTAGTTTAAGAGGAAGACCAGTATGAATTAATGAATAGTCTAATTGTGTGATTATGAAGTTGTCTTTTAAAAGAAAAAAATAATTTTAACTATCAGTGTTACCTTGTAGATTATTATGATGATGTAATAAATAAATAAGAATGGTTTATAATCAGCACATCAGTTGTCAGTATGCAGTTGAATGCTATGAAAATGGTGCTTCCTTAAATTGATAAATATTTCCCCCATAATTCAATTTATTCTCTTTTCTTTATTTTTTTTAAAAATCTCACTATAAATAATATAATGGAAAATTTCCACAACTTTTCTCTGAATTGTCACTAAGGCTGAATTAGTGAAGTGTGAATTAATGAGGTTTCACAATTGATACGATTTGGTAATTTGAATTAGAAAAAAATGTTGATTATATGGAACTTTTCAGTATTATTATATTAAGAACTTGTTCAAGAAAGTTAGACCATCATATATCAAATTGATTCGGCTCCTTTGATGTAAGGTAGAAATTTCCATTACTACACAAAACAGAATATATATCAAAAATGACTAAATGCTTTTAAAAATTATAGAAGTACTTCAATGGACAAAAATAAACCTGATTCATTTTAAAATGTTATTTCCCCTGCCCAAATTGACTTCCCTCGATGGAATTCAATAAAAATCAGTCCCATTGATCAGAGAAAGCAAGTTTGAATTTACCAGGAACTTTTCGATGTCTGATGTTGACAGCATGGCATACTTTCCCATTTGGCTCATAGAGAATTTATTTCAGACTAGGTTATTGAAGGCATATATGATATACGAAAGAAAAGTTAGCTGTTCACAATCTTTGTACTTGACTATAACCTTCCTATTATATAAGCCTGGGAGATCTGAACATTTTTTCACAGAATCAGCTCAATATAGAACAAGGAAAGGTAGGGCTGGGCATAATTCATTATGTCAAAAAGGAGGTCAATAAAGTCACCTGTAGACTCAACTGTAGGACATGAAAAATAGTTTAGATTCAGGATTATGTATCGCAGGTTGGTCCAAATTATAGGGTACACAATAGAATGTCCTATAGAATCTTGAGCAGAAATAACATGGCAAGTCAGCCAACTTTACAAGAATTCTATGTCAGTGATATAGAAAGACAGAGAGATAGTAAGAGAAAGCATTTTTAAGTGCTTATTATGTGCCAAGCTTAGTGTTAACTTGGTGTTCTTAGAAGCAATACAAGAAAGCCAGACCATATTCTAATATAGAAAATAGTATATAAAGTGAAGTTATAAAGAGAAAGGAGGAATCAAGGTCAGAATACAAGTTTCAAGTAGGGTAGAGATGATCAGAAAGAAGGACAATGTCAGGAAGGTATTGGATTAATGGTTCCTTTTGTATCAGTAGTTTGCAATATTATAACTAAATACAGAAGAAAGAAAAAAAGAAAGATCATTTAGTGTGAGAAAAATGCTTTATTTAATAACTCTTCAATTACTAAACAAAATTCCTCCACCCAAGTCCTACTCATTCATCATTAAAATCCATACCTCATTGTTATTTGGATACCTCCTGCATTCACAAGGTTATACCATTAGAACATAAACTCCAAGAGGTCCTACCAAGACAATAAGATTTTTAAGAAAAGACCAAAAAAACAATTTCCAGTCTCCTGTCCAAAGAGTAGCCAGCTAATTTTCTCCAGGATTGAATATAAAGTTCTTGGCTTGGTATTTACCACTAGACAAACAGGTTCCTTTTTATCTTTTCAGTTTTGTTATACTCAACTCCTTCCATGAACTTTGTAATCCAGTTTTCACAGAGCTACTTGGATATTTTTTTCATCTCATACCTTGAAGGTTTTGCAATAGTCATATTGCATTTCTAGAATTCCTTCCCTCTTCACTTCTGTTTCCTTCAAGATGCAACTCAAATGGCACCTTTTGTAAGGGAACTTTTCTTGATCCTTTACCTGCTAGAGTCTTCCTCTCTCCTCTTCCTTCTACTCTTGTATACACATACATACATACACACACTCACACAGACACATACACAGACACACATAAATGCATGAGTATATGTTTTCTCCTATTAGAACATAAGTCCATTGAAGGTAAAAACTACTTTCATCTTTTTTTGATTCCCCAGAGCTTAGCAAAGTGTCTGGAATATGGCAAGCATTAACAAATGCTTGTAGACTGCCTGACTAAGTTCAAAGAGGTCCATCACTAGGTTGGCTGTAGATAGAAAAACTATCAAATGTCATTGTCTTCTGTTTAATAGAAGGGTGCACATTGCGGCGGGTGGGGGAGGATTGTGTATGGAGAGCTTCCAGAACAACTAAATCACAAATATTGAAATATTATAAAAAATATTTTGAAGTTCATTCTCAATGGTTTCAGATCTGAATAGAAGAGAAAGTGAAAAAATGTCTATTCAAAAAATTAAAAACTAGAAACACGAAAAAATTACTAAGCACAGTTGTTAATCTTTCAAATCAATACAAACATTGACATTTTCATTTCTAATTAATTGAAATGAGAACCTAGTTAGACAGAGTTCTCCAAAAAAGAACAAGACTGGGATTAAATCCTGAGTTACAAGTAAAAATTAACATTGACAGTTATTGACAAGAATTTTGATAGATAATAAAAAAATTACAACTCTAGGCTAAAAAATAGTTTTCTGAATTTTCTGAATTTTCTCTGAAAATATGTTAAAAACTTTTTCCCTAAAACTTTAACATGATGATAAAGGATCATATCATTGGAAAATACATCAATTGAATATGAAATCACAAATTAGGCAATTGAACATAGGTTTACTAAGGAATAACAGTAATAGCTAATAAAATAATAACAAAACTTGAAAAAACATTTAATCCAATTCTTGACCTAGAAGAAAAACAAAATAAAGACAAAGATCTTAAGTGTTCCAAACTAAATTATAGTTGACATATTAATAAATTGCCTATTTAAAAGAGAAAGATGCATTTCAATTAGAAATGTAAGGTGATCTCCACTCTAATGGAATCTCTCTAATATTATGGCATGATTTACAGTCTAATGAAATTTTCTCTAAGGCAGAATATCCTGTCTGAACTGCAGGGAACACCCTGTTGTTTTCATATTGAAAAATTGCTACAAATATGAGTAATTAATGCAAAAGGGGTAATTGGTTTCCTATTTCTATAGTTAAGCTGGCAGGAAATTAATCAGTATTTCTCTGTTTTACCAAGATATCAGTGTTTTGGCAGTGCTACCTGGACCTGAAATTATCTATTCCCAGACAAGAAACCTTATTCACTGAAGCAAATTGAAAAGACTTAAATTTTTTGAACTTTTGTCATTTGAACACTTTCTTGTTCACATTATATGTAATTAAACAGGAAATATAGCCACAATATCAAGGTTAATATAATCTATGATAAGTAGTAATATAAAGTGCAAAGATGTCAGAAGTCTTAAATGCAAATCCTGCCTTAGACTTTTATTAGTTGTGTATTCCTTAAACTCTCTGAATCTCATTTATAAAATTCATCATCTGTAAAATGAGATGGTTGTCATAAATGATTTTAAAAGTTCCTTTTGCTCTAAATTTTTTCTCTGAAGAACAAATTTTTAAATACAAATTTACAGAAAACCAAGAGATATTTTGAAATAGTTGGCCATCAGAAAGATGAACATCTCCAATAAAATAATATGGAGGGGAAAGTCTGTTAACTTTGAGACTGTAAAGAGGAATACAAAAGCACATTGAGTAAGCATGAAAAACAATGAGGCAAAAAGAGGTCTCTAAAAATTAATGAGAGGAAATTTTCTTTCAACTGTCTCCATGTTAAATGAGCAGTCTTAAAGTTCCCAGCCTTGTCTCCAGAGTTCCATTGTTGCTGTCTTGACTCCTTACAATCTGTCCACCAATATACACATGAATGTTACATCTTCCATGTGTCTCTTCTTTTGACAATTTGTTCCAAATCAAATACTTCATCACTTGACATTGTTTAGATCATCAAAGCTGTTGAAACATTGCAATGGGTAAGGATTCAAGAATAAGACTTCTCCCTGACTAGCAAAAATTCTTGGAATCATTAAGTAGTGGCACATAGGATACTAGCTCACTGACAGTTTTGCTCAAAAGAAAAGAGAGCAATCTCAAAAGGACTGATTATTATTTGGAAGGGAATAATCATTTATATAGAACCTACTATGTGCCAGACACTTGGTTTATTTGATTAACACAACAATACTGTAAGATAGGTGCTGTAATTATGCCCATTTTATAATTGATAGAACTGAGGCAAACAGAGATAGAGTGTCTTGCCCAGAATCACATAGTTAGCAAGTGTCTGAGGTCAGGATTTTGATGTAGATTTTCAAGGAAATTCCTAGCTCATACAAACATGCAAATCCATCAGAACTAATTCCTATCAAACATAGATTTAACTCTTTTAAATATAATTTTAAAGTTTAATAACCATTAACAAAAGCAAACATTAGGAATAATTAGCACTTTACAAGGAACTAAGCAAATTAACCAACAAGAAATAACACTTCCCAATTTTTTTCTGTGTTCCCTTCCAGTTGTGTTGGAAGTTCTGGTGACTGTCTTTTTTAAAATTTCTTCTTTTTAATATGATCACAGTCCATGTGTACACAGTTTTGGTTCTGTTGATCTCTTTTAATTCGCTTTGTTTTTTATTTCCTTCTCTAGTCTATATTTATTTACTTTATATAGTTTCATATAGAGGTGTGGGAAGCAACATGACCCCATGGATAAAAAGCCAACCTCAGAGACTGTGAGAGTTAGGTTAAAGTTGCCTCTCATACACAATGAGGATGTGATTCTTTTTTTTTTTTAGGTTTTTGCAAGGCAAACAGGGTTAAGTGACTTGCCCAAGGCCACACAGCTAGGTAATTATTAAGTGTCTGAGACCGGATTTGAACCCAGGTACTCCTGGGCCGGTGCTTTATCCACTATGCCACCTAGCCGCCCCTGAGGATGTGATTCTGAGAAAGACAATTAACTCTTCAATAATCTAGGCAACTCTAAGACTATAAATTGCAAAGAAAATGCTGACTTAATTTCAGAGAGAGTTTTCTCACAAAGGAATTTCCTATATCAGTGAACTCACAGGTCATTTTTCTATTCCTCTGAAACCATAATATATCATTATACATATATTTTATAGGTATATATATATGCATAAATATAATCACAATTTATGCTACTATCTTCTGATTCTTAGGTATATTGACTATTTTCAATTTTTTTCCTAATATAAAAGAATCAATTCTTGGTTACAGCTAGGTTCTTCTTTGTGTGATTTTTTTAAGGTAAAGTCCTAACAATAGAAGCACTGGGTCAGAAGATATTTTATATTGCATATTGTTCTTAATATTATTTGTACTATTCTATGGTCCTAATAATAATGGAAAATATTCTTGACAATTATCCTAAAGATACAGCTAAGTCAAATTATTGGATTACAAATCAATACATTTGCAAATCTGTTGAATGTACTTTGACATGAGAGGGAGAGAGAGAGAGAGAGAGAGAGAGAGAGAGAGAGAGAGAGAGAGAGAAGCTAAGTTAAGTCTAGATTCTTTCCTAACCTTGGGTGGAGAGAAAATCACTAATAAGGGCTACTCTACTCACCAGAAAAGAGAGCTCAACATCTGAAGGTCTATTCATTTATTCCATATCTTCTGGTCTAATTATATAATTTCTCTTCACTTTCATACTTATTAGAGTTCAGAGAGCTAGAACAACCCTATTAGACTGGCTATGGGCAATGTTATCCCCATCCAAAGGAAAAACAAAGCAAAACAAAACCCTTCAGAATCTGATGAACACCACATTTATTTTTTTTAATTTCTCTTATGTAATACTATTAAAATGTTGTAGGCAAAATTTCCTCTACCAAAGAAGAGGGTTGTGAGGCAGGGTTACTAAACCCTTTTAAGAGTCAGATCAGCTTTTTACCAAGAAGGGCCAAGCCTTTTAACAAACAAAAACTCTTGTTTTGAAAAGCTGGAACTGAATAGGAATCATGCCTCCTATTTCAAATATTAAAGTAAATAATAAATTGGTAACTATACTTAAGTCAACAAACATATATGATGTCACAGGCACTGTACTTACTAAGTGCTAGTTTATTGTGATTATTATTATTATTTTATTATTAATTATTATTATCATCATCATCTACAAAGTATAGCTAAATTGGCAAACTCCTCGAAAGCATATAACACTTAGATCCAGGGTGGGAAAAAAAGTTCTGCTAAGTCAAAATCATAATTGAATGGATGTTCATCTAGGGATAAAGAAGCTGTGATTTCAGAACCTTTCAGTGAGGGAATTCAATCTACCTATGCAGTTCACAATCCATGATCTAAATAAGTCATGGGGAATTGCCTGAGAATTTTAGGTCATTTGTCCAACATCACACAAGAAGAAAGAATTTAAACAGGGTTTGAACCAAGTGTTGAGGCAGAGAGAGGAGTCCAATATTTTCCTTCTCTTGAAATGAGCAAGACCATCTTCAAAATCACCTCAATTTAAAGGATTTTGTACAACAATATTTATAACAGCTCTTTTTTTGTGGAAGTAAATTGGAAACTGAGGGAATATCCATCAATTGGGGAATGACAAGACCAGTTATGTTATATGGGTGTGATGGAATATTACTGTGCTGCAAAAAATGATGATGGATGGTTTCAGGAAAAAAAAAAGAACAGGAAGACTTATACGAAGTGATGAAAAGTGAAATGAGTAGGACCAGGAAAACAATTTACACAGAATCAACAATATTGGAAAGATAAACAACTGTAAACAACAGTAATTATAATCAATCTAGTGATCCACCACAATTTCAAAGGACTCGATGAAAAATACTATCTACCTTCAGACACAGAACTGATTAACTCAATATAGATTAGAGAACAAATTTTCCTCTTTTTTTATCTTTTTCTTTAGGGTTTTTTCCTGGAACATGGCTAATAAAGTTTTTAATAGCTTCATTTGTGTAATGGGTACTACATTTCTTCTTTTTCGGAAAGGTGGGGAAGGGAGAGAATTTGCAATTGAAAATAAAAGTGAATTTTCATTTAAAATGGCATCTGTTTTAGGGTAAATGAACAACCCATTCACTTGTCAAATGGGCAGTAATGGGCATTTATTAGGTGCCTACTCTGCATCAGCTACAGTCCTAAGTCCTAGGAATACAAAGAGAGGAAAAATACATTACCTGCTCTCAAGGAACTCAGAATATAATGAGGGCAACAATTTATAAACAACTATTTAAAAAACAAAATGTATACAGGATAAATGAGATATTCTTATTGTAAATGAGATTAAGGAGAAATGGGAAAGGTCTCTTGTAGAAGGTAGGTCTTTAACTGAGACCTGAAAGAAATCTAGAAAGCTAGGAGATGAGGAGGGAGAACTTGTTCCAATATTGTAAGTCAACTTCTGAAAACATTCAGAATCAAGAAATGGAGCATACTTTGCAAGTAAAATCAAAGTCCTAAGACCCAGATCATAGTAACCGATTAGTGACTCCCTATTCTTGCTTCTAGAGCTAAACAGAACTAAACTTTTTCAAGACTAGTATAGAGAATTAGTAATTGACTAATTTCCTTTTATTGTTTATTTGTTTTGTATATTCTGGGAAAAAAATTATTTGTAAGATGAGTACCCTTCTTTTCATGGGCCACCCTATTTCTCCTTAACCATAGTTCATAATAATAAGCTGAGTAATTGTATTACCCTGACACCAAGTAATCCTGACTCCAAATCTAAATTTTTTTCCACTGCACCACTTCTGTTTACCTTTTTTTTAAAGTACAGACTTGTGTATTCATCAGTTATCAGAATTACTAGCATAGAAAATCTCCTTACTAATATAAATGGGCAACGTATGTGCAATTTACAGTATTGGAAAGCTGTTTAGTGCATGTATAGATCTCATGATCTATACATTATGTATAGCCATTATGTATCAGAGGCAGCACCTGAACATAAGACTTCAAGGACAGACTTATGCAGCAAAACTTTATGATTCTAGGTTCATCAGTATCCCGATATAAATGCACTGGAGTAAAATCATATCTGTAATTGAGAAAGAACTTTTTCAAGGATTTGCATAGGGTTCTCCAGACAGTGATCTGGTATACTTTTTCTTTATGACTATCTTCAAGGATAACCACGTTTTATGAATGTTTAACTGAAATAGTCCTGAACATACATTTAATTAACAGAATAAAATAATAGTAGCTTGTAAAAATTCATCATAGTCCTTTCAACTTCCATTTCTAATCATCTTAAGTCAAGTAAAATACAAATAGAGACAACTTGGTAATACAGTGGTGGGCAGGAGGACCTGAGTTCAAGTCTGACATCAGACACTCATTAATTACCTAGCTGTGTGACCTTGGGCAAATCACTTAAACCTATTGCTTGTCCAAAAAAAAAGTAAAATACAAATGTCTTTTTTCTCCCGAATGCTAGAAATAAAAACTAACAAAAAAAAAAAAACAAACAAACAAGGGGGCAGAGCCAAGATGGCAACATGAAGGGATAAAGTCTTAGGAGCTCTCCGATAAAAACTCATAAACTAAGGACTTTAACTAAACTTTCGAGAGACAGAACCCACAAAAGGACCCAGTGAAGCAGTTCTCCTACTCAAGGTAACCTGGAAAAGAGCAGAAAGGCTCTGCTCCCCGGGGCCAGAGGGGTGGCCCGCCAGAGCCAAAGAACTTCAGCCTCCCGGAGGCAGCCCCAGGGCACTGGGAGCCTCAGCTTACAGCAGCGGGGGAGTGGCCTGAGCTGCACCCTGGGGAGCACCCGCACAAAGTGGGGGAAGAGCGGGAGACCTCTGCCAGAGCAAGCACGTGGAGCCCAGCCCTCAGGGCACACAGAGAGCAGCTTGGTCTTTCTGCAGCCCAAATCCAGGAAACAGAAGCAGGTGGAGCGGGAGAGACTGCCGAGCTCTGTCCTCTGCCCCTGGAACAGGACTCTGGGGCTCTGACCACATTCAGATCCTGATTGCTGTCTAGGCCCCCCATAGAACAGTAGGGCCCCCCCCACCTCAGCCCCGTGGCAGAGGGGGGCGCTTATGGTCATTCACAGACGAGGAGGGAGGACAGAGCCTCACACACTGAGACACTTGTGGGAGTGTCCCAAAAGCTCAGGAAGCACCCCCAAAACAGCCTTAGAGTGGGAACATGAGCAAGCAGAGAAACAAGAGAAACACCATTAAGAAATACATTATCCATGAACCCAAGAAGGATCAATATACTCAGTATGAAGATGAGGAAGCACAAGTTCCTGCATCTAAAGACTCCAAGAAAAACAAAAAATTGGGCTCAGGCTATGATAGAGCTAAAAAAAGACTTTGAAAATCAAATGAGGGAGTTAGAAGAAAAACTGGGAAAAGAAAGGAGAGAGATGCAGGAAAAACATGAAAATGAAGTCAGCAGCTTAGTCAAGGAAATCCAAAAAAATGCTGAAGAAAATAGCATGCTAAAAAACAGCTTAGGCCAAATGGATAAAACAGTTCAAAAAGTTATTGAGAAGAATGCTTTAAAAAGCAAAATTGGCCAGATGGAAAAACAGATAAGAAAACTCTTTGAGGAGAATAAATCCTTCAGACAAAGAATAGAATTCAGGGAGATTGATGAATTTAACAGAAATCAGGAATCAATACTTCAAAACCAAAAAAATGAAAAATTAGAAGAAAATGTGAATTATCTCATTGAAAAAAACAATTGATATGGAAAACAGACTTAGGAAAGATAATTTGAAAATTATTGGAATACCTGAAAGTCATGATCAAGAAAAGAGCCTTGACATCATTTTCAAAGAATTACTACAGAAAAAAAATGCCCTGATATTCTAGAAGCAGAGGGCAAAATAGAAATGGAGAGAATCCACCGATCCCCCCGAGAAAGAGATCCCAAAAAACCAACCTCTAGGAATATTATAGCCAAGTTCCAGAACTCCCAAGTCAAAGAGAAAATATTACAAGAAGCCAGAAGGACACAGTTCAAATATCGTGGAGCTGCAGTCAGGATCACACAGGACTTAACAGCAGCTACATTGGAAGCTCGTAGGGCTTGGAATACAATATACCGGAAGGCAAAAGAGCTTAGAATGCAACTGAGAATCAACTACCCAGCAAGGCTGAATGTCCTCTTCCAGGGAAAAAGATGGACTTTCAATGAACCAGGGGAATTTCAAATGTTCCTTTTGGAATGGCCAGAGCTGAACAGAAGGTTTGATCTTCAGATGCAGGACTCAGGTGAAGCATGGAGATTGGAGGAGAGGGGGGAAATATGAGGGACTTAATGAGGATGAATTGCATGTATAGAAAAATGATACTGATAATATTCATATGAACCATCTCAGTTAATAGAGCAGGTAGAGGGAGCTTTTATAGTTGAAGCACAGGAGAAAGCTGAATTCGAAGATAAAATATGGTGTAAAAATGGAGTCAATAAGAAAAAAAGGGAAATGGAATGGGAGAAAGAAAAAGGAGAAGGGGAATAGTCCAAGCTATCTCACATAATAAGATTTTTTTTATTACAATGAGCTATTGCAATGATATGGAAGGGGAGAGGCAAGGGGGAATAAGGGAACCTTTGATCTCATCAGAGGTGACTAGGAGAGGAAACAGCAGGTATACTCAATGGGGTATAGACATCTGGAGTAAGAAGGAGGGGGAGCAGGGGGAAGGGGTGGGGATGTGAATAAAGGAGGAGAGGATGGACCATGGGGGGACAGTGGTCAGATATAACACATTTTCTTTTTTTTTACTTCTTGCAAGGGGCTGGGATTAGATGGCCTGCCCAGGACCATAGGGCCAGATGGATTCTGGGCCTAAGGGGTTGTATGGGGGCTCAGGGCCTCTTGGCCCCAGGACCAGGGATCTGTCTGCTGCGCCACTCAGCAACCCTACAGCAGAGTCAGAGTGAAAGGAGAGAGAAAATATAGTACATGGTAGTGGAGAAATAAGAAAGGAAGGAGTTGCAATAAGCAATGGCAACGTTGGAAAAATATGGAAGTAACTTTTGTGATGGACTTATTATAAAGAATGTGATCCACTCACGACAGAGTTAATGATGTTGGAACA
Organism: Macrotis lagotis; assembly: GCF_037893015.1. Lineage (NCBI taxonomy): Eukaryota > Metazoa > Chordata > Mammalia > Peramelemorphia > Peramelidae > Macrotis > Macrotis lagotis. The sequence goes on along the minus strand of NC_133662.1, from coordinate 98,939,667 downwards.
AAGACTGAAACACGTTTTTTGTTATTATTATTATTATTATTATTATTATTTGGGGGAGGGTGCAGGGCAAGTGGGGCTTGGTGGGGCCACATAGCATGGTGATCATTGGGTGTCTGGGGCTGGATTCGGACCCGGGTGCTCCTGGCTCAAGGGACAATGGCCTGTCTGCCACCCAGCCACCCCTACTATTATTACTATTTTATTTTATTTTGGGTCTTTTTTTTTCTTCTTCTTTTTGGTTTTTGCAGGGCAGTGGGGATCGGGTGGCTTGCATGTCACATAGCTGGGTGATTATTGGGTTACAAGGCTGGATATGGACTTGGGTGCTCGTGGCTCCAGGGCTGGTGCTTCGTCCATTGCACCACCTGGCCATACCTACAATTATTACTATTATTTTTTTTAATTTTAATTTTTTTCTCCCCCCCTTTACTTTTTTGCCCAAGCAAGTCTATCTATATTCACAGGGGGAGGGTTATTTTGTTTACTTGTAAACAAGTATATTTTATTAATGTAAAGAAAAACATTTGTACAAAATGAGAATAAAAAATACAATAGAGAAAAAACAAACAAAAACACCTGTTATCTGAAATCAAAGAAAGTTACTTCTTTTATTCACAGGGGGTTTAACTTTGGTTACCTTCTGCTAATAGTTGTTAATATGCAAATAAAGCATTAACTGTCACTCATCATTTTTACAAGCATAGTGTACTTTGGTGAATTCTCTTAACTAGAATTCTGTACCTGATACCAGAAGGTAAATGGGATAGTTTTATAAATTAAAATATATTATCAGTCATATCCTTTCCAAAGGAAAATCAAAGGACCCTTGGTTCATATACCAAAGAATTGCATCAAATGTATGGGAGACAGCCCACTTATACATGGCCAGAAGCCTAAACAAGAACAATAAAATAGTAGAGCAGGGAAATTTCAAACTAACAGATGGTGAGGTGGATATTACTGAGAAGTGGATCAAAGTGAACCTGGCTATCCTGAAGCTCAGCAAAACAAGATCGATTGTTTACATGGAACTCCAGATAGAAAGATAATGAACTTGTGTCATTAAAATGTACATTTTAATCTCTACTCAGATAAAGATTAAGCATCTTCCCTAGGTAATATGATGCTTTCTTTACTGGTAACATCGGTACTCATCAGTAATTATTCTTTTTCATTTTTTTAATACTGATATCATGGTCACATGTACATATCCTAAGTAGGCTTAGAATGAATATTAAAAAATATTTATATAAGTAGATATGCATATTATAGCATAGATCTAGTACATGATAAATGTTTAATAATTCTTGCTGATATACTGATAGAGATGTACTTTTCATGCAGGGAACCTTATTTCATATCCAGAAAATTCTTGCTAGAGATAGCCAACTGCTAGAATGACTTGGCAGTGACAATATTTTCCAAATGTATGTTTACCAAAACAGAAACAATAAAATGTTACAGAATCACTCATCACTATGTGTAATTAAGGAGTTTCCTGATTAACTTGATGAATTTGGGGCAGGAGGAGGAAAGAGATGGGGAGGGAAGCATTCAAAATACTTTTGCATTGGATATTCATACAAAAGGTATGGATATTCTTTCTGGTGTTTCCACCTGATGGACTTCATTGATATAACTGGGACCAAGATAAACAGGTTGCCTCTGTTAAAAAAGGTGTACTATTAGGTGAGAATGCTTGTCTCAGATGTCTTCACATGGGATATTAAAAACTATAATGCTGGAGATAGGATGTCTGACCTCCAGTTCTATATACTTGGCTTATATTACATCTCTGAACTTGTTTCTTTAAAGCCTTTATGTGATCTCAAATGAAATAAAATTTTGATGCTAGCTCAGATAATGAAAGGATGTCATATTTAATAAACTGAAAAAACTTTGTGATCTCACAAATATATGTACCCTGTCCACCTTGGGAAATTCCAGTTCATCTATTCCTCATCCTATACAATTTTTCTATGTCTTTCCATAAATACCCCATTTAGGAGCTACCTAAATGCCTAAGAGGTATTTCTCCAGTTCATTTACTACTTCACTGATACCAGTACACCATAAAACTTTTCTGTCTCTCATGAAATAACTAGATCATGTTCTTTATTTATCACACTTTTCTTTCATTCTACTTCTTGTACATATATCATTAATATTATTATGCCACAGCCTACTTATACCCACCATGCATCTTTCAAATGCACTTTGAGTTACCAACAATTACAGTTTATCTGAAATCATGACGTTCATTGATTTAGTAGCCAATATAGTTTGTGTGTTGGTTGGTTGCTTGTTATCCTTCATTCTTGAAAAGGATCAAAACAACATCACTATATTAGAATATTGTAGTTGTCCAACTGTGGCTGATCAGAGCAATATGTTAAAATGTCATATTACAGGTTGGGTTACAAATATGCCATGTGAACATCTGGGGTAGAATCTCTAAACTTGTACATCTTATGTTTCCTTTGACCTATTTCAATTCTGCTTTGCTCATAGAACATAGCACCTTTTCTAATAAGGGCACACTATTGGATGGTACTGTCCCTGTTTCTCCTATGTGGTAAGAGTTTGTATATAACATTTGTAGATTTAATCAAAGTCTTTGACATTATTAGACATGGCTTGTGTAAAATTATATCAAAATGTGGTTGCCCAGAAAAGTTCATCATTTCATCAATTTCATGACAGCAAACTTGCCTGGGTTCTGAATAATGGACTATTTTCTCATACTTCACCAATAGAGTAAGACAAGGCTGTGTCCTTGCTCCAATGCTTTATTAGCATGATGTTTCAACTATGTTATTAAACACCTTCAATGAGAATGAACACAGCATCAATGTCAACTTACCATACTGATGGTAAATTCTTCAACTTGAAAAGGCTATAAGCCAAAATCAAAGTGGAGGGAGTATTGGTGCATAATCTTCTGTTTGCAGATGATTGTGCAGTCAATGTAGCCTCTGAAGCTGAGATGCAACAACATGTGAATCAATCCTGTGTAGCTTTTGCTAATTTTGGTCAAACAATTAAGACCAAGAAGAACACAGGTATTACATCAACCAACACCACATCATCCATATGTAGCCAATATAGTATAAACTTTTTGAAGACAGGACTCTTTTTTTTTTCTTTGTGACATCTAGCAAAGAGCCTCACATATTGGAAATACTTAATAAATGGTTGTTGAATGATCTATTGATAGCATCACTGGGGAAATATCAGTGCTAAAAAATCAGCCTATAGTGAAAGGGATAGCTTGGGAATAATTGAATGCTCATTATTCCTGATAACTTACCTTGCTACTCCATATGATTCAGTGCTTGTTTCTGGTCCTTCACAAGTTGAGACTTTATTGCTCTGACTTTTCTACCCCAACCAGTTTGGCACTAATAGCTTCATACCTGCAAGACGCCTGGATGGTTTTGCCTTTGCCCCTCTTCCTAATAGGACCAAAAGGAACAGTATTGACATACACACATACAAAAATCCTTTGATTCATGAAATACCCTTCTATGGCAAAGGTGAATTATTTCAGAAGATGCAACATAATACGAAGGACTTGAGTGATGCTCTTTTTTTTTTTTGGTTTGTTTTGGGGGGGTTTTTTTAGGTTTTTGCAAGGCAAATGGGGTTAAGTGGCTTGCCCAAGGCCAAACAGCTAGGTAATTATTAAGTGTCTGAGGCAGGATTTGAACTCAGGTACTCCTGACTCCAGGGCTGGTACTCTATCCACTTTGCCACCTAGCTGCCCCTTGAGTGATGTTCTTAACAAGAAACAGATCTTTACATGGTCTGTAGTTAAATCCTGAATTATATTCCTATAAAAGTGACTCCAGTCAAATTCATAAAAATGAGTCAGGATAGTAACTTATTGCATAGTGGCACAAGTTTGTATTGCCTTGAGTTATCCTATACAGTGCACCCACACTTTGGCATTCTCCTACTAAATATCATTATCTCTTTAGGGCAGAGTTCTCCCCACTGCCATGTAAGATACCATTGGAAGGTCATGTTCTCTACTACCTGTTGCTAGAGTGTGCATGCAGAAATACAATCTTCCATGAGCCCTATCCTGCACAACTGGATTGGAAAAAACTGTTGCAACTGTGTCAACAAGAGTGATATAGTCTCAATATTGCTAGTCTGAACTATGAAATAGAACGGTTAGGCAAACTAAGAAAGTCACTAGGAAATTACATTATAGAATAAGAATAAAGACATTTAGTCCTTATTCTGAAAGTCCAAAATTATATCTGAGACTTATACAGGGCAGTTTTGAGTCCTGAGATCATAGGATAAACAAAGTATAACTGCTTAAGAAAAGAACCTAGTCACAGCATCTGGACACCATAATCATAAGTCTAAGTAGCATATGTCAGCCTGAATGTCACCTGAATTCAGGCCCAAAAATTGTAATTCAGCTTTCACCTAATGAGCAAATAAAAATGAAATTAAATAGGCAAACATGAAGGGCAGGCAGACAGCCAATGGTCCCATGGGGAAGTGGAAAGAGCATTAGCTTTAGAATGTGAGGAACTAGATTTGAATTCCAGTTCTACTTCTCACTTAGATTGACCAAGGTCTAGTGACCACATCGGTCTGGTCTTCTATTTCTTCATTTCTAAAATGAGAAGATTCCCAAGGTCCTTTTCAGCCCTAAATCTATGATGCCATGATTCATATTTGGTAACAGAAACTCAAAAATACAAGTCAGTTGGAAATAATTACCCATGATAATGAGTTTGTGAATACCTTTTTGAGCATATATGTTATTTTAATATAAAAGTAGGTAGAAATAGTATTTATTCCAATATATAAAGATTAAGAAATCACAGTAGCTAATAATGATAGAAAGATAGAAAAATGACCACTACAGTCAGTCTTCTCCTCCAATAAGAAATGTAAAAGGTCTGAATAGACATAGCTAAAACCTGCTTTGCTACTGATTTAGTACCACTCACGATGCTGATGGAACATTGCACCCGAGGCATCAATATTAATCACTTCACAGATGTTCTCAAATTGCCTCCTGAGTTTCACAAATGTTAATGGCACATACTAGTCCCAAATGGCATGAGTTAAAAGTTTGGAGTGAATATTAACTAAAAAATATATAAATATATTATATAATATAAATTTATATACATATACATAAATTATACAGAATTTATAAACACTACATAATTGGATTATGAAGTTAAATAAAAGGGATGAACAAGGACTAAAGGCTGAAGTCTCTTTTATTCACTTAAAAAATTGACCTTTAAGACAGTTGTCTTCAAATTCCTCATGAGACATGTTAAAAAATAGTACATATATGAAATGTGGAATGTGTATATGGAGTGCAAATACTTCCTAAGTAAAATTATTCAGAAATTTTCATGAAGTCTTGGAAATAGAGTTATTCCAAAATCAGTTCAAAAAGGCATTGCTCACATAGAACATTGATTCATGCAACGACCTAAAATAGTTTTATTTTGTGCTTGGTTTCTACCAACATGCTATTAGCCAAAATAGGTAACAGGAGGTAAATGAACATCTTTTTCCCAAGGACATAAGGGTAAAAGAGTTTGTTGTCGTTTAGAATTTGGCTGCTTCTCAGGAACTAGTAGTTAAGAGGAAGTTAATTGATTATCCACCAAGGTGCTAGAAGGGTCAAATCCAGTAGAAGGCATGAATCTCACTATTATCTGGTCTGGGGAAAAAAAAAAAAGATTATTCATAGTAAAAGTTTAAAAAAAAGGGACCTGAGTTTGGACTAGGGAAGTGAAGTATCTGTGGGTAGAAATAAGTATCAAATTATTCCAAGCAAAACAAGTCACAAACATATGATGTGTTTTAAATATAACTACTTATAGGGTCACCTCAGTGGCACAATGGATAGAGCACCTAACTGGAATGAGTAGTACCCAAGTTCAAATCCAAACTCAGACACTTAATAATTGCCTAGCTGTGTGAACCATGGGCAAGTTACTTAACTCTGTTGCTTTAAAAAAAATATTTTTTAAAAATATATAACTACTAATGAAGGGGAACAAAGCCTAGCAATTATAAGGTTGCACAAAATGGATGTCCAATGAACTGGGTCAAGAATTTACCAAAACAAGTGAAAACAGTCTGTATTATATTTGATAAATTATATAAGATTTATTATGCTTTCAAACTACTCCTGCAAACAATGACCCACCTTTCTAAGATCAATATTCTTCTGATGATTCTTTATGCTTGCAATTCATGGAAAATAATAGTTTCCAAAGAACTTTGGGAACACTCAAAGGACATAAGCATGGTAGACACATAGAAGCTACAATATATTACCAATGAAGAATCATAAATATATGTGTGTGTGTTTGTGTATGTGATATTACAGTAAGGATGTCATGAAAGATAATGCAGTGAGATATAGTTTATATAACATTGAACTTATAGTAAAAGAGAATCTGGGTTCAAATCCTTTATTAGATACTAGATGCGTGACCCTGCTTGAACCTCTCTGTGCTTCATGTTTATCTCAGTCTGTCAATAAACATTTATTAAGCACCTACTATTTGCCAGGCATTGTACTATTTGCAAAATGCATTTCAAGGGTTTGATAATTTGTATTTTCAGTAAAAATTTGGTTTTTTTTAATCTATTGAACATTGCTCCATTGAAAAGTATATATCTTTTGTCTCTTAGCCAATAGTTCCATATAGTTATCTGATGATGGACCTTTATTTTATATATTTTTGCAACTATTTCACACTCCATTTTTTCTTTTAATTTTATATGCTGCTTTTTATTATACAAAATTGTTCTAAAAGTGAATAAAAAAACATTTTTCAATCAATTACAATCCTAGGAATAAAGCTATGAAAGCAATGACAGTTTTTGACCACAAGGAGTTTATATTGATAACATATGACAGATAAAAGAGTAGTGGTTGGGGAGGGATACTTGAGTCTTAAAAGTTATTAGAATGATTGGATAAATATGGAAACAGCCTGACACACTCCTTTTAGGTCCACGCAGAGGTGATTCAATCATGATTCCAGAACTGGAAAGTGAGGAGAATATATAAAACATGGGAAGGAAACTGGTGAGATCACTAGAAATGGAATAAAGTGAAAGCATGAATTGTACTTACCTGAAATATTGAGCTACATGAGGTAATTACTAGTCAAGTTAGTAAGACTCCAGGTCAGAAGTTTCTGAAGTGAAAAGGCTAAAATGTCTAATATTTGTTCTCATCCCAAGGTAAGACAGCTACAAGGGTTGGAGAGAAACTGATCAAACTCATCGCTTATTCTGGATTTTCTTAGTTTTGATGAAAACATTCTTCCTCTATACTGTTGAGTTATTCCTTTTTCCTTCTAGTTTTATTGGGATTCTGAGGAGGGGGTTGCTTTAAAATGTGCATCCAATATGATTTGGTTCAGTATAAATTATTTGTCCAAAATCATCCAAATATCCATTTTCCCACAATTTTTAAAGGGATTTCATCCTTTAGTAAATCAAATTGTTGTTGTTCAATCATTTCCAATTCTATGTTACCCCATGAAGTTTGGCCATAGAGCTATCTTGGCAAAGATACTGAAGTGGTTTGCCATTTCCATCTCCAGGGTGACCCCATTTTATAAATGAAGAACTGATGCAAACAGGGGTTAAGTGACTTGCCCAGAGTCACCAGAGTGACTGAGGTCAGATTTAAACTCAAATCACACTGACTCCAGGTCCAGTGCTTTTATTCATTGAACCATTTAGCTACCCTTTAGTTTCTTGAATACTCTTCTTTATATATACTGGATTCTGATTCTTTAGTTCTAGAGTCTGTTTCATTTATTTTATTCTCTATTCTTCTTCCAGTACCCAGTAGTTATTATAAATATTTTCTCATATTACCTTTAAAATTCTCCTCCTTTTATGAGTTTTCCTTTTATTCATATTATGTATATACATCTATTTTTCAGTGAATTTTATTGAATTCTTTGAAATAAGATACTAGTATTTTGATCGATATATTTAATACATTATTAATCAAAATACTGGTATTTTATTTCAAAGAATTGAAATTAGTTTGGAAAATGCTAACTTTTTTTACTATATTTATTTAAGATGGCCTTAGTTCTTCCTTCATTTCTATCAAATTCATTTTGAAGTTGTTTTTGATATGTTTTTTAATAACATGATAATTAAAAGTCCAGATATCTCAAAGAATTTTATTATTTTTTATCTTGGTTTTTGCAAGGCAGTGGCATTAAGTGACTTGCCCAAAGTCACATAGCTAGGTAAGTATTAAGTGTCTGAGTCTTGATTTGAACTTGGGGCCTCCCAATTCCAGAGCCAGTGTGCTACATTGATCTAAGTTGAATGTGATGAGAGAGAAATCATATCCTTAAGGGAAAAAAATACGAGATAGCAAAATTACATAATAAGATAACTTTTTTTTAATTTGGTTTTTGTTCAAATTCCACAATTCTTTCTCTGGGTACAGATGGCATTCTTCATTGCAGATAGCCCCAAACTGTGTCTGATTGTTGCACTGATGGAATGAGCAAGTCCATTAAGGTTGATCATTACCCCCATGTTGCTGTTAGGGTGTGCATTGTTCATCTCACTCAGCATCAGTTCATGCAAATCCTTCCAGGCTTCCCTGAATTTCCATCACCCCTGGTTTCTAACAGAACAATAGTGTTCCATGACATACACATACCACAATTTATTAAGCTATTCCCCAATTGATGGACATTCATTCGATTTCCAATTCTTTGCCACCACATACAGGGCTGCTATGAATATTTTTGTGTAAGTGATGTTTTTACCCTTTTTCATCATCTCTTCAGGGTATAGACCCAGTAGTGGTATTGCTGGATCAAAAGGTATACACATTTTTGTTGTCCTTTGGGCATGCCCAACCGAATCTTAAGGACCCCTCTGTTTCTTGGTCCTCACCCCTTCCTGCAATACTAGGTCTGACTGGTCCTCTCCCTATTCATCTCCTCCTGGCTTTTCCATTTCTCCTTCAAATCTCCCTGTTTATTCTCCTTCTCTTTCCTCTCATTTCTTTACCTCTTCCTTGCCTGTTCCTATTTAAAACCTTCCCCTTGTCCTCTAGTTTCTTCTTCCACTGTAACCTTTTCCCCTTTGCAGCCTGTTTCAGTTCTTCCTTCTTTTTCATGTCTTCCTAACTCTCCTGTAACTTTGCCTTTTTTATGATATAAACTTTTTTTCCTACTATAATTTCTGTTTCTTCTCTTGGTTCCCCAAATTCTTTTTCCTGAGCTCCTATCTCATCTCCCTCTTATGGTCCTGTTTCTGTTCAGTTTCAGCCCACCCATTCTTCTTACCTTCCTACTTCATTTCCTTCTCAGTTTAGCTCTTCTCCCTCTCCAATGTATTCAATAATACCCTCCTCAGATTCCCCAAAACACTTCCTTTCCAATACTGTTTCCCTGGCTCCAGATGAAGACCTGAAGCCTGAATTAGTGGGGATCCATCCTTTCAATGTAATAAACACATCATGTCCCCAGACTATTCAACCAAAGGAGAAAAAAGGTCAGGTTAGAGCCTATGTAAAACTCTATACTTTTCCACACTATAAATTTAAACCATGGGACAGGGTGAATTACAGGTATTAAAGAAAGATTTTCCTGATCCACGTAAAGATCCTATTGGGTTTAGTGATCAATTAAGGTTAATCTGCAATCTTATTGTGCAGGAATCCCAGATATATGACAATTGACTGTGGCACTAGTAGGAAAAGGGGAAGCAAAGAATAAGTTTTAAAAGGCAGATATCAAAGCTACTTTTGAAGAGCTCCAAAATACAGATTGAGTGGCATGTATAGACCAGGAAAGGCATTATGTAGAAGCCCAAGTGATTGGGAATTCCCTTTACGATGCCATTCCCCTGGCATTTCCCTGACCAATGGACTTTTCAAAAATTAAAACTGTTGTTCAGAAGAAAGATGAAACAATATTTCAATTTTTTGACCACCTAGCAGAGGTATTCAATGCAAACTCAGGTTTGAAACATGATAAGGAAGGAGGACAGACTCAGTTTCTCTCTTATTTTGTTAACAATCTGCAGCCTATTTTGTCCAGAAATATTAAGATAAGTGAGCTGAGCTGGCAAGATAAATATCATCAATACATGGCTGAACTGGCTCAGAAATTCAGTCAGAATTTGATAGAGCAAAAAGAATCTGATCTCAATAAAAAGAGAGAATTAAGAGCAAAACAGGATAAGGTGCTGACTATGCAGCTCAAGCAATTGACAGCTCCTATGCAAGACCCTCCTGCCACTGAGAGGCAGTCTGAAAATCCAGGAACAAAGGTTTGTCATAATTGCAAAAAGCCTGGTCATTGGAAAAAAAAAAAAAACACTGTAGACTGTAGGTCCCTTCTCAGAGATTTAAAAATTACAAAAAACAGAAATTAAGAAGTCCTTCCCCACAGGCTTTTCAAGTTTTTAGAACTACTTTTTCTGCTCCTCCTGGACAGAACCATGCTCAGCTACTATCTTGCCTCCCTCTGCTGCAGTATTCACTGTGACTGACCTATGCTAATTCTCCATACCTGTTCCTTCCAGCAGTAAATACATTTTTGCTTTCAAATGGGAAGGTAGGAAATCTGCATAGATAGACCTATTTTTTTTTAATTTGCTTTGGAATGTAATAAGGCTCAATTCAATTGTTTGGAAATGGAATGTTCTCTGGATTTTTTACCTCTGGTTTGTTGGAAATTTGTCACCTTTGGTGGTATTTATTCTTGTTTGTGGGGGAGGGTGCTGAAGACATTCTTAGATAAGCATAAAGTCTTGTCTATTTAGTGTTTAGGGGACCCTCTAGTGTGAGAGAAAGGTGGGGTTTTCCCTGGAGTAGGTTGAGGGGCTTTCTGGTTCAAAGTGCTTTTTATGTGCTTTATATGTGTTTGTTTTAAAATACAGGCAGAGGGAAGCTCTTGGTTGTCTCTTTGCATGGTCAGGTCTGCTGGTGTGTCTTTTCAAAAGTAGATCTTTTTCTTTTCCAAAAACTCATTATTTGGTGCCACAGGACAGATTTTCTTGAAAATCCATGTTGGTTTTGGGGGAGGATGGTGTTCTATTATTTTTTATTATTTCCTATTGTTTTCTATTGTTTCTTTTCTGGTCTGATTGACTAGTAGGGTTTTATTTATTGGTTTGGCAAATTATAGATATCCAGGGGACTTAATGAAATGGAAATTGTTCCCAAAATTATTTTTTTGACTGGCCTTAATTAACATGTTAAAAAGAACTAATAATAATAATAATAATAATTTAGATTAAAGGCCTCTCTCTGTGTTGCTCCCCCAGCATCTTCTTTAGTCTCCTCTGGCCTGGAGATCTAAGAAATCAGTGGACCTTTTGGGGATTTGGGAGGGCTAGGCCAGAGCCCCTAAAATTTCACAACACAGGATACCAGTATACGATATTTGATCTATAAATAGTGATGGTTTGGTGAGTTCTCATAAAATAATTGTGTTGATTTCAAAATAAAGAATGGGAGATGAAAATCTTATTCTAATACTGTTTCTCAGAAATTACAAAAAGTTTGGAAGTTTGGGTTTAAAAAATTAATAATAGAAGAGAGGAATATGTGTAACCTATATGTTAAGGACCTAGGAGTCCAGATTTTGGATTGATTTAAACCAAAATTTAGTTCTGAAGGAAAAGGTAACAGGACTACATAAATCATGAAATGTATTAAAGCTATTTGATCATCTTTTTAATGAGATAATCATACATGGGTTGATTTTTGGTACATTATTAAGTTTATACATTGTTTAACTTGAGAACATTTTTTTAGTTGGAAAATACATAATTTGAATTGGGATATTTATAAATGTTCTAATATTAAGAAATATTGCGCAATAATTAGGAGTTTAGAACAAACAAAATGAATGAATGAAAACTAAATTTATTATGTATTATTGTTACTTATTGTAACCATGGTTTTTGACATCTTACTCATGAATTTCATAAGATTGTTAAGTACAAAGAAAATCTTGTAATCTTAAAGAAAAAGGATTTTTAGACCCACCAAGTCATAAATCTTTATCAAGAATTTTTCTGTAAGGAAGTTTGATGGGCATTTAACAATTTTAGTAATTTTAATTAACTCAATTGCCAATGAATGGGTTAATTATATGATGTCACTTTTTAAAGCCAGTGTTTTAAAGGAATTGGACCTAAGAGTGTTATAAGATTAATTTGAATGGGTATATTTCTCCATGTCTTATACCAACAAACTCTTCCTTTTTTGTACACACCCTCAAGTTCAAGGAAGGTGATACTTAGAAGTTCTATGATAATTAGGATTTATTGCCTGTCAAGAATTTGTGGGATTAATTCATAATACCTAAAAAATACATTTTTATACTAATCTAGGTTTGATAAATTCCAATTTGAAATTGTTTCTGTTATTGTTTTAAGATTAAATGAGAGATGTCCATCACTTCTCAAGTTCATAATTAATATATTGTCCTTTTTAACAGGTTTTTATGTATTTTGTATAAGGTCTACTAAATTTTCAAATCTGTAAGTAACTTATTGCAAATAATGATATATTTGCTTATAGCTATCAAAGAAAAGTCTATATTTTTTAAGTCTAATATTTGTGAAATAATTAGCTGTTGAGTAACTATTAAGAGCATTTAAAGTTTGCAAATAGATAAGTTCTTGCTATGATTTCAAATTACCATATGTATGATGGAGTTTCTGAGAAATCTCATTTTTCGGGCGAGTAGGTGGTGCAGTGAATAGAGTACCAGCTTTGGAGTCAGGAGTACCTGGGTTCAAATCTGAACTCAGACACTTAATAATTACCTAGCCATGTGGCCTTGGGCAAGCCACTTAACCCCACTGCCTTGAAAAATCTAAAAAAAAATCTCATTTTCTTTTTGAGATTGATATAAGTATTTTGGAGTAGAAATGAATAAAGAAATTACTACTATTTTGGCAAATGAGATAATAACATCTACAGACATATTGCCTGGGATGGAAGGGATAAATGTTCCATAGTCACATGAGGAATGTTCTTTTAAACATTCCTCATATGCTCTGAGGAAATGTAAAGGTTAAAGGATCCTTTCTTATATCTTTTGGTCTGTGGGTGGCATTATATGCCCCTTTGACTAAAAAGGGGGGGAGTAATAAAGTGATAGTACTATAAGATTTTGAATGATTGTTAGTATAATTTTGTAACAGTAGTGTTGCATTTTTAAAATATGATAGTAGATATTCTGTAATAATCAAACATATTATGAATAATATTCTCATATAGTTATCAGTTGGGGTTACTATAAAATTTTTTTTAACTATTCATTTTTCTTTATTTTTTTTCCTCCAATTTTCCTGCAATGTATATTGATCATTACATTGTTAATTCAGAATATCTGTATGCTTGCTGACTATATTAGTTTCCATAGGGGGATGAGGAAGTGGAAGAAATAAAGCACCTTATCAAGAACTCAGAACCACCATTAGTGGACCAAAGGGGATCCTTTTATTAATACATTTATTAATACATAATAGAAATGAGTACCCAAGGTACATGAAATCAGGGCCTTTTATCTCCTGTCTAGAAACACAAGTCCTTTCCATGTCCCCAAATGGCTGGTTATTGCCAAGGTCAAGACCTATCCTCTATCTGTTCTCTCCCAATGAGGGTTCAAATTCCTTATCAAACCCCCCCCCCCCTTCCCTACAATCTGGTAGCCAGGCTTTGAAAGGGATAACACAGATTTGTGACTCTGACTAAAAACCTCCTGGTTTTCCTGTTCCAGTCCATTCCCTTCTCTAAAGAGAGAAAAACCTACTTCCCAGTAAGATATAAATTAACTCGATTTACATCTGTAGGCCAACATTCCTCAGATTCTATCACTGTCACTTTTTTCCTCATCTTCTCCAGCTGGTTCTCTGTAAGATATGAACTACTTTCCTCAGTTTCCAACAACTAATGTGGAAGTGAAACATAATCACTTATCAGAGGAAGGTCACATCATGAGAACCTAAGAGCAAAGCAAAGCAAATTTCCTTTTGTTAAATGCTCAGTTATCTGTGAGTATTAGTTTGATTCCAACAATGAACCTGAAGTAAAAGGGGTAATTGGCTTATTCCTCACATTTTGTGTGTTTGGTAACTGAGAAAAGATTGAAGCTCAGAAAATGGGATTCAGGGAGGGAGACTTAAGGATAGATTTGAGTTCATTTTGGGTGAAGAAATCACTTGTCTCTCTGACTCGGGAGGGTTAGAAGAGGCTCAATTTTTAATTCACAGGTAGCAGCAAAAGTTCATAGGTACAAAAAGTACACAGGTTGCTAAGAGAAAGAAAGACTAAAGGGAAGGTAGAAAACCACAGATCCCTAAGCAGCTGGGAGTAAAGGAAAGAGAGCCAAAGTGGCAGGAAACTATACTGTTCCCCAAGCAGAGAAGGAAGCTAAAGGAAAGAACAACCTAGACCTAAACTGTCATGAGAAGTTGAGTAGTAGTGTTTGGAAGATCATGCACCCCCTAGAGTAGGTTAGCTTCACAGGAAGACAAGTAGCTCAACAGAGGAGTAAGTCAAACTTTTAAAGGGTAGGAAGGTGCAGTAATTTAGGTATATATTGATGGGGTCAGGAACTCTGAGAGCAGAGTTGAGGTAATTAGGGATTATGTAGATGAGGGATGATAGGTCAAACATTTAGTCTTTTTAGATTAAGGCAGGGATTCATTGTTTTATTGATAAGAGGCTTGTTTTGTACCTGGAGGCAGGGAATTATGAGTCTTTTCCAGGAAAGAGCAAGGTAAAAATTAATTGATCTCATCTCAAAGCTAGGACTTTGGTGGGGAGGGGGGCAGTGTTAAAGTAAGATATACAGTAAGTGCAGAGGGAATACATTAATAACTATAAAACATATTTCTCTGTCCAATAATTCACCTAATACAGAATGAAATAAACTTAAGGTTTACATCATAATTGAATTGGGAAAAGATAGTTAGCTGGATATCTAATGGTGAGTCATTGCATAGCTCCAGTGGTGAGATTCAAATAAATAAACAACAGGTTTACCAAACTCAAGATAAAATTAGATATCTGTTCTGCTGAACCAGTTCAAACCAACTGATTCACCAAACTGCATAGTTACCAGTAGCAAGAACCCTTCTAATTATATATGGGGAAGTCTCTTTATGAGGTAGAGAACAGGTTTCCACTTATACATAATTTTTAGCAAAGTGGGTACTAGAGGAGGCTACCCAGATGGGTATAAAGTGCCAAGTCCAGTATTTCCTGCTTACTGTTTACTGTCCTATAGAATTTGAACTGACAGAACAGAACTAAAAGTGAAGTATACCACCACACACTGCAACTAGAGACAGAGACAATGTCTTTGGGGAACCATGCAACAAAAGTCAATGGGCAGTTAATTTAGCTGTCAGCCAGGCATCTGAAGAGATCACTCCTGAAGGGGGTGGGTTATTGTTATTTGTCCTTTATTCCTGTCTAAGCAGAACATGACATAGGGAGATGACAATCAAGTGAGGTGGAATTGAGAGGGTGCTATGAAAAGTCATCAGCTTCATTTTCTCTTCCAGAGCCATCTGGATCCAGGGGCTATATATCTATCAGAATGACTGAGGATGGGTCTAGATGTAGTAGGAAACTTCAACTTTTTAAAATTAGGTCTTTCCTAGGTCATATTTTGACTCAAGCAATGCCTATTCAAACTTTAAAGTTAAGTAAGAGGAATGAGGCAAAGATGCCAAGAATGATTACTTCATTCTCCAGCACACAAATGGTCAAAGGATACACAAAGGCAATTTACAGATGAAACCAAAGCAATCCATAATAATGATAATATGAAAAATTACTCTAAATCATTAATTATTAGAGAAATGCAAATTAAAACATCTCTGAGCTACCATCTCACACCTCCCAGATTGGCCAATATGACTGGAAAGGACAATGATCAATGTTGGAAAGGATGTGGGAAATCTGGGACACTAATACATTGTTGATGAAGCAGCAAAATCATCCAACCTTTCTGGAGAGCAATTTGGAATTATGGCCAAAGGGCAACAAAAAATCCATACCCTTTGATCCAGCAATACCACTACTGGGTCTGTACCTTGAAGAGATTATGAAAAAGGGTAAAAACATCACCTGTAAAAAAAAATGTTCATAACAGCTCTGTTTGTGGTGGCAAAGAAATGAAAACTGAGGGAAAGGCCATCATTTGGGGAATGGCTTAACCAACTGTGGTATATATATATATATATATATGTGATGGAACACTATGGAAGGATTTGCATGAACTGATGCTGAGCAAGATGAGCAGAACCAGAAGAACATTGTACACCCTAAGAGCAACATGGGGGTGATGATCAACCTAAATGGACTTGCTCACACCAACAGGGCAGCAAGCAGGCACAATTTTGGGGTGTCTGTGATGGAGAATACTATCTGTATCCTGAGAAAGAATTATGGAATTTGAACAAAGACCAAGGACTATTACCTTTAATTTTAAAATTAGTTGTCTTGTTATGTAATTCTGCTATATCTCATACCAAATGTTTCTTCCTTAAGGATATGATTTCTTTCTCATCACATTCAATTTAGATCAATCCATACTATGGGAATGATATAAAGACTAGCAAACTATCTTCTGTAGAGGGTGGGGGGGAGGGAAGTGAGATTGGGGGAAAACTTGTAAAACTCAAAATAAATAAAACCTTTCTAAAATTAAAAAAAAAAGAATGAACTCTTCTGGGGCAGCTAGGCAGCACAGTGGATAGATCACCAGCCTGGAGTTAGGAGGACCTGAGATCAAATCCAGCCTCAGATACTTAATAATTACCTAGCTGTGTGACCTTGGGCAAGCCACTTAACCCCATTTGCCTTACAAAAACCACACACACACACACACACACACACACACACACACACACACACAAATATATATATAGTCTATAAATAGTGTAGTAGAAGAATAAGGGGTAAAAAGATGAACCACCTCTTCACTATTCTGCACACAAGACAATACACTACCTGGCCTTAACCACATCTTCTTCTATCTTTCATTCCAGAAGACCCCTGCCCTTGAACCTGGCTAAATCAGCAGCTGAACCAATAAACTTCACACTGCACTCCCTTGGTACATGTGCACTCCATTGGATCATATCCTCAGAGTAACGCCTGTGACTATTTTTCAAATTCCCCTTCATTAACATCTCATTATTTATGCAATTCCTAAATTTCCAGCAGTTTGCTGCCATGTCCCCTTAACCATACCTTGGGCTGTGCCAAACCATCACCCAACCTAAGGGGCACCCTTAGAGGCCCTCAATAGTATGCCTCTCATCACAATACCATCCTCCTCTCCTCTTTCAGCCACCTAATTGACTCTGCACAATAAAGCTCTGACCCTAAAAGACTTAATTGCAAGTATTCTCACTTTAACTGGGGTCAGGTTTTCCTGCTTTAAATAGTTCTGATAAAAATGTCACATATCAAATCAATAAAAAATTATAATAAATCTAAAAAATCCATTCTTGAAGAACTGCCAGTGAGTTTTGAAACTTATTTACCACCTGAAAAATTGTATACAATCTTTTTCAAGTAAATTCAACTGAAAACATTTCTGAGTTACCACCCTAAATCCATTAACACTGGCAAAGCTAATTCAAAACATTAAAATTTAATGTTGGTGAAGCTTTGAAGGACTCAGCACACAACTACACCTTTGTATATTGGTATAATCTTTTCGGAAAGTAATATAGCATTTAATAAGAGCTACAAAATTATTTATAATCTTTGACTCAATGATCTCACTCTTGAAATTATGCCCTAAACATTTTATTGAAAGGGGGTGAGTGGGATAAAGTCTGAGATTTCTTCAATAGAATATTATAGATTAGAAAATAGTTGAACTATGTGCTCCTCCTCCCTTGACAAGCAAGTCTTTGGATATGGGTGAAGAGTCAACCATCTTATCTGTTGAAGCCCAGATGACCATTCAATTACTGGGGCTGAAGGGATAATCCTGTTTCAGTTTGAATTATATACTTTTTCCCCTTAGATTAATTTACAAGTTTAGATCGTTAAGACCATACTCCTCATTAATGAGGATGGGTCAGTGGGGGGGGGAATGTGACCCTTGGGTCTTTTCCCTTTGCCTCAGTCTCTGTAATTGGGGCCTGTCTCTCAAGAAACGAATAAAACTTTCTCTTCATAACTTGAGAGATCTCTGAGATTTTATTTCAGTGGGTAAATTTGTCCCTCACAGGGGGATAAAAAGAGAGGACTATAAAAAAATAGCAGCTTTATTCATAAATAAGCCTTTCTCCCAATACCCTTGCTTGCCTATCATACACCTAGATACCAGAAGGTGTCTGACCTCCTGCCTAGATTCTACCAGATGTTCTTTTTTTTCAGTAGTTGTGAGTCAGGGTCCTGTGGGACATAGCTAGACACCTTCAGTGAGTAATGACTCAACAATTACAATTCTTCCTATAAAAATGGAGGTCAATTGAGTTTTACTGTCTACTCTACTACATAGGCTGGGCTAGCTCTCCTTAAAAGACCTTGAAATTGTCCTCAAGACTAAATTGGTTCAGAGCACTAGGACTCCAGTAATTGAAAGCAGCTTCTTAATCGCCTAAACACAAAAAGGATCAAAGGTGTGAATGGGATAAAGTCTGAGATTTCTTCAGTAGAATATTATAGATTAGAAATAGTTGAGCTGTGTATTATGTCTCTTCTACCCCTCCTTCCCTGACAAGCAACTTAATGTTACCTTGACTGAAATGTAAAGAGTAAACTGACCCCGTCTTATCTGGATTGAGGTCCAGATGTTTCTACAATTCCTTGTACTGGAGGGTGAGAACCTGTCTCTGAATTATATGCTTTTTCTTTAGAGTAATTTACATATAGATTGTGAAGACCACATTCCTCTCTAATGAGTATGGGTCTGTGTGTGTAGGGGGGTTGCTTTAGGTTAAATAGATTGTGAATTCCTTGCTCCATACTTCTCTCTCAGAGTGGGGTCTGAGAATTGAATAAAACTTTTCTCTTCATACCTTGAGAAATCTCTGAGTTTTATTTAAGTGGGTAGACTCATCCCACACAGGTACAAGGACCTCCAACTGCTCATTCAGGTTTTTGACTAAATACAGTAATGGGCAACATAGGGGAAAGGAGACCAAATTTATTTGAATTAAGATTATGCTTGTTAAATATCCTTTCCATTCTATATCTAAGTAAATTTCTTTTTCTGTTAATTGTTAGATAAACTACAAGTAAATCGTTCCAATTTCAAGACTGAGATAGTAAATTTGAGCCCTGTCTGAGCTAGGCCCAACTTTTCACTCTACCCCTTGAGAAGAGGGGTTGTTTTAGCTCTCTATTTACATTCCAATACTTAGCACAGGGCTTCCTATATAGTAAATGCTTCACAAATGATTTTTCATGATTTCATTCAGAAATAGTCAGACAGATATTACTTTAATTACAGTTTTTATACTTACAATGTAGGTATAATTCATATGTTCTTACTTAATTTTGTTTTATTTGTATATATGACTGTAGTATGTAATCTTGCTATGTCTTAGGGAAAGTCATTTAACCATAGAGAATTAACAAGAGTTCTTCCTGTAATGTATTCATTATCAGGTATTGTTAATTGTGAATAATTGTTATTGTGAATACATAAATATTCACTTCTCTGAAGTTTAGTTTTCTTATATACACATATAATGTA
The DNA here is from genome assembly GCF_037893015.1 of Macrotis lagotis. Lineage (NCBI taxonomy): Eukaryota > Metazoa > Chordata > Mammalia > Peramelemorphia > Peramelidae > Macrotis > Macrotis lagotis. The sequence continues at coordinate 98,919,913 of NC_133662.1, read as the reverse complement.
TATATACATATACATATACATATACATATATATATATATATATATATATATATATATATATATATATATACAATAATATAAAATGTTGGAAAGGAAGGATTGAAAAATTTGATATTGAAGGCCACTTCCATGTCTATATGCCATGATCAGATAGATGCTTCTCTTTTCAGTGGTCACAGACTGCACTTTGACCTTTAGTCATTCATTAATCCCATGCTACAAATTACAGAATGTTACAATGTAACCAATAGACTCATTATTTATTCTGGTTTATTTCTTATTCTGCTGGGGGTTTTAGTCTATCATCAGGTATAATATTGTTTTATAGGAAAATGTGGTCAAAGTTAGAAAACCAAGATTTCCATACTCATAAGCTTGAGAGACATCTTGTAATAAATGTGAGTAAAATAAAAAAAAAATCAACTTCAATTTAACAGCTTAAGTTAGTCTTCCATAAGGAATTTCTCCTTGATATGGGTGTCTTTTATTCACTTCTCCATTGATTTTTAAAAGATTATAAAATGATAGATTTAAAGCTAACAAGAAATTTATAATCCTTACCCATAGATCTGATAGCTAAACTATTCCTTGCTCTTCTAATTTGATTATGATATCACCCTTTATGTGTGAATCATGTACCCATTTTGACTTTTTCTTGGTATACAGTGAAATATTGCTTTATGCATAGTTTCTGCCAGCACATTTTGTCAAATAATGAGTTTTTGTCCTCAGAACTTGGATTTTTGGATTTATCAAACATTAAATTATTATGGTCATTTAGTACAAATGCACCTAATCTGCTCCACTGAGTCACCACTTAGCCACTATCAGATTTTTTTTATAATTACCATTTTATAATACAATGTGAGATCTGGTATAGCTTTCTTCATTTTTCTTTTCAACGATTTCAGACAGGACTTGAACTCAGGATATCCAGATTCACTCCATGATGCCTCTCTTTAGGCAAAATGGAGAGTAAGTAATTTAATTCAAAAGTACTTATTAAGCATCTACTGTCTTCCCAGCAATATGCTAGGATTGGGGGATAGTCTGTTGCTGGAGCAAAATGGAAAATAATATGAAATGATGGTAATGGTATGTGGAAGCTAGGTTGAGAAGGGTTTTTAATATCAGATTGAAGTTTTTTTTAATATTAGAAAGTAGGTCACTGAAGCTATTTGAACAGGGGACTAACATGATCAGACTTTTAGAAAGCAACTGACAAGCCAACTTTATTGGCATTGTCTGCACCATTTTCTCTAATAAGCTGATGCTCATTATTATAATGAAGCTGACTAGATAGTTTTGAACAAAGGCTTTAAAAGAGTCCTTTAAAGAGATGCTCTGCAGGGTCACAAAGGATAATTCCTAGGAATTATATATTGAAAAAACAAACAGAAATATTAGGGTAAAGAGGCTTACTATATTTAAATCTTGTAGCATTACTTTATGTATTATAAAAACTATATGAAATGAATTGAAAGCTGAGAGGAGTCTGAGAAGTGACAAGCAGATTAGGAAGATGGGAGCAAAAAACAATTGCAGTCAGAGAACCATATCTGTATTTTGAACAAGTCATATAGTAGTATGATGGAAAAAGAATGCTGAACTTGGAGCCAGAGGTCTTGGCATTAAGTCTTGAGTCTGTCATCTATTACCTTAAAGAAGTTATTTATCCTCACTGGCTTGTTTTCTCATTTATAAAAATAAAGGAATGACTAGATGACTTTTGAGATCCCATTTAGCTACAAATGTTTTTGAGTCTGAGTTTCCCTATTTATACCAGGAAAAAAAAAAGGTGTGTGTGCATTAGACTAGAGGACCTCCAAAGTATTCTTTGGCTCTAAATCTATGACCTAATTTCAACTTCCAGCTTTGATATTTAGCAATTGTATAATTGTTCAACTAAGTCTAGAATATCTACCAGCTTTGGAGTCAAATCTCACCTTTAATACTTATTAGCTATGTGACTGCAGGCAAGTCACCTAACTTCTCTAGACCTTAGTTTACTCATCTCTAAAATGGAAGAGTAAGACAAGAACAGTAGTTTTTAACTTTTTCTTATGGACCCCTCTTAGAACCATGTTTATAGAGCATAAAGTAAGATACACAAGATTATAATTAAAACCAACTGTAATGAAAAAAAGATGTAATTTTTTCCCATCCAAGTTTATTTGACCTTCAGAAAGCTCTTCAGATTTCTGAAGAGGAGATAGTTTGAAAATCAGGTTAAAAAAATTCTTCTTTGGATGTATTTTTCAACTATAGATGCATGATTTTAAGTAGTTCAATTACTTTTCTCATCTATAAAATGCAGTTACTACTGAAATAATTTAAGTCTATTTATCTGGAAAGGTCCTTGTGAGTAAAATGTATTGTAAACTGAACCACCCTAAATAAGTTATAGCCTAGAGAATACTCAGCTCACTTATTTTCCAATTATTTTGTCTCAGGATCCCTTTATACTTTTAGCAACAAGTCACCCAAAGAACTTTTATTTGTGTAAATGGCAATCTATCAATATTTAATGTATTAGAAATTAAAAAATTAAAATAGATTAAAATGTATTGGAAATTAAAAAATGTAAACATTTATTTCATAACCTTTAAAATAGCCCATTTCATATTTCATAATCTTTAAAATAGCACATTTATTTTATAACCTTTAAATAGCACATTATATAAAATAGCACATACATATGATTTTTTTTAGGTTTTTTTTTTTTGGTAAGGCAATGGGGTTAAGGGGCTTGCCCAAGGCCACACAGCTAGGTAATTATTAAGTGTCTGAGATTGGATTTGAACCCAGGTACTCCTGAATCCAGGGCAAGTGCTCTATCCACTGTGCCCCCTAGCTGTTCCATACCTGTAAAAAGTAAATTTTCTAAAAAAAATAAAAACTTTAAGGGGCGGCTAGGTGAGCACCCGGCTTTGCATTCAGAATGTGGTCAATTGACATTTCCCCAACAATACTTAAACCGTATTTGCCTATGAAATTACTCTCATTTGGGGGGCGGCTGGGTGGTGCCGTGGATAGAGCACCGGCCCTGGAGTCAAGAGAATTCAAATCCAGCCTCAGACACTTGATATCACCTAGCTGTGTGGCCTTGGGCGAGCCACTGAACCCCATTGCCTTGCAGAAACCTAAAATAACAAAAATAATAATAATAATAATAATAATAATAATAATAATAATAATAATAATAATAAATTACTCTCATTTTCCAACTGTCTATTGTGAAGTTGCATTTTCTTCAGATATCTCGATTAAAGTAATAGAAGCTAATAGGAGAATCCAGTTATCTTCTATTTAGGCAAAATTAAAGAGACTTTGAAATAGGTATAAGGATGCCCTTGTTCTCATTAGTTTTTTTTTTAGGTTTCTGCAAAGCAAATGGGGTTCAGTGGCTCGCCCAAGGCCACACAGCTAGGTGATATCAAGTGTCTGAGGCTGGATTTGAATTCTCTTGACTCCAGGGCCGTGGATATCCACGGCACCACCCAGCCGCCCCCCAAATGAGAGTAATTTCATAGGCAAATACGGTTTAAGTATTGTTGGGGAAATGTCAATTGACCACATTCTGAATGCGAAAGGCTGATTTTCTACAACTCTTATTAGGACAAGAATTAATAAGCTTGGCTTAGGTTATTTTTTAAGGTTTATGAAGCTGAGTGGGGGGAAGGTCAGGGGTAAAAGGCGGGAGACTGGAAGCTTCTGGAAGGTGGTGACTTTGGGGCTAGGCTCCCTCAGCCCACAGCAGCCACCTCTTAGTGACCCAAGGAGAGGAGAAACACCCGCGCAGGCGCACAAGGAAGAACCCCGGCCGGCCTTGGCCGAGGCCGGGAGGCGCGCGCGCAGGCGCACTAACACGGCCCGGGAACGCGCGCGTTCTTCCCGTGAGGAGGCACCCCGCCCTCCCCACAACTTTGCCTCCTTTACCCTCCCCCTCCCGTTTTCTCGGCGCCGAGACTCCGAGGCCGGACGTGCGAGCCGCCGTGCCGACGTCGACGCGTCGGTGCGTGAGCCGCGCCGGCTTCGGAGTGTTCCTCCGGGGCCCCGGCGCCCTCCTCCGCTCCCTCGCCCCGCTCCCGCCGGCTCGCTCCGTCCCTCGGTCCGGCCGGGACCTGCCGCCCGCTGAGGCTGCTCCGGCACGGACGCGGGAGGCGGTCGGGCCGCCGTTTGTCCTCCCCGCCAGATGCGGAGGCCGACTGCGAGAGGCCGGGCATAGAGAGAGAGAGGTAGGCGATGCAGCTGCGGGGAACGTGCGAGCCCCGGCCGGCCCGGAGGGGTGCGGGGAGGGCGGCGGAAGCAGGAAGTGGGGCCGCGCGGGGGAGGGGAGCTGTCAGTCCTTCCCGCCCCCCCCCCCCCCCCGCGGCTGCGTGTGCCCGCCCCCACCCGGGCAGCCGGCGCCCCCGTGCCAAGCCCGTGCGGCGTTTCTGTTCAGAAACGAAACCTGTTGCTTCCTGCGCGGAGCCGGCGGGCAGGTGCCCCCTCGGGACCCGCCCGCCGCTCCTAGGGACCCCCGGAGCCGGAGGAGGAAGGAGCGCAGCCCGGCCTGGCGCTGCTGGCTGGAGGCCAGGGAAGGGCTCGGCGTCTCTCGGCAGCCAGCCGCCTCTGCGTTCATTTCCAATGAGACTTTATTGGTGATCATAAATACTGCGCACCTGAGCGCCGGCTGGTGGGGCTTCCATAAGGGGGGGGGGGTCAGCTTCATTGGAAGAAATTCTTGATCAACATTTGTGACTCGGGGGTGCTAAAAATCCTAAGATTGTCTCTGTACTTAACAATCTTAAGAAATTCACGAGTCAGATGTCAAAAGCCATGGTTACCATAAGCAACAATAATAATAGGTAAGACATTTAGTTTTCATTCATTCATTTTGTTTGTTGTGATCGATTTTACCCCACGATTGTGTGAAGTTTGAAGAGACTCTCACCGGACTTTATGAACATGTGAAGAGCACGTTTCTGACTTTAATGGTACTCAGAAATGACACCTGTTCATACCAGTGATGTCAGAAAAATTCTTTTTTAGAGTAATAGTATGATAAAAGGAATTGGATTCTTAGGACCACTGTGAGCAAGTTAGCTATTTCCTCCTCTATAAAGTAGAAATTACAGGAATACCTGAACTCACTTAGACATTGAAAAGTTCCAGTGGAATTCTTTAAGGAAAGAAAACTTTAAAAAAGCCACTTAATTTTTTTTTTTTTAGATCCAAGTTCTTAACCTTATTCTATGTCATGAGCTCCATTATTAGTCTGGTGAACTCTATGGCCTGCTCACAATAATGCTTTAAAGAGTTGAATCTAGATTCACAGCCTATCCCTGATTCTTAGGACCTCTGTGAGCAAGTCAGTTACTTTTTCCAAGCCTTTGTTTCCCTCTCTATAAAGTAGAAATTACAGGAATACCTGAACTCACTTAGACATTGAAAAGTTCCAGTGGAATTTTTTTTCTTTTTTTTTAGATTTTTGCAAGGCAAATGGGGTTAAGTGGCTTCCCAAGGCCACACAGCTAGGTAATTATTAAGTGTCTGAGGTCGGATTTGAACTCTGGTACTCCTGACTCCAGGGCCAGTGCTTTATCCATTGTGCTACCCTAGCCACCCCTCAAGCATACATATATATATGTGTATATATACACATATATATATATATATGTATATATATGTATATGTATATATTCTTAATTAGTGTTAGAATAGATGAAGAAAACACAAAAATGTCCCACCTGCTTATTATGTCCTAGATGACCTACTCTTGACAGGAAGTAGTTAACATGCCAGTAGGATAACCAACTATGTGAATGAGTTTTTTTATATTAAAGTCTTATTAAATATAAATATTGACAGTACATTCTTTTCTATCCACATCTCTCCTTATAACACTTAATGTATCTGAGTCCTCAGATTCAGTTATAAGTCTTTTCAAGTATTAGATCTTAGGAAAAATTTTCACTTTAGGTTTGGATCAATGCAGCACAAATTTCATTGGCAGGCTTGTTTAGTGTCATTTAGATTTATTTGTGTGATTGTGAAATTTTTAAAAATACTTGACATATTGTGGAGAAGACAACATGATATGGTGTACTTCAGAGTTGTGATTTATTTGGGTTTAAGTCTTCATCTCTGACAGTGAACTTGACAATTGCATATCTACTTTTATAGGAAACCTCTTAGGAAGCACCTTACCCTTAACACTTGATTAAAAGGGCTGGACAATACCACTCAACAAACCTTTATTGTGCTAGGTTCTGGAGATATCAGGAAAGGCAAAAAACACTATCTCAGCTCTTAGGGAGTTCTTGTTCTCATGAGAAGATAACATTTAAATATTTAGATACCTAAGTTATATGTAAAGCACATAGCCCAGAGGGACAATTGGCACCCAAAGTACAGGGACAAAAAGGACAGAAATACAAAGGCAGACTTCATGGGATCAGAGATGGGGTAATAGAGTTAAGCAGGCAATGCAGGGGAAAAAGAATGGGAAGAGGGAAAGTCAGAGAGCCACTGATATAATCAAGGGTTGGAGTTGGGAGCACTTGAACATCTCTTGGGAGATGGAAAAGTGCTTGGGGACAGGAGTTTGGGGTCTCATTTTTAATGGGGTTTTGGTGGGAGACAGACTCTTATCCATGCCACTTTGAGTTTAGTTCACTAACATATCCACAACCACCTCAAAAATTAACATTTGATGTTCTACTGTTCCTACTGCTGATATCTGGAACTTATCTGAGCTTAGTGAGGCTTAAACTGGCTTCCATCAGGATGTGACTTTTAAATGATTTGAGATAGTTTGCAGTATTATCCTTATCAATAGGACTTGTAGATGCCTCTTTACAATTCTTACTGTTGTTACTATATGCTGGCTACTTATGCATTTATCTATTATACTAATCAGACTGGGTGCTGGTTAGGGGAAACCTAGAATAAAGTACAATTTTAGTAAACAGAAACATAATTTCTTATACCATATTAGCATTTTAATGCATTCATATACAGTCATCTGTTTAACCATTTGCCTATCGATAAGATATCTCCTTAGTTTCTAGTTGTTTCTTTTAGCACCAAAGAGTTTCTATAATTTAGTTTGTTTGGGACCTTTTTCCTTTTTTCTTTGGTCTTGGAAAATTGACTTAGTAGTGATATCTCTGGAAAATAATAATAATAATTTTATTAGTATTTTATATCATTTTAAGGTTTGTTATCCCATTTGATCCTCACAATGATTCTGTGAGATGGGTATTATTATTATTATTATTATTATTATTATCTATTTTATAGATGGGAAAATTGAGGCACAAAACAAATATAAGTTTTCCATCTTCATATAGCTATCAAGTGTCTGAGGCAGGATTTGAACTCCTAAGACTAGGGCTATAAACCACTGTGCCACCAAGCTGCTTTCAAAGAGTCATTGGGTATGTATGCATGATTTAGTAACTTTTTTGGACATAATTCCAAATGACTAGATCAATTCAATCAGTAGTGCATCAGTGTGACTATTTTCTCACAGCCTTTCTAGTTTTTACCATTTTTCCTGTTTTAATCAACTTTGTCAATCTGATAGATATGAGTTAAAACTGAAGCTTTGTTTCAGTTTGTTTACTTAATATTAATGATTTTGAACTTTTTTTTCTTGTGACTATAGACTGCTTAATCCCCCTCCCCCCCTTGAGAACTGCTTATTCCCAACGCTTGAAAATTATCATTTGGTATTACTCTTACTCTAAATCAGTTTGAATCAATTATTTGTTGTAGAAATAAGACCTTTTATCAGAGAAACTTGCTATATATTGTTGTTTCCCTTCTATATCTTACCTGCATTGGTTTTATTTATCAAAAAAAATTCTTTCCAATTTTATATAATCAAGATTGTTCTCTATAATCTTATATCCTCTTTATCCTTTGTTTGGTCATGAACTCTTCCCTTCACCATCACCATCAATCTGAAAGGTAATTCCTTTCTTGTTCCTTTAATTTATTTATGATGCGACCCTTTAAGTTGAGGATGCATTCATTTAGAGAAAGGTATGTTGATGAGTACAAGAATTGAATGTAATAAAGCTGGATAGGTAAGTTGGAGGCAGATGATAGTAGACCTTAAATTTCAGGGTAAGAAGTTTGTATTATATTCTGTAAATTGTCTCATAAAAATAGAGAAGGTTTTTGTTTTGTTTCAGTTAAGGGAGTGACATGAACAGTCCTGTGTTTTGGGACAATATTACAGCAGCTGTCTGAAGGATAGATTAGAAAGACTAGAGGCAATGATAACTAGTACAGTTATGTAGGCTCAACTAAGGTAGTAGCAATAATGTGAATGTAGAAGAAAAGATGTATGAGACAATGTTGTCAATGTAGAATTGACAAGACTTGGCAATTGTTTTGGATATGTGGATGAAGAGAGAAGGGGGAAGGTGGAAAAAGGATGGATATTTAGAGATATAAGCATAGATAAGCAGGAAAAAAATTGAATACCATATTATAGTGGAAGGATTATTTGACTTGGAATAAGAACTGTTCATATCCTAATCCTTTCAGAAAGTCATTTAACCTTCTCAGGACTTAGTTCTTCATCTGTAAATCTAAGATGGTGCCATTAGGAAATGTGGAGGAAAAATAATTGAATTTAAGATGCTGGTAGGGACAAAAGGTGGAGATGCTTGTAGGCAGTTGGAAATATAGTACTGGATCTCAAAGGAGAGGAATCAGGGCTAGATATAGATTTGGGAATCATTGACATAGCATGATAATTGAAGACATGGGAGGGAATGAGATTGCTACAATTGAGTATATTGAAAAGAAGATTAAGGACAGAACTTTGGGAGATAGCTACACCTAAGTAGGTTGGGAGAACATGATATAAGGAAGCAAATACTGGAGTGGTTAGACAGGAAACTAGGAGAGTGGAGTATCAGGGAAGCAAAGGAAAAGTAATTAAGGATAGGAAAAGATAGCTAGAAATATCTGATGCTGTGGGAAAATTTAATGAAGTAAAGGACTTAGGGAAAAAGTGTTCTATTTTATCATGAAGATGATATTGGAGAAAACAGTTTCAGTAGTGGAATAGAAAGTCAGGAGAGACTTGAGATGGCTTGTCAACATAAATTAGGAAAATTTGGGTATTATAGAAGGGATGATGATAATCCATAGACAGACTAGGTCTTAAAGAGAGTGGGGGTAGGGGGAGGCATGATCAAGAGTCTGGTGAAAGGATTGACTATGCAAAGAGAATGATTTCATTCTGGATACTTTTTCCTTTGATTTTTCATAACCCTTCTCTATCCTATTTGAAAGACCATTCATTTTCATCATTGCTGGATCTTCATCTGTTTCTCATCTTGTATTTGTGAGTGTATCTGAGAACTGAATCCTGGAACTTCCTCTCTATACTTTCATTTTTGGTGACCTCATCATGAGCTTCCATAAATTCAATTATAAAGCAGATGACTCCTTTTAGTCTCTCTTTTGAGCTCAAGCTCCATATAATCAATTACCTGCTACATATTTCGGATGGGAATGTCTTTTAGGAATCTTAAAGTCATTGTGTTCAAAATGAGTAGAAAACTCATCTTTCCATTTAAACTTGCCCCATTTCCTAACTTTTCTATTTCAGTTGAGACTATTGTCATACTCCAGACACTTAAGATTTGCATGGAGTCATCCTGGATTCTGCATTAATCCTCACCCCACATAGTCATTCAGTTGCCAAATTTTTTCATTTCTGCTGTCACAGCATCTCTCCAATCTGTTCTTTTTCTCTACTCATAGACTCAGTTTTTGAATTCATTAGATCTTGTCTTAACTATTTCAAGAGTCTCCTAATTGAGTTCTTTCTCTAAACTGTCTTCCATATGGTTGCCCAGTGATATATTTAAAAGTCACTTCTAGATACTCCTCTGCTAAACAAGCTCCAAAGATTCCCTATTACTTCTAGGATCAAAAACAAATTTCTCTGTTCAGCATAATGTACAGTCAACTGCATTCAGAATTTAGTGAACTAGCTGACCTAGTTTGAAAGAGCCAGCATCAGTTATCAAGTGCCCATCCTGGCCCAGATTCTCTGTCGGCCAATAGGGGTACAAAGACAAAAATGAAAACAGTCCCTGCCCTTGAGGCACTTCATTCTGTTGGAGAAAAACACTAGGAACCCACAAGTGTAAACATTTTGGGGAAAAGGGGAGGCACTGGGAGTTAGATAGCTCAAGTAGAAAGGACATTTTGATTGAGCTTTGAAAAAATTAGCAATTTGGAGGTTGAATTTATGGGAAGTAATAGTAGGGGGAAAAAATTATCAACAAAACATTTAAAAATACACAGAAGACAGCGATTTAGAAGGAGTATAACAATTTTGTTATTAATATATGAACAATTTTTGTTAATATTATCTTAGAATGTTATGTTTTGAGGCTATCTAGATGTGGGGGACAAAACATTATTTGTCTATATTATTTAATCCTCATAACCTTGTAAGAAGTGCTACAGAGGGGCGGCTAGGTGGCGTAGTGGATAAAGCACCGGCCTTGGAGTCAGGAGTATCTGGGTTCAAATCCCATCTCAGACACTTAATAATTACCTAGTTGTATGGCCTTGGGCAAGCCACTTAACCCCATTTGCCTTGCAAAAATCTTAAAAAAAAAAGAAGTGCTACAGATATTATCTCCATCTTAAAGATGAGGAAACTGAGACTCAGAAAAGTTAATAACTTTGCCTGTGATCACACAGCATCAAAAGACAAGAGTTCAAACTCAGTCAGTCCCCTTAAAACTCCAAATCTAGCTTTCTTTCCTCTATACTACATGGTTTCCTAAAAACAAAAATTTTTGTTAAATAAAGCTTCTTGATAAATAATGAAATACTGCTTTATTCTTTCTAATAATTGCCTAACTTCAGGTATTCTGATTGAATATATTTCATGTGTTGCTCTGGTTTAGTTGGTACTTGATTGCAACTGGAAATAAGGAAGGAAAAATTAAGTGAAATAAAATTGATCACGATTCTAAGCAATATTGGTAACTTGAAAGAAGAGAAATGATGAATGGTTTATGTTTATAGAATGCTACTCATTATTACTTTCTAATTATAATATCTGTTAGGATCTATCTTTATAAGAAGTTTAATTTTCATTAAAAAAAAAATGAAAAGAAAGCTAGATTTGGAGTTATAAGAGACCTGAGTTTGAATTCTTTCTTTGGATGATGTGTGACCATAGGCAAGTTGTTAACTTTTTGGAGTCTGTTTGTTCATCTTTAAATTAGAGATGATAATATCTGTAGTGCTTACTTTACAAGGTTGTTATGAGGAATAAATAAGATATGTAAATAATATACATAAAGTGATTTATAAGCCTTAAAGTTCTATACCAGTGTCCATTATTATTATTATTCTTTCTCCCTCACTGTCTTTTGTTTTCCTACAGTAGGGTTCATTTTAATTTGCCAAAAAAAATTCTGTTCTATTCTTAAACATCAAAGAAGAGTATTTTCATAGAACCTAAAAGATGACTACATATATATATATATAAAACTTCAAATTTCTATTACATAATTTACTTTTGTTTTTAAAAAACTACATAAATTTTAATTTGTTACTTTCAAAACTGTTCTTACCTGTGTTTCCTTCTGAATTGTCTTCTCTTCATTATTTTGGGAGGGGGCAGATGCAGCACTATCAGTAGTCTTCCTCTCTTCCCCAAATGCTGCTCATCTATATTGGAAAAAAAGAGTAGGGGCTGTTTGGAGTCTATTCACTTATATCTAAGACATTTTCCCACTCTTTTGAGTAGGTACACTTAGGGTACTCAGTTTTCCCTGAGTAGGTTTTCTCAGATTAAGTGGAATCTGTTTTACTTCCCTAAAGTTTTTTTTTAGGTTTTTGCAAGGCAATGGGGTTAAGTGGCTTGCCCAAGGCCACACAGCTAGGTAATTATTAAGTGTCTGAGGCCGGATTTGAACTCGGTTACTCCTGACTCCAGGGCAGGTGCTCTATCCACTGCACCACCTAGCTGCCTCCCCCCATCTATGTTTTGACATAGTTCTAAGCATTTTAAACTTCTGACTTTTTACAATAAGCAGCTAGCATTTATATATAACATACCTACTGTGTTCTAGATACTGGCTTAAGCACATTACAAATATTACCTCAATTCAGCTTTAGAACAATCCTGAGAGATTGGTGCTGTTATTATCTTATTTTACAATTGAATTAATTGTGTCAAATGGAGGTTAAGTGAATTGTCCAAGGTCACATAGCTATTAAGCTAGTAATTTGAAGTAGGATTTGAATTTTAGGACTTACTGACCTCAGTCTCAGCAGTTTCCAAACTAGTTAGATTTTAGAAATTGACACTTAATCTGAAAAATATTGTGTCTGGTCATGGCATCTGAAGACATCCAATAGGTGATGGACTAGATGTTCAGAACCAGGCATGGACAATGTACTGATTTGTTTTACTTGATTTTATATGTTGCAAGGAAGGATTCCTTAGGGAAGAGGGGAGAAAATTATTGAGAAGTTACAGTAATATTTAACCTTCCCCCAAAAGAACATTAGTAATACCTTAGGAATGACTTAGGAATGATTGAGGTGACAGGCAGTTACTTGAAACATGTGCAGTTAGAACTTCTTTAGAAAGGATTTATGTATTATTAGTCTATGAATTTAGACTAGAAAACCTCGACTCCATTTCAGCTTTCAGATTTCACATTTCTGTAATTTCAAAGAAAGTAAAATCTTTAGACTGCCTTGAACATCACTCCCACCCTTACTCTCCATTGAAGTGTTGACAGGGTAATATGACTTACAGTAATCTCATTGAAAAAAGATGCACTTTCGGAAGCTCTTATGTCTGATTATTTTCTACTTCATTTCTGATAGTCAACTTTTTAAAATGACAGTTTGATTCTAATTGCTTGTTGTCAGGAGATAGCTTGTGGAGTTTTCTATTTGTACTTTGTCTTTTACTTTTAAGAGATCTGGACAGTTTTATTTGATTCCTTGAAATATGACATGAACGCTTTTTATATGGATCATGAATGAGTGAATAAATTAATGAAACATTTCTTAAACACTATAAAGCACTGTGCTAAAGTATTGGCAATATAAATAGTAAAGTAAGAAAGTCCCTGTTTTCAAGGAGCTCTCATTACATTATAATAGAATAGTAATTAAAACAGATGCATTTTAGATAAAAAGATCCTAAGTTCCTTAGAGTTTAACAGCAAAGCAGTAATTCCTTTTTAATGTCGTTTCTACTGATAAATAATCATTTTCTGCTGTTGAAGACTTTCTTGGGTCTTCAGTAGATGAGACTGTAGCATCTACACAGCAGTTAGTTGGCCAGGCTTTTATCTGTTCAGGGATTGCTCTAGGATGATGGTGTTCAGTGAGTTGGAAGCACTGCTTTTTCAAAGATTTTTGGTCCTACTTATGTTTTTCAGTTAGTCTAGTAGTTTTTAAGTTGTCTCTTCCTGACTTGTTTTCTAGGTCATTTGTATGACTGTTTTTTCAGTCTTTTGATTTTGTTTTAAAATTACTTGTTGCTACATTGGGTTGTTATCTAGTGTTTAGCATATTCTCACTTTCAGGACATATCTTTTTTCTATTAAAAATTTTATTTATTTTGAGTTTTACAATTTTTCCCCAATCTTACTTCCCTCTCCCACTCCCCACAGAAAGCAATTTGTCAGTCTTTACATTGTTTCCATGTTGTACATTGATCCAAATTGAATGTGATGAGGGAGAAATCATATCCTTAAAGAAGAAACATAAAGTGTAAGAGATAACAAGATCAGACAATAAGATAGCAGTTTTTTCCCCTCTAAATTAAAGGGAATAGTCCTTGAACTTTGTTCAAACTCCATGGTTCCCTATCTGAATACAGATGGTATTCTCCATTGCAGACAGCCCCAAATTGTCAGGACATAATGATTCTTGAGTGAATTTTACCAATTAATTCTCTTTGCCTTCCTTTTTTCTCTCTGAGTTTTATTTGTATATTTTGTTTCATTTTTTTCCAAATAGCCTCTAAGATCTACTCTGGACTTTTCTCATTTTGGGTTTACCACTTAGGAATCTTTCACTAAATTCAGAGTATTTTTTTCCTTGTATCTAGCTTTTTCTTTTTATTTGTATTATCAGTCCCAGTTTCAGGGTTAGTAGCTTGTATTTGTGACAAAGATATGGTGAATTTGGGTATACTTTATTTGTTTCTGAGTATGGTGACTAAGACTCCACCTTCTACAAGAATTGCCTGACCTTGTCTCCAGCTGTGCCTGCCTTTTGGGTTAGGAATAAGTTGCATAGATGAGTTTTGAGCCTATGATCCCCATCCATGATCAGGCCTCCGTAGCTTCCTTTTGCCATAGTGCTTCTCAGGACCTAAGTCTTCTGGAACTTCTGGGCTTCCCCTATGTATGCTTTGTGTCTGATTTCATTCTGTGTGGTTGGGTTGCTATTCACGATTTCTTCAGGATTCTGAAAGTCATTTTGTATATTTCTTGACTAGATTGAAGAGTTTATATATGATTCTCTTTGACTTAACATTTTTAGATCTTGATCTTTTTTATTAGGGTGTTTGTAAGGGACCTATTTCTTTACACCCTAACTAACGTGCAGCATCATATTATACTTAGTTATTTAAAAACTGCAGTTTTTAAAAATTTTAAGAGTATTCTGTAATAGTCTTTGCAGAAGTATACATAAATATAACTTTGGAATAATTCACTTCAGCATTAGTGATATCTTTTCTACAAAATTTAGTAAAAATCCTTTCAAATTAGGACACTGATTGTGTTCTAATGAGCAAGATATGTTTTAGGGCAAGTTAACTTGAAGAAAAAGATACGATTTAAATTTTATGTATCAAAAAATTTTACTCATTATCTTGACAAGTATAATTAATTTTTAATTTTTTTTTGCAAGGCAAATGGGGGGGTTAAGTGGCTTGCCCAAATATTTTTAATTATTTTGATAAGATTCATGGAGCCTTTTAAAATGTTCTGTGGTATATTTTATAAAAGTATTAGTATCTCACCAATATGTGACATCATTACTAACCCTGCTGTCAAATTTATTTCAGAAATTAGGTGAGACTGTCTGGTTTTTTGGTTAGGATTTATCAGGTTTTGTGGATTAGCAAAGTTAAATTTAATAGTTCCAAATGGCCTCTTTTTTTTTTTTTGTCAGGAGAGTAAGGGAATTAGGAGATTACCATTGTGATTACTTCTTGACAGAAGCAGAAAGTTCTCTTTTTTTTCTGTAGGTCAATCTAGGGCAAGCTTTTACATACTGTTTTTTATAATATGACTTGATTCTGAAGTGACCAAGTGACTTGACTGAAAATTTGTTTCTGGCCTTTTCTGCAAAAACTATATAAAAATGTTAATGATTATTTTTTGCTGAATATGCCTTTCCTTTCTTGAACTTGCCCAAAGGCATTATAAAATCCACGTAGACCACCTGACAGCCTTGTCTTTTCATCATTGTTGCTTTGGGGCTTACTCTCATTTGCTACTTGCTAGTTTGATAGTAATAAATTTTCAATTAATTTATATAGGTTTGACATTTTTATTGTAGTGGCTTTTATTGCTTGGAAATATTTTGTAATTTTACTAAATTTTGGATGTAGTTTGGTTGATAAATAGACTTTAAGATATTTTTTGCAGTTCATAGTTGTTTAAATGGAGCTTCCCTTTTTATTATCTCCTCTTGGGTTTTATTGTTATATAATGAAGGAAGGATAGACATATTGACGATTTTTATAGATTCAGCTTGTATCTAGATACTTTACAGAAGCTATTTTGTCCCAATTAGTTTCTTACCTGAGTTCCTGGGATTTTAAAAGTAACCATTTTATGGATGTCATACTCAAATAGAAATAGTTTTATTCACTTTTTTCCCGATTGCTACTATTAAAATATGTGACTATGTCATATAACATTGGGGAAAGGGAAAATTCTTTATACCTGTATTTATTCAGAAAGCTTTTAATGTTTTCCCATTACATATAATGCTAGTTTTTAGTTTTACAGAGATAATTTATATCATTCTAAATGACTCTTCTATGCTTGTGCTTTGCTGAATTTTTTTTCATAAATGAAGTTTATATTTTTCTGGAAGTTTTCACTGCTGCTTGTGACATAATTATGTAGTTTGACGTATTTTTAAATGTAAAGATTAGTTGTCTTCTGTGTTTTGTATAAGTCTAATATAGTCATGATGAATAATTTTTTGGATTATGTTGCTTTAGTATTTTTTTGTTGCTGGATTTACTTCAAGACTTTGAATCATTCATACTCATTAGTAATATTTCTCTGCAGTTCTTTTTCTTTGAGTTATCCTTACCTGATATAGTCATTTTTTTTTACTGTATTTGTCTCATGAACATAGAACCAGTGTAAATAGTTTTATTTCTCTACACTCTAACTTTTTAAAATTGGATTTCTTTGAAATTAAGATCTTTTCTGTCTGTAAATTTGGTAATTATGTTTTTGTAGGTTATCTCTTTATTTCTTTCAGTTTTTCCATTTTGCTATCTTATAATTGCATACAGGTACTATTAATTATTTTCATTTATTGTGATTTTATCTGGTTAATTTTTATTTGGTTACTTTGCAGGATTTCTTAAAGGAAAAAAAAACTTTTTGTCTAAGGTTATTTAAATGAATTCAAGTTTTATAAATTGAGGAATTCTTTGGCCCCCCCCATATTCTCTGATGTGTATGTAGAAAATAGTTCCCCCTTTCCTGTATTTTTAAAAGTCAAATAAATTAGTAGTTCTTAGAAGTTTTGTAATAGAGAAAACATGACTAATATCTTCCTTATTTGAAAACCTTGAAATCCAGTTTAGTCAACATTTTAAAATGTCTATCAGTGTTAAACTTTGAAGTAGACAAATTAGATGATACAGTCCCAGAATTGCTTTGGTTTAATAATTGATTAAAAATGAATGAGGTCTCATTTATGTTTTAAACACATTTTGAAGCATTTGCCAGAGAAGGAAAAATCCTTGAGAAATTGTTTACCCATTTTCAGAAGTATAATAAGTGAATCTCAAATAAAATATTCTTTATGAAAAATATTGTTGGGAAAAGCTTTGACACTTTAAATGTCACAATTATAAATTTTGGCAGATTACATTTGGATAGTTATTCATTAGGTTAACATTTTTTATTTTTAACAGTATTTTATTTTTTCCCAGTCATGTAGTGTCAAAATTTTAGCATTCATTTTTTTCTCTTATTTATTTACTAACATTTCCCTGTTAGTCATTTTGTGAAAGATTAGAACTAAGTGAGGGGAAAAAAAACCATGAGAAAGAAAAAAAACATAAAAGAAACATTTTAAAAGTGAACATAGTATGCTTAGCTCTGCATTCAGATTCAATAGTTTTTTTCTGTGTGCATTTTCCTTAGCAGGTCTGTCAGGATTGTCCTTGATCACTAAACTGTTGAGAGGAACTGCATCCATCATAGTGGATCATTTCCTGTTGTTGCTGTTAATATATCCTATATTCTCTGGGTTCTGTTCATTTCACTCAGCATCAGTTAAAGTCTTTCCAGGATAGTCTGATGGCTTATGATTTCTTACTGAACAATAGTACTCCATTACGTTCATACACCATAATTTCTTCAGATCTTCCCCAATTGGTGAGTATCCCCTTGATTTCCAGTTCTTTGCCACTACAAAAAGAGCTGTTGTAAATATTTTTGTACATGTAGACCTACATTTTAATGCTGTCTTTGGGATATAGACCCAGTAGTGGGTTCCAGCAAGATCAAAGCATATGCGTAGTTTTATTGCCCTTTGGGTGTAGTTCCAAATTGCTCTCCAGAATGCTTGCATCAGTTCACAACTCCACCAATAGTTCATTAGTGTCCTAGTTTTCCCGTATCCTCTCCAACATCAATCATTTCCCCCTTTTTTTTTGGCATTTTAGCCAATCTGAAAAAGTGGGAGGTGATGCCTTGAAGTTGTTCAAATTTGCCCTTCTTTATTTTTTTTTATTTTTTTAAAATTTTTATTAAAGATATTAGAGTTTTACAATTTCCCCCCCAATCTTGCTTCCCTCCCCCACCCCCACCCCACAGATAGCACTCTGTCAGTCTTTACTTTGTTTCCATGTTGTACCTTCATCCAAATTGGGTGTGATGAGAGAGAAATCATATCCTTAAAGAGAACAGAATTTTCAGAGGTAACCAGATCAAACCATAAGACATCTGGGGTTTGTTTTTTTTTTTTGAATTAAAGGGAATAGTCCTTGTACTTTGTTCAAACTCCACAGCTCCTTATCTGGATACAGATGGTACTCTCCTTTGCAGACAGCCCAAAATTGCTCCCAATTGTTGCACTGATGGAATGAGCAAGTCCTTCAAGGTTGAACATCACTCCCATGTTGCTGTTAGGGTGTACAGTGTTTTTCTGGTTCTGCTCATCTCACTCAGCATCAGTTCATGCAAATCCCTCCAGGTTTCCCTGAAATCCCCTCCCTCCTGGTTTCTAATAGAACAATAGTGTTCCATGACATACATATACCACAGTTTGCTAAACCATTCCCCAATTGAAGGACATTTACTGGATTTCCAATTCTTTTGCCACCACAAACAGGGCTGCTATAAATATTTTTCTACAAGTAATGTTTTTACCCTTTTCCTTCATCTCTTCAGGGTATGGACCCAGTAGTGGTATTGCTGGGTCAAAGGGTATGCACATTTTTGTTGCCCTTTGGGCATAGTTCCAAATAGCTCTCCAGAAGGGTTGGATGAGTTCACAGCTCCACCCACAGTGTAATAGTGTCCCAGATTTCCCACATCCCTTCCAACAATGATCATTATCCTTCCTGGTCATACTGGCCAATCTGAGAGGTGTGAGGTGGTACCTCAGTGAAGCTTTAATTTGCATTTCTCTAATAATTAATGATTTAGCGTATTTTTTCATATGGCTATGGATTGCTTTGATCTCCTCATCTGTAAATTGCTGTTGCATATCCTTTGACCATTTGTCAATTGGGGAATGGCTTTTTGTTTTAAAAATATGACTCAGTTCTCTGTATATTTTAGAAATGAGTCCTTTGTCAGAATCATTAATTGTAAAGATTGTTTCCCAATTTACTACTTTTCTTTTGAACTTGATTACATTGGTTTTATCTGTGCAAAAACTTTTTAATTTAATGTAATCAAAATCATCTAATTGGTTTTTAGTGATGTTCTCCAACTCTTCCTTAGTCATAAACTGTTCCCCTTTCCATAGATCTGACAGGTAGACTAGTCCTTGATCTTCTAATTTGCTTATAGTATTGTTTTTTATGTCTATGTCCTGTAACCATTTGGATCTGATCTTGGTAAAGGGTGTGAGGTGTTGGTCTAATCTAAGTTTCTTCCATACTAACTTCCAATTATCCCAGCAGTTTTTATCAAAGAGGGAGTTTTTATCAAGGTGGCCTGACTCTTTGGGTTTATCAAACAGCAGATTACTATAATCCTCTCCTGCTTTTACACCTAGTCTATTCCACTGGTCCACCACTCTATTTCTTAGCCAATACCAAACAGTTTTGATGACTGATGCTTTATAATATAATTTTAGATCAGGTAGTGCTAAGCCACCTTCATTTGCATTTTTTTTTCATTAAGCTCCTGGCAATTCTTGACTTTTTATTTCTCCATATGAATTTACTTACAATTTTTTTCTAGCTCATTAAAGTAATTTTTTGGAATTTTGATTGGTAGGGCACTAAACAGATAGTTTCGTTTTGGTAGAATTGTCATTTTTTATTATATTAGCTCTACCTATCCATGAGCAGTTGATATTTGCCCAGTTATTTAAATCTGATTTAATTTGTGTGAGAAGTGTTATATAATTGTTTTCAAAAAGATTCTGAGTCTGTCTTAGCAAATAGACTCCCAAGTATTTTACACTGTCTGAGGTTACTTTGAATGGAATTTCTCTTTCTAGCTCTTCCTGCTGTTTCTTGCTAGTCATATATAGGAAAGTTGAGGATTTGTGGGGGTTTATTTTATAACCTGCAACTTTGCTGAAATTGCTAATTGTTTCCAGTAGTTTTTTAGATGATTTCTTGGGATTCTCTAGGTAGACCATCATGTCATCTGCGAATAGTGAGAGTTTTGTCTCTTCCTTCCCAATTCTAATTCCTTTAATTTCTTTTTCTTCTCTAATTGCTGATGCTAACATTTCTAATACAATATTGAATAGTAGTGGTGATAATGGGCACCCTTGTTTAACCCCTGATCTTATTGGGAATGCCTCTAGCCTCTCCCCATTGAGTATAATGCTTGTTGATGGTTTCAGATAGATACTGCTAATTATTTTAAGGAACAGTCCATTTATTCCTACACTCTCTAGTGTTTTTAATAGGAATGGATGCTGTATTTTGTCAAAAGATTTTTCAACATCTATTGATAGGATCATATGGTTTCCTGATAGGTTTGTTATTGATATAATTGAGTATACTAACAGTTTTCCTAATATTGAACCAACCCTGCATTCCTGGAATAAATCCTACTTGATCATAATGTATTATCCTGGTGATGACTTGTAGTCGTTTTGCTAAGATTTTATATAGGATTTTTGCATCTATATTCATGAGGGAAATAGGTCTATAATTTTCTTTCTCTGTTTTAACTCTTCCTGGTTTAGGTAGCAGTACCATATTGGTTTCATAGAAAGAGTTAGGCAGAGTTCCATCCTTCCCTATTTTTCCAAAGAGTTTATATAAAATTGGAACCAATTGTTCCTTAAATGTTTGGTAGAATTCACTTGTGAATCCATCAGGCCCTGGAGATTTTTTTTTAGGGAGTTCACTAATGGCTTGTTGAATTTCTTTTTCTGAGATAGGGTTGTTCAGGTATTTAATCTCTTCTTCATTTAACCTGGGCAACTTATATTTTTGTAAATATTCATCCATTTCACTTAGATTATCAAATTTATTGGCATAAAGTTCGGCAAAATAATTTCGAATTATTACTTTAATTTCCTCATTGGCGGTGAGTTTACCTTTTTCATTTATCATACTAGCAAGTTGGTTTTCTTCTTTCTTTTTTTTAATCAAATTGACCAGAGGTTTATCAATTTTATTGGTTTTTTCATAATACCAACTTTTGGTTTTATTTATTAATTCAATAGTTTTTTGCTTTCAATTTTATTAATTTCTCCTTTGATATTTTAAAATTTCTAATTTGGTATTTGGGGATTTTTGATTTGTTCTTTCTCTAAGTTTTTTAGTTGCATGTTTAGTTCATTGATTTCCTCTTTCTCCAATTTATTCATATAAGCATTTAGAGCTATAATATATCCTCTGAGAGTTGCTTTGAATGAATCCCATAGGTTTTGGTATGTGGTTTCATTATTATCATTATCTAGGATAAAATGGTTAATTCTTTATATAATTGGTTTTTTGGTCCAGTCATTTTTTAAGATGAGGTTATTCAGTTTCCAGTTTGCTCTGGGTCTATATCTCCTTGGCCCAGTATTGCATATGACTTTTATTGCATTGTGATCTGAGAAAGATGTATTCACTATTTCTGCCTTTCTGCAGTTGATCATTAGGTTTTTATGTCCTAGTACATGGTCAATTTTTGTATAAGTTCCATGTACTGCAGAGAAAAAGGTATATTCCTTCCTATCCCCATTCAGTTTCCTCCATAAGTCTACCATATCTAATTTTTCTAACAATCTATTTACCTCCCTAATTTCTTTCTTTTTTGTTTTATGATTTGATTTATCTAGATCTGATAGGGGGAGGTTGAGGTCTCCTACTAGTAGAGTTTTGCTGTCTATGTCTTCCTGTAATTCTTTCAGCTTCTCCTCTAAGAATTTGGGTGCTGTCCCACTGGGTGCATATATATTCAATATTGAAATGACTTTATTGTCTATGGTACCTTTTAGGAGGATAAAGTTTCCTTCCTTATCTCTTTTAACGCTATCTATTTTTGCTGCTGCTTTGTCTGAGATAAGGATTGCTACCCCTGCTTTTTTTACTTCAGCTGAAGCAAAATATGTTTTGCTCCAACCTTTTACCTTTACTCTATATGTATCTCTGCTTCAAATGAGTTTCTTGTAAGCAGCATATTGTAGGATTCTGGTTTTTAATCCACTCTGCTATTTGCTTAGTTTTAAGGGAGAGTTCATCCCATTCACATTCAAGGTTATGATTACTAATTCTTTATTGCCCTCTGTGCTATCTTCCCTCTGTTTGTATTTCCCCCCTCCCCCCCTTTTATCCATATTCCCCAGTATTTTGTTTTTGAATACCACCCCCTTCAGTGTGTTTGCCCTCCTATATCACACCCTCCCTTTTCTTTCCCCTTTCCCTTCCCTTCCTTTTGTTATTACCCCTTATTTCCTCCACTCCCCTTCCCTTTCTCTGTCCCCCCTCCTCTTTTCCCCTTTTACTTCTTGAAAGGTTAGATGTTTTATAAGTTAACTGAGTATGTGTAGATTGACTTTAAGCCAAGTCTGATGAGAAGAAGATTCAGGTGTTTCTCCTCTACTCCCTTCTTCCCCTCTATTACCATAGGTTTTTTGTACCTCTTAGTGTAATGAGATTTGTCCCATTCAATCCCCTCCCTCCTCCCATCTCTTTCATGTCCCCCTTTTATGGAGGTAGTGTATTTTTTTTTTTTTAGATCATTCTATCTTAAGTCATAGAAAATTCTGAGTGTCTGTCCCTTCCAGTTCCGTATATTCTGTTGAATAGAGTCCAAATTCCTGAGAGTTATTAGAGTCTTTCTCCCCAGTGGAGTTAAAGCCGGTTACATCCCATTAGATATCAGTCTCATGGATAGGTCATGGATGTCCATCATTTCTGGCTAGGTATATTCTCTCTGTTAGAGTTACATTTCTCAGGATTTATGAGAGTCTCTACCCCCCCCCCCCCCCCCCCCCCCCCCATGCTGGGATATAGGCAGTTTCAACTTGCTGGATTGCATTTTTTTCCTTTTACTGCCCCCCCCCCCCTTAACCTTTTCATGTGTCTCTTGAACCTCCTGTTTGATATCCAGATTTTCTGTTTAGCTCTGATCTTTTCATCAGAAATTTTTGGAATTCTTCCATTTCATTAAATGTCCATCTTTTTCCTTGGAAGAGAAGGCTCAGCTTTGTGGGAAAGTAGATTCTTGGCTGCATTCCAAGGTCCCGTGCTCTCGTTCCAGGCCCTTCGATCCCTTAAAGTTGATGCAGCCAGGTCCTGCGTGATCCTTACTGTGGCTCCTTGATATTTAAATAGTTTCTTTCTGGCTGCTTGCAGGATTTTCTCTTTTATCTGATAGTTCTGGAGTTTGGCCACAACATTCCTTGGTGTTTTCCTTTTAGGATCTTTTTCTGGTGGGGATTGATGTACTCTTTCAATAACTACTTTGCCCTCCGATTCCATGATGTCAGGGCAGTTTTCCATCACTAGATCCTGTAATATTAAGTTCAGGCTTTTTTTCTCTTCAATGTTTTCAGGAAGTCCTATAATTTTCAGGTTTCCCCTCCTCGATCTATTCTCAAGGTCAGTGGTTTTGTTGATGAGGTATTTCACATTTGCTTCTATTTTTTCTATTTTTTGATTTTGTTTAACTGACTCTTGCTGTCTCGTGGAGTCATTAGTTTCTGTAGACTCCATTATTTTTTGGGGGGAGGAGTTTTCTTCATTAACCTTTTCCAATTGGTCAATTCTGTTTTTGAAAGAGCTTTCCATTTGACCAATTGAGGTTTTGAGAGAATTAATTTCTTTTTGCACTTGCTCATTTGAGGATCTGAGAGAATTGTTCTCATTTTGTAATTGTCCAATTGATGATCTGAGAGATTTATTCTCCTTTTGTGTTTGTCAATTGTACTTTCTAAGGTTTTGTTTTCTTGTTCCAAGGTATTAATTGTCTCTCCCAAATTTTTAAGCTCCTTCCTTATTTCTTCAAGGAAGTCTTTAAGTGCTGGAGACCAGATTGTATTCTCCTCAGAGGTTCCAGGTCTCTCTGGGTTGGGGTCTTTCCCTTCCAGGAATTTTTCTATAGATCCACCTTTCTGCTGACCCTTTTTCATTATGTTAAGACCTTGAGTTGGGGGCGGGGTTGGTTCAACTGGGCTTGGGATCGCTAAAGCCTTACTGAGCTCAGTTTCTCTGGCTGGCCAGTAGGAGGAGCTGGTTGCCCTCTCTGGAGTGTCTGTGACCTTGGTTGCGAGGCCTTCTCCCTTTGCCCAAGGGAGGAAATTGGAGTTATTGAATTCTTTTGCCTTCAATCAATGATGGGCTTTACCCTGGCCTGAGGTGATTCCTCAGCTGGGCTGGTTCTTTTGCTCACATACCTGGGCCTGAGGTAGAAGTAGTTTGCATTTGTTTGGGAGGAGGCCTCAGTGCAATGGAGGCTTGGGCTCAGAGTTTCTCAGACCCGAGGAGCCCAGGGATGGTGTCCGCAGCTCTCCTGCACCAGACCTCTCTCCGCAGCCCCTTCCCCAAGCTCCAGGGGGACAGCCCCAACACTAGTGCCTCTGCTTCCCCACGGACCCAAGCCTCCTTCATCCAGCCCCACTGCTGATTCAGCAGGTCCAGCTCTCGGGCCGTCAGACTCCCGGTTCCGATTCAGCTGTTGGTCTGGCTGATCTTCCCTGGGAGCTCAGACTCACCTGCCGGTACTCAGCCAAGGCTGCTGCGGGAGACAAATCCTGAGGTAGATTTTCCTCTCCTGGCTTTTCTTTCTGGGTTTCCTGGTTCAGATTTCTTTTAAGAGGTTTGTTTCATGTGATAGATGGGGAAGAGATCAGGAGACTTTAGAACTGTGCCTGTCTTCTCTCTGCCATCTTGTCCGGAAGTGCCCTTCTTTAATCAATAAAGATTTGGAACATTTTTTCATATGACTGTAGATAGTTTTCATTTTTTCATTTTGAGAATTGCCTTTTTATATCCTTTGACCATTTATCAATTGGAGAATGACTTGTATTATAAATTTGACTCAGTTCTCTATATATTTTAGAAATGATTTTTTTTAATCAGAAACACAACTGTGAAAATTGTTTCTCACCTTTCTATATTTCTTCTAATCTTGGTTCCATTGGTTTTGTTTGTTCAAAAACTTTTTAATTTAATGTAGTCAAAATTATCCATTTTGTAGTTTATAATGTTCTCTATCTCTTGCTTGGTTAACTGTCTCTTGCTTGGTCAAAAACTCCTCTTTATAGATCCAATAGATTATTCATTGTTTTTATAATTGACTTACGGTATCACTCTTTATGTCTAAATTCTGTACTCATATAAACCTTATCTTGATGTATGTTTAGGAAGTTGGTTTATGCCTAGTTTTTGTCATACTATTTTCAGTTTTCTCAGCAGTTTTTGTCAGATAACTGGGTTCTTATTCTAGCACCTAGAGTCTTTGGGTTTATCAAACAGTAGATTACTGTAGGCATTTGCTACTATTTCTTTTCCACTGATCACTTCTCTATTTCTTAACCTGTACCAGACTATTTTGATGACTGCCACTTCATAATATTGGTTTAGTTCTGGGTATGGCTAGGCCACCTTCCTTTTCATTTTTTTTCCCATTAATTCCCCTTGATATTCTTGACCTTTTGTTTCTCCAAATGAATTTTGTTACTATTTTTTCTAGCTCTATGAAATAGTCATTTGGTAGTTTGGTATGGCACTAAGTAATATAGTTTAGCTAGAATTGCCCATTTTTAAAATATTAGCTTGACCTACCCATGAGCATATTGACATTTTTCCAGTTGTTCAGATCTGTCTTTATTTGTGTGAAAAATGTTTTATAGTTGTGTTCATGTAGTTTCTGGGTTTGTCTTGGGAGTTAAGTTTTGCATTGCAAATTTTTCTTCCTTTTCTTCCTCCCTGCCCCTCTTTTGAAAGTGGTAGGCAGTTTGATATAAATGATATATATGCTAACATGTAAAACATATTTCCTTATTAGTCTCCATTGTGGAAAAAGAAAGATCAAAAGGAAAAGAAACAATCATGAGAAAGAATAAAATAATTGAAAAAAATTTCCTTCAATCTGCATTCAGAGTTCATTAGGTTTTTTTTAAGTTTTTTTTTCCCCAAGGCAAATTGGGGTTAAGTGGCTTGCCCAGGGCCACACAACTAGGTAATTATTAAGTGTCTGAGGTCAGATTTGAACTCAGTTACTCCTGACTCTAGGGCTGGTGCTCTATCCACTGCGCCACCTAGCCGCCCCCATTAGTTTTTTTTTTTAATCAGGATCTGGATAACATTTTCCTTCCTGAGTCTTTAGTGCTTGTCCTGGATCTCTGTGCCAGTTAAAAGAATTGCATCATTCATAGTTGATCATCATATTGCTGATACTGTGAACATTATTTTCCTAGTTCTGTTCATTTCACTTTGTTTCAGTTATTCCAAGTCTTTCCAGGTTTTTCCTGAAATCAGCCTTATCATTTCTTATTGTACAATGGTATTCCTTTTCATTCCATTCATATACCACAGCTAGTTCAGTCATTCCCCAATTAATGGGCATCCTCTCAATTTCCAATATTTTTCCACAAAAGGGGCTTTTATAAATATTTTTGCACATGTAGGTCCTTTTCTCTTTTTTACATTTAGGTATTTAATAAAAATAATGGAAATACTTACCTTTTCTATTTGGCTTCTAAATCCCTTTTTTTCCTTTACCAGACAATAGGGTTAAGTGACTTGCCCAAGGTCACACAGCTAGGTAATTATTAAGTATCCACTGTACCACCTAGCTGCCCCTAGGCTTCTAAATCCTTGACAACAAATTGCAAAGTGTGTTGTAACACTGTTCCTTTGAATTTGCTTAAAATAATTGACTCATCCAAATTGACTAGCTGTATCAATAAGATGGCAGAGAGAAAGGAAAAATTGTAAAAAAAGTAAAAAAAAACTATAGGCTGGGAATTAAAAAAATAAGCAATGAAGGAGGTTAAGGAGGAGACTATAATATAAATGAGTTCATCTTTAATATTGAGACAATATCTTTGTTTCTAGGTGAACTTTTATATAATATAGAATCTGAATTTATTTTTATTTTTAGAATCTGAACATTTTTAACCAACAGGATAGGAAAATGAAAATATTTCAACTCAGAAACAATTTTTTGGATATTTTATTTTTATTACTAATGTATTAAACAATAATAATTTTTTGTTGTGTTCATAAATCAAGAAATGTTGCTTTTTAAAAAATAAAATGCTAAAGTTTTCCTGGTAGGTAGGAAAGCTTGATCAATGTATTCCTGCTTTTAAATCATTACAAAGTTAACTAGAACTGCTGTGAATGTAGCATTAGGATCTCAAAGGTTAATATATTGTTTAGAAAGCTGTCAGTACATTTTGAAGTACAAAAACAATCTTCTTTTTACTTTATGCTGATTTCAATTTCCACTATTTGCTGACCGAGCCCTTTGATGTAGAGCCTCTTGAAATGGTTGTATGTGTAAAGATGAGGAGTAAAAATAGTCTTGTGCAAGTTCGAGACTATTGGTTTGAATTTAGCCTTGCCTCCCTCAAATTATTGTCACAATGTTTTAATATTTCTTTATTCTGAAGGAATTCTATTACACATCCCAGTATAATATTGAGAATCTGCCAACATACATCTTTAAGTAGTAATTATTTCATCATAATAAATGATATATTTAAATATCTTTGTTTTGGACAGATGGACAGTAATATCAAATAGGCCAATGTGACTTGAAAGTAAAATTATCAATGTTGGAGGGGAGGGAACACTGGGACACTAATGCATTGTTGGTAGAGTTGTGAACTGATCCAAACTTTCTGGAGAGCAATTTGGAGTTATGCCCAAAGGGCAGTAAAACTGCATACCCTTTGACCTACTAAATACCACTTCTATTAGGTCTGTATCCCAAAGAGATCATGAAAAAGGGTAAAAAACCCACATGTGCAAAATATTTATAGCTTTTTTTTTGTAGTGGCAATGAATTGGAAACTGAGGGGGTGCCCATGAATTGGGGAATGACTGAACAAATTATAATAAATTGAATGTGACGGAACACTATTGTTCTATTAGAAACCATGCAAAATGAACTTCAGAATAGCCTGGAAAGACTTGCATGAATTGATGTGAATGAAATGAACAGAACCAGAAGAGCATTATTTACACTAATAGCAACACTGGGTGATGATCAACTATGATGGGCTTGTGCATTTCAGCAGTATAATAATCAAAGACAATTCTTAAAGACTTGAATGGAAAATACCATCCTTATCCAGAGAAGGAACTGTGGAGTTTAATTGCAGACCAAAGTTAACTATAGTCAACTTTTAGAAATTGTCTTATGTATTTTGTCTTTTTTTTTCTCTGTTTGGATTTGATTCTTCTTTTACACCATCATTAATATGGATCCATAATTTGTATGTTTATACTTGTATAGTTTTTATTAGATTGCTTTCTGCCGGGGGGGGGGATATAAAACTCAAAACCTTGCAAAAAAATGATTGACAAAAACCACCATTGCATGTAATTAGAAATATAAACTAAAAAAGAAAAGATGGAAGGAGAGTCTTTTAAGAATTTGCAATAATTGCTGTTTTAGCTATTGTCTTTCCTATAGAGGTGAATTTATTTTACTTGACAGCTAAAATAAAAAGCAACCAAATATCCTTTTTTTTTTGTCTTTTACAGGTTTTAGGAATTGAAATAAGATTTCTTCTTAGATGGCTCACTGAATGAATGCTATGGATTTACCTCGACTTACAGGAGCATTACGCTCCTTTTCAAATGTTACCAAACAAGATGATTATAATGAAGAATCAGCTGCTTTAAAGGTAATAATTTTTATATGAAAGGTATTGTTTGCTCAAATATCCACATAGACTAAAATATACATTCAATCCCTTTTTCTTTAATATTTGAATTATTGTCATAGGTTTCAAAGAGCACTCAAAGTTTCTGTAAGATCTTCCTTGAATTAATCTGCTAAATAGCTGTTAGCTAAATGGATCCAGTGTAAGGGTAGTTGATAGTCCTTCATTTAGATCATCACTATACCTTATTTGATTGAATCAGAAAGTAGTAACACCTGTAAATAGAAAATGGTAGTGTGTTTTTGGTTTTGAGTTTGTTCTTATTATTGTTCAATTATTTTAAATCTTATCTGACTCGGCTTCATTTGAATTTTTCTTGGCAATGATACTGGAGTTTTGCAACTCATTTTACAAACGAGAAATTAAGGCAAACAAGGTTGAGTGATTTGCCCAGAGTCACACAGCTAGGATGTGTCTGAGGCTGGATTGGTACTTATGAAGATGTGTCTCCCTAATTCCAAGCCTAATACTCTAACCACTGTGCTATTTAGCTGCCTTGAGTTTTTCTATAGTCTCAGAACTTTGCTGAGTGGAGCCTTTCCTCTTTGTAGTAACAACTGGTTTCCTAGAGAACTAGTTTCCTATTTCTTGCATGAGATGGATACTTTTAGACTTATATTTCCCCCTGTATTCCTTTTTTTCCTGTTTTTCCCCCTTCTAATTTTCATTTCTAAATTTTTTTTCCTGCTTTCATGCCTTCCCCCACCCATTGAGAAGGCAAGAAATGATACTATTTATTTATAAACATAAGAAGTTATAGAAAAAAATTAACCATGTTGCAGGGGGAAAAATAACAAAACTACTAAAAAAAGAAAATGAAAAAATATTCTTCAATCTACTGAGTCTATCAATCAGTTCTCTGTCAGAAAGTGGATGGCATTTTTTATTGTGAATCATAAGTATTGATCAGAGGTGCTAAATCTTTCTGATTTATTATAGTAAGGATATTGCTCTTTCTATGTACATTGTTCTTCTGGTTCTGCTCACTTCACTTTTGCAATAGTTTATGAGTCTTCCCAGGTTTTCCTAAAATCATTCCCTTCATCATTTCTTACAGTACAATGATATTCCATTTCCAGTAATATACTATAACTTCTT
The DNA here is from genome assembly GCF_037893015.1 of Macrotis lagotis. Taxonomy (NCBI): domain Eukaryota; kingdom Metazoa; phylum Chordata; class Mammalia; order Peramelemorphia; family Peramelidae; genus Macrotis; species Macrotis lagotis. The sequence continues at coordinate 98,890,006 of NC_133662.1, read as the reverse complement.
CAGCCATTTCCCAGTTGTTGAGCATCCACACAATTTCCAATTCTTTGCCACCACAAAAAGAACTTCTTTAAATAATATTGTCTTAAAAAAAAATCTCCTTGAGATTTAGGCCTCTTGGTAGTAAAGTTGGGTCAACAGGTATGCAGAGTTTTAAGTACTTTGGACATAATTCCAAATTTTTTCTGGAATGATTAGACTAGTTCACAACTCCTCCAACTATGCATTAATATACCCCCCCCCTTTTTTTTGCAAGGCATTGGGGTTAAGTGGCTTGCCCACAAGGCTAACACAGCTAGGTAATTATTAAGTGTCTGAGGCCAGATTTGAACTCAGGTACTACTGACTCCAGGGCCAGTGCTCTATCCACTGCACCACCTAGCCACCCCTAATATACCCTTTTAAAAAAATCTCCAGTGTTTATCATTTTCTTTTTCTGTCATGAAAGTGTTTCATCAAAGTTGTTTTAATTTGAATTTCTCTAATTATTGGTGATTAAGAGCATTTTTTTCACATGACTATTGAGAGCTTTGATTTCTTTTTTCTTGAAACTACCTGTTTAATCATTTAACAATTAGGGAATGGTTCTTACTATTATAAATTTGGCTTTGCTACTATATATATAATTGAGAAGTGAGACTTTTATCAGAGAAACTTGCTAGAAATTTTTTTCTTCAATTTCCTTCTTTCTGATCTTGACTGCCTTGCTTTTCTTTGAGCAAAATCTTTTTAATTTAATATAAATAAAAATTTCCATGATTCCTCCTATTTTGTTTGGTCATAAACTTTTCTTCTCCACATAGATCTGACAGGTAATTTCCTCTGTGGTTTTTGCAAGGCATTGGGGTTAAGTGACTTGCCCAAGGTCACACAGTTAAGTATTAAGTATCTGAGTTCATATTTGAACTCAGGTCCTCCTGACCCCTGGTGCTCTATCCACACCTAGCTGCCCTGTCTCTGTACTCTTCTAATGTCTTTTGATATCACTCTTAATTTCTATATCATGTACCAATTTTGAGCTTATCTTGGTATATCATGTGAAATGTTGGTTTATGCCTAATTTGTCATTTTTTTTCCAGTTTTCTTAGTATTTTTGTCAGATAGCAAGTTCTGATCCCAATATCTATGCTCTTTGAGCTTATCAAAACTAAGTTACTGTGCTTGTTTGCTTCTATATATTGTGTACTTAATTTATTCTATGGATCAACCAATCTATAATTTGGTACCAAATTGTTTTAATAATTACCATTTATTAGTATAGTTTGAGATCTGGAAATGCTGTGCCTCTTCCTTAACATATTTTTTCCATTGATTCCCTTGATATTCTTGACCTTTTGTTGAGGTTTTTTTCTCCTAGTTCTATAAAGAAATTCTTTGGTAGTTTAACTGGTATATTTCCCCTTGTATTCTTCAAGGTAGACATTAAAAATACTACAACAAATTAAGTAGGTCAATCTGGAAGTCATAGTTGCTTTGAGTTGCAGTTTTCTTCTACCAAACAATTTTCAGAGGCATTTGTATATATAGTGAGAATTTCAGAAAAACACCAAACTACAATGTAGAAGAATCTCCATTAGGTAAGTGTAAATTTTATGTAACTAAATTGCTCCCTCAGTGAAATGATTTTTCCTTGATCTGTTTAGTTGTTTAGTTTAACTTGACAATTTTACTCTGTAAGTTCAGTATGCAGGAGGAATCCCACTAGGATAAAATCCATGTAGAATTATATAAATTCCTTTCTATTAACTTCTCCAGTCCCTTTCTCATTTAGGATAGTTCTCAAGGTGCATTTCTCATTTTATTCTCTTCAGTCCAGGGACAGTGGAACAAGACATTCCATCTCCTGACTTCATACATTTTCACTAGCTGTCCCTTTTGCCCTGCATTCTCTCCCATCTCATCTCTGCCTTCCCCATTCCTCCTTAGTCTTAGTACCTTCCTCTTTGACCACCCACATTTTCCTCTATGTGCATTGTTAGAATATTGTCTTCTCTATTAAACTGTGATCCCCTTGAGAATCAAGACTGCTTTTTGCTTTTCTTTGTATTCTCAGAACTTAGTAGTACAATGCCTGTCACCCATAGTAGGTGTTTAGGAATTACTTGTTGACTGAGTGTCAGGATATATATTTGTCAGTATCTAATATCTTCAAGTAATGGGGGTTTTTTTTTAGGGTTTTTTTGGCTAGGCATTGGGGTTAAGTGCCTTGCCCGAGGCCACACAGCTAGGTAATTATTAAGTGTCTGAGACCAGTTTTGAATTCAGGTACTCCTGAATAGTGCTCTATCCACTGCACCACCTAGCCATCCCAAGTAATTTTTTTTCCCAGAAACATGAATATACTTTTAAGTTAGTATTTACTTAATATATGTATTTTAATAAAAAGCAAGCTTTTTAAATTCTAGTAGACAAGAAAAACTTTTTGTTGTAATTAATATAGCCAATTATATTCCAAGTTTTGGAAGTCTACAAACTGCTCATTTTAGCATTAAAGAATCCCAAGTTACCTTTAAGGCTTATTTGAGGTGCCACCTCTCCAGAAAAGCCTTGCTGATCTCCATTATTGTTAATGTTTTTGTTTCTTCAGTGGTACTTGAATCTACTTGTTGGTGTACATGTTATGTTTCTCAATAGAATGTAAGTTCCTTGAGAGTAAATGTTTTCTACTTTTTTTAATTCCTAACACCTGCCATAGGACCTTGCAGGCTGTTGGTGCTTTTTAAAGGTTTGTTGAATTATATTATTTTTGAAAATATACCTCTGTAGGCACCATATATCTATTTAATTGTGTACCTTTGACTCAGACACAATAATAATATGTGTTCTTATAGTAAACACATACTTGATAGTATTATGAAGCAGCATGGTGAAGTATGTAGAGCTCTGAAGTTGCAGCCGAACCTGGATTTGAATTCCTGAAGCAGGAACTTCCTAGCATTATGAACTTTGTAAAAGTTACTTAGGATCTCTTTGTCCTCATTCATCTTGAAAATGAGTGTTAATAATGGAACCTGCCACACAGGATTATTGTTGATTTTTTTTTTATATAATTATTTTATTTGTTTTCCAATGAAATACAACAGTAGTTTCTACCTGTCATTTTTTTTGATAAGGTTTTGAATTTTACGCATTCCTCCCCTTCCCTCCCACTTCACCCCCACAGAAGGCAGTATAGATTGTTGTTAAGATCAATGAAATCCTGATTACAAAGTGCTTTATAATCTTTAAAGTACTGTGAAAAATTTAAATATTATCATTATTTATAATAGAATTCATCTGACTTTATTTCTTAAAATTAAGATCTATATTGAACTGTTGAGTTGTGTAATGAAAGCAAAGTATTTAAAAATTGTGAGGTCAACAATTTTAGTGAAAATAGCCATCATTCTATGTAGTAATAGGAAGTGGAGATTCTAAGGAGCAACTGTTAGCACAGTGGGTAGAGTGCTGGACCTGAAGTCAGGAATATTCATATTGACTTCAGACATTAGTAGCTAAGTGACTCTTGGGAAGGCACTTAACCTTGTTTGCCTCAGTTTTCTTATCTGTAAAAGGTAGAGAAAAAAATGGCAAGCCCCTTCAGTGTCTTTTCAAGAAAACCCCAAATGGAGTCACAAAGAGTTGGACATGATTGAAATGACTATACAACCACAACAAAGGAATTTTAAAAGGCAAAGGTGAAGAGGGGCATTCATTGTTGGTATTTTGGACAGTGATTGGAAAAGCTCCAAAATGGGCAATACAAGTGTCATAGGTGAGAAGCAGCAATAAGACCAGTTTGGCTGGAGTATTAGCTACATGAAAAGGAATAAAATATACTAAGGTTTGTGTTAGCTTATGGTGTATCATAGAATTATAGAAACAGATCAAAAAATCAACTTTAAATTAAGCTAATTTTGAGACCTTTAATTTAAATTTGATGAATGGAGAGGGCTTGGTTTCATATCCCCCCTCTGAGGCTTCCTACTTATATGATCTTAGTTGAGTCATTTTAATATCCCTGACCTCAGATTCATCATCTGGAAAATGATGAGGTTGGTTTTGATAGCTTCTGATTTCCCTTTAAACACTACATCTGTGATCCTTTCTTGTGATTTTATTAATTTTTGGGGGGGGGGTGGACTTGATATATATAATGCACTTTGCAGAATTTGTAATGGATTTGAAAAAAATATTTGTCTAAGTTGTGCTTTTTTTCTCCCTCAGATGAAACGATCCAAATTTCACAAACAAATTTCAGATTTAGGACTCACATGGAATAAGATTGTAAAATTTGTGAATGACAATCTGGAGACGAAGGAAGTGCAAATTGTAAATGAAGACTTAAAAGATATATTGCGAGCAGCAAAGCAGATAGGTAAAGTTAAATGTTTAAAGGCATTAAACATTTTAAAAGTACTATTACTTATAGAATGTGAATAAGCTATATTTATGAACTTCACTTTACAATAACAGTGCTTATTTCAGTCAATTAACAATAACCAATATAACCACAACAATAGTTTTTATATAATCCTTTAAGATTTTCAACTGATTTACCTTTATTATCTCATTTGATTTTCCCATTGTCTCTGTGAGAAATAGGTTTATTATTAATATTATTATTCCCATTTTATAAATGAGGAAACCTAGACTGAGAGAGGTTAAGTGATTTGTTCAGATCACACAGTCTGAGTTAGAATTTGAACTTAGGCCTTTTTAGCATTCTCTTCATTTTTCTACCTAGTTGTCTCATTAAGCATTTGTTCATTGCTTACTATGTCTTGTCTCCATGCTAAGCACTGTGGATACAAAGAAAGGCAAAAACAGTCCCTGCTATTATGGAGCTCCCATTGTAGTGGAAGAAATGACTCACAAATTACTATGTACTTATATATAGTATAATAAGTATAATAATACTTTTTGTGTAAACAGAAGATAATCCCAGAGGAAGGTACTCACCAGAGAGAGAACTGGGAATGACTTTCTGCAAAAATGACTATTTGATTAAGATGAAGAAAGCCAGGGAAACCAGGAGGTAGAGGTTCTGCACAGCCAATGGATGGGGTTGGAGTGTTGCATGAATAATAAGCAGGCACTGACCTGTTGCTGGATTGTAGTGTCTTTAGAGTGGACAAAAATGGGAGAAGACTCTAAAGGTGGGAAGGGGCCAGGCCATGAAGGACTTTAAAAGCCAAACATTATATTTGATCCTGAAAGTAATAAGGAGCCACTGTAGTTGATTTACTTAGGGAAGTGATGTGATCAAACTCAGACTTTTATGAAAATTGCATTGATAACTTAGTTAATGATAGGTTGACCTAGAGAGAGGCTTGCAACTGGGAGAACAAGTTAAAAAATTACTGCAAAAGTTCAGGTGAAATGGGAATGAGGACCTGTGTAAGAATACCAGGTGAGTGGAAAGAAAAAAAATGTATATAAGACAGTTTGTGAAGGTAGAAATGGCAAGATTTTGACAATAGGTTGAATATGTAGGGTGAATCTGAGTGAGAGTTGAGGACAACACAAAATTGAAAGCCTGAGTAATTAGGAGGAAAGTAATTGAAAATAATAGTTATTTCTTTTGCCCATCATTGACCAGTATCTCCAGCAACAAATGAAAGAAAATATTTGTATATATTTTTTATCTTTATCTCAGAAATTTGTGATTTTATAGGCACTGTTGTACACTTGAAATGTATATATGCTCTCAGTGACAACAGGCTTGCCACTGGAAACCTTTGGGCAACTTACTTATCAGATTCTTAGTGCCTTAGTTTATTCATCTGTAAGATATGAGGGGTTTGAGTCAGATGACTTTCAAATACTGTGATTTTTATGGGTTAGAACTGAGCTAATTGTCAGCCCCTTAAAGATGCTTTCTTCTCATTTTTTGAGCCATTTCTTTAGTGGCTTCATTTTTTTAGCTGTGCTCATGCATGTGTGTACATGTATATGTGTGTATGATAATGTTAATCAGGTGATCTCAAATAATAAGAGAAAAATATTTCTGTATTGAATTTTTCAACAAATGAGTTAATTTTGAAAAGCTTTTTACAATTGAATTATATTCTGTTTGGAACATCTTCAACAAAAATGATCATTTAATCATCTTATTTTTCATTGTTCTATGGCTTATTTGACAATAATATTAAAGTTAAAAAGCATGATTGCTGAATTTAGCTGTCTTATTTTGCATGCATATATAAGTGCTTATATATTTGTTTTATATGCATGTGATAATATGATTGGTAAAAATATGAAGTTATACACTATTATGGGAGGATTATTTGAACTATTTTTATATATAATTTTCTTTTGAATCTGAAAAAACACTTATTGATCAAGAAAAAAGCAATTATTTTTTAAAAATAGAAATAGTCACAAAGAACAAAAGGAAAGTTTTTATTTTCCCACATTTACTATTATTTATCTTTTATGGTTGTTGGAATACAGGCATGTACCAAAGCTTTTCTATTTTTTGAAAAAAAAAATTGTTATAAGGGTATAATTCCCTGATCACTTCATTTAAAAATTTCAGTGGTTTGCCATTCCATTCTGAGATTTCAAGGAATGATAGAATTCCATTTTTTAAATTGCACTAAATACAATTTATTAACGATGTATATAAACCAGTTTATGTTAAGCACACAAAAGAGAGAGAGAGAGAGAACTTTGCCTTACTGCTGCCTAGATTTCAATGTTAGTTACTATTTCTTGAGGTGATACAGTGTATGTGATAATCCAAAGAAACTCATTTTGCCTACAATTATAGGCCATGTGTGTCCTGAGCTGGTTAAGATTTAGCACTGTTGGGGCAGCTAGGTGGTGCAGTGGCTAGATCACTGGCCTTGGAGTCAGTAGTACCTGAGTTCAAGTCCAACCTCAAGACAATATAATTACCTAGCTGTGTGGCCTTGGGCAAGCCGCTTAACCCCATTGCCTTGCAAAAAAAAACTAAAAAAAAAATTTAGCCAGAGAAGTATGTGCACAGGAGTTGATGGAATAGCTATTATCAAATATAGCTATTTACACGTATACATATGCGCGTGGGTGTGTGTGTGTGTGTGAGAGAGAGAGAGAGAGAGAGAGAGAGAGAGAGAGAGAGAGAGAGAGAGAGGAGGTGGGTGTGTGTGTGTGTGAGAGAGAGAGAGAGAGAGAGAGAGAGAGAGAGAGAGAGAGAGAGAGGAGGTCTTGTGTGTATGGGTTCTCCCTTCACAGTGTAAAGAAAAATGTCTTAGTTTAAGCAGCCAACTTCGAATAAAGTGATTGTTATTTTAAAGTTTTCATTATCATAAGAACATGAATTCTAATATTTTAACCATGTATTGGTTTGTCCTTATATTAGAGACTTCCCTCTCATCCCTTAACTTGCCAACCCCAATTACACACTATCTATAGTCAGTTCATCCTCTCAAAAAGTTGACAATCTAAATAAGAATTTCCCAAATGTCTCAAATTATAAGATTATATGATTCTGTAATCATTTATATGCTTAATTATTAATTTTATAATTTAAGACCTATTAATTACATTTTAACAAAAAGTTCTTTATTTTGATTATTCCTGAATTGTTTTATAGAAGAAAATAGAACTGTTTTCAGATAGTTTTAACCTCTCTTTATCTATTGATCATTAATTATTGTTTTTACTTTGTGAAATATTTGTAAAAAATGTCCTATTCTGTATTTGAGTTGAACTAATCTTGTTTCTTTTGTATTTGAATAGTTGGAACAGACAATGGACAGGAAGCAATTGAAAGTGGGGCTGCATTTCTTTTTAAGACATTTCACTTGAAGGATTGTGTTGGTCATAATGAAACCAAGGCTCTTAACCAGATGTTTGGTCCCTTTCCATCGTCATCTGCTACTGCAGCTTGTAATGCCACTTGTCGGATTGCATCCCATTTTACAGAAGATGATCTCACAGCACTTATACAAATGACAGAAGAGCAACATGGTGACAGAGTATTATTTGGAAAAAATATAGTGTTTTCATTTGACATGCATGATTTAGATCACTTTGAAGAATTGCCAATAAATGGTGAAGCTGATGCCCAGAAAATTATAAGCCTTGATTATAAGAAATTTCTCAATAATCATTTAGAACATTTCCAAGAGAGTTTCAAGCCTGTGGAAAAAAACAATGTTTCTTTCTTATGGTGTGAAGTTGAAAAGTATTTCAATGAAACCTTGAAGGGAACTGCTGAAGCACCAAGAGTAGAAGATCTTTACTGTACTTTGTATGATATGCTTGCCTCTGTTAAAAGTGGTGATGAACTTCAGAATGAGGTATAGTTGATTATTTTGTTGGAAGTTTTCTTTTAATGTGCACTATATTGAAAAAGTAATAGTTTCATATAATATGGATGCTTGACAAAGATTAACCAAGAAATACTAATATTTTGCTTCAGTAGCCACATACTCGATGTATTATATTCCTTTTTCTATTCTCCATGAAGGCAGACAGTTGTCTTATCTTAGTTTTGTATCCTCCTCAGGGTCTAGCATAGTGTATTTAAATTTTGTCGAATTGAGTTTTAAATATCACTGAAAAAATTTTACAGAACTTTCTTAAGTTTGTATTTATTTGTATTTTTTACACTTACTGATGTTTGGGATGATTTATCTGTCACCAATTATGAATATCCTTAAAGGTCACTAATTACGCTAAAAGTTATAACTTTACCAATTTTGAATGTTTATGGTTTAAGTAATTTATTTTAGGCTAGATATTAATGGACTAATACATTTTACATGGCTCATGATAGCATCATCATCGTCATCATAATAATAACTAACATCTGTATGGCACTTGAAAGGTTTGCAAATCACTCTACAAATATTATCTAATTTTATCCTTACAATAACTCTGGGAGGTATGTGCAATTACTAATCACATTTTACAGATGACTTAATATAAGTCATAATGAGATCACTTGTCCAGGGTCACCTAGTTAGTAATTTTTTGAGGCTAAATTTAAACTTAGATCTTCCTTACTCTAGATTTTGTATGTATGTATTTATGTAGTGACTTGCCCAAGGTCTCAGGTAATTACTAAGTATCTGAGGCTGCATTTGAATTCAGATCCTCCTAACTCCAGGGCAGTGCTGTATCTACTGCACCACATAGCTGCCCCCCCCCCCGACTCCAGATCTAACACTGTCCACTGTATTACCTAGTTGCCTAGTATATGTAGTATATACTATACCTAATATAGAATAAATATAGAATATCTAGTTTTGAATAAGCTAGTCTAAAACCCTGTTATAAGATTGAAATGAGACTTCCAGGGAACATCTTGTTTATTCTTGCTGACTAATTAGATGGCATTTTCCCTATTAGGATAGTTTTAAGTGAAAACAAAAATATTTAGAAATATTCTTTTCTGAATTAAAAGTGATTCTGAAAATTTTTAAACATCTTATGGTAAAGTTAGATTTTGATTTATATGACTATTTCTGTTCATGGGAAAGAAAATATTTTTGACTGCTCTTCTATGGTATTGTTGGCAGGTGATTTTGTTGTTTAATAGCAGACTGTTTACCCTACTCCTTTTTTTAGAAAAATTATATTTAATTTTTTCAATTAAACCAAAACTCTTGTTACAAATGTGTATAGTCAAAGTGTATTTCTCCTTTGACTATGTCCAAAAACATATTCTGCATTTTTAGTCCTTCATCTTTCTATCAGGAATTGGGTGGTAAATTTCATTATTAGTCCTCTGCAATCATGGTTAATCATGACATTGATAACTGTTTTTACATTTTAAAAATTGTTTGTCTTTATCATATTGTCATTGTATAGTTCTGGTTCTGTTCACTTCACTCTGTATCAGTTCACAGGAGTCTTTCCAGACATCTCTGAAATCATCCCTTTCATCATTTCTTGTTTTTTTTTCCTTTTGAGAAATACATTTTTGTAAATAACTCTGTGTGTGTGTGTGTGTGTGTGTGTGTGCGTGCGCGCACACATGCGCACATGCATGCCTCCTTTGTCCAGTTTACATCAATGTGAGATTCAAGTGTCAGTTGTACTCTCTATCCCCTCTTCCTCATTTGTATAGCTGCCTAGTGTCTTCCTCTTTCTCTTTCCATTTGTACCTTAATATCATCAAGATAGAGCATAATGGAACCACTTCTACAACCCTGTCTCATTATGACTCTTATCGTATCTGATAGTGAATGGTGTGGGCGGGAAGAAAGGACAGTGATGTATCATCTCCCTATATTAGAACATAAATTTATCCTTGTTTAATCTCTTATGATTGTTGTTTGGTTTTACCTTTTTATGCTTTTCTTAAGTTTTGTGTTTGCTTGAACCTCAATTATAAGGAGCTGTTCTTTTCATCAGGAATGTTTGGAAATCCTCTGTTTCATTAAAGGTCTATTTCTTCCCTTGTAGGATTATACTCAGTTTTGCTGAGTAAATTATTGGCTGTAAGCCTATGTTACTTGCCTTCTGGGATATCATTAATGTAGTATTTCCTCATAGAAGTAGCTATTAATTCATTTTTGAATCGTATTTGAATTCTTTGCTTCTGACTACTTGTATGTATGTACACAACACACATATATATGTGTATATACATATATTTTATGTGTGTGCATTTATTTGTCTATTAATTAATTTGTTTGCTTGTTTATTTATTTGACTTGAAAGCCCAGGATTCAAGTTCTTATATTTCTGGGAGTTTTTTGTTTTGGTATTTCTTTTTAGGTGTTGATCACTGAAGTCCTTCTATTTCTGCTTTACCCACTGATTCTCAGAGGTCTGAGTAAAGATTTGAAATAGAATGTGTAGGCTTTATTTTTTTTGGACACAGTATTCAGGTAGGCCAATGATTCTTTATTTTGATCTGTTTTCCTGTTAAGTTATTTTTACTGAGATAACTCACATTTTTTTCAATTTCTTTACATCTTTTGATTTTGTTTTAATGTTTATGTTAATCTTATAGAAATAATTGTCTTCTAATTGATCCATTCTAATTTTTAGAGGCTACTATTGCTTGTCTGTGCCCTGTACCAAATTATTAATTCCCTTTCCAGTTTTTTTCCCCCCAAGGCTTTTATTTTCTATTCCTCTGGTACTCTAATTTCATTTATAAAAACCACTTTTAACTCTTGAAGTTCTTGCTTTTTTTCTTCCATAAGTTTTGTTGAATTTGTGCCTAAGCTATGTTTTTTTTGAGATTTGCATATATATATATGTTTTGAAGTCATTTGTTTCTTTTGAATTGTGTCTTGAGCTCCTCTGTAAACATATTAGATTTTTATGGTGGGACTTTTTTTCCCTTCCCATTCTTCCAGTCTCCTTCCTGATTTTGGATTTGGTGATACCACTAAGTTCTGTCTACTTCTTGAAGGAAGATCTGGGATGGTCCTTTTGTTGTTTTCCTGAGGTCCTGTCCCCTTGTCCCCTTTCTCTCAACCCTTCCTCTTCCATTTTCCTCTTGGGTAAGAGATTTCTATACTCAATTGTGTGTATATGTTATTCTTTCTCTGAGCCACTTAGTTGAGAGTGAAGGTTCACTCATTCCCCCTCATCTTCCCTTCTCCCACTCCATTGTAAAAAACTGTTTCTTGCCTCTTTTATGTGAAATAACTTACTCCTTTCTACTTCTCCTTTTCTTTTCTCCCAGTACATTCCTTTCTTCCCCATTAACTCCATCTTTTTTTAATATATTACACCTTCAAATTCAACTCCCTTCTGTGCCTTTTCTATATATGCTCCTTCTAACTGCCCTAAATGAGAAGGTTCATGTGAGTTATCAGTATCTTCTTCCCATGCAGGAATACATGCAGTTCAGCATCAGTAAGTTCCTCATAATTAATCCTTCCCACTCACTTCCTCCATGCTTCACCCGAGCTCTAGTCATTTCATTAGGAAGTTTTGAAAATCCTGTTTCATTGGAAGTCCATCTTTCCCCCTGAAAGAGGATGTTCTGTTTTGCTGCATAGATTCTTGGCTCTAATCTAAACTCTTGCCTTCTGGAATATCATATTCCAAGCCCTACAAGCCCTTAATAAATCCTTGTGTTATCCTGACTATAGCTTCATGATATTTGGATTGTTTCTTTCTGACTGTAATATTTTCTACCTGACTTGGGAATTCTGCTGTTTGGCTATAATATTTCTGGCAGTTTTCAATTTAGGATCTCTTTTAGGAGGTGATAGGTGAATTCTTTCCATTTCTATTTTAACCTCTGCTTCTAGAATATCAGGGCAATTTCCTGAATAATTTCCTTGAAAAATGATGTGTAGGCCCATTTTTTTGGTCCTTTCAGGTAGTCTAATAATTTTTAAATTATCTCTTCTGGACCTATTTTTGAGTTCAGTTGTTTTTCCAGTGAGATATTTCACATTATCTTCTAGCTTTTCATTCTTTTGGTTTTATTTTATTGTTTCTTGATTTTTTTACAAAGTCATCACTTTCCTTAGCTCCATTCTACATTTGAAGGAATTATTTTTCTTCAGAGAGCTTTCTTATCTCCTTTTCCATCTGGCCAATTCTGTTTTCTAAGGAATTCTTCTCCTCTCTGACCTTTTGGACTGTTTCTCCATTTAACCAAAACTGGCTTTTAAAATATTATTTTCTTTAGTATTTTTTCTATCTCCTTCATCAAGCTGCTGACTTGGTTTTCATGATGTTCCTGCATTGCTCTCATATCTCTTCCAATTTTTCCTCCACCTCCCCTACTTGATTTTTCAGTCTTTTTTGAGCTCTTCCATAGCCTGAGACCAATTCATATTTTTATTGGAGGCTTTGAATACAAAAGATTTATCTTAAGTATGTTCTGAGCGTGTATTTTGATCCTCCATGGGACCAAAGTAATTGTCTAAGGTCAGATTTTCTTTTGTTGTTTGCTCATTTCCCCAGCCTACAACTTGATTTTAACTCTTTGTTAAGGTGGGGCTCTGCTCCCAGGGTAGAGGGTGTACCGTTCAAAGCTTTTGAGGATTTTTTTACAGCAGTTTTCAAGGACACCCCCTCCTCACCTCAAACCTGCAAATTCTCAATTCCTCCAAGGTCTCATAAGAGGCTCTGACTGTTCTTCTGACCTATCCTCTAGTCTGTGGAAGACCACAAACCCTCCCCTCTATCCTAGAATTGTGAGAAGGGTCCCTGCTGTGCTGCAAGCAATAAGCTCTGTTGTACTTCCGCTCCTTTCCCTGAGACTGGGGCCTCAGACTGCGACCTGGATCTGAGTATGGCAAAGCCACAGTGTCCTGCTGCAGGGATAGATAACAGAGAGACCTCTGCAGTTATCTCCAACCTCCTTACTGTTCATGGCTCTCTGGAAGCAGCATCCTGGCTCCTGATCCTTTGGGGCCAGGTCTGTCCTGAGGCCTATGCAGGACCTAAAATCTTCTCTCACTCTAGTACCACAGTTTTCCTGCTGAGCTTCCTAATTGTCCTTGTCAGTCCCTGGGCTGAGAGGTCTGGAAACTACCACCACCACTGCCATGAATCCAGCCCCGGATGGCTGGAGCCAGTTTGCTCCAGCACATTTTGGTCTGGCTGTGGGCTCTTGCTAATTCTATTAAAACTGACTCTTACCACAGATCTTCCAAGTTATTTTGGGGTGGAAAATTGTTTTACATAATCTTTTTTATTGTTTCTGCCACTCAAGAATTTAGTTAGTTATTATTTAAAGGTGTTTGGAGTTGTTTTGGGGAGAACTCTTTGGGAGTCCCTCTTGGTGAGCCTTCACTCTGCCATTTTGACTCTACCCCCGATCTTATTTCTATATGAGGTAGATGATAATATAATTAGGTAAATTATAACTTAGTTGAATAGCAGCACCCAGGAAGAAGCCTAGAATCATTTGCTATTAGCTTAGAAGACAGTATCTAGTAAAAAGGCTCCAAGAATCTTTTTTTTTTGACTTTCAACTTTTTTTATTCTTGACTAAAGGCATAAATGGGAAACAGCACATTTTCAGATGGTATGAAAACAAAAGGGACATCTAACATCCTGCAGGATAGCTTAGAATCTTGGAAATTAAAAAAACCTAACAGGCTAACATTGGACCAAGATACCAAGAGATGAAATTTAATAAAAATAACAGCTAACATTTGTGCGTGTGTGTGTGTGTGTGTGTATGTATGTATGTAAGATGTATGGAGTGCTTTACATATATTATTTGATCATTTAATTTTGAGGATCACTCTAAAGTCATATTTAGTTTAAACAAATCAGCTTCTTAAAAACAAATGGGAGAGACATGGGTATACCATTGATTATTGGAGAAAGAATGCAAATTTGTGAACCAGAAAGCTTAGTAGAGAATGTCAGATTAATTTAGCAGCCAAAAAAATTTTATCTTAGAATTTTTTTTGAGAATTCCAGATACCTTCATTTCTTTTAAGTAGATTATCATTTTGGAAGTGTCAGTTTCAAAAACTAGGTCTTTAGAGAAGAATAGTGTTGAGAACCTTTTTTCTGGGTCCCTTTTTTCTGCCCAGTACTTTTTTTTTTCAATTTTTTAACATTTTTTTTAAAGGTTTGAGTTCCAAGTGAACAATCATATATAAGTTATGTATATTTACTATGTATCAGTTTATATGTTTTTCCAGGTTAATCTGAAATCATCTTGCTTGTCTTTTTTTTTAGAGCACAATAATTTTCCATTACAATCATGTATGTCAGCTTGTTTAACCATTCCCCAGTTGATAGACATCCCTTCAATTTCTACTTCTTACCTACCAAAAAAGTCATAAATATTTCTGTACAAATAAGACCTTTTCCCTTTTTTTGAATGTCTTTAGGTATAGACCTAGCAGTGATATTGCTGGATCAAAAGAGTATGCACAGTTTTATAGTCCATTGGACATAGCTCTAAATTGCTCTCCAGAATGGTTGGATAAGTTCACAAATTCATCAATTGTGCATTAATATTCCAATTTTGCCATACTCTCTCCACCATCCAGCATTTTCCTTTTTTTGACATAATAACAAATCTGATAAGTATGAAGTGGTTTCTCACAGTTTTAATTTGCATTTTTCTAATCAGTAGTCAATCTGAGAATTTTTGAAAGGGACATGATTTCTATGACCTGGTAAGTGATTTTCTCACTGTCTTTTGCCATTATCTGTCTATATGTGGAGTATTGTGTTCAGTCCTGTGAACTGTATTTTTAGGATGGATATTGATAAACTCTAGATGGATATATAGAGGAATGAAACATGGGATGGGCAAAGGTACTTAAGATTATTCCATCCAGGGATATGTTAAAAGATCTGAGAATGTTTAACCTGTGTAAAAGAAGAGTTAGAGGAATAATGGTTGCTATCTTTTGTAATGTAAAAGTAGACTTCATATCATTTATGTGATAAGTTGGTAGGGAGGGGATTTTTGTTTAGGTATACTTTAGACTGGTCTGTTTTTGAGATCCCTTTCAACTCTGAATGTGTGGCTAGTGGATCTTGGAATTATCTATCTATCTATCTATCTATCTATCTATCTATTTATTTATTTTTAGGTTTTTTGCAAGGCAATGGGGTTAAGTGGCTTGCCCAAGGCCACACAGCTAGATAATTATTAAGTGTCTAAGGTCAGATTTGAACTCAGGTACTCCTGACTCCAGGGTCGGTGCCCTATCCACTGCGCCACCTAGCTGCCCTGATTTTGAATTTTTTTGAAAGAATTCAGTTTCCTTTTGTGCAGATAGCACACTTTTATTTTGTCATGTTTGACATTATTCTATTGGCATCAACTTACATGGATGATGCTTGCTGATCCTTCAAGTTCATTTCTCTGGTTTTGTAATTACTTAATTGAATGACAAAATGACCCTATCAGCTTTTGAAAAACTGAAGTATACAAGATTTTCTAAATAATTTGTAAATTTTATGATCATTTTTCAATTAACAAGTATTTACTTACTTTCCCCACGACTGCCCTATTGAAAAGAAAAAAGATACTAAATTCTCATAACAAATATTTATATTCAAGTAAAACACATTTTCACATTTTCTATGCCCAAAACTGTAACTCTTTTAGCACCTTGAGTTATCATCTCTCTTTCAGTAAACTGGAATTATAGTTCTCCAGTCCCACAGAGTCATGGTTGGTCAATACACTGATCAGTGTTAAGTTTTTCAAAGTTTGTTGTATTTAAAATGATGTTATTATACACACTTCCACCTTTCTTCCTACTTCCTTTATATCAGTTGATACTGATCCATTTTTGTAAGTCTTGTAAGTTCTTAAAGTTTAATTATATTCCATCTTTTTCATTTACTATAATTTATTCAGTCTGATAAGCACCACCTTAATTTCAATTTTTAAAAAGCTATTTAAAAGATGTATGCTTGAAAGTTACTCTCAATGCATAAAGATCTTTATATAGATGGGAAAGCAATTATATGGATTGGTAATTACTAGTGTTCTCTGTCAACTTTAGTAAGATCACTATCTATCCTTTTTTTTCCTATTCCTTTGGAATTTTTCTTCTGAGGAAAAAAAATCTTCCCTAAGTTAACTTAAAATTGTGTTGTTTCCTGGAAAGTTTTTTTTAAACCCCGTATATAATTTAATTAGGTTCAATTGCTCTTCCTGACATGTCACTTTGGACAAGTCATTTTCCCTCTAGATCTCTGTTTCTTAAACTAGATGTCTTCTGAAGTTTCTTCTTCCTCTATTTTTATGCTCCTATTATCTTAAGTGCTTTTTGCTACTTTCATTGACCTAAGATAGAAGTATTCAACTGTGATATTGCCACTATTTTGCTCATAAAATTAGATTGGTATAAAAACAGTAGTTTGTCCACTTTTTTTGTTTGTCATTTTTCTGTTTCTTCTTGAAATGTTTTTTCTTTTTTTCCCTTTTTTTGCAAGGCAGTGGGGTTAAGTGACTTGCCCAGGGTCACACAGCTAGGTAATTACTATGTGTCTGAGACCGTATTTGAACTGAGGTTCAATCTGACTCCAGGGATGGTGCTCTATCCACTGAGCCACCTAGCTGTCCCTTGAAATGTTCTTAAAAAGAAAATGTATTTTAACTGACCTCAAGCCAAGATCTCTGACCTTGTTTTCTTGAGATGCTTTTTGATGTTTTGTGAGGTGACTTTGGTTATCATGGAAAACAATACAAAAATAGATATGCCTACTCAGATTATTTTTCACAATACACACAATTATTGTTATGTAACTGTTTGAAATATTAAGAAAACATGATCTTTCTACATTTTTTTTTAAAGAGTTCAAAAGCTTTTTAACTGTAGAATCTTGATTCTTCTTTAGTAAGATGTATCAGTACAACTTAAAAATTATTCTTGGTTCTGTGAGCACTAGTGCCATCATGATGATAACTTTGTTAAGTGACTATTGATATTGAGATATGAAGTGGAAAAAATATTCATCTAAGGTGTTTTTGTTGTTGTAGAAATGTCCTCTTTAGTTTCCTCAAAAAAAGTAGAATTTCTAATTTTTAAAAATTCTGAACTAAACACCAAAATGAGCATTTTCATATGCAAAATAGATCCAAAAAAGAGAATTGTATATGAAACTACAAATCTCTATAATGTACAACATGCTTTTCCTATTAAATATAATAAACAGTCACATTTAAAGTTATCCTGCTCTCTGTGTGTGATTCTCTATTACTTGTAGATGATGATGATGATAATAATAGCTAACATCTATGTAACTATATACCTTATATGGTGCTAAATACTTTATAATGATTATTTCATTTGATCCTCACAACAACTCTGGGGGAATTGATGCTATTTTTTATTCCCATTATACAAATGAGGAAAGTGAGATCACAAAGGTCAAGTGACTTGCCTAGGGTCCAATAGCTAGCAAGTGTCTGAGATCAGATTTGAACTCGTCTTCTTCCTGACTCCATTATCCACTGTACTACCTGGCTGCCTTAGCAAAATAGAACAGAACACTGGAAAATCTCTCACTGAAATCTTTAGCTGGATAAAAGATTGACCTAGCTATCCATACTGGAAAAATACAGCGAATGAAAAATTTGTAGCCTAGTATATGCTAAGTTGTTCACTTAATCTGTCAATGAAATTATCCTTTATAGGCTTTGTAGATGGTTAACAAGCTGGGCTGGAACCACATACAAGCAGTCTTTCAGCAATCCCAGCCTACTGTTTGCTACTGTAAAAGGCTGTCTCATTAACAGTAATCTAAAGATTTCATATGCAAAAATTAGATAATATTCAAGTCGTGGAACAAAAAATAATAAATAATCCAAAAGGTAATGGAAAACCATATGACCAATAAAAACAGGCCCTGATCTTATTACCCAGGGTGACTTCTTATGGTCGCAAAGTTTATTTCTAGGTAATTTTGAGGATATATACAATTTAAAAAGGTTGTGGACTACTCAGTAAGGGCAAAAGATAATAGAAGGAAAAGTCAGTTGCTTCATTGAACTATATAGATAGAAAAGGCATCAGAGGAAGTCTTTAAACCATTACATAGATCTGTTGTAGAGGAATTGTGGAAATACATCACTCAACCCAACAACTGTTAAAGCACTTTCAGTTAATACTATATTAGGCACTAAGGATACAAAGACAAAAATGATAGACCCAAATGGCATTTACATTCTTTCATAGGAGTCAAAAACATATATACCATACATAAATAGAAAACAAAAAATAGTTTAGGAATGGAATTCACTAGTAGTTAGAGGTGATAAGGGCTTTTAGGAGGAAGGTTTGCTTTGACTGTTTTGAAGAAAATAGGAAATTCTTAAAGGCACAGACAACTTAAGAGTTTATTCCATGGCTAATGCACAGTCATAGGATAGGGATGGAAGATGGAATGATTTATATTAGGAAAAAGTAAGCAAAGTCAGTTTGACTGGATTATAACATTCAGGAAGAGGAGTAATGAGCTTAAAAAGATAGACTTGAGACCTGCTTGTTATTGAGGGTTTTTAAAAAAGCCAGATGAATTTATTTTTGATCCTAAGGGGGGCAGTAGGGAACCAATGGTATTTGAATATGAGTAACTTGACTTGACCTGACCTGTGCTTAAGAAAAATTAAATTTGACCAGCTAAGTAAAGAATTACTTGGAATAGGGAGAGCCTTAAAGAGGCAGGATGATTAATCAGACCATTTCAGTAATCTAGGTGAAATATTGATGGGGCCTGAATTAGGTGGTGCTCTGTGATTAGTGAGAAGGGGATGGATTCAAGAGTTGTTGAAATAGTATAAAAATAGCAGTATTTGATTACTTTTTTTCTTTCTTTTTTTTTTTTAAGGTTTTTGCAAGGCAGTGGGGTTAAGTAGCTTGCCCGAGGCCACACAGCTAGGTAATTATTAAGTGTCTGAGGCTGGATTTGTACTCAGGTACTCCTGACTTCAGGGCCAGTGCTCTGTCCACTGCACCACCTAGCCACCCCAGTATTTGATTACTGATAGTATGTGTGGGGGTGAGTAAAGATGAGGAAGTAATGACAATGACATGACAAAATGAGAGACTTGAAGGATTGTGAGCAACAATCACACAGGATTTGATTTCTAATTTGTGTCAAAGTACTTATTCCAATGTGATCATGAATCTGTTAAAGGATAAGTAAATCCTCATTTGGATTTGAGAAGGAAAAATTACTTTATTTTTAATTTGGGTATCTCCATTCATTAGAGATTATCAAGTGATTGGTAACTTTATCTCTTCTTTACAAGAAACAAGTATGAACACAGCATTTCCTCCACTCATTATGTCGATATAAATCAGTGAATATTGTCAATCAGTAAGCATTTTTTAGTGCTAATGACTGCCTGGTTTGACAACTACGTGTCACAGTGAATTATAATGCCAGGCCTGAAGTTAAGAAAATTTCTTTCTTAGTTCAGATTTGTCTTCAGATACTAGCTTTGTGATCCTGGACATTCACTAAACCTTGTTTTCCTCAGTCTCCTCATCTACAAAATAAGTTAGAGAAGGAAATGGCAAACTGCTCCAGTCTAAGAAAAACCTCATGTGGGTGTAGAAGACCTGTTCAAACACAACTGAAACAATTGAAGGTGTCATGCCCTTTGCTGACTTCTAGGAATGCAAAAAGAGACTGATTCCCTCCTCTATAATTCAGAAGTAAAGCAGTTATTATTTGTTTGAACAGATTGCTTCTATCAGTCAGCTGTAGTCTGGATTCATAGAGCATTTAAAACCAAGGCATTTAGAGTTGAAAGTTAAAAGAGATTGTCTACATTTACAATGATTTTTCCCAAAGTATCTCTAATATATAGTCAATCTAGCATGTTTGAATATCTCTTTTGATTAATTTTTTGTTTAGTTTCTGGGGCAACTTTAAGTATTCAAAAGTTCTTTGCTCTGTTGAAATAAAATCTGCATTCATTTTCATAATTTGCTCTTGGAAGCAACATAAAGCTAGGATGTTATGTCTAAGATTGTGAGGGAAATCTCAACCATCTAATCCAATTAGCTCTTCTATAGATGAAGAGATGGTTGCCCAGATATGTTAAGTGATTTGTTTTATATGAAACAGGTTGTAAAGTGGCAAAGTTTGGGTTTGAATTCAAGTCCCATGACTCCCAAGTTTAATGTGCTTATACTATGCTGTCTCTACAGTGATGAGATATGTTTGAATGCATGTATGTCTGCACACATACACACACACACACACACACACACACACCCATGACTGAAATTTGTAGAAGTTAATTCATTATTTATTCATACTTTATATGCTTAACTCATTATATATTCCTACTTTATATTAAACTGAACATACACAATTCAAAGTAGAAATATGTTGACAGGAGTGTGAATTTCTTAGCTTTAATGCTAATAATACTTCCCCCAAAGGAGGCAACACCTTCCCAAAGTTTTCAACTCTGACACCTGAATTCAATAAACATAAGTCACACTATAGCTCTACTAAAAATTGGAGAAATTTATATGCAGTCCACTCCATTTATTGCATGATTACCCTTGAATTATTTGGAAAGAGCTATATTTTAAAGTATGACCAGATTTCTTTAAACATCTAGGTTGATACATAATCTTAATTTAATACTAGCTGTAGAGTGGTTGGGCCAATTTAGTACCATTTAGTTTGAGACCAGCTGGAAAAATTCAAGACATTGAGAATGTATTTGATTCTATTGGATCTCATAAAGACCATATCTTGTGAGGGTAGTCACACTGTATCAAAATCAAGTCATTTGATGCAGGATAATTGGGCAGAGTTCCCTTTCCCTGAATGTTTTTAGGGACTTTTAGGGAATGAGAGTGAAAGCAAAATCTTTGATAATAAAATCTAAAGCCATAGGTGATCCAGATAGGGCATTGTTATGTGCAACAAATTGATTATAATACAAAGCAATAGCTTAAAAAGGTTGTCCAGAAAGGTCAGGTCAGACACTTCACTAGTGATCTTTTGGGTAAAAGCTAGATAACCAGTATAAAGTGTGTATGTTGTAGTTCTTGTTCAAGAATGAGTTGAACTAGATGACCTTTCTTTTGCATTGAAATTCTTTGCTTCTGAGATTCTAAGTAGCAGTATGTTTCTTTTATTGATTCAACATTATGAATACTTCACTCAGACAACTCCAAATCTGATATAAAAATAATAACTGGCATTTGTAAGTGCTTTAAAGTTTGCAAGGTGATTTAAAAATATCTTATGTTTTTCTTACAACTACCCTGGAAAGTAGTTACTATTTTCACTCCCATTTTACAGATTAGGAAATTGAGTCATATTGTAATTAATGACTTGCCCACAGCTAATAAGTTAATCATTTGAACTCAGGTAATCCCAACTCCAGGTCCAGTGCTCTATCCACTAGTTAGACTCATAGTAATTTGTCAGCAAGGCAGAACCCAATAATAGACTTCTCATACAAATACCCTCTTGAAATCATAATTTACTGTTTTTTAAAAAATATTTTCTTATCTAGCCATCTAATAATGCAATTGAAAATAAAATTAGGTTAATTTCTTTACATATTATTGTCTAGGACTTTGTTAGTGATTTTAAGCTTTTTAATATAGAGTTTCAAGGATGAAAGTTGGTACAATACTAGCCTATTTGGGGAGCATCTCACCTATTTTCATAATGTCTGAATACTGAAGTTGCTGAGAGTATCTATCAGTTCATTAGAAACAGCAAGCATTTCATTTGTCTCCCACTTATGATGTTAATTTTAAATGATTACTCTCTTCTCACCTTAGATAGCATTTCCTTTAGCAAGTTTATTCTACTTTCTACAATTTTAGCTTTATTTACCTTGCCAGAGAATAGAGAAGCAAGCCAGATGTATAATTTGGTCTTATTCCTCAGTCATCTTCTGATATAGTATGATAGCAATGATTCTTCCTAGTAGTAGTTTGATCCTTAATAAATTTTAAGAGGTTACTTTTAGTTTATAGTTTTTGCAAGTCTCACTTCTTACTATGCTTTAAGCCCTCCCAATACTGTCCTCTCTGGCTACATGCCTTTCCTTCTATTTTTTTCTAGATCTTTAAAAAAAAAACTTTAAAATTATTAGCATATTAAAAAAACCCTAATGCTTCCTTTTCTGTTTTAATGACATTCAAGATTCAAATTAGACTGTTTCTTTTTTAGACTATCTTATATCAACAATCTTAAGATTGAGAATGGAATTATAACTGTCTTTTCTCAGTATTAAAAATCTAGCATATGTTTTGCCCCCCAGGTATCCCTCCTTTACTTTTTGAATTCTTAAGATGATATCATTTTGTTATAATCTTTCTTTTGCTTATACATTGGCAGCCAATTTTTTCCCTTTTCACCTAGAAGAAGGTAGGCTCCTTGAGAATATAAAGGTTGCTTTTTTTTCATTTTTTGTCTGTATATCCCCAGAGCTCTGCATAGTGCCTCACCCTTGTGTGAATACACAAAGAATATGTGTTTAGATTTCAAGCAGAAATGACTTAGCAGACACCTAGATGTTTTGACCTGTCTAGAATCACACTCCTGGTGTCAGGTGTTGGCTCTTCCTGATGCCGAGCACAACACTCCCTACTCTAGCAAACACCTGTTTTCTATTTATCTGGACTCTTCACATAGTAGGGGCTTAATAGTAGTGATCCTTGTATAGAAAGCAGTAGAACAAAATTTGCTAAAGGAGTTGATACTCAAGCAGTAAAAAAGGTGGTTACACATCATTTAGTTGCTCTTGAAGAATTCAGGTCACCTAGTCCAGATGAACTTGAGTATTGAAGGAACTGACAGATGTGTATACTAATCCACTATCAATGATACTTCAAATATTAGTAATGATAATGAAAATATACCAAAAACTAATATTTATGTAGCACTTGTTATTTGCCAGGCCCCTACCCTAAGGACTTTATAGATAACATCTCATTTGATTTCGCGACATTACCTGTAAGGTAATAAATAGTTAATAACAATCTGAGTTGTAGTTGTTAGAGGAGGAGGGAGGAGGAGGGAGTTAGTAGTTGTTAGTAATAGTAGTAATAGTAGAAGTAGTGATGGAGATGATGATAATAGTAGCTATAGAGCATGTAGTTTGTGCCAGGCATTGTGCCAAACACTGAAATTATTATCTCATTTGGTTTTTTAAAAACTCTGCAATAAAGTGCTATTATTCCTATTTTAGAGAGGAAATTAATAGGCAATGTGGCACACTTTCCTTATTTTATAAATGAGGAAACTGAAATTCAAAGGTTTTTAAGTAATTTTTCCAGGGTCATTCAGCTCATAAAGTTCCTGAGACAGGATTTGAACTTAGGTCTTCCTTAGTCTGATTTGAGATGTTAAGTCTCTACAGGACTAGGTAAAGGCTAATGTCTCAGTTTTCCAAAAACTGAGAAAAATATGCTTATATATACAGACAATACAAAGCTAGGAAGAATACCCAGTTTACTGGATGACAGGGGCAAGATCCAGAGAAACATTGGATTGGATAAATATTATATTTGAATTCAGTATATAGAAATATAAAATATTATATTTGAATTTAAGAACAAAATCTAGGGATTTTAGTGGGTTTGTTCAGCCATTTCAGTCATGTCTGACTCTTTGTGGTCTCATTTGGACTTTTTCTTGATTAAGATACTAGAGTGGTTTGCCATTTTCTTTTCCAGTTCATTTTCCAGAAGAGGAAAATGAGGTAAACAGGATTAAGTAACTTGCCCAGGATCATACAACTGGTAGTATCTGAGACTAGATTTGAATTCATGAAGAAGAATCTTTCTGACTTCAGACCTGGCACTCTATGCATTTTGCCACTTAACTGCCTTTAGTGGTCTACAAACTCCTTTTAAGTCAGCAGTGTTAGCCAGAAAAGTTTGTATAATGTTCATCTGCATAGCTTCCAAGGGCCTTTGAGAGGCATAGCTCCAAGGAATAAGAAAATAACATTCCTGTTGTATTTTGCCCTAATGGTTAGATGACATCTAGAATATGGTGTTTAATTCTAGGTTTCACAATATAAATTTTTTTTTTTAGGTTTCTTGCAAGGCAAATGGGGTTAAGTGGCTTGCCCAAGGTCACACAACTAGGTAATTATTAAGTATCTGAGACTGGATTTGAACCCAGGTACTCCTGACTCCAGGGCCAGTGCTTTATCCACTGCGCTACCTAGCCACCCCTCACAGTATAAATTTAAGGATACTGTTAAACTAGAAAGAGTCTGGAAGAGAGTAGACTAGAGTCTTAGGAGGACTTATTGAAGGAATTAGAGATGTTTAATTGGAGAAGAACAGACTGGGAAAAGGAGGTAGATGGGAACCTGATGATTATGATTATCTTAAGATATTTTAAATGAAAGAAAGATTAAACTTGTTTTGTTTGTCCCTTGCTGACAAAACAGGGTGCAGTGGGGTAGAAGCTGTACAGAGGCTACTAGATGAATGTTTAGAAAAATAGCCTAGTATAGGTACCCTAGAATGGTCTGGTTTACTTTGGGCATTGATGGCGTCCCTTCTCGTTGGAGGTCTTTGAAACAGAAATTTAATAAAGACTCGATGAGTATGTTATAGTAGGGAGTCCTTTTGAGTAATGGAGGAGGTGACCAAAAGTCTTTTCCAAGTCTAAAATTCTGTGATTTTTGTGAACAAAATATATTTTATGACTGTCAGCTTTAAATCCAGGTATCATAGTTGAAAGTAATACCATCAGACAGACATTAGAATATTGTAGAAATAATACGTTTTCAGCAAAGTAGAATATTTTTATCATTGCTTGCCTTGACCAGCTTTGTAATTTTTGATAGAACATTGCCATCTGTTTTCTACTTTAGAAGTTCCATTCCTGGTTGCAATACTTAATTTAATACTTAATTACTCCCACATTGAGAACAAAAGAAAAATAAAGCTCCTCTTACAGATTGTCTTACAATCTGTATTGTTGACTTTTTCACCTCTTTATCAGGAGATGGGTAGCATGTTCCATTATTAATCTTCTAGAATCATGGTTGATTCTTTGAATTCTTTGAAAGGTAATTAGTTGTCTTTACACTCTTATCATTTGTATAAATTGTTCTGGTTCTGCTCACTTCATTCCATATTAGTTCATGAAAGTCTTTCCAGGTTTTTTTTTTTTGACATCATCTCCTTTATTTCTTATAGTATAATAATATTTCAAATTTACATTTACTTTGTTTATACATTCCCTAATTAATGGATACACCCTTGCCACCTCTAAATATTTTTTGTAATGTTTAATTAGAACTGTTCTGCTTAGGACTAATTTTCCCTCTTCCTAATTTTTCCTTTTCCTACTGTTCTTCTTTTGGGTGGAATGTATTTCTATACACAATTCTGTGTGTGTGTGTGTGTGTGTGTGTGTGTGTGTGTGTGTGTGTATGTGTGTATGTTTTCTTCCCTTTGAACCATTCAGATGAGAATGAAGTTCAAGTGTCAAATGCTATCCGCATTCTTGTTTGTCTGAATTTATAGTTGTGCATCCTGATTATATGAGATACTTTTCCCTAGCATTCCTTCCTGCTCTCCCCTTGCCCACTTTATGGTCTGCTCTTAAGATCGTTAAGAAATGACAGAATTATTCCCAACCCATCTGTCTAATTAGACTAACTCTGATCATAGATGATGAGGAGTCAGAGGGGACACGTGTATCATCTATGTTAGAATGTAAGCAGTTGAGGGGCGGCTAAATGGTGTAGTGGATAAAGCACCGGCCTTGGAGTCAGGAATACCTGGGTTCAAATCTGGTCTTAATAATTACCTAGTTGTGTGGTCCTTGGGCAAGCCACTTAACCCCATTTGCCTTGCAAAAAAAAAAAACCTAAAAAAAAAGAAACTAGAATGTAAGCAGTTTATCTTAGTTCAGTCCCTTTTTATTGTTTCTACAAGTGTACCTTTTATATTTTAACACCTATGTTTGAAATTCATTGTTTCTGTGCAGCTTTGGTGTTTTCATCAGGATTATTTGGAAATCCTCTATTTCATTAAATGTCACTTTTATCCCCTGTAGGATTATTCTCAGTTTTGCTGGCTAAGTTATTCTTAACTATAAAGCCTATGTATATCCTTGACTTTCTGGATTATTATTTTCTAGGATTTCTACACCTTTATAGTTATAACTTCTAAATTATGTGTGACTCTTCAATACTTCAGTTTGTTTTTTCCTGACTGTTTGTTTTTTCTTAGATTTGGAAGCCTTGGAGTTTGTCTATAAAATTCTGGAAAGTTTTTATTTTGAGTGTCTTTCGGGTGGTGGCTAGAAAATTTTAAGATTTCTTGAAATATGATGTCTTTTGGTCATTACTTTGAAATAGTCCAGTGATTGTTACATTTTTTTCCTCCTTGATCTGTTTTTGTTAGATGTTTTTGCTATGAGATGCCTTACATTGTTTTTCTATTTTTTCAGTCTTTTGATTTTGTTTTAATATTTCTTGTTTCCCTTTCCAGTTATTTTTCAAAGTTATCATTTCTTTTTCTTTTTTTATCTAGCAGTCTGCTATTTCATTTGTAAAGGGAAAAAAATAGAATTTTAAGAAAAAAATTTTTGCTTCATCTCCTTTATACTTTCTAATTAAATTTGTGTCCAGGCTTTGCTTATTGATATTTTGAGTCATTTTTGAGTCTTGAGCATCCCTCTCACCAAAAGAGCTGTTTTTTGTGCTAGAATTCTGTTGTTTTTTTTTTTGGTTTTGCTGTTGTTTGTTCATTCTTCTAGTTGTCTTCTTGATTTTGAACTTGATGAACTTCTGGGCTCTGCCTACTTCTTGAGGGACGATCTGGGCTGGTCCTGCTGCTTTCTTGGAGTATTGAGTGTTATTTCAGGTTCTCAAGGAAAACTCATTCTGAGGACCTGAAAGCTTCTAGTACTTCTGAAGTGTCCTGATCCAAGGCAAAGTCTGATCACTCATCACTGCCTCCTTGGTGTGAGCTCTGCAAGTTCCTGGCCTGAGTTTAGGTCTGAGCAACAGTAGACAGCCATTGTCTCTCATCTAGGAGTCTCTGCTGGTTCACAATTACAGAACTATTCTTTCTTTTACTCTGGAATTCCTACCCTGCAGCTTCAGAGTGAGCTAGAAGTCGAAACTGAGACCATCTGCTCTTGGAGGTTTGAACCAAGAAGCTGCTTCTAGTTCCTTTCTTGGTATACCACGTAGGGCTGTAATTGCCTTTTGTCCTACAAGCACTATTGTAGGTATAACTTCACCCCTCATTGTACTTTAGATTTGTGCGCAAGAACCAGATAGTGATAAAGTGTTCCATATCCTTCTAGAGGTCACTCCTAGTATAGGTATACAACATCTTTTTGCCCTAGTGCACAGTACTGCAAGAAGTCCTGCAGTTCTAACCAGGCCTGTTCTCCAGTGTTCACTAACTAAAAATGATTCACTGTGATCATTTTTCTTGGATTACCCATTGGGATTTGGTCTGGTGTGATTTTTGAAGTAGGTGGTTCTTTTTCCCTCCCATTTTTTGTTTTGTTTTTGTTGGGTTTAGGGGAACTCTTTCTTCCTTTGCTGTTTTTTATGTATCAATAATATGTCAAGCAAAAACTTAATTTTGTTAATTAAAGTTAACAGGAAACTCAAATAGTTGCTGTTTGTGATTGTAGCACTAAAAATCATGCAATTTTTCTCAATAGTATAATTTGCTTTAGTACAATAATAGTATAATTTTGCTGCCATATTAGACCTACCTGTAAATTACATATTCTTTTTTAAATTACTGCCAAAATTCTGTTGCATAGTTTAGATGACTATTATTCCTTTTATCTTTACTAACTCCCATCTTGTACACCATTTCATTTAATATTTCCATACCAATGCACTTCTTGATATTGAACTTTGACTCTATTATCTCTATGCCAATAATGGAATTAGAAAATGGAACTAAATACAATAATTAAGAACTTGATTTTTAAAAAAATCCTGTTGGCTTATTCATTTATTGAGGGATATATAATGATGAAATAATATGAGGAAAGGAAAGTGTTTAAGATTATTAAAGTGTTAATGATCTTTGAAATAAATGATAGTTTCAAATATATAATTAATAATAACTGGAATTTCTATATTATTTAAAGTTTGCAGTGCACTTTAAAAATGTTTTCTCATTTGATCCTCATAGTAACCCTGTTAAGTAGATATTATATTGTCCTCATTTTACAGATAAGAACACTAAGGCAGACAGGATAGATGATATATGCCCAAAGATAACACAACTACTTGAGTCAGTTTTTAAATTCAAGTCTTCCTGACTTCAGATTCAGTGCAGTATCCACTACCAATACCCAGTTATCTATACTTTATAAATGGTTGATTCTTGTCCTTTGTTATCAGAGAAGACCAAAATGACATTACTATGTTAAAGACAGTTTGGAAGTATATCTTACTGTGACTGATCAAACCAATAAGGTCACAAATAGTCCATGTGAATACTTGGGGTAGGTTTTTGAAACTTGCTCATCTCATGTTTCCTTTGAGTTACTTCAATTCTGTCTTGCTCATAGAGCACAGCACCATCTCTAATGAGGGCATTCCATGCTGAGCCAGTGTCTCCCAAGCCATTCAGTCACTTCCAAAGGTCTTAAGAGAGACCTTGAGAATGTCTCTGTATCACTTTTTCTGATCACCATGTGAATACTTGCCTTGTGTGATTTTTCCATAGAATAGTCTTTTTGGTAAAAGTGTACATTTGGTATTTGAACATTGAGGCCAGACTAGCAGAGTTGCACTCTCTGTAGTAACATTTAAATGCTTCTCAGTTTAACTTGAGAAAGGACCTCAGTGACTGGTATCTTAACCTGCCATCTGATGATCTTCAGAATCTTCCTATGACAATTTAAATGGAAGCGATTCAGTATCCTGACAAGGTGCTCATTTACTGTCCAAATTTCACAGCATGCAGCAGCGAGATCAGCACAGTGGCTCTGTAGACCTTATGTTTGTTAAGTCTAATACCTCTGCTCTCCCACACTTTCTTTCGGAGCCTCCCAAACACTGAGCTAACTCTGGCAATGAGTATGTCAACCTCATTATCAAAGTGTACCTCCTTGGAAAAATATACTGTCAAGGTAAGTGAACTTGTCTGCAGTATTCCAAATTTCTTCATTTACTGAAATTGATGGTTCTACTGGCTAATGGAGCACCTGTGGTTTCTTGGTGTTAATTGTTAGACAAAAATTAGCACTGGTAGCAGAGAATCGATCCATATTTTATTGCACCTCAGCTTCAGAGGCTTCAGAGGCTTCATTGAGTGCACAATCATATGCAAACAGAAGATCATACACCAAACACTTCCTCTACTTTGGTCTTGGCTTGTAGCCTCTTCAAGTTGAAGAATTTACCATCAGTTTTATAACCTGGCTGAAAACATAAAGCTGAAAAAGCATGGCAGCAGGGACAAAGCCTTGTTTTGCTCCATTGATGACAAGGAAGTCTCGAGAGCATCATGTGAAATTGATGTACCATACTGATGAACTTAATCTGGGCAACCAAATTTTGATTTAATTTTCCATAAACCTTCATGACTAATAGTATTCAAAGGCATTGGTTAGATCTACAAATATTGTTATATAGACCTCTATTATTTTCCTGGCATTTTTCCTGGAGTTGTTTTAGGCATGTGGAATACCTAGTTTTAACCTCACATCTAATTAATTATAGTATACATGGAATAAATAGTTCTCACATTGCAAGTTGTCTTAATTAAGTTTAAAGTGACCTTGGTTTCAGTTTTGTTAAATTGGTCTGTTAGATTAAGTACCTATAAATAATGGACATTAGTTATTTTGAGAAATCATTAGTCTAGTTTATCTAGCCCCCCCTTCAATAAATCAGTGATCTAGAATGCATTATTCTTAAGAGAAAGTAAATGTGTCCCAATTTTTTATAGTCACATTCTCTTACTGTTTAGGAGTTTAATATGGATAATATGAATTTTAAAAATCATTCTGTTAAGATCAAATCCTATAGGAGAGTATATTGGTGAAATAGCTTTTTGTTTTATAGTCATTATTGTAATCCTAAAATGTCACCACTCTTTAATATGACAATTATTAGTATTGTGCCAAGTTTAAAAAAGAGGATGGCATAGGTATTTTTATGTTTAAATTCCAGAATTTATTAAGATTGAATTTAATGAATATATTTATCTAGAGTTTTTTTCCTTTTAAATTATTTGCAATACAAATGGTAGACTTTGACAGCTGATTTCTTGAATTCTTCTATTAAAACAGACTTAGTTTAGCATTTGGGGTTGAGAATTTTAGTTATTTATAGCATACTTAATTTATATAGTTATTTATAGATTTTTGGGGGAATTATTTTAATAAAATTAGGTGGTAGTTATATTAGTGTGATACTATTACATCTAAGTTTCTAATAAATTTTAGAAATAATAGCATTTATATAGGACTTTAAGGTTTATAAAATACAAATCTCATTTGATCCTTAGAACAACACTGGCATATACATATTATTAATATCTTCATTTTGTAAATGAGAAAACAGTGTCAGTTTGCCCTTGAGATACATAGTGAGTGTTTGAGGCAGAATTCAGACTCGTCTCCCTGACTTTTAAATCCAGTCCTTTATATATTCACTGTGCAACACAGGGGCTGAAAATAACTTGATAGTGAATAATGAGTGGTAGAGTGGCAGGGGGTGGGGACTTTGAGTTAAACACAAAATTCTCTTGTGGAATAATAAATATTTCTTTCTTTTGTGCAATTCTGCAATTCACTTGAAAGTTGATTACAAGAAGTATTTGAAAAATATATTATCTTGACTTCATTTTAAAGATAAAATGTGGGTAGTATAGTATCAGATGCTTTCTGAGAAATAGGCATGCACAATGCTGCAATGAATATTTTTATGAGTCTTAAGTCTCTGGCAGTAATTTTGGGTTTTGAAATTTGACAAGTTTAAAAATATGTAGATTTATACAGTTTCAGGACTACAAAGAATC
The DNA here is from genome assembly GCF_037893015.1 of Macrotis lagotis. NCBI lineage: Eukaryota > Metazoa > Chordata > Mammalia > Peramelemorphia > Peramelidae > Macrotis > Macrotis lagotis. The sequence continues at coordinate 98,858,648 of NC_133662.1, read as the reverse complement.
TTAGGCATGATCTTTCATTTTAGAGATTAAGAAACATGGTTAGAGAAAGGAAGTAACTTTACAGGTCATACAGAGTATTCAGATCTTTGGTCACTTAGTTAAGTGACTTTTAATCAACAATACTGATAACTGAGATATAGTGATTTTCAATTTTTTGTTTTTTGTTTTTTTGCAAGGCAATGGAGTGAAGTAACTTGCCCAAGGTCACATAGCTAGGTAATTATTAAGTGTCTGAGGCCAGATTTGAACTCCTAACTCCAAGGCCAGTGCTCTGTCCAATGCACCACCTAACTGCCCCCGATTTAATTTTTAAAAGATTTTTATTTGCCCCTCATAAAATTGAATCTTCAATAATTGTTTGATAGGGAATGGTATACCCTGATTATATATCTTTGTGGTTGAGATTATAAGAATCTTCCTTTGCCTGTTATTTTATTCAAGGCTCTATGGATTTATATATTATAGGTTTACTTAGGCTTAATTTTTAAAGATGGTATTTTTGAATCATTTTTTTCATCTACTTAATTTTCATATGTAGACTTTTTTTGAGCGATAGTATAGTGTTCTAGAGAATTTGACTATTTGGGAGTCCATCGTTGACTTGTACTTTGTACTTGCTTTCCTCTACAACTCTTAACAAATGTTTTAAGTGAACATATGTCCATCTTCATTTTATGAGAGAAAATGATTTTGTTATATTGTTTAAGTACAAATATTTAAATATTTAATTAAAGCTATTAATGGAAGACATGTTAAAACAAAAATTGCTTTATTGTTATATTATCTAATTTTCTTATATTTTAATTATTTCCTCATTATGCCTTAATTTATGTGTTCATGTCAAATTCCAAAACTGTGACTTTTGTACTTTAATTTTAAGTAACATGTAAACTTAAACCTAGGGGAAAGAATTATGCATGTGTAAAATGATTGATTTTCTATGAAGCAAAGATAGAAAAGGATGCCTAATAGATTTTCTAAGTAGAAATATTCTTGAGTCAACATTGACTTTGAATAAAAAAAGTAAACCTTTTCTATTCAGCAAGAATAGTTTTTTCCTTTTGTGTATTTTTCCATTATTTTAAAATTATTTTAGTAAAATCAAGCTATTGAAGTTTTTGTGAGGAAACTTTAAATACTATGACAGAAAATGAAAATGTTTACAATCTAACAAGACAAGAACATGAACAATCGTGTTTAGTATATTTACATATTAGTCATGTTATGAAGAAGAAAAGGGAAAAAACCATGAGAAAGTAAAAAACATAAAAGTAGTTTTAAGAAGTGAACATAGTATGCTTTGCTCTGCATTCAAACTGTACAATGTTCTCCTGGTTCTGCTCACTTTACTCAGCATAAGTTCATGCAAGTCTTTAGGAATATCTTTAAAAATCACTTTTTTTGTGTGTAGTTTGACCTGATACTCAGGTCAAAAAAGAAGATTCTGAAGATAAATTTAAGGAAGTGGAAATTAAGAGAAGTCAAAACTTGAGCAGAATACCATATTAAATTATATCATTTAATAAGTATTTCATTCTGGGAAGCAGCCCTTGTATTTCTTTAGTGCATTGTAGAAACAGTTTGTTTTGAAGCAAATTCAGTGCCTCACACAAAATAGATACCACAGTAGCCTGCTTTATCTGGGCAAGCACAGATTTGGAAGGAGGACCAATGGAAGTGGATAGTAGATATGATTTACTGTGCTTTAACGAAGTATAGTGGAATATTGAAAGGCTTTTAGAATGTTGTTTGTAGAATGTCCTTGAAATAATGTGTTGGTTTCTTTTAAGGACTGACTTTTATTGGCATGAGGAACATGCTGTTGTTTAAATATTATCAATTTAAAAACTGATTTTGTTTAGAAAATAAATTCCAATAATGATTCTATAAAATTATAAGAGGAATTTTAATAGTGAAAAGAAAATGGTGCTACTGGATATTTCTTTTAAGTGATCTTCCTTAGATTAGATGGAATTCATATTGAATGAAGAAATAAATGATGTATCTATTAGATGCTTATCATGTACTGGTGTTATACACTGATGATACAAATGGAAAAGTAAGACAGTCTTCGCATTCTGATGGGTGAAACAAAACATGGAAGGTTTCAGCTGCATGTTACATGGAAATGTGTTAATGCTTATTTTATTTTGTGATTTCCACTGATAATCATATCAGTTTCTGATGTTGATAGTGCCAAGGAGTGACATGGTTAGATTTACAATTTATAAAAATATTGGTAGCTATATTGATGATGGATTGGGCTAGAAAACTTTTAGGAAATAAGACTTTAGGAGGTAATTGAAATAATGTAAAAAATTGTGAATGAGGACCTGAATTGTGTAGGGTATTGGTCTGCATGAGTGGAGATAAGGAGAGGTATGTGAGAAATGCTGGGGACTCAGAAATGACAAGATTTGTCAATGAAGGAATATGAGTTAAGAAAATGAGACAATGAGGATGATACCAAGATTCTGAACCCAGATCACTTTAAGAATGAAAGCCTTCCTTTACAGAGGTTTCAGAATTTCATCAACTGCTCCACTTCATTTTTACTCCATAAAAATCATGCCTCTGGAGCACTTGGTACCCTTTCCCCTTCTTACCCCCCCCCCTTTTTTCTAAAGTGATATAGTCTGTAGCAGTCAGAATGTGAACATTGATTTCCTTTTACTTAACTTTATCCCTTTCTGTAATTATTACATTCCTGAAGATATATGAGCCAGATTATTTTATAAATTAAGTCCTGTGTATGAATTTAAATTGAGAGGGAAATTTGAGTTTTTATGAAAAAAATAATTAACCAAATAAATGTTTATATATTAGTTTTTCTTAAAATAGGTAACTCTTGAAGAATTTGATAATCTTAATAATACAATTTCTGGTATTCATTTGCTGAATGAAAGAATGATTTATTCAAACCGAGTATCTCATGAGACATGGTATTTCATGAAATTTTGTTGGGAAGATAAGCCTTTATGTATATGTGTGTTTTCTTTCATAGCTATTTGAACTGCTAGGACCTGAGGGATTTGAACTTATAGAGAAGCTCCTCCAAAACAGAGTTGTAATTGTGGATAGATTTCTCTCTTCAAATGACCATAAGGTACAAGTTCTTCAAGGTAAGATTATTTCAGTGTTTATTCAACTGTAAATGGAATCTTTAATGTTAGTAGAAACTTTCTAGTTTAATAAAACTTTGCATAAAGTAGTAATTATTGTTTAATTCATTTCTGTTATCTTTGGTCATATTACATTGTTGTCATGGTGTAAATCCTGTTAGAGAAAGAGAGAGAGAGAGAGAGAGAGAGAGAGAGAGAGAGAGAGAGAGAGAGAGATTGACAAGCGAAATAAGAAAGGTGACCTTTCTCCACATTCTATTATTTGATGCTGGAATTTAGATAACCTCATTCTTCATAGTAAAACCTTATTAACCTTATTTTATCCTAAAATTAATCTTGCTAACACAAGTTGTTGAGGAATTTAAATTTTAAAAAGTTCATGATTATTCTCTTTAAAAAAACCTTTCTTTTCTATCCCCTTTACGATTAAAGTAAATTATTATAAATAATTAAGTAAAATAGGTAGCAAAGCATCATTTGTTCCAGATAAAACAATTCAAAGCTGGAAGAGACCCGAGGGGCCTAAAGAACTGAAAGTCCCTCATTTTACAGAAAAGAAAATTAAAAATAGAGATGCTAATTCTTGCTTATATAGGTCATAGCAGGGCAACTAGGATGGTGCAGTGGATAGAGTACTGGCTCTGGAATCAGGAGGATAGGAGTTTGAATCCAGATATTTGACTCTAGTTCTGTGACCTTGGTAAGTCATTTAACCCTTTTTGCCTTGCATCCAGATCCATCTTCAGTCATTCTGATTCATATATAGCCACTAGACCCAGATGACTGGAGGAAAAAGTGAAGCTGATGATTTAACATAGCACCCCTCACTCAAAATCCAATTTCATATGCTTGTCATGACATCACCCTCCTGATGTTTTGATCTTCAAAAATGAAGGACAAACACTATTATTATATAGGTCATATAGGTAACAATGGCAACTACTATTATACTACTCAGTATAGCTTACATTTTAATTTTACTTAAAGGTTTGCAGAGTACAATTTGTGTGTATATATTTCATTTGATCCCTTCACTAGTCCTATGAGCTGGGTTCTGTTATTATCCCCAATCTATAAATGATGAAACTGAGGCCTAGATAAGTATTTGAACCCACAATCATTGATTTACACATACACCTCTTTTTTTTCTAAGAGTACCTCTTATTTGTACTCTTATTTGTACTTGTTTCATATACATTGATCACTCATCAGGTATTTTTATTTCACTTATTCATAGTATATTTTGAACTGTGATTTTGTAGAATATCAGTGGAAAAGGGAGGCTTGAATTTAGTAAGTTCAACAAATTAATGATGTAATTGTTGACACTAAAGTTGTACTTATGTATTACACATATTTTGAATGGGATTTAATGCAAAAAATTATTTGGTACACATTTTAGAATCCTGATCTCTAAAAGTGATGAGCTAAAATTCAGACTTCTCTTTTATATTCAGGCAATCAGTATATGGTGACAATTAAATAAGTTTCCATTATGCAAATGTAGAAAAACTCTCCTTGAAAGTGAGCAGTTACATTTAAGTGATATATTTCTTTACATTTTATCCTAGTTTTCTTTTTGTGTGGAAAGATAAAGTAATTGCTTTTATAAATAATAAATAATTACATGTGTCAAACACATTTCAAAAATACCTTACACGTGTTTAAAAATTTGCCTTGTAGACAGTTGTAAAAAATTTTCAGGAGAAAATGCTAAACCTAATTATGGTTGTCAAGTTACTATTCAGTCTGAACAAGAAAAGCAGTTAATGAAACAGTATCGTCGGGAAGGAAAACGAATTGCCAGAAGAGAAAAAAAAGCAGGAGAAGACGGAGAAGTTTTAGGAGAAGGACTAACATCCTTTGATCCTAAGGAGTTGAGGATGCAAAGGTAAATAAATATCAGAAGCTGATGAAAGTATATGTTAGCTTATTTTATTTCTTTTAGTTACTTTTAAAATTTTAAATATTTCTGACTTTTTTTTTTCCTTTGGTTTCCTAGGATAAGAATGCTGTGGTCTAATTACAATCTTGGCTGTATCTCTATAGAGTAGAGTAGAGATTGAGATTTTAGAGGCAAACTTGATATGTATGAAATTTGGAGTAAATGTATTTTCCCCTCTAGATTAATGAATACTGTTTCCCATGTTTGTCATATGGTGGTAGAGGAGAGGAAAAAAGAATATATATAATCCATTGGTACATTGAGATTGTAGCATATTTTAATTCTTGGATTTTAAAATATAGAGACCCATAAAAAAGGCATGTTCACATTTTTATATGCCTCAGAGTTAGGAAAACAAAACTATAAATAAGAACATTGTTTTTATGTATGAGGTTGCTGCTATCTAAAAATAGCATCAGAAATGTATTATATTTAGTCGTTCATAAATTTTAACTTTTTATTGGTATCTAGATAGTCTGATTTCTTTTCTTTTGACATGCAGAGATATCTGAAGTAATTATTGTTAGTTGCCTTAGTCATTTTGGGGCTCATTTTATTGAAATGCATATAATTACCCACCTGGCCTTATTTTTTTTTCTTTGTAGAGAGCAAGCACTTCTAAATGCTCGAAGTTTACCAGTTCTGAACAGACAGAGAGATGCAGATATTGAAAAAATTCATTATCCACATGTGTATGATTCCCAGGCTGAAGCCATGAAAACATCAGCATTCATTGGGGGTGCAAAGGTATGTGTGTGTGTGTTTTGTATATGACTTTTTTGGAGTATTGCATGTCTTGCTAATAAAGAACATTCTGATTCTTGCTCTATTTCCCCTGGTCATCTCTCTCTTTTCCCATCCTACTTCAGTGGCTTCTGCTCATTGGTCTATTGTAGTAAATTGTTCTTATTCAAATTATTCTTATTTTTCAAGTTTGTATTTAATTTTGAAAGTCAGCAATTATTTCCCATTGTCATTCATCTAGTTGTTATGTTAGAAAGTGTCCTACTCCTTTGGGATACTTAGTACTTTTAGTCTCAGGAATTCTCTTTACTAATGTATTTCTTTTTTTGTTTGTTTGTTTTTGCAAGGCAGTGGGATTAAGTGACTTGACCAAGGTCACACAGCTAGGTAATATTAAGTGTCTGAGGTCATATGTGAACTCAGGTTCTCCTGACTCCAGGGCCAGTGCTCTACCCACTGTGCCACCTAGCTGCTCCATTACTAATCAAAAGAAATTTGGGTTCTCCACATAATCTAATAGTATGCTATGACTCATTTTGAACATTTCACTCCTGATAAATTGTGTGCCTTGTGTTATTTTCCTTCTTTCCTCCATTTTCCTCTTCTATTTTTTTAATAGTAGATATGCCTCCCCCCAAAAATTGTGTAGAGTTAACCTTAAATATTTCCTTGCCTTCTTTAGTTTAATATGTTAGTTTCCTGAAATTTATATAGTTTTTAATTTAAATTTTCTTTTCTGTTTTTTAACTGAATAAATAATTTGACATTGTGTGTAAATAAAACGAAAATATAAACCATAGCAGTCCTTAAGATATTTTAATTTTAACCATTTGATTTTGATTTTTAAAAAAAAATTAATAGATGCTTTTACCAGAAGGGATTCAAAGAGAGAACAATAAGATGTACGAAGAAGTAAAAATTCCCCACAGTGAACCAATGCCAATAGGCTTTGAGGAAAAACCCGTTTTTATTAAAGACTTAGATGAGGTAAGAGAAACATTTTTATGGGATAATTCATATTCACTAGAACCTTTTGTTAATAAATTGATATGCATTATAAGTGATTTAAAAATTTTTCTTAACAGGCCTCTACATAGGTTTATATGTATACATGTTTTGTATCAATAAGAGTGAGTGAGCTTTTGTCTTTAGACAATGGGATTTAATGATGCCACTGCACTTTATGCTGATTATACTACATGTAGAATGCTGCCTTTGATTATGAACTTTCCATTTTAAGAATTTTACCAGAAGAGCTAGGTAACTTAAAACAATGTCATATTAAGAATGAATGAAAGAACAAAGACTGCAAACTATAGGACTTTATTTGACCTCTGAGAAAATTCTAGAAAGATCATTTAAAGGTATGGTTGGTAAACATCTAGAAAAGAAAATGATCATCAGAATTACTAAACTAGTAAATGGAGGGAAATGCTGTGAGTACAGTTTTAACTTAGAGTTTTGCAAGGCTTTGATAAAAGTAACTTCTTGTGGAGATGATGAAATATGGATTAGCTATTCATAAGTCAAATGGATTCAAAAATGAGCCCAGACCCAAAGAATAGTTGGTGATGATTGAATATTAGTTTGACAGTAGGTTTGGAGTTGAATTCTCCAAGAATATGTGTTTCATCTTCTTCTGCTTAATATTTCTATCAGTGACTTGCAGAACATTGTATTTTGTAAATGTCACAAAGCTAGGAAAAAGACAGTGAATGACTATGTCAGGATCTAAAAGGACCTTGGCAGTCTAGAGAATTGAAATTATGAGATATAATATAGATCAATTTTTCAACCCCCCAAATTAACTTCTAAAACATAAAATGGAGGATACATTAGTTTTCCTGAAAGGAAATGGGAGTTTTAATAATATACTGAAAGTTTGATCAGCAGCGAATTTGCAGTGTTTAACTTGGAGCCAGCTCTACCATTTATTTGTGTGATAATTATTTAACTTCTTAGGTCTCAGTTTCCTTAAATGGATGGATTGGTCTAAATGATCTCTTAAGTTTCTTCCAGCTTTTCATCTTATGATCTAGGGATAAATGATATGGGAGTGTAGGGATAATTGTTTTGAAGTATGTGAATATTTGTCATAAACATTGTATTTATAAAAAATTAAAAGAGCAATTTTTAAAACTTTAAATTTATAGTAAAACACATCATTAATTTATATAATGTATATCTAAATCTTATATTCTTTTTTAATTGAAATTTTATTTAATTTTTCCAATTACATGCAAAGGTAACTTCCAGCATTCATCCATTTGTAAGTTTATGAGTTCCATATTTTTCTACCATCCTTCCTTCCCTCTTCCCTTCCCATGGCAATGAACAATCTGGTAGAAGTTGTACATGTACATATTTAGCACAATTCCATATTAGTCATGTTGTGAAAAAGGAATTAGAAGTAAGGGGGAAATATCATGGAAAAGAATGGAAAAATATTAATTGAAGGTTTAAAAAAGTGAACATATATACTTTGCTTTGCAATCATAAAATATATATATATATATGTATATATAAAGAGAGAGAGAGAGAGAGAGAGAGAGAGAGAGAGAGAGAGCTGTTCTAAGTCTCATATTCTTAATGAACTTAATTTCATTCCTCAAGAAATAAATCAAGGTAGCTTTCTCCTGAATGGTTAACAGTAAGCACATTCTTAAGAAAATCCTCCAAAATACTATGCAGGTGAATTCACTTGATCTTTAATTTGTTTTGCAAATATTCTTGTTGATCATCTTTTAACAGGAGAAGCTTTACCTCACTTGTGATAAACAGCTTCATTTCAAATCATGGCAATAAAAATAGAGTAAAACATCTTCTTTCTAGTCTGCTGGTTCTCAAGAGAATGCCATTTTCTGTTACTTGGTTGGTATTTGTATTATCAATTAATCTTGGCTCCAGTGCACTGCAACCTTCTAAATTGCTTCCACTGATTTGTCTTTGAATCCTTGGAAGGAGTAAAGTATCTGTCATTCTCTTACCCATAGAAATTATTTAAATAAATAAATTATAAGATTAATTTTTTAAATATAAAATAGCATAGACTAAAAAATCAACAGAAATTATGTTCCAAATATGTCTGACTACATACAGTAATTTCATTTTAAGCTGTTTGAACAATCAGGAATATAACTAATAATCATATACAAAGTATAGTTCTTAAATATTTCAGAATGTATATTATTGCTGTTAAAGCAATCAGATAGTATTTCACTAAGTTTTTGTGCAATAGAGCGAACTTGGAGTGTTAGTTAAATAAATTAAAATGTCCATGTCCTTTTTGTCCATGTTGGGAATATTTTCTAAGGGCGTTAGTAATAAGAACAGATTCCTGCAGATACTGTGCTTTATTTGGTATTGGGAACTCTTATTCTTGTCAGTGAGCACCTTTGCAAATTAATATATCTTAGAGAATTCCCTAAAGTTAAGTAACTTGTTTTCAGTCATACCATCAGAATTAGGCAGAAATTCAACCCAGGTCTTCTTGGATATGGAGCCAATTCTCTATCCTCTATGTCCTGCTAATAGCAATAACTCTAGTGTAGAGTTTTAAATAAAGCGGATGCCCATTAACAGTGATGTTCATAAGAAACCGACAGGTTGAATTAGGAAGAAACAGGCAAACAGTGTAAAATGGATATTGAAAAAACAACAGTAGGACAATTGAAACTTGATTCTGTGATATTAGACTGACCAAACTTGTCCCCAAAGAAGAGATAGGAGAATAAACTTTTCTCCCCTCCTTGCAGGCAATAGGAAACTGGCAGAGAAGGCAGGATAGGGAAGGATAGATGAGACTATCAATATGGAACACTATTTATAGTGTTAGATTTACTTGATGTATTGTTTAATTTCACTGAATTATTTTTCCATCTTTATAATTTATTATAAGTGACAGTTCTCAGAGAAGGGCAGAAGAGAAGGTATATTGATCAATGTTGAATTGAATTGATAAAAAAACAAAAAATCAGTTAAAAACAGAATAAAAAGACATATATGCCTTTAAAATTGTTTTCACATTAAAAAATATTGAAATCTTATGGCTAAATATGATGTGTGTTTTTTTTTTTCTAGTATAGTAATTGTCCTGTCCCTGACACATATGTGACCCTGGAAAAATCATTTATCCTCTTAGTGCTTTAGGCAACTCTCTTTAGACTATAAATTGTTGCAAAATATGTTGACCTATATGGCTAGAGGGAGTTTCCTCTTCTGGGAGTTCATCACTTTAAGTAAATTACTGTTCATGTCACTTTTCCTGTCTATTCATTGCATATGGTAGATGTACTTGTCCTCTGTTCTTTGAATTAGTTAATAGATAAATTCACATGTAGAAATGACAAGTTGTTATTTGAGACTAGTTAACAATTACATTGATTATAATAGGACCTATTAAGTTTCAATGTAGAGATTACTTAATTGAAATAGTAGGTTAGACTGAATCTCTTTGAGAGAAAATCCTATATGTACTTTTTGTTATTAATAGTAATTATTTGTATGAGGTAAACCATATCAGAACTGAAGCTCTTAAATTCTAATGGGAATACTTGCAAACAGCTAAGCATGAAAGGGCACCAGCTGCAGAAAAACACCTGCTAAGTTACAGTGGGAATTCTGACATCTGACTGTATAGTTAGAAATAATTTATTAAAATACCAATCCTTAAAGTTTGCCAACAAGCAAGACCTACCCCCCTCCCTCCCACACTCCTCCATTAATCATTATAGCCATTCTATCAGAACAGAAAAGCTTGTGACAAAAGATATTTGAACTATATCAGAACCATAATTTGACAAATTTTGATATTTAGAAACCTGAGTAGTGCAGTTCTTATTTTCACCTATCCATTAATTTTCTTGTATGTATAAAATTAAGATTTATATTTTTACAAGACTAAAATAGGATCTTATATCTGTTTTCCAGGTTTATACTCTTAACAGATATAGATATAGATACACACACACACACACACAAACACACACACACACGCGCGCGCGCGGAAGTGTTTTTATTTGCCTTAAAGAGATTTTTTAACTTTTAAAATAATATAGTTTGTGAAGTAGCATAAAGCCTATGATTTAATAAATTGTTGCTGTGTACCTAAGTGTGAAAGTTAACTCTTAACCTGTATCTTGTCATTTGTTCATTCAATAAACATTTATTAAATGAGTATGTACAAAACATTTTTAGACACTAGGGATAGAAAAACCAAAATGAGAGCAGTACTATCTAAAACTCTGAAGAACTTGATTTCTACTGAGGACCCAACATGTAAGTAAATATAATAAAAGGAAAAAGAAGGTGTAACGGCTACTGAGATGAAGAAAAGCTTCATGGTAGAGATAGTTTCTCAGCTGGACCTTGTGGGACTTGAGAATTCTAAGAAATGGAGAGAGGCAGATAATTCTAGGCTTGGGAGTACAGTTTTTACACTGAGGAAAGAATGGAATGCTGATTTTTAGAAATATTGGGTTTGTCTGGAATGTAGAATATGTGAAGAGGGGTTCTAGAATTTTAGTGAACAGAGACCAACTGTTGATTTGTATATATTCATTTTCTTTTTGATGTGTTGTACCTAATTTATTTTTTTGATCAATATTTTCTTTCCTTTTAAAACCCCATTTAACATTTCATCCTTTGAAGTTTGAGTTTCTTTTGATTATGACTAATCCATTCATTGCCCATTGTCTTTTCCTCCCTTCTCATTATTCTCTCCTATTTCATTAGTTAGCTGAATGTATGTTTATACAAAACTTTGTATTCAGCCTTCCTTTATCTGGCTCATATAAAAGTAAGTTCAGAGCCTACCCTCTCCTCTTCTACTTAGATTGTATCCTGATTAGAAATATGTTCCTGCAAGTTTTTTCCTCATGTCTTCTGTATTGCATCTCTTTTCTTCTTTCCTCCCTTTCCTTTTTTTTCCTATTAAGGAATAATAATAAAATATAATATAAAAATATATATATATATAAATATAAATAAAATATAATAAGACCAGACCATATTTTTATTATTTTCTCCTGTTACAAGGTAAATAATATCTAAAATGGTATGGTCTCTTTTCACTTTGATTTACCCTTTAATATTTCTCTTGAATTCTAAGTTTGTATTTCAGAGTTTCTACTTAACTGAGTCTTATCAGATTTAAGTAGAAGTCTTGCTTCATTAAAGGTCCCTTTTTTCCCCTACTTATAGGAATCTATTCAGTGTTGGTGAGTAAATTATTATTAGTTATAAATTCATATCTTTTTGTCATTTTGATCATCACTTTCCAGGTTCTCTTCTTCTTTATAATGGTGGCTGCTAAATCATATGTGATCATGACTGTGGTTCCTTAGTACTTGAATTCTTTCTGGCTGCTAGCAGTATTTTTTAGTTCGATCAGATTTTGTGTCTGATGTTTTGCGAAGTTTTTCTTCTGGGATTTCTTTCAGGAGCTACCAGGTAGAATGTTTGTCTTTTCAGTTTACCCTCTACATATAAGAATTTTGGTCACTTTTCATTCATGATTTCTTGAAATATGATGTTGATACTCTTTGGGACTTTGTGTGTGTGTGTGTGTGTGTGTGTGTGTGTGTGTCTGTGTGTCTGTGTGTCTGTGTGTCTGTGTGTCTGTGTGTCTGTGTGTCTGTGTGTGGTGGGTGTAAGATTGGATTTCTAGTGGTCCCATGATGTTTAAATTAGCTCTAGGCATGTTTGCCAGGACACTTGCTTTTGCTATGAAAATTTTTTCTTTTTTAAAGGTTTTTTTAACTTTGTTTTAATATTTCTTACTGTTTTTATAAAAAAGTGATTCTCTTAATTGGAGTGGTGTTTTGAAACTCTTTACCAAACCATTAATTTTCCTTTAAGTCATTGTTTCAGAGTTTTTGTTTTTCCAGCTCTTTCCTCTGATACTATCATTTATAATATTTTTCTTTCCTTTTTAAAAAAATCTTTTGCTTGCTTTCTTGTTCCCAAAGTGTTAAGCTTTAGAGCAGTATTGTCTTTGCATCTCCATATACTTGTTTGGATCTCAAAAACACAATCTCAGGCCTATCCTGGAGCTCCAACAGAGTTTCTGTCCTCAACTCTGGTCAGCTAGGTATGAGGGTCTGAAAGTTTAATGTGACAGGATTCTAGGTCCATAACTGGACCACAGTCATATGATGAACCTCAGATTCTGCTGGAATCTTAACAGCATAGTTGCAGCTGATTTCTTAGTGAATTCTTTGTGGTCAGAATTCGTAGTCTTGGGCTAGAAAAATGAAGCACTGTTGTTTTCTTCTTGGATTTTTTAAAACTTTTTTAGAGGTTAAGAATCCTAAATTTCCCAGTGTTACTGAGGAATGTCAAAACTTCATATATTTAAAATATTTTAGTATTCAAAAGGTTGTGTTTTAGTTATCTTGAAAATTCCTATAGCTGGAAGAACTTAATTTTTCAAGGAAGCTAAATGAATTAGATATTTCTTTTTTAAGTTTGTTTTGTTGACTAAATTAAACCCAGGTTCATCTCAGGGATCACGTTTGAGTTTAGCTTTAGCTAACAGCCATATGTGAAAATGTTAATAAAATGTAGTGCATTGTTTCACTATGAAGATATTTAATGATTTCTTTTTCAAATACTTAGTGTTAAACTCTTTTAAAGTATACCCTAGCTTTTGTTTGAGGATGACTACATAGTGAAATGGCAGCATGCTATGGTACATGTATTTCAGAAAAATGTGGGTTCAAATCTTGCCCTAGATACTAACTATATTACTTATGTGATTTAAACTTTTTTTTGTCTTGGTTTCCTCATTTGTGAAATGTGGATAAAAACACTGTAACACTTATCTCACATGTTTTTCAGGAAAGGATCAAATGAGTTAATGTTTATAAAATGACTTACTAGCCTAAACATATTAGAAAAATACCAAACTACTGTTATTTTTGGTTTTACTGAGCACATACAATGTCCTTGCTGCAGTTCTAAACTGTCAGTTCAAAAGTTAATACTAGTTAATCAATTGACAAAATAATTGTATACAATTTATAGCAAGTGGGTTATTTTTAATTATTTTTGTCCTAGCTAGTTAAATATTTTCTTGATATGAGAATTTAACAATTACAACTAAATAATATGGAAAGTTTATTGAGTTCATAACATTGCCTCAGAATTGCTCAACTGTTATGTTATTTTTATAAAATAGAAAGTTTGTCCATACAAAATACAGCAGTGTAAGTAGATTCAGGTTTGATCAATTTCATATCATTCAGTGAACATTGCAATTACATTTTACAGTTCATTCATATAGTTTGTGTCAAAGGACTATACTGACTGTTGGATCTAAAAAAGATAGAAATGAAATCTCTGTCTTTTTATTCCATCTGGAAAGACATCTTTGCATATCAGTATATATTAAATATATTGATTTTAAAGTAATTTTGGAGTGAAAGCAGTAGCTGCTGGGATCAAGACAGGTTTTATGTAGAAAGTGGTGCTTATATTTAGCTTTGATGGCAAACTAGGAATTGAATTTATTTTTTGTCTTTATTATTCTTAATTAGAAAAACATCAGCAAGCATGATAATTTCCAAAAGGTTATATTTGAGGCCTTAAATACCTACTATTACTGCTTTGGAATTTTGATATACACACACACATATATATATATATATATATATATATATATATATATATATATATATATGTATATTACATACTTAGTGAGTTTTAAGCTACCATCTTGCTTGTTTCTGCTTCTCTGAATCTGTGTTTTCTTCTGTTCATTCAAAAAAGAATATACAGTGCCCCCCCTTTTTAGCATCACTATTATTCCTCATTCTTCCTACTTCCTGACATTTTCTCCTCTTTAAAAATCAAAAGGATGAAAAAGAAAAAAATTGTGAAAAGGAAGTATAGCCAAATAAAAGAATCATTCATGGTAACTATATTCAAAAATTTCTGTTTCTGCACTTCTATGTCTATCATCTCTTTGCTAGAAAGACAGAATAGACTTCATCAAAGACTTTTGGAGACAGAGTTGGTCCATCTATGTATGAAGTCTTTCAAAATTGTTTTCTTCCATGTTTGCTTGCTTTTCTTTTAACAGACACCAGTTTTGAGAATTAGCAAGTTGTATCCCATTTTCCCCTTTTTTTCACATTTGTACATTTTTTATTGTCTCTCTCTCTCTCACACACACAAACATGCATGCACATACACATGCACACTCTTAAAATATTTAAAGGGACTAGTCCAACTCAAGTTTTTTCTTATTGAGCTTCCTCATTACTATTTAGAGACAGTGACACTTGTTTCTTCTCTTATTTTATAATTTTGCTAGTATATCCTAAAACTTTCAGTTGCAAAGAAAAAACATCTAAAATGTAAATTGATCCTTTGCTCCTTTAATTGTAAATGCTAGAAACTTGTCTCTTCCTATCCCCTTTACCTCCCCATCCTCCTCCATTAAGATCATGTTTAGCTTTTCAGTTTAGGCTCTTCTTGGTTATAAAATTATCTCATTTGCATTTTGGAATATGTCTTCCAAGAACTCTGGTTTCTTGTGGAAACTGCCAGATCTTTTTTCTTTGTTGTTGTTTTTTAAAAGAAAGTTCTTGATTTGTGTGCTTTCTTTTGGGCTTTCTACAAGGTTATTCATGGATTCTTTGTGTCTTTACTTTGGCCCATGGTTTGGACAGTTTGATTTGAAATCTTTTGAATTTAGTGTCCTTGCTGTTTTTTTCTTTTAACAGAAAAATGCTTATCTCTCAACTTATTTTCATGTCAGTTTAAAAATATCTTATATTTTGCATTCTCTTTTATCCTTCAGTCTTTTGGGTTTTTTTCCAGTATTTTTCTTTTCTCTCTCATGGAGATTTCTAAATGGTCTAACTAAACTATTGTTTTGTGGCAGTATGTTTTTTTAAGGTAAGATTTGCCACTCTCTTATGAATTGTTTACCTTTTAGTTTCCTTCACAGCTTTTATTTTGTTTTTATCTTTTTCTTCCTTCTTTCTAGACATTTGTGATATTCTAGAGTTTTTTTTGTCTTGCTTATAGTGGTTTACTTGGTTACTGTCACCTTTTTGAGGATCAGTATTTATTTTTTTAATCACTTTGCGATACAAGTTAGTGTTTTCTTCAGTTTACTCAACTTTCTAGCTTTAGGTCTTGATTTGGAGGCTGTCTGCTGAGGACCAGGCTCTTTCTCCACTGCTGATCTTTTGAGTGAAGCAGTCTACAGTTGTACTTGGTCTTGGCCTTGCTTTGTGGCACATGGATTTCTAGCTTACATTTTATGTGGTTCTAGAGTAGAAGAAGGGCCTTAAAATAGTTTTATCTTTGATAATGTGATCATCTTTTAGGTTTGGTGCAAACATGCTGGAATAAGCATGGGGGAGATGGGCAGTCTTCATCCTATTCAGGTAGCACTATTGGCAGCAAGTTTCAGTTTAATGTTTTTTACTTTTTCCTTTTTTAAAAAATTCCTATTCCTTTATTTTTTTAATGAAAGACTTTATTTATTTTTTTTTTTTAGTTTTACAAATTTACCCTTATTCTTGCTCCCCCCAACACACACACACACAGAAGGTAGTCTGTTAGTCTTTACATTGTCTCCGTGGTATGTATTGATCTAAGTTGAGTATGATGAGAGAGAAATCCTGTCCCCAAGGAAGAAAAATAAAGTATAAGGGATAGCAAAATTACATAACAAGATAATGTGTTTTTTTTTCTAAATTGAAGATATAGCCTTTGGTCTTTATTCAAACTCCACAATTTTTTTCTTTGGATATAGATGGTATTCTCCATCACAGATAGCCCAAAATTGTCTCTGACTGTTGCACTGATGGAATGAACAAGTCCAGCAAGGATGATGATCACCCCCCACCCCCACCCCCCACCCCCCCACCCCCTGTTGCTGTTAGGATGTGCAGTGTCCCCCTGACTCCGCTTATCTCGCCCAGCATCAGTTCATGCAAATCCTTTCATGCTTCCCTGAATTCCTATCCCCCCAGTTTTTTCCTTTTTTTTTTTTTTGGTTAATATGCTTTTATTTATACATTACTAAAATATTCTTGTGTAAGAGAAAACATAAAACCCACCTCCCCCACAAAAATATAGACCCTCATGAGAAATAAAGTAACAGAAAAAGCAAAAATGTGTTTCAGTTTGTGTTCTGATACCATCAACTCTGTCTCGGGTGGATCACATTCTTTATCATAAGTCTATCACAGAAGTTACTTCCATGTTTTTCTACAGTTGCTGTTGCTGATTGTAAGTCTCTATCCATTCCTCCCTACTACCTCTATTATATTTTCCCACTCTTTTCATTCTTTCCCCTCTTTTAAAATATGCTGTAGGGGTAGCTGAGTGGTACAGCAGACAGAGCACTGGCCCTGGGGCCAAGAGGCCCCAAGCCCACATACCACCCCAGAGACCCAGCAACCACCTGGCCCCATGGTCTTGGACAGGCCACCCAATCCCAGCACCTTGCAAAAACTAAAAAAGAAAATAGGTTATATCTGACCATTCTCTCCTATGTTCTGCCCTCTCCTCTATTACCCACCCCCCCCTTCCCCTTATCCACACCCTTCTCTCCTTTATACTCTAGATGTCTATACCTGATAGAGTGTGTATGCTGTTTCCTTTCTGAGCCATTTCTGGTGAGACTGAAGGTTCCCTCATTCCCCCTCACCTTTTCCCCCCTTCCATATTATTGCAGAAGTTCATTGCAAAAAAAAATCTTTTATATGAAATATCCTAGCCTATTCTACCTCTCCTTTCTCTTACTCCCAGTACATTTCCCTTTTACCCATTGACTCAGTTTTTACAATATATCTTCAAGTTCAGCTTTCTCCTGTGCTTCATCTATAAAAGTTCCTTCTACCTGCTCTATTAAATGAGAAGGTTCATATGAGTATTATCATTATCATTTTTCTGTGCAGTAATACATACAGTTCATCATCATTAAGTCCCTCATAATTTACCGTTCTCCTCCACTCTCTATGCTTCATCCAAGTCCTGTACTTGAAGGTCAGACTTTTTGTTCAGCTTTGGTTGTTTCAACAGGAACATTCCCGTTTCATTGAAAGTCCATCTTTCCCCTGGAAGAAGATGTTCAGTTTTTCTGAGTAGTTGATTCTTGGTTGCATTCCAAGTTCTTTGCTATTCTAAGCCCTGTGAGCCCGTAATGTAGTTGTTGCTAAGTTTTATGTGATCCTGACTGCAGCTCCATGATATTTGAATTGTATTCTGGCTGCTTGTAATATTTTCTCTTTGACTTGGGAGTTCTGGAACTTGGCTATAATATTTCTGGGTGTTTTTTTTTTTATCTCTTTCCATGGGAGATTGGTAGATTCTCTCAATTTCTATTTTGCCCTCTGCTTCTAGGATATTAGGGTAATTTTCCTGTAGGAATTCTTTAAAAATGAGGTCAAGGCTCTTTTTCTGATCATGACTTTTAGGTATTTCAGTCATTTTTAAATTATCTGTCCTGAATATGTTTTCCAGATCAGTTGTTTTTTCAGTGAGATATTTCACATTTTCTTCTAATTTTTCATTCTTTTGGTGTTGAAGTATTGTGTCTTGATTTCTCATAAAGTCATCACCTTCCATTAGCTCCATTTTACATCTGAAGGATTTGTTTTCCTCAGAGAGCTTTTTTATCCCCTTTTCCATCTGGACAGTTCTGCTTTTTAAAGCATTCTTCTCAATGACTTTTTGAACTGTTTTATCCATTTGACCTAAGCTGGTTTTTAACATGTTATTTTCTTCAGCATTGTTTTGGATCTCCTTGACTAAGCTGCTGACTTCATTTTCATGTTTTTCCTGCATCTCTCTCATTTTTTTGCCCCAATTTTTCTTCTACTTCCCTCACTTGATTTTCAAAATCTATTTTGAGCTCTGTCTTGGCCTGAGCCCATCTTCCATTTTTCTTAAGAGTCTTTAGATACGTAAGCTTGTACTTCCTCATCTTCAGATTAAGTATTTTGATTACCCTTGGGATCATAGACAAAGTATTTTTCTATGGTCAGGTTCCTTTTTTCCCCCTGCTTACTCATTTCTCCAGCCTGTGCCTGGTTTTTGGGGTGCTTCTTGAGCTTTTGAGTTTTATTGGGACACCCCCACAAGGACCTCAATGTGTGAGGCTCTGACTGCTCTCTTGTTCTGTGAATGACCACAAGCACACTCCTCTGCCATGGGTCTGAGGGGGAGAGGTCCCTGTTCTATGGGACTGCGATCAGGATCTGAATGTGGTCAGTCCTGTTCCAGGGACAGAGGACAGACCTTGAAGTCTCACTTTACTCCCTTACCTTTGGTGGCCTGAGTACTGAAGGCTCAACTGCCTAGAGGCTCCTGCTTGCCGGCTCCAGGGGCCTGCTTCTGTTTCCTGGACCTGGGCTGCCAGCTGTGCTGAATGCTGTAACCATGCTCAGGGCCTGGGCATCTACTTGTTCTGGCAGAGGTCTCCCTGCTTATCTTGCAAGTTGTGCTTGGTTCTCCCTGAAATGTAGGTTAGGAAACCACTTCTGCTGCTAGGAGCCATTGCTCCCAGCTGCTCTGGGGCTGTTCCCAGGAGGCTGAAGTTTCTTCACTCTGGCGGGGCCGCCCCTCTAACCCCTGTGGAACACAGTTTTTCCACTATTTTCCAGGTTCCCTTGGCCTGGAGAATTGCCTCATAGGATCTTTCTATGGGTTTTGTCTCTTGAAAATTTAGAGTCATAATTTTAAGAACTTTGAAATATTTTGGAGACAGCACTTAGGAGAGACTCTTCTCCTGCCGCCATCTTGGCTCCACCTCCAATGTTTTATGTTATTAAAGTATCCATATTTTCATGGTATGAATTGAACTGCTGATAGATCTTTTGATCTGTAGTTCTATAGATCCTTTGAGTACGTTGCAGTCTTTTGGCTAATATTTTAAGAAATAATATTGTTTGTAGTATTCTTTATACACATTATCCTTTCTTGTTTTGGGCATCAAACCCTAAGGAGTCTGATTAAGGTGTTTCTATCTTGGTTTCCACAAATAATTTATATAACTTAGGAATTAATTTGAATTGTCAGTAGAATTTGCTTTTAAGTCAGTGGGGATCTGGTCTTTTTTAGTCTTAAGGTTTAATGCTATTATAGCTGTTTATGAGATTTTTTTAAAAAAAATTTTGTTTCTGTTAAAGTTATAATTTTTAAGTATTAAGTATTTATTAAATTGAAAGTTTCGTTGGCATGTAATTGAGTGTATTATTTTCCAACAAATTTCTATTATTTCCTCTTCATTTACTGTGAATTTTTGTTTACTGTGAATTATTTTTTAAGTTTTGTTTAATAAAAATCAAATTATCTATTAATGATTTTTATACTAAATTGGATTTTTAACAATTTAATTTTTTCTTAATTAACATTTTTCATTTGTAATTTTGTGTTTTGAATTTTTCTAATTCATTACTATTGCTAACATGATTGGGTTGATTCCATCACTGTTTTTGTGATTCCATCACTAGAGGTTTTGGACTATAACGTACATAATTGCTTAGTGTGCTAATTGCTATTATACTGTACATAAATTAGGAGATCCTTCTTTATAGATAGGCCTCAGAATCTGGAAAGTATCTATCATCTCTGATAGATACTATAAGAAGTGTTGTAAGGCACCTACTTAAACTCCAAACCTAAATCAAGAATCTTTTTAAGACTATAAATTTTAAAAAGTTGTTCATCTGCCTGGGGAGAGGTGTCGGAAGGGAGAACAAAAGAAGCAGCTTAATTTTACTATTATGTAGTCTGCACAATTTTATCTGCTCCACATTTGAAAAAGATATAGTTAAACTGGAAATGATCTGGAGAATGGAAATTAAAATGATGGAATAACTTCTTCCTTTCAAAACAGATAACTAGAAGGTTAAAACATAGAAAGATTTATTGATAATGTTTAGATTCCAGAAGAATTGTCTTGGAGTTTTTCATATGCTCAGAGTACCTTGAAATGGTTTCACTTCTTTTTTACTTTACATGTAGGAGAAAAGGACATAGGTAGATAAATACAAGGCCACTTGAATGTTATAAAGAAAAACTAAGACCAACTTTTTAATTAGCCTTTCATGTAAGTCGAATAAAATGCTAATGATTATGATGGGAAATGAGTTGGCAGCTGAGAAGAGCTAACCAGAGTGACCTTTAACATCCATGTGATCTAAAGTCTTTGAGATACTTGACAGCAATAGAATTCATATGAACTAGAAAGCATTCACATTGAGATGGCCATTGGTTACATATGATAATTACAGTTATGGATTAATGAGAAAAAAATAGCAATTTAAGGTGTGAAGGTGATTTTTTTTATCATCTTTAAACTCATTGCTTTCTTAATGTTACATAAATTCAGATGTTTTCAGTCATAATTTTTAAAAAGCCAGATAAAACTAAAGAAAAGAAAAATGTCCTCATCTGCATAAAGGTGTATGCTTCAGTGCAGAGTATTGACCCTTATTAACTGTGTTGACTTTGATTGTCACTTTTCCACTCTGGACTTTAATTTCTTAATCCATAATTGGCAATAAAATACAAGATAGTTCACTGTTTTGTAGTAAATGAAGATATTTCAAATTATTAGAAGCTGTTTATAATTTATAATACAAATGAAAGGCAGCATAATATAATGAAAAGAATGTTGGATTTGGAATCAAGGAACCTGGGTTCAAAATCACCTCTCAAATTCTAATGGTGTACTAATTGAAAGTTATTTAACCAATAGGGAGATTGGGTTCATATAAGGGTCCTTAAATATCTGGCTATAGGATTAATAATGCCATGGGGAGTGTTGAAGTTAGTTTGAGAAGCAGAATGACATGAACAAAGTGGTGAAATAGGAAGATAAATCTAGCAGCATATTCCTGAACCAGTCTTTATGCCATCCTTTTCTGTCCTTGTCTCTTTTCTACATAATTAGTAAGTGATTTTATGGAAGTTAAACTTTTTGATGAAAATAATATCCAGTGTTACCTCTTAGAAAACCCTTTAAAAGATTTTTTAAAAATACTTTTTTAAGAGAATTTTTTTTGTTTATTTCTTAAATTTCTCATTGCTTCAGTATACCATTATTGTGCCTAGAATTTATGTTTCATAGTTGCAAACTATTTTCCTGGCATCTCAAAGTATACTACCTCAGTTAAAATTTAATGGGATGCTAATAGGCTGAGTAAGAAGTAATGTTATTTTGATAAAAAAAAAAAAGAATGAAATGTGTATGTATAATTCTTTATTTCTGATCTGGAAATCATTATGTTGATTTGTGGGGTGGGGGGGTATATCTTTATTCAGATTGGCCAGTTGGCTTTTAAGGGAGTGAAAAGACTCAACCGAATCCAGTCAATAGTATTTGAAACAGCCTACAACACAAATGAAAACATGCTGATTTGTGCACCCACCGGAGCTGGGAAAACCAACATTGCCATGCTTACAGTCTTACATGAAATTCGACAACATGTTCAGCAAGGTGTTATCAGAAAGGATGAATTTAAGGTAGGAAATTAATGAACCTAAGAACAACATTTGAAATTATAAGATTAAACCCATCAAACAGTTACACATATTTTATGAAATCCAAAAGTTTTCAAGGATATTGTACTTGCTGAAGTTACAGAAACAATACTGCTTGATTTACTTCATTGAGATTAAACTGGTCCCTATTTGTGATCTGAAAAATCTTATTACCCATGTAAAAAGCTATTACATTTAGCTTTGAAGCATAACCAATTTTCAAAGTGATGAGACTGTATAAACAAAATCCATTGTCTTCTAAACAGCCGCACACTTATCCAGCAAAGATAACTACTTTTCATATATCACTATTAAGATTTTTCACTTGAAGTGCCTAGAATCATATTTCACAATAAATTGTGATTTGTATTGGTTGCTGTGAAACAAATGATGTTGTGGCTTTAGCTCATTTATCAAGCTGGTGTCCTTTTCATACAGATAGTGTATGTTGCTCCAATGAAGGCTTTAGCAGCTGAAATGACAAATTACTTTAGCAAGCGTCTGGAACCATTGGGCATCACAGTGAAAGAATTGACTGGTGACATGCAGTTGTCCAAAGGTGAAATCTTGAGAACACAGGTATGTTAAGGTATTATGAATTGTTTTAAAGAGTATATTACTTTTTCCTTGTATAAATGTGATGAAAAGAAAGGCCAGTATTGGTGCCTATGAAATATATCAGATAAATCCTAAATATATTGGTGCTTTTAAAAGTTCTTAATTCTTGTAACTCCCATTATCTATATGATGCAACCCTTTTTTACTGTTTGTTTTATTCTTGCAGATTGTTGCTTATATTTTTGTTATTGTTTGAGCATATTCCCAAATTCCAAATGTACATGTCCAAGACACATTGTAATCTATAGTGCCCAGTTGTGCTTTCCTCATTGTTTACTTTTTCATATTTTTATTTGAAACATTTAGAGAACCAGTTGTTGATATGAGAACAGTATGAATCATTATCAAAAGAAGGAAATATATAGTGCTTTGAAAGGATCTTATTTTTATCTTAAGTTTCCTATAAGTTTAGTAGAAGCATATTCATCTAAAAAGTGAAAAAATTTCAATGATTCATGCTTTCATTCATTCAAAAGAAATATATCTGAATTATAAGGAGTAAAAGATAAAACTTCTCTTAAAAGAGTTTATACTCTTTAACTCTAGAAATACCGATAGCAACCAGGGGATAAATATGAGCCAATTTATAGGAGATTGAATGTCACAATCCAAGTATAAGTACTGAGGAAACATCAAAGAAGGAGTGCTCCTGTGGAGATTATGGTGAGATATTAATTAGATGATGACATATAATCAGAGAGTTTTCAGTTGCAGAGTAGTTATTAAGATTTCAATGGCACTGTAGTAAGAGACCTCCAGTGGAATACCATTAAGAATCTGTGATTGCTCCTGTCCTGTCTAATCTATTCACCAATGAGCTTGATAGAGATATTGTTGGTATACTCCTCAGATTTTCTGATGACATAAAAGGGAAAAGGATGCCTCATATCTTGGGTGGTATAATGTAAGAGAATCTGGACAGGGTTGAGGAGTAGGGTAACTATGACTGAGGACCAAATTCTTCCTGGAGGCTGTTTTTGTAGGCTACATTTTAAAATAAAGTTGTATTTCAATAAGTAAAAGGCAGCGTTTGGATCTCAGGTCAGTTTGCTAACTCTTGAAACTAAAACATTGGCCTTATCATAATAAGATGAAGGCACAACTAGACAATCAACTTTACAAGTATAAAATAGATAGTATAGTCAGACTGTGGTCTGTAGGCTTCTGGGAATCTCCAAAAGGGTAGGGTCTCCATGAGATGAAAACTAATAGTATTATTAAGATGTTATTTGCCTATTAATATACTCTTCCCTTTACCAACTTTGTCTTAGTGTGAAACTAGACTTTTTTCATATACTTCAACTAAAACAACATTCTAAAACAGATTGAATTGAATTGAGGAGTGAAGATTCAAGTTGTAGCATTTTTTCCCTTTGTTCTACTACTGCACCACAGAAAGTATGCTAGACTGAATTCTGATTAGGAAAGCCAAAAAATGTTCCAGTGAGTCATTTATCTCATGGGGGAAAAAAAACTTACCTGGAAAATAGATAAAGGAGAAATTATTTAAGAATCATGGGACTATCTGAAAGCCACCAAAATGATATTTTATATTTCAAGAAATAAAAAAGAAGCTGTCCAGTATGAGAGAGCAAAATGGAAATTAAGACTCCACCAGATACTTCTTTTTTTTTTAATTTATTTTTAATTCTCATTTTGTACAAATGTTTTTCTTTACATTAATAAAATATACTTGTTTACAAGTAAACAAAATACCCCTCCCCTCATGAATATAGATAAACTTGATTGGGCAAAAAAGTAAAGGGAGGAGAAAAAAAATTAAAATTAAAAAAATAATAGTAATAATTGTAGCTATGGCCAGGTGGTGCAATGGACGAAGCACCAGCCCTGGAGCCACAAGCACCTGAGTCCATATCCAGCCTCGTAAACCCAATAATCACCCAGCCATGTGACATGCAAGCCACCCAATCCCCACTGCACTGCAAAAACCAAAAAGAAGAAAAAAAAAAGACCCAAAATAAAATAAAATAGTAATAATAGTAGGTGTGGCTGGGTGGCAGACAGAGCATTGGCCCTTGATCCAGGAGCACCTGGGTCCGAATCCGGCCCCAGACAGCCAATGATCACCCTGCTATGTGGCCCCAGGCAGGCCACCCAGCCCCACTTGCCCTGCACCCTCCCCCAAATAATAATGACAAAAAATGTGTTTCAGTCTTTGTTCCAACACCATCAACTCTGTCGTGAGTGGATCACATTCTTTATGATAAGTCCATCACAAAAGTTACTTCCATATTTTTCCAACATTGCCATTGTTGATCGTAACTCCCTCCTTTCTTATTTCTCCACTACCATGTACTCTATTTTCTCTCTCCTTTCACTCTGACTCTGCTGTAGGGTTGCTGAGTGGCGCAGCAGACAGACCCCTGGTCCTGGGCCAAGAAGCCCTGAGCCCCCATACCACCCCTTAGGCCCAGAATCCACCTGGCCCTATGGTCCTGGGCAGGCCATCCAATCCCAGCCCCTTGCAAGAAGTAAAAAAAGAAAATGTGTTATATCTGAACACTGTCCCCCCATGGTCCATCCTCTCCTCCTTTATTCACATCCCCACCCCTTCCCCCGTTCCCCCCTCCTTCTTACTCCAGATGTCTATACCCCATTGAGTATATTTGCTGTTTCCTCTCCTAGCCATCTCTGATGAGAGCAAAGGTTCCCTCATTCCCCCTTGCCTCCCCCCTTCCATATCATTGCAATAGCTCATTGTAATAAAAAAAAAATCTTATTATGTGAAATAGCTTGGACTATTTCCCCTCTCCTTTTTCTTTCTTCCATTCCATTTCCCTTTTTTTCTTATTGACTCCATTTTTACACCATATTTTATCTTCGAATTCAGCTTTCTCCTGTGCTTCAACTATAAAAGCTCCCTGTACCTGCTCTATTAACTGAGATGGTTCATATGAATATTATCAGTATCATTTTTCTATACATGCAGTTCATCCTCATTAAGTCCCTCATATTTCCCCCCTCTCCTCCAATCTCCATGCTTCACCTGAGTCCTGCATCTGAAGATCAAACCTTCTGTTCAGCTCTGGCCATTCCAACAGGAACCTTTGAAATTCCCCTGGTTCATTGAAAGTCCATCTTTTTCCCTGGAAGAGGCCATTCAGCCTTGCTGGGTAGTTCATTCTTGGCTGCATTCTAAGCTCTTTTGCCTTCCAGTATATTGTATTCCAAGCCCTACGAGCTTCCAGTGTAGCTGCTGCTAAGTCCTGTGTGATCCTGACTGCAGCTCCACGATATTTGAACTGTGTCCTTCTGGCTGCTTGTAATATTTTCTCTTTGACTTGGGAGTTCTGGAACTTGGCTATAATATTCCTGGGGGTTGCTTTTTTGGGATCTCTTTCTCGGGGGGGATCGGTGGATTCTCTCCATTTCTATTTTGCCCTCTGCTTCTAGAATATCAGGGCAATTTTCCTGTAGTAATTCTTTGAAAATGATGTCAAGGCTCTTTTCCTGATCATGACTTTCAGGTATTCCAATAATTTTCAAATTATCTTTCCTAAGTCTGTTTTCCATATCAGTTGTTTTTTCAATGAGATAATTCACATTTTCTAATAATTTTTCATTTTTTTGGTTTTGAAGTATTGATTCCTGATTTCTGGTAAATTCATCAATCTCCCTGAATTCTATTCTTTGTCTGAAGGATTTATTCTCCTCAGAGAGTTTTTTTATCTCTTTTTCCATCTGGCCAATTTTGCTTTTTAAAGCATTCTTCTCCTCAGTAACTTTTTGAACTGTTTTATCCATTTGTTTTTTAGCATGCTATTTTCTTCAGCATTTTTTTGGATTTCCTTGTCTAAGCTGCTGACTTCATTTTCATGTTTTTCCTGCATCTCTCTCCTTTCTTTTCCCAGTTTTTCTTCTAACTCCCTCATTTGATTTTCAAAGTCTTTTTTGAGCTCTATCATAGCCTGAGCTCAATTTCTGTTTTTCTTGGAGTCTTTAGATGTCAGGAGCTTGTGCTTCCTCATCTTCAGACTGAGTATTTTGATCCTTCTTGGGTTCATTTGCAAAATATTTCTCAATGGTCTTCCTCTTGTTTCTTTGTTCATTTTCCCAGCCTAAGCCTGTTTTTTGGGGGTGCTTCCTGAGCTTTTGGGACACTCCCACAAGGGTCTCAGTGTGTGAGGTTCTGTCCTCCCTCCTGGTCTGTGAATGACCATAAGCACCCCCCTCTGCCACAGGCTGAGGTGGGGGGAGCCCTGCTGTTCTATGGGGGGGCCTAGACTGTGATCAGGATCTGAATGTGGTCAGAGCCCCAGAGTCCTGTTCCAGGGGCAGAGGACAGAGCTTGCAGTTTCTCTTCACTCCCCTCCCTCAGCTCAATGGGCTCATGCCCTGCGGGCTCCTGCTTACTGGCTCCACCTGCTTCTGTTTCCTGGATTTGGGCTGTGGAAAGACCAAGCTCCTGGCTGTGTGCCCTGAGGGCTGGGCTCCAGGTGCTCGCTCTGGCAGAGGTTCCCTGCTGTTCCACCACTTTGTGCCCGGTGCTCCCCGGGGTGTAACTCAGGAGACTCCCCTGCTGCTGTGAGCCTCGGCTCCCAGCACCCTGGGGCTGCCTCTGGGAGGCTGAAGTTCTTTGGCTCTGGCGGGCCACCCCTCTGGCAGGCCACCCCTCCGGCCCCGGGGAGCAGAGCCTTTCTGCTCTTTTCCCGGTTACCTTGAGTAGGAGAACTGCCTCACTGGGTCCCTTTGTGGGTTCTGTCTCTTGAAAGTTTAGTTAGAGTCCTTAGTTTATGAGTTTTTATCAGAGAGCTCCTAAGACTGGATCCCTTCATGTCGCCATCTTGGCTCCGCCCCCGGACCCACCAGACACTTCTGAAAGGAGGAGGTGTAAATAAATCCTGAGACCAAAAAATTAAAAAAACTACTTGGTCTAGAAGAAAGCAGTCAGAATAGTGAAATTAGTTGAAAAAACTGTTAAAATGGAGAAGATATGACTCTTGTATTAAATAGACTTATGTGGAGGAAGGATTAGAATCGTTTCGTTTTGCCCCAGAGGGCAGGAGCAGTTGGTAGAAGCTAAAAGGGAAATTTAAGCTTACCAAAAGAGAGGAGTTCAGAAGTGGAATGGTTTGCCTAAAGTAGTAGTAGTAGTAGTAGTAGTAGTAGTAGTAGTAGTAGTAGTAGTAGTAGTAGTAGTAGTAGTAGTAGTTAGTAGAATCTTTGGATGTATAGTAGCAGAATTTGAATGAATATTCCTTTGGAGTGTGATAATATATTTTCCTTCTCATATAGGTTGGACAAAATAGCTACTGAGGTACCTTCCAAATCTCAAATTCTGTGAAATCTATCTGGTTTATTTTATGAAATGAGAAAGATCAGCTAATTTTAATTCTTTTGGCTTGTAAATGTTTTGTACTTCCCATAATTACTCCAAAATTATTTTTCCTGAATATTATACTTTTCCACTTATTTTAAACTTTAAAAGTTTATCCAAATTAGTAATATTTGATTATTTGTACTTCCTGAATTTGCATTTTTATGTTTGGCAGATTCAAATGCAAACTTAAAGATTTAATGTATAAATCATGTAAGGCAAATTAATTGTGCATTGACTGAACCATTTATCTGAATCATAGTTAAATATATTAGAAAGAAATATTTATTAATTATTATACTAAGGTGGTTTGAATTAGCCAAAGGGTGTCACCTGCTGGTGAATCAAAGAAGCAATTGGAAGGACAGAATTTCTACCATCCAGTTCCATCCCATTTGCTTATTTGAAAAATTATAGATTGAAAGTATTTGTTAATTTATAGTCTATGTATGTCTGATAAGACACTTTTTCATCCGTTGAGATTTCTTGAACATGACACTCCCTCTTTGAATGAAGGTTTTTTCACTGATCCTTATGGATATAATCTTATCTGTACCTCTTGACTTTCTTAAAGTCCCATATAAAAGTGCATCATCTACAGGAATCCTTTTCCATTTTCTCATGATTCCAGTGCCTTCCCTCTGTTGAGGGAATATGGCTTGTTTGTACATAGTTGTTTTTTGTTTTGTTTTTGCATTTTGTGTCTTTTTCCTTCTTCCTAACACTGCCCTCCCTTCCAACACCATGAACTCCTTATAGATGGGGCTGTTTTTTGCCTTTCTCTGTCTCCCTTTTGCTTAGCACAGTATCTGGCATATATTGGACACTAAATAAATATTTTTTTTGACTGAAACTTGGACAAAAAAAATTATCACCTTTGGATTTTTAAAATCTTCTGAAATCTAGTATTAGAAGTACCCAGGAAGAAAGACTCATAATAGTGTCAAATGTTTCAGAGAAATCAAAAAAGGGTAAGAACTGAGAAGAGACAGAAATTAAGAGATCATTGGTAAGTTTGAAAAAAGTGGTTTCAGTTGAATGAGGAATCAAAGATACCAAAGCTTTGAGAACATGAAAAACTAGAAGCATAGTGGTACCCTTGACAGAAATGGGAAAATTTAGATTTGGAGGACAAGAAGACTCTTACTCATTTTATAATCAACCAATCAACCAACCAATATATATGGAACTGCCACAAGGTAATGGGGTGGGGGTGGGGAGGACGGTACTGGATATAGGTATGCAGTGGATTGTCAGGGTGACAAGTAAAGGGGATCTTACCCAATCAGATCTACACATTTTTATGCAGGGGTTTGGATTATCTTTAAGTGGTATGATACTGGAGTCAGGAATTTGGAGTCAGGAAGTCCCAAGTTCAAATCCTCAGGTAGATACAAGTTATGTGACCCTGGACTGGTTACTTAACTCTGTGTTTCAGTTTCATCATTTGTAAAATGGAGATAATAACAGCACATCCCTTGGAAGGTTGTTGGGAGGATCAAATATGTTAACATATAAAGCATTTTGGAAACTTTAAAGTGCTTCTTAAATGCTCATTATTATTCTTTTGCTTATAATTGCTCTTAGGAGATAGAAGTAAAGGAATAAAAAGGGAGAGTTCATAATCTAAGAAAAATGCCTGGCACAAACTATCCAGAGAGATGGTGGGCACTTAAAAAAGAACTGGTGATCTAAAAGAACCAGTCCAGATTTTCTAAAAACAAGTTATGCAAGTTTTTTCTCACTGGTTTACTTTGGCCATAAAAGGCCAAAAGTCTGGAGGAGTGGAAATGTTAAATTAATGACTTGGAGGTGGGTAAATTGTATTGGAACTAAAACCTGAGGTGGCTTCCATTTAGAGGTTGAGTGTTTGGCATAGTATCTACCATGTATGTATGTATGTATGTAGTAAGGACTTAATAAATGCTTGTTTCAGCTTTCTCTTGATTGATTTTGCACCCCCTGAATTTGTCTCCAAGTCCTTTAGTGATGTAGGCTCCCACTTCAGAGACTTAATGGTCTATTTTTCTATTGCTTTAATCAGGTCATATTGCCAGTGAGTCAAACCACTGTCATCATCGTGACCACTACTCCTCATCCCTGATAGTTATAGTCCAGGAACCCAAGAGTCTTGGGTATTGTTCCCTAGACTACCATCCTTGCTAACAAACTGACTCACACTGCCATTATTGAGGAAAGATAGCTCTATGGAGAAGGGGACCACCTTCCTTACTACTTCAAAAGTCAACCACATCAGTTATCTAGGTAAGCCCAAGGGCTGTAAGAATAATGACAATGACCCTTAAACATTGTTTCCCCCCTCAGCCCCAGTGTGCATTGTTTCTGGAATTCATTTCTGTGGAGATACCAGTGGGTACTGCTTCTGTAGATGCTGCAGCCAGCCCATCTTTTTATCAAGTAAAACTAATAAAGACCTAGAAAAAAAAAGTTCATAGTCTTTGGCACTATCTGATGGTTCTATATTAGACACAGATATGGTTTCAGTAGCAGAAATGCCATGGGAACTTTCCATCAGACCTACAGTGGAAAGATCTATTAGTATGTGAACCTGAGAGCCAAGGTCTTTACTACTTTACTATTGGTATTCTGAATTCAGCACAGTATTATTATTGTTGTTGTTGTTGTTGTTATCATTATTCAATGAAGTCTTGCACAGAGTAAACATTTAATAATTGCCTATTATGCATTAATTTGTTCTCTACTTCTCAAATAACTAGTGAGAAAAGACTGTCAGAACTTGTTTTGGGGAAAACTGGTTCTTTTAGAACACCAGTTCTTTTTAAAATGCCTACCATCTCTCTGGATATTTTGTGCCAGTTACTGTCCTAAGTGATTTACTAATATTGTCTTATATTTAGTAGAGTTCTAGACATTTTAGATACAAAGCTTTTGAATTGAAGTAAATCAGTAGTAACCAACCTTTATATGAAACTATAAGAATTAAGATTCACTTCTATCTTTTTTCACTAAAAACTTCAAAGTACGTTGACTTAGTAAGGTTAAGTAATTATCTAAAGAATGCATGGCTAAATTCAGAGCTGGACAATAAACTGTATTTTTTAAATAACTTCTTATCCTCTTTGTATTATGCCACACTACAAACTTTATAGAATATACACTCATTCTAGAAAATATAGGTATTTTTTTGTTGTTGCTGTTCAGTTGTTTCTTTCACTTGTGTCCAAATTTTTATTATCCCATTTGGAGTTTTCTTGGCAAAGATACTGGAGTGGTTTGCCATTTCCTTCTCTAGCTCATTTTACACATAAGGAAACTGAAGCAAATATGGTTAAATGATTTGTCCAGGATCACACAGCTTAGTTATTGTTTGAGACCAGATTTGAATTCAGCTGTCTTCCTAGCTCCAGTGCTGGCAGTCTATCCACTGTGACATCTAGCTGCTCATGTATGCATTACATATTAGCTTTCTCCTATAAAAATCATGTTATCATGGATAAGTAATTTTTAAAAAAGTGGAACATATATCTTCCCGTTCTGTTTAGGAATCTGAACTTGGAAAAAATTGAATTCCTGAATTAAGTACAAGATAGTTCATTGCTAGGGCAGCTAGGTGGTGCAGTGGATAGAGCAGGAGAACTTGAGTTCAAATGTGATCTCAGACACTTAATAATTACTTAGCTGTGTGACCTTGGGCAAGTCACTTAACCCCATTGCCTTGCAAAAAATCTTTAAAAAAAAGAAACAAAAGATATTTCATTGCTTTTTATCAGTGTGTTAATAGTAGTTATGTTTTTAAGAAAATCCTAAGTTTATATTATTTATTCATCAATTTTATGTTCAGTATTTCTGGAGTAAGAAATTGAACAAATTGCCATTATTTTAATCTAGTTGCTTGCTAAAATTATTAGAAGGAATTTCTTAGTGTGAACTATATTCATGCTTTTATGTTGTAAACATGTACAAAGTGGAAATTTTACTTTAGATATAATTAAAGGCAATCATAATAAAATTTACCCTACTTTGTTCAATTCATTTATTTTGTTCAGTGACTACTGAACAACAGAATATTATGACATGTGCTGGGAATATTTTAATACTTTTCAACACATCTTACAATATTTTCTAGCCAGACTATCTTTTTCTTGTTTTTCATATGTGGTAATTTCCTTCTCACATCCATGGCTCCCCATTTCTAGAATATTCTTTCTTTCCCCCTTTTCCTCAGAATTTTTCTCTTTCTTTTAAGACTTAGCTCCAATATTATCTTCTACATGAAGCCATCTTTGAGCATCACGTCATCTAGTTCCTTCCAGTTCTCTAAATTATGGTGTAATTGCTTATATATGAATGTATCTCCTTCAGTGGAATATAAATTCTTTGAGAAAAAAACCATTGTTTCATTATATCTAGGAACCCCCCCCCCCCATTGCCTTACAATGCCTGTTTAGCATATAATAGGTACATAGTAATTGTTTGTTACTTGATGTCTTGTTAGATATCTGGAACCCTAGTGCTGGTAATTCTTTAATAACCAGCAATCTGGGAGGGAAAATCTATTCATGACATACTTTTAATTTTCATCTGTATTATTAAATTTAGACAGTCAACACAACAAATCAGTCCTTGATTTTTATTGCTACTGATTCCCAAGGAGTAAGTGTTCACACAGAAAATTTAATATTTAGCTCTCCTGAGCTGGTTCAATTTGGCTCTAGCACACCTATGGATATAGCTATGGTTTCATTAGGGAAAATACTCCCTCCAGTCTTGCAGGTTATAGCCCAACTATGCTCTCTTATCCAATAGGTCTCTTGATAGTTTATTCCCTTTACTTATCTGCAGGGATACAAGCAACAATTCAGATTGTATGTTTAGCCAGTTATCCACAGATTTGTAGCTCTTGCTACATCACCAAACCTTTTTATTTCCATTCATAATTGTCTCTGGAAATACTTTTTTAAAGATTTCTTCTAAAATTGATAGTTACAACGTACTTTCTTCCTGTCTTTTGGTCTAGCCTTTAACTTAGTATTTTGAAGATAATTTTACCACATTATGAGAAAGAATGTTGTTGTTGTTGTTGTTGTTGTTTTTAAAATGGGCTTTCTTTCAGGGAGATGTTTGCAGTCATTATGAACCTTGAATAATTTCCCAATATTAGGATAACCCATCCTCCTCAAGTTGTTCCATTTTGGCCCAGATCATTATCCATGTACATTAATGAACAAGTTCTAAAATATTGTCCTTCCCACCGAATTTCTTGAATTCTGAAATGGGCATTCTTCATCAAGTTGATTTTATATATTTGGAGAGATAAACCAAAGGAGATTGTAGATTTCCTTTGGGAGGTTTTGCAGTGATCCAACTATATTTAGCACTCTGACTACACTTATCTTGAGTACCTCATGTTATCTGAGAAATCCCTCTTCCACTCTGACTGAATATTTTTCACAGAATTAAATGTGGGGAAAATTAAGTAGGGGAATCACCCCTTAGTGTAGGAGAATTTTTTAGGCAATTTTTTGTCATATTGAATGAAATGTCACCAAGAATAAGCACAGCGGATCTTATATCTTTTTTTGCATGTTTTTAGTCAATTGTGTGACTATAAAGATACACAAAGCTAAATCATTGCTATTCCTTTTTAATTTTTTCCTCAAAGATGCACTCAGTGTACATGTTATTGTTTGAAGGCATATAGGACCTTAGTTATTAATAGTTTTACTAAATTATAGTTGATTTGAAAACTCAGTAAAGGAGGTACTGAGATATAAAAAAAGACAAAAATGAAATAACTATTCCAAGCCTTGAAGGAACTAAATTTTCCTTGGTATGTAGTACATACAAAAAGAACTAATATAATGAAGAACAGAGCACTAATAACTGCAGTGGGCTCGAGAGATTTATTGACCTGGAGGTGCCACCTTGGATAAGCCTTGAAGTGAGGTTTAGACTTTGAAAGGTAGAGGGAATTCATTTTTATTACTGAGAATAATCTCCACAAATCAAAGTGAGGGAAAGAATTCTAAACTCAGCAAACAAGCAGCAATTTACTTTGTCACAATGTAAAGTTCTTGCAGCAGAATAGTATGAAACAAATTTGGAAAGAGAATTTTAGAGTCAGGTTTTGGAAGGTTTCAGGTGCCTAGTAATAGAGAACTCTTGCTGCTTTGAAAGTAGAGGAAAGGGGCAGGTAGGTGGTGCAGTGGATGGAGCACCAGGTCTGGAGTCAGGAGGACCTGAGTTCAAATTCAGCCTCAGACACTGAATAATTACCTAGCTATGTGACCTTGGGCAAGTCACTTAATCCCATTGCCTTACCACCACCCCCCCCAAACAAAGAAAGAAAGTAGAGGCAACATGGTCAGACCCATGCTCTAGAAAGAGAGATTTAGTTATTCATTTGAGGAATGGATTAAAGGGCAAAAATTAATATAAATTGAGAGACAAGTAGACTATTGCAGCAAGCAATTAATCCATTTGAGAGATGATGAGGGCCTAAACTAAGTATCTTGAGAGTAGAGAAAGAAAAAAGATGAAATGATGTTATACACTTTCTTCATAAATCAGTTTTTCATATCAACATAAATTTTTTAGATCTTAATGAAAAACAAATTTTAATTACTCTTTGGTAAATTATTATTTTTGTACAGAAATTAGGCTCACTTTTTATATTATGTTGCTAGTGTTGCTTCTCTCTGACTTATCAGTTGTTTAACTTTGAGATTTGTAAGGTCATAGATTTGAAGTTATAAATGTCTGTAAGGAATATTCCAGTTACCGTATTTTTCAAATGGAGAAAATGAGTCTCAGAGAAGCCAAATAACTTATCCTAAGATTGCCTGGTATCAGAATCAGGATTTGATTTGTATTAATGTTTGATAACACAACAAAACTCATCTTTGATACTATTTTCAAAGTTTTTTCTATTGTTGAAAATTATTTTTCTAATGAATTTTATTTTCATGCTAATGATTCTTATTCATATTCAGTATTTCAGACTTGTTAACAGATTCTGTTACTGTTATACGTAACAAAAAGTCAACTATCTAAAATATACAAATACTAATAATGAAATATTAACTAGAAAGTTTTGGAAAAATGAAGAAATGATAAATAAAAGTGCTAGTTTGCTAAATTGAATTTAGTCAGTGAATTATTTAATAATAACAAATAAACAAATATTTTAAATCATTGATAGATTTTACTTTTACATTGTGTAATGTTATTAATAAAAGTTAACAAGATCATACTTTTTTAAGGAATTTCATTTTATTAATAAGCTAGAAAATACTTTGATCATCACAGAATCTCATGTCTGTTGTAAAATACATTAAAATATAGACAAAGAAAATCTACACATTTATGAACTGCTGTATCAGAAAGGCATCATAAATTTTAAAATATAAAAAGCAGTCATTATTGTTTATGCAAACAATGTCAGACCCTTACCCCAACTATAATATAAAGATACTCAGAAGTCCAATTATATTTGATTTAGCTCTAAAAATTTCAGAATTGCTACTGGACCTGCTGAGTAGTATTCCTCTGCAGAGAGATGGTTCATTTGAATGCACTTCTGTATTAAAAAAAAAGCATATTTTATTAGGTTCCCCCCCTTTATTAGATTTGTCCAACATTTTCTGTTCTATTTTGTGTCATTCATTTCCCATGGATGTAGAGTACAATTATAAAGCAATTTAAAACACTTATTATTGAAGATAGTTTATAAATGGTTAGATAATCTTCTTGTTTTTAGTTTTTGTGATTTCTAATTATTAAACAGACTGTATTTTTTCCAGAAAGTGATAATATATAGATATATACAAATTTAAAAAAATATTGTGATGTAATAAACAGAGTAAGATCATCATCCTTCCATTTTCATCTTAAGTTTTCTCAGCTTTTCATTAAAACATTAGAAATATAATTTAACTATGCAACAAACCTATTTGAAATGGCACTTTGAACCTTCAAAAATAGAATTGCATTTTTTCCCATAACAATTTCAATATATTATGAGTAGGCAATAAGAAATTAAATGAGAATTTTGGAGGAGTTTTGTGGATGCCAGAGCTGTCACAAAGAGAGCAGCATATAGACACGGAAGAAATTTAGAAACTCAGAAATGCATAAAATATGTGTATAATTGTAAAATATCAACATATTTTATCTTTTAATCCTATAATTCAGATTCTTCTGGTATAAAGGGAAAATCATAAAATTTTATATGACTAGAACCCTGCTCCCCATAACTTATGTACTGTGGAAGGGATGACTATTTATTAACTAATAAAGACTTGAATGATGCCTAAAGTCTTTTTTTTTTTTTGGCTTAAACATTCTGTAATTGATATTTCCCCTCTTTCAAAAATTAAATACACAAGATTACAGAAAATTGTGGGAAAGCTTTCTTTTTCTTGCCAAATCATGAGTTTCATCTTTTAGCTTTCCCTTGAATTTCTTTGTTTTATTATCTTCTTAGGTAGCTGTATAGTAAGCAGTATATAAATGAAAGTGTTAGCAGTTAATGCCTTAAAATAGGCTAAGAGACCAACCTCTGTTCTGTTATATGACTGAAGTTTTATATATTTTATATATATACATATATATATATATATATATATCTTTAATGGGCAAATGTTTTCTAAAAAAAGATAAAACATAAGCTATATAAAC
Source organism: Macrotis lagotis (assembly GCF_037893015.1). Classification (NCBI taxonomy): domain Eukaryota; kingdom Metazoa; phylum Chordata; class Mammalia; order Peramelemorphia; family Peramelidae; genus Macrotis; species Macrotis lagotis. The sequence goes on along the minus strand of NC_133662.1, from coordinate 98,821,708 downwards.
CTTCCTATTTAAATTAGAAATATTTTTACTGTTTTAAAATTTTTGTTAGAATAACACTTTCCTTAGAGCAAATCCCTTTTTCTGACCCTCCCCTGGCCTCTCCATTGAAGTCATCTCTTGTAACAAAGTTAAAAAGAGAAAGAAGGAAAAAAAGTAGTTTAGCAAAACTAATTATTAATCACATTGATTTTATGTAATAGTATATAGGCTCATCCACATCTTAAGTTGGTACCCTTTTGCAGAAAAGATGGAGGATGCATTTTCTTATCTCCGTAGACACATGTCATAATTACATAGCAATCATTTTGAGTTTTAAATTCTTTTTTTAAATTTACATTGTTGTAGTTGTTTATTTTTTCTTCATGGTTCCCAATTTACTGTGTATCTGTTCATCCTGTCTTTTCTTCACATGCTTCTCAAAATTCTTGTTAATCATTTTTCTAATGAAAGTAATATTTCATTTAATTCATGTTCTATAAATTGTTTAGCCTCCTTAACATTCCTTGTTTCCAAATCTTTGCTATTACAAAAAGTGTTGCTATGAATGTTTTGGTGTTAATGTGATTTCCCCCCCACCTTAAATTTCTTTGAGTTATATGCCTGAAAATGGATTCTCTTGCTAAAAGCATGTGAGCTTTTTAGTCTCTTTTTAATAAAATAACATAATTCCCATTCATTTTCCAGAATGAATGAACCATATTAGATATCCATTAATTAATTTTAAGCAATTAGCCAACCAATTTATCAGCAAGTATTTATTAGAAATCTAATATAAAAGATTCTTTTTGTTTCCACATGAACTCCTATACCAGGGAACCCTTGACTCTGAATAAGGTTTTTTATATTATAAAATGAAATACAAAAAACGACAAGGAAACCCAATTATAATGCAATATAAATATGCAAAATGTTAGAAAAATAAGTTCATGGACCATGTTATGTTGCTCCAAATTTTACTGTTTTCAAGGCCCTGTAAGAAGTATTAAGTAGACGAATGTACTACCCTCAAGATTATGAGTGACATTTGATAGAGGGCTAGATTTTGAGGGGGGGGAAACAAGTTTTGTTTTGGATATATATAAAATAAAAAGAAGTGCTTCAAAGACAGAATTCATGTGCCTGATGTGCGTGAATATCAAGAAAAGTAATCTGAACAAGATTGAAATGGGAAAAGAATCAAGAAAAAATAATATCAAGAAAATCCAGGGAGGGGCCAAGGTGCTACAGAGAGGTCAAGAATTATTTGGAATATGTTCTGCATGTAATTATATATGTACATATTATGTCCCTGATAGGAACAGTTTTATTTTCTTCTTTGAATCCTCTATGTCTGGTATGGTTTCAGGTATTATATGGGTGTTTGATTGATTGACTATAAAATATTTTATTCGTGTTACATCATTGGAGAAAGCTGTTCCAAAAAGAGGAATAGGGCCAGTAGTAATCCTTTTAAAGAGAAGGAAAGTGAATCTCCATAAAGGTAAATTACTTTACCATGGTCTCAAGTTTTCCCCTAGAAAACAATTTTTTTTCCCCATTTCAACATACTGTTTTTTGTTTTTGTTTTTGTTTTTAACAAGGCAATGGACTTAAGTGACTTGTCCAAGGTCACACAGTTAAGTAAGTATTAAGCGTTTGAGGCCAGATTTGAGCTCCAAGTCTCTTGACTCCAGGACTAGTATTCTATCCACTGTACCTAAACCAACTGTCACCCCACCCCCCACTTTTTTTTTTAAAGCAAAATACATGCTTTTAACTCTTTGGTAAGAATCATCCTGTGTTTCTTTTTATCAGTTTGTTTTCTTCTATCAATATTTCTGCTATTGCTACCCTCTTACCTCACGGTCTTCAACATTTTAAAAATTATTTTAATTGTCTTTTTGTACTGTTTGTGTACTAGATTTTGTATGTGGTTACTGGCTGACTAAAGGAAATTAGTCATAAAGTGTGGCTGATAAAAGTTAACCTGTAGATATTTAACCCAATTATAAAATAGTTATGAGATGGTTATTACTAAATAATTTTTTTCTTTTTTGTTATGATCTTATTCAGCTTGTGAACCTACATATACAAAAGATTTTCACTATGACAAAAGTTAAATTTATATTAAAATTCAGATGTGATTAAACAATGGGTAAATTATAAAAATGATAGCTCATATTAATCATAAAATAGTTAAAATTATGTGATTTTGAGAATAGATATAGAAAAACAGTTTTGTGAAAGTACAGCATTCATTTAGGTTAAAAACACTGTAGAGTTCAACCAAAATAGCATATACCTAACATACCTGCTATTAAGGAGAATGAGGCTAGCAGATCTTTTGATCTTGGGACTTTTGAGTTTCTGTGGGCTAAGCCATTAGGGTATCCACACTTAGTTCAACATCTATATGGTAAGCCCTTGAGAGAAGGGGATACCAACATGCCTAAGGAAGGATAATGCAAAGCTCCTGTACTATTTTCTAGTGGAATAGGGTCTATACATTTAACTTAATGGACTAATTAAATAGGTAGACCCAGTCTTTAAAAATGAAATAAAATAATAATACTAGAAAACTTAAGAATAAATCGACCTTTTTTAAACTATCAATTAAAAATGAAGAACTATCTTCTCTAAAGAAAAAACACTAGAGGTAATTCCACTAAAGTTGAGGTAAGGCAAAGATGTCCAGTTTTACCACTGTTATTTAATAGAGGTCCAAAACCTGATATTTGAAGCAAAAAAAGATACAGAGGAGCAAAGTATTCCACATATGTATTAGCCTGTTTGATCACAACAACCTGTGAATTAGATAGTCAACATTATCTTCTTTTTAAAAATGGGGGAACTGTAGCTATGCAAAAATAGACTTTGTGTTAGGGCACACAAACCTCAATCATATGTAGAATGGCAGAAATATTAAATGCATACTTTTCAGATCATGGTGCAATAAAATTTAAGTCTAATAAAAGGCAATGGAAAGTTAGACTAAAAATTAGTTGGAAAATAAAGTATTCCTAAAGAATGAGTGAGTCAAAAGGCAACTCTCTGTAGAAACAATCAGTAATTTCATCAAAAATAATGACAATGAGACAACATAGCAAAATTTATGGGATGCATCCAAAGCAGTCATTGGGGGAAATTTTATATCTAAATGCTCACATGAATAAAACAGAAAAAAGAAGAGATCAATGAATTGGATATTAAAACAACTACATAAAAGAACAAATTAAAAAAATCCTCAAAAAAATCCTCAAATACTAAATTTAAAATCTTAAATATTTTTATCTTTGAAATTTACAATTTTTCCCTTAATCTCGCTTCCCTCCACCCCCCCACACAAGACAGTCTGTTTGTTAGTCTTTACATTGTTTCCATGCTATACAGTGATCTAAATTGAATGTGTTGAGAGAGAAATCACATCCTTGAGGGAAAAAAAATAAACTATAAGAGATAGCAAAATTTCATACTAACAGTTTATTTTTAAATTAACTTTGTTCAAACTCCACAATTCTTTTTCTGGATATAGATGGTATTCTCCAATGCAGATACCCCAGAATTGTCCCTGATTTTCGCACTGATGGAATGAGCAAACCCCATTAAGACTGATTATCAACCCCATGTTGCTGTGGTGGTGTAAAATATTCTTCTGGTTCTGCTCAGCTTACTCAGCATCAGTTCATGCAGATCTTTCCAGGCTTCTCTGAATTCCCATCCCTCCTGGCTTCTATTAGAGCAACAGTGTTCTATAACAGACACATACCACAATTTGCTCAGCCAGTCCCCAATTGATGGACACTCACTCAATTTCCAATTCTTTGCTACCACAAACAGAATTGCTATGAATATGTCCTATCTGACCACATAGCCCAGTCTGAGATTGTACATCAGAGATGTTTTAATTTGCATTTCTCTAATAAGTAATGATTTAGAACAATTTTTCATATGACTGAATTGCTTTGATTTCCTCATCTGTAAATTGCTTCTGCATATCCTTTGACCAATTTGTCAGTTGGGGAATGCTTTATACATACATATATATATATATTTGACTCACTTCTTTATAGATTTTAGAACGAGTCATTTGTCAGATATACTAGTTGTAAAAATTGTTTCCCAATTTGCTACATTTCTTTTGATCTTAGTTACAGTAACTTTGTGCAAAAGCTTTTTAATTTAATTTAGTCAAAATTATCTAGTTTATTTTTAATGATGTTCTCCATCTCTTCCTTGGTTATAAACTGCTTCCCTTTCCATAGATCTGATGGTTAAACTATTCCTTGATCTCCTAGTTTGCTTATAATATTGTTTTTTTATGTCTAAATCTTATATCCATTTTCATATTATCTTGTTATAGGGTGTGAGGTGTTGGTCTAATCCAAATTTCTGCTATAGTAACTTCCAATTTTCCCAATAGTTTTTATTGAAGAGAGAGTTTTCATCCCCAAAGCTGGACTCTTTGGGTTCATCAAACAGTAGATTGCTCTAATCATTTCCTGCTATTGCACCCAGTCTATTCCACTGATCCTGTTTGTTAGCCAGTACCAGACAGTTTTGATAACCGATGGTTTATAATGTAATTTTAGATTTGGTAGGGCTAAGCCACCTTCTTGTGTCCTTTTTTTTCATTAAGTCCCTTGAAATTCTTGACTTTTTATTTTGCCATACGAATTATAATTTTTTCTAACTCAGTAATTTTTTGAATTTTGATTGATAAGGGCACTAAATAAGTAGTTTAATTTAGATAGAATTATCATCTTCATTATATTACCTCGACCTATCCATGAGCTATTGACATTTGTCCAGTTTTTAAAATCTGATTTTATTTGTGAGAGTAGTGTCTTGTAGTTGTTTTCGTAGTGTTTCTGAGTCTGCCTTGGCAGGTAGACTCCCAAGTATTTTATATTGTCTCAAGTTATTTTTGAATGGGATTTCTCTTTCTAGCTCTTTCTGCTGTATCTTGCTAGATCGATCGATCTATCTATCTATCTATCTATCTATAGATATAGATAGATAGATAGATATATAAATGATGAGGATTTATGAGGGTTTATTTTATATCCTATGACTTTGCTAAAATTGGTAATTATTTCTAGTAGTTTTTAAGATGATTTTTTAAGATTTTCTAGATATGCCATCATATCGTCTGCAAAGTGAGAATTTTGTTTCTTCCCAGTTCTTCAATTTCTTTTTCTTCTCTTATTGCTGAAGCTAGCATTTCTAACACAGTATTGAATAGTAGTGGCAATAATGGGCATCCTTGTTACGTCCCTGTTCTTATTGGGAATTCCTCTAGCTTATTCCCATTGCATATAATGCTTGTTGATGGTTTCAGATAGATACTGTTTATCATTCTAAGGAACAATCCATTTATTCCTATGCTCTCTAGTGTTTTTAGTAGGAATGGGTGTTATATTTTGTCAAAGGCTTTTTCAGCATCTATTGATATAATCGTATGATTTCTGATAGGTTTGTTATTGATATAGTTAATTAAACTAACCATTTTCCTAATATTGAACCAACCCTGCATTCCTAGGATAAATCCTATTTGGTCATAATGTGTTATCCTAGTGATAATTTGCTGTAATTGCTTTGCTCAAAGATTTTATTTAAGATTTTTGCATCTATTTTCATTAGGGAGATAGCTCTATAATTTTCTTTTTCTGTTTTCACTCTTCCTGCTTTAAGTATCAGAACCATATTGGTGTCATAGAAAGAGTTACACCGAGTTCAGTTCTCACCTATTTTGCCAAAGAGTTTATAAATGTTTGATAGAATTCACTTGTGGATCTGTCTGACCCTGGAGATTTTTCCTTAGGGAGTTCAGTAATGGTTTGTTGAATTTCCTTTTCTAGATACAGATTGGGTTGTTCAAGTATTTAATTTCCTCTTCATTTAACCTAGGCAACTTATATTTTTGTAAATTTTCATCCATTTTATTTAGATTATCAAATTTATTAGCATTCAGTTGGTCAAAATAATTCTGCATTGTTAACTTTAATTTCTTCCTCATTGTGGTGAGTTCACCTTTTTCATTTATGATACTGGCAATTTGGTTTTCTACTTCCTTTTAAAAATCAAATTAACTAGAGGTTTATCCATTTTATTGGTTTTTTTCATAGCACCAACTCTTGGTTTTATTTATTAATTAAATATTTTTCTTGCTTTTGATTTTACTAATTTCTCCTTTAGTTTTTAGAATTCTTAATTTGGTATTTAATTGGGGGGAGGTTAATTTGTTCTTTCTCTGATTTTTTTTTAGTTGTTTAGTTCATTGATTTCCTCTTTCTCCAATTTATTCATGTAAACATTTAAAGATGTAATATATCCCCTGACAACTGCCTTGGCTGTATTCCATAATTTTTGGTATGTTGTCTCATTATTGTCATTATCTAGATTGACATCATTAATTCTTTCTGTAATTTGTTGTTTGATCCACTCATTCTTTAAAATGAGGTTATTTCATTTCCAATTAATTTTAGGTCTACCTCTCCCTGGCCCATTAGCACGTGTGTTTTTTATTGCATTATGATCTGAGAAGGATGTATTCATTATTTTTGCCTTTCTGCATTTGATTATTAGGTTTTTATGTCCTAGTACATGATGAATTTTTGTGTAAGTGCCATGTACTGCAGGAAAAAAAGTATTCTCCTTTATATCCACATTCAGCTTTCTTCAGAGGTCTAACATGTCTAAGTTTTCTAACAATCTATTTACCTCCTTAACTTACTTCTTGTTTATTTTATGGCTAGATTTTCCTAAGTCAGAGAGCAGGAGGTTGACGTTACTCACAAGTAGAGTTTTGCTGTCTGTGTCTTCCTGTAACTCCTTAAATTTCTCCTCTAAGAATTTGGATGCTATAGCACTTAGTACATACATATTTAGTATTGAAATTACTTTGTTGTCTATGGTACCTGTTAGGAGGACATAGTTTCCATATCTATCTCTTTGCTGCTTTGTATAAGGTAAGGATTACTACTACCCCTGCTTTTTTCACTTCACCTGAAGCAAAATATATTTTACTTTAACCTTTTACCTTTACTCTTTATGCATCTATCTGCTTCAGATGAGTTTCTTGTAAGCAGCATATTGTAGGATTTTGGCTTTTAATCCAGTCTATTCACTTATGTTTTATGGGAGAGTTCATCCCATTCACATTCATAGTTATAATTACTAACACGTTATTGCCCCCTTTTTTGCACTTTATCCATATTTCCCAGTATTTTGTTTCTGAATATCATCACTTTCAGTGTGTTTTCCCCCCTTTTATCCAGTCCCACTCCCCTTTCTTTCCCCTTTCCCTTTGCTCCTTCTTCCTTCTGTTAGTTCATCCCCCCCCCCCCCCCCCCCCCCCCCACTGCTTTCCCCTTTTAATACTTGAAAAGTAAGATAAGTTTCTCAACATAATTGAGCCTGTTTTAACTTTAGGCCTAATCTGATGAGAGTAAGTTGTTTCAGGCAGTTCTTATGTCCTCCCTTCTTCTCCTCTATTGCAATTGGTCCTTTATACCTCTTTATGTAATTTAATTCACCCCATTCAGTCTCCTCCATCTTCCCATCTCTTTTCTTTTTCCCCCTTTATAAGATTATATTGTTTTTACATCATTCTATCAGAGTCACAGATAAGTCATGAGTGTCCATCACTTCTGGTTAAGTATAGTCTCTGTAATAGAGTTACAATTCTCAAGAGTTATGGGAATCTTTCTCCCTGGTGGGGTTAAAGCCAGTTTTATCTTATTAGATAGCAGTTTTTTCTTTACTTTTTTTTTTAACCTTTTTATATATGTCTCTTGAGTCTCCTTTTTTTTTTGTAGTTTTTTTTGCAAGGCAAATGGAGCTAAGTGGCTTGCCCAAAGCCACACAGCTAGGTAATTATTAAGTGTCTGGGGCCGGAGTTGAACTGAGGTACTCCTGACTTCAGGGCTGGTACTCTATTCACTTCTCCACTTAGCTTCCCCTGAGTCTCCCTTTTCATGTCCAAATTTTCTATTTATCTCTAGGTCTTTTTATCAGGATGATTTGGAAGTCTCCTAATTTGTTAAATGTCCATCTTTTCCCCTGATAAAAAAAGACTCAGCTGGGGCGGCTAGGTGGCGTGGTGGATAAAGCACCGGCCCTGGAGTCAGGAGTACCTGGGCTCAAATCCGGTCTCAGACATTTAATAATTACCTAGCTGTGTGGCCTTGGGCAAGCCACTTAAACCCATTGCCTAGCAAAAACCTTAAAAAAAAAAAAGACTCAGCTTTGCTGGATAGTGGATTCTTGGCTGTATTCCAATATCCCTTGCTCTTCAGAATATCTCATTCCAGGCCCTATGATCCCTTAATGTTGATGCAGCCAGGTCCTGTGAATCCTTACTGTGGCCCCTTGGTGTCTAAATTGTTTCTTTCTGGCTGCTTGTAGGATTTTCTCTTTTATCTGATAGTTTTGGTATTTGGCCATAATATTCCTTGGTGTTTTCTTTTTAGGATCCCTTTCTGTATGGGGATTGATGTATTCTTTTAATAGTTATTTTGCCCTCTGGTTCTATGAGATCAGGGCAGTTTTCCATCTTTGTAATATTACATCCAGGCTTTTTTTTCTCTTCAGTGTTTTCAAGAAGCCCAGTGATTCTTAGGTTGACTCTCTTGGTTCTGTTCTCGAGTTCAATGATTTTGCTGAAGTAGTATTTTAAATTTTTGCCTATTTATGTTTTTTTTTCTTTTTTTTAAATTTACTTTTATAAAGATATTGTTTGAGTTTTACAACCCTCCCCCCCCAATCTTGCTTCCCTCCCCCCACCCCTCCACAGAAAGCATGCTGTCAGTCTTTACTTTGTTTCCATGTTGTACCTTGATCCAAATTGGGTGTGATGAGAGAGAAATCATATCCTTAAAGAAGAGAAGTCTAAGGTAACAAGATCAGACAATAAGATATCTGTTTTTTCCTAAATTAAAGGGAATAGTCCTTGCACTTTGTTCAAACTCCACAGCTACTTATCTGGATACAGATGACACTCTCCTTTGCAGACAGCCTAGTATTGTTCCCAATTGTTGCACTGATGGAATGAGCAAGTCCTTCAAGGTTGAACATCACTCCCATGTTGCTCTTAGGGTATGCAGTGTTTTTCTGGTTCTGCTCATCTCACTCAGCATCAGTTCATGCAAATCCCTCCAGCTTCCCTGAAATCCCGTTCCTCCTAGTTTCTAATAGAACAATAGTGTTCCATGACATACATGTACCACAGTTTGCTAAGCCATTCCCCAATGGAAGGACATTTACTTGATTTCCAATTCTTTGCCACCACAAACAGGGCTGCTATAAATATTTTTGTACAAGTAATGTTTTTACCCTTTTTCATCATCTCTTCAGGGTATAGACCCAGTAGTGGTATTGCTGGGTCAAAGGGTATGCACATTTTTGTTGCCCTGTTTTCGTTTATTTCAACAGATTCTTAGTGTCTCATGAAGGCATTAGTTTCTATAGATTCCATTTTTTTTTGTTAGAGATTTTTCTTCCTTTACCTATTGCAACTCCTTTGCTAATTGGTTAGTTCTATTTTTGAAGGACTTTTTCCATTTGCCCCAAGTGTAGTTTTGAGAGAATTTTTTTCTTTTTGTATTTGTCCAATTGTCCCAAGTGTAGTTTTGAGAGAATTTTTTTCTTTTTGTATTTGTCCAATTGTATTTCCTAAGATTTTGTTTTCCTGTTGTGAGATGTTAATTTTCTCTTGCAAGGTGTCAATTTTCTCTTGAGTTTCTTTTTCCAATTGGAAACTCCTTAATTTTTTTCCTAGGATGTCTTTCTGGGCTGGAGGCCAGTTAATATTCTCCTTAGAAGTTCTAGATCTCTCCGGGTTAGGATATGTGTTTTCAAAGTAGCTTTCAATAGTGTGTTCCCCCCCCCCCCTTTTCACTGGCCTTTCTTCATTTTCCTAGGATCTTGTATTGGGGAGGGGTTGGCTCACAGAGGCTTGATTTTAAGAACCTTTCTCACTGGGTTTAGTAACTCTGTGGGCTGGCCAGTAGGGGGTGCTGGTTGCTCTCCTTCCCGTGTCTGTTGTCTTGATTTAAGACCCCTCCATGAGCCTGGGGGGGGGGTGTGGCTCAGCTGGATACTATTATCCTGGGAGGAGAATGTTAATCTCTCCATTCAGTGGAGCACGTTTGCTGCCCACACCTGAGTCTGGGGGATGGGGGTGGAAGGTGGAGGGACTATTACTGTGTTTATTCTGGGAAGAGGGCTCTTCTGAAAGTATGGAGCTCACACCCTGAGTTGAGGGGATCAATGTCAAGCCCTCTGCAACTCTTTGGAACTTGCCCTTCCACCCCACTGGAACTTCCTAGATCTCTGCTCCCATAACCAAAGACTCTGCGGTCCCACAGTCAAAGCTTCCTTGGCTGATCTTAGGTTAGTTTGGCTCTCACCCTGTCCCCCACTGACTCTCTGCCCTGTGCCCCTGGAGACAGACATTTTGGTAGATGTTCTTTTCTTAGTTTTTATTTCTGGGGTTTTCAATTGGATTTCTGTTAAGAGGTTTTCATATTATTTCTGAGGGTAAGCCAGGAGCCCATAACACAGTGCCTGTCTTGTCTCTACCATCTTTGCCGGAATTGGAAAATTAAAAATCTTGACAATCAAAGGAGTGTAATAAAATTGAAAGTAAAGCTATTGATCTAATAAGTGAAATGAAGAATTGTATTTTGAAAAAAAACCAATGAATATATATTATATATATATATATAATATATATATAAACATGTAACTGTATATGTAATTATGTATATTAACACAGATACACAAATACACACACACACACACACACACACACATATATATGGGAAAAGAGAACAATAAAAGATCTAATTTCTGTTTTGGACAAAATATGATTACATACCTCACCAACCCTCATAAAGCAAAATTCTTTTGTACCTGAATATTTTCTAATTAATATTCATTTATTAATCATTAATTGAAAGTTGTCATCCTTGACCTAAATAAAATATATCATAGTTCAGAGATCTGTTTATGTGCATATATACATGCAAACTGAGAGCAGAGGAAGAAGAATTTAAAATACAAAGGAAGTTATTGGCACTAAGGCAGATATGTTCATTAGAGTATCCTCTGAGTCAGGTGTCTAATAAATATTGTTAGATATCTTTAGAGAGCTTATTGGCATCCCGGGTTGACACTGGTTTATCAAGGGTTAGTCTAGCCATTATGAGTGATCACATTAGCTTCATCAACTGGATTGACATTTTAGGTTTATTCTTTCAATTATTGTATTTAAGTTTGTTTAATTTTACAGGTTCAATGAAATTTGTATATCTTCTAATTTAGACCTGGATTTTGAAAAGCATGTAAAGTTATTTCTTCCAGATGTAGCTTTTAAATTTGATAGTTAAGTTCACTGCATCTTAACTAATTTTTTAACCTAGCAACTTCCTTCCAAAAAAGCTGTTTTTTAATATCAAATTAGGTGTTCCTTTGGTGATATTCTTCAAAAAATATTACTATCAAAAATATACATTTGTTTAATGATTTTCTCCTAATTTCCTGTATGTTTTGTCTGTTAGTCAAGTAGAATTGAAGTCTTTGGGAGCAGAGACCACTAGGCTTCTGTGTTTCTTTCCCAAGTGTTTAGCACAGTACTTTTAACATAGTATAAGTGTTTAATAAATTCTTTTTTATTATTTATTCATTCATTTATATTTCTTTTGAAGCTAACAGATCTTGATTAGAAAATCATCTTAATAAAGAAAGGGGAAAGGGAACAAACATTTTATGTGGCACTGTCATTTACTGTAGAAATAACTGTTCCTAATGCAGATGTACCCAAGTATATCACTTCTATTATTAGCTTGGCAGACTGAACAGCTTGGAGTCAGGAAGATCAGATACTTAATAGCTATGTAGCTAGTCACAATCTTAGTTCACCTATCGCAACCAAAAAGGGATAAAATAAGCTGTATGGATTGAATGAGATAATACTGTATGGTCCTCAGCATGGTGACTTGACATGTAAGAATGCCACATAAAATGTTTGTAAATGACAGTGGATCCTATAGTGATTTAAGAGTTCTGTTGATTAGATATAATTGTTTATTTGTAAGATATTTACTGATTTGGATATGTTAAGATATCTTTTGAATAGTTTTGTATTAGAATGTCAGAAAATGTTACTGTCTCTCCTCGACTAGGTAAGATTTAATAACTTCTTAGCTGTTTTTCTTGTATTTTTTACTGATCTCTCTCTCCTTATGAGTAATATATCAGTTTACCTGCAAGAAAGGATACCATACATATTAAAGTTTTTTTGATTTACTTTTTTTTTCTTCTAGATGGAGGATTTAATTTAAATTTTCTAATGCTCAGTGGAGGTCACATTTAAGAAACTTATGTGAAATAATCTTTTTCAGGGATCTTACCATAAGTATCTTACACACACACACACACACACACACACACACACACAGACAGTCTTCAGTATAATCACTGCTAAGTTGATTTTCATGTTTATCTACTCTATGATGGAAGATATGATTTTGTAGTATAATTTGTTTCAGAACAAATCAAAAACAGATACAGCTTTCTTAATCTTTTGTGGTTTTTCTAAAGGTTTTTATATAAATGTGACCAGTATTATACTTCTACAACTATAGTAACTACAACTGAATTCTAACATTCTAATTAAAGGAATTCTTAACCTTAGTATTTTGGTTCACTATTGATTCATTATTGATATATACTTCTGGTAAATGATCTGATATGAATATAGATGTGATGTAACTCTCCTGGTAGAGTGAATTGAATGCTATATTCCATATAATAATCACTAATCTTTTCAAATGGCATTATTCAGCAGACAAGATTATTTTCTTAAGGCCTATTAATAATATTCTATCATTTATTTAATTTTCTCTTACTCCTTTAATTTTGACATAGTTTTACTTTTTTACTTTCTTCCTTTTCATAGATTTGTTGGTGGAGGGAGTTGAGAATTTAATTAGTGGTTATTTGACACACATGTTGTTTTGCAATTTAAAGAATTCATACATGTGTATTTTAGGAATAAGGACCTTTTGTAGCAACAAACTCCAGCAATATTTTAGTGTCATGGCTATAGCCTGTATTCTTGACCTCATAGAATTCAAATGCTTAGCAAACTGTATTAAGCTGGAAAGGCTTTGAATTCAAACTTCAATATAGGTTTTCTTTCTGTTGTCTTAATAGCTTTGTAACTATATTTGGAGAGGAGGATCATCACTGTTATTTTTGTCTACAATATTTCTCAATGGTAGTCTATAAAATTCTAAAGGATGATGTAGTGGAACCCCAGGCTCCTTGAAGTATAGACTTTCTCCTTGTAGCATGCACCATTATAATTAGAGTTTTAATGGATATTTAAAATGGATTCTTTTTTTTTTAGGTTTGTTTGTGTTTTTTTTTTTGTTTTTTTTTTTGCAAGGCAATGGGGTTAAGTGGCTTGCCCAAGGCCACACAGCTAGGTAATTATTATGTGTCCGAGGCCAGATTTGAACTCAGCTACTCCTGACCCCAGGGCCGGTGCTCTATCCACTGCGCCACCTAGCTGCCCCTAAAATGGATTCTTGAAATTCTTTTAGATATTTTGCCTAAAGTGATACAAAATAAATGGTTTGAACATGACAATTATTTTTCTCTCATTCATGTAGTGAAATTGCATTTTGCCTTTATTAAGAGATCAACGTTCTCAAAATTATAGAGTTTTGGTATTCTAATGAAACGTTTTACTGTATCCTGAATTTATCCCTCATGGCATTAGGGTTTATTTAAAGGGTTTACTGAATTTTGGTTGACAGAATGGTATTCACTCAGGATACTAAGACAGTATCTGTTGCAGGTTAATTTGTTCTTCCTTTTGATTGAATTTTTTCCCCACTCCTTTACAGATGCTTGTAACTACACCCGAAAAATGGGATGTAGTAACAAGAAAGAGTGTTGGAGATGTAGCCCTTTCTCAACTTGTAAAGCTCCTGATTCTTGATGAAGTACATCTGCTTCATGAAGATAGAGGACCTGTATTGGAAAGTCTAGTTGCACGAACATTACGACAGGTAAGAGGAAGTTATCCCATTTCAGAAACTCATTTGGATAATTGAATGATTTAGATTATTTGAAATGAATCTGTTGTCAGTTTCACTGATATGACTTCCCTTAGTACAGATGACAACACCTCTATAGACAATGGAAGAAAACTTTAATGTGTAGCATTTTATCAGGATTGTAATTTTATTATAAAGAAATGAAAAAATATTTTCTTTTAATTTCTTTAATATTTGAACTGATTTTCTCTATTTTCTAATTATTTTTCCATCATCAAACTTTCCATCATGCAACTTAAAATTTAAATTATATAATAGTAAAATATTGACTTGATAAAATGGAAATTTATTGTATCACTTAAAAAAATAAAATTTATAAGAAAAAGATTATCTCCATTTGATAAACAGTTAAAGAATATAATAGACATTTTTTCAGGGAAGAAATACAAGTTCTTAATAGCCATATGAAAAAGCTATTGACAGCTATATGGAAAATTGCTGTAAGTTGTTAATTAGGGAACTACAAATTAAAACCAATGTAAGGACCTTCCTTGTATCTCTTAGGTTGGTAGTTTCCCTTGAAAAAGTAAATGATAAATGCTAGAAGATCTAGCATTAATATATTGCTAGTGGAACTGTGAACTGGGCCAAGTCATTCTGAAAAATTGATTAGAATTGTGCCCTAACAACTATTAAAGTATACATACTGTTTGACCTGAACCACACTACTTATAAGTCTATATTTGAGTGAGGGGGTGCTGTGCTAAGTTACCAGTCTCACTTTCTCCTCCAGAGCCCTGTGGATGTTAGGCCATCAAGGTTAAGCAGCCTACCTAAAGTCACACAGTATTCAAACTCTCATCCTCCTGACTCCAAGATGAGTCTCCACTGCTTCTTCCCCTGAAAAAATGTTTATTCATATCATAGGTATGGATAGAACACCCATGTTGGAATCAGCAGGATAGGAGTTCGAATTCAGCCTCCAACAATTAGTAGCTGCGTGACCTTAGGCAGGTCACTTAATTCTGATTCTACACTATTTCTAGTCATCCTGATTCATATCTTGCCAGATGACTGTGGTGGAGAAAGTGAGGCTAATGACTTAGCACAGAAACCCCCCACTCAAATCCAGTTCACCTTCTTGTCATGGCATTACCTCCCTGATGTCATGGTCTTCTTCAAGAATGAAGGACAAACACCATTAGGTCTATATACAAAAAAGATCAAAGAATGAGGATATGGAATCAAATGTACAAAAATAATTATACAAGCTTACTTTGCATTGGCAAAACAATTAGAAATTCTGAGCTTCCCACCAATTGGGGAATGACTGAGCAAGTTATATTATATAAATGTGATGGAATATCATTGTACTCTGAGAAATGATTAATGGAATGGTTTCAGAGAAAGGTAAGTATTGCATGAACCAGTGCAGACTGAAGTGAACAGAACCAGGGGAAAACTTTTTCAGGAATAGTGGTATTGTAAAAATAAGCAACTTTGAACAAAATGACCAATCATCATATATGAAGATTCATAGTGACATGTGTTAATTAAGAGGATGATGCTTTCAGAGTGCAGACTGAGTCATTTTGTTGGACATGGACATTTCAGAAATTTATTTTTCTTAACTACATGGATTTATAACACAGGTTTTGTTTTTCTTCCTTTGCTGATGAGTGGCTGTTTGTTCTTGCTTTCTCAATGAAGATGGAGGAGAAAGAGCTGGAAAGGGAGAAGCTAGACTTCTGTGGATTGACAAATAATTTAATTTGAAAAAAGAAATAATATTCCATATCTTCTAAATTGTTACCGAGTACTTATATGTTGTTTTGGTACATGAAAAAATGAGTTTTGCTCTCTTGGTTTATTTGTTATTCTCATTTCTTTTCTCTTTATGAATAAAATGAAACCAAATCATTGACTTAGTAGATTTATTTTATTCAATCTTTGTAATGTGATTAGATTGAAGGTGAAATTAGGAATTTTTAATCTAGGGTGAGATTATGCTTCTGTTTTCTAGAAAATGTTTTTAACAGATTGTGAACATAATAATTCTTGATAACCCAACCCTCATGTTGAATTGCTTGCTGCATTGCTGTCGTTGAAGTAAGAAGTCATGCAAAGGATTGTTGTTAATATGATATCAGACAATATGTCTGTAATAACAATCTGACAATAAATCTGATGAAAACCATGACAAAAATCACATTAGTTTATGTGGTAAAACTGTACATGTACCCACAGACTTAAGTTTATAAATTGACTTTGTTATAAAAGTTGTTTTTATTTTTTATATTTTTGGGGGTTTGCAAGGCAACAGGGTTAAATGAATTGCCCAAGGTCACACAGCTAGGTAATTATTAAATATTTGAGGTTGAATTTGAACTCAGGTCCTCCCAACTCTAGGCCCAGTGCTCTATCTGAAAACTTGTTTTTAGATCAATTTTTTGCAACTTAAACAGCAAAATCATTGATATTAGCTGTGGTTAGTTTTTCATGCTAATTCATAAAAGGTATAATGTCCTAGAAATATTGATCATTTACAAGGAATATAATAATACCAAAGAGTTTTGAATTCTGATAAGTTCATAAATTAAGAAATAAATAATTTGTGTATAACTTGAATTTTCTTTCTTAAAAAAAAAAGTCTAGTAACATTTAAACAAGCATCAAGTGTCTACTATATGTCAGATATTGTGACATACAAAAATTCCTATCCTGGGGTTGACGTAGGGCAGAGTGATGGCAGTGGGATGTGCACAGATAAATAGATTCCAACTTTAATTGTTGGAGGGTCTGGTTTGCCTCTTTTAGAAGATTGTACTTGGCCTGAATCTGGGGGAAAGCTATCAATTCTTTTCAGCAAATAGTAATTAAGTCCTGCTGACTTGCAGACACTGTGTTTCATGGGGTCAAGGTAAAGAAGGGAGAGCATTTTAGCCTTGGGGAACAATTTGGGCAAAGGCACAGAATTGGAAAATGGTTCAACCCTACATTTGTTTATGAAGTTAAGGGAACATTTCATAGCTACTCATGACATGGATAGTAATTTGATTTATTACAAGAGAAAGGCACATTTATGTGGGGACTCCTTGTGCTAGTGAGTCTGTGATACAGATTAGGGCCTCCAATATTTAGGACATGTAGCAAAAAGGGGAGGTCTCATGGAAGGAGTAGAGGGCAGTCTCCTCCCAAATGGGAGCAGCATGGGGAGGAGAAAGGGAGTAGTGGTTAAGGGGAGTACAAGAGGGAGCAGGAGGGCTTGGGAATGGAGAATGCTTTGCTTATCTGAATGGGTCTCACTTGCACAATCGGTTTATCAATCTGGGCTAGACTGGCCTGAGAATTAGCTTCAAGGCACTGAAAGTTTAATAAACTTCCATTGTAAAAAATTACTATTATGTAAGCTTTGGAGGTCTTCATCTCTGGAAAATAGGGCATCTCAAGAAAACAAGTTCAGGGGGCCAATTGACACAGGTAATTCAAGGGTATAAGGAAACAATAGTAAGAAACAGTTAAAAATTTATGATATAATTACTAATAATTGGGCTCAAAGACGGGCTCAAATATCCAAAAAGAGTTCTTTTTTTTTATCTTCAAAGTGTTTGACCCTCACCAGGAAAATGCCTTATGAATATCCTCTTTCAGGAGAGAACTTCTATACTGAGTATTTTATTTTTCTTCTGAGATTCTTTGTATGATTGATATCTTAGATTTCTGGAAAGAGATAAGGGATATTTTCTATAAATTTATATGGGAGCAAAGTTTTAAATATTCAAGGATTCTAATACTTGGAGAAGGTGGAATGGATGGGCAGGTGATGTCTCCCTTTTTGCAGGTGTATATAAACTTATTTTTGCTGTATTTGTTTTCTAACAAGCAGTGTCAATTAACTTGCAAACTATCATGTTTCCAGTTACAAAAATTCTAGATAGCAAACAGTCTCATATGAATATCGGAAGTATTATGACAGCCACAAACTTGACTTTATAGAATAAATCATAATGGTCATCTGACCCTGTCATAGCATTTCAGTCTTAGCAAGTTTAAAAACAGATCCCCGCCCCGCCCCCCCATTTCTATTGAAGTCATCACATGTTCCCTCCAGTCATTAAAGTTCATAACCTTGGAGTTGTCTTTATGACTCTCCATACCATTCTCTTACAACTCACTATCAGGCAGTCAATCATTATTCTACACTTATTCATTAAATTTTTATTCTGTTTTGGATTAAGTGTTAAAGATTCATGTCTTTGAATTCTAGTGCTTTACACATAGAAGATGCTTTATAAATGTTTCTTGAATTGAATTTATTTAAGACTTCACCCTACAGTAATATTCTGTTTATGTTACTAGGAAGAAGGAGAATGATGTTGCATCATGGCACAGGAAATTCTTTTGTCAAAATTTCATATAATAAGAGAAAGTTTGGGAGAGATTTTGCTTTAGTTTAATAATTTAGTTTTAAATATCTGAGAGGTATTAGAATATAGAAAACTTCTTTTTCCATTGCCCTTTTAATTCTTTCTTCCTTATCAAGAATTACTATCATTGCACTGGGATTAATTATTTTAATTAGGAACATAGAAGTAGAAGGGAAAAACTAAGTCATAGGATCATAAGATCTTTGTTTTAGTGATGGAAGAGGCCTTCAAGGCTATGAAGTCCAGCCCCTGCATTTCTGAAGCTAAGAGAAATTAAGTGATTTACCATATTCCCCCATGTATAAGACACACCTTAATTTTTGGGACCTGAAATTTGAAAAAAAAGTACAAAGTTATTGAACTCAAGTTTTATTCATCATAAAATTCACATAGCTCCTCATCACTGTCAAAACTCCAATCCATTAGCTCATCCTTTGATGACTCACTGTCTTAGGAAAGACTCTGACTGCTCTCCTGCCTGGGCTCTGGTCTTTGGTTGACCACAAGCACTCCCTGGGCAAGTCTGGTCCATGGATGCATGCTTAATTCATTGTTTCATGAACCTGAAGCACCAGTTGTGTCTTCCTTTGAAATCAGTCACTTCTTTTTCATCAGCAGTAATTGCCTCCTGCTGAACCATCGTTGTGGACACAGGAATTTCAATAGCACTTTTCAATTCCCTCTCTAAATCAGGCCATTTGGCTGACCTGCCTCTCATGGTCTTCTTCTGACTATGCATTTTCAGCAGGGTTTCTTCTTCCCATAGCCAGGTTTGGATTGTTTTCTTAGTTGGAGAAGGATCAAACTTATGTTCAGCAACACAATTTCCATTCACTTTTGCAAACTGGATCACTTTGAACTTGAATTTATCACCGTATGAAAATCTATTCTGAGCCATTTCTGGGCAGAACATGGCAAAACTTAATATACCAGTAACAAATGCAAAACAATGAGCACAAAGCCAACAAGCATGGAAAAGTATTAAATCCAAGTTAAAACTACAACATTGAACACAAAAACTAGCCCAAAAAAGTGAGAAATGCAAGGAAAAGAATGTACAGCTACTGTATAAGACGCTGCCAATTTGTAGATGCCAAATTTTTTTAAGAAGGGTGCATCTTATACATGGAGGAATATGGTAAATAGGGTTGAGTGGAGGGGCATTTGAAAAATCTTTTTAAGTTGATGGATCTTAAATCAGAATTGTTGTACCTCAGCCAATTTTTAGTCAAACTTGGGCCAATTTCAAAAGTCTAGGAAAGACTAATAAGTACAGACGATAGCATCATTAAAATGTTAGAGCTGGAAACTATGTCAGTGTTTATAACTACAAAAGTGTGAAAGAAATCAAAAGCTATTATTACCTTGGAAGTCAAATTAAAAATGTTAATATGGTTGAGGTGACTTCAAGTTGCAGAAAACTTAAGGGTAGAGCTTTTTTCATTGCCATTTCACACAATACGTAAGATTCAGTTAATTTCAGACTTGATATTTTCATTTTGTAGTTTTAATTGTAGTTTATATATTCTAATAATAAATACTATTTATGTTTCCTTTCAGCACTTTTCTTACTTTTGATTTTCTTTCATTATGTTTAAAATTCTTCTTGAATACATATGATTTTTAATATATTGGAGACAATACCTTTTTGGGTTATAGATTGTACAGCAACAGGAAAGGGGAATGGAACACTAAGATAGCTAACTAATTATATAATGGGACTCTATGGGAAAATAGAATTTAGTATGCAGTCTGTTTCAGTAAACCATCATTCTTTTTATTAAAATTAATCAGTATTTAATGCTATTTCCAGTAGATGGTAGTATTGTATTCAGCATAGTAGCATTTTCAGGGAGGCACTCTTGGCATAATATGGAAAATAAAGAATTTTGAAAATTTTTATACTGTGGGCTTGTAGTTTCAATCAGTTTTAAGTCCTTATTTATACTTCAGAGAAATTAAAGTAATAGACATGGGAAAAACTGCAATTAACTTAAACTGAAATTAATTTAAAATTTAGCACTGAGATGATTTGGAATCCTTATATTTTTAGGTCAGTTCAGAAAGGATAAAATAGGTTTTCCTCCCATTCATTAAAGTCTCTTACAAAATTTTGTTTTGTTTGGACCCCAAAGAAGAATGTCATATGTTTCTGTGTTATTATTTTACATGTGTCTTTGCATCTAAGAGTTTATACCTGAATAACTAGTATATAAAAATAAAGGTGTGATAAAAATATTGACATAAATGAAAGGCATATTATGCCTTTTAATGCAAGTTTTAATGTATAGATGATTTAAATTGACTTTTATTAGAAAATTTTCTAGTTTCTCTTCCAAGATATTATAGATTTAACATCAAAAGAATTTTTAAAATAACACTTGCATTTGATGGTTCAATTGTGTAGTTACAATAGTAACAGAAATGTAAAGCTAATTAGATCTACTTTTTTCTCAAATAAAAATGAGCATAATTCCATAATGTCAACATCCTATGATTTATTAGGATGCAATCTCCTGAGGACAAGGACTGTTTAATTTTTGTTTCATATTTTAATAATGGACAATGCCTTACTGTAGTCCCTTCTTTTTTTTTTTACTTTTTTGCAAGGCAATGGGGTTAAGTGATTTGCTCAAGATCACACAGCTAGGTGATTATTAAGTGTCTGAGGCTGGATTTGAACACAGGTCCTCCTGACTTCACATAGTCACTTTTTTAAAAATGCATGTTGAATGATTGATTTTAGGTTTTCAAAGGATATTAATAATTTTTTTTTCTGTTCTTAGCTATTGAGGTTTGTTTAACTCCTTAAGTTCCTTTTGTTTTCTGATTGTTTTATTGTTAGAATTTTCATTATTGCAGTGATCTGTTTAGTGTGACTTGGCCATACAGGTCCTAACAAAACATTTATTATCTTTATTTGAAAAAAAACCTGTTGTGAAGCAGTGATAATGGTATTGATAGGGTGGATATAGTAGTACAATATCATTAAAAAAAAATTGGCAAAGAGCCCAGTCCATAACCTTTTTGGGGATTTTTTTCTTGTTTTTTATACACAGCTAAGTGAATATTAAGCATCCAAAAACAGATTTGAATTAGGGTCCTCCTGACTCTGGGGCCAGTGGTCTATCCATAGGCATATGCTCAACAGACATAAATGTTAAATTCATGTAAATCTAAGTAAATGAACAATAAATTTTTGCATTAGATCAACAAATAAGTTTACACATTGGAAAAATAAAAGGGAGTGGAAAAAGCAGTAATATGAAACAAATAATGACTTTTGTCATTGTGTATTATTCTAAGACTTTTCTTCTACTCAGTTGCTATAAAAGTAACAAATTCAGTCTGTAGATTTCATACTTAAATTTTTTCAGTTATCTTTGCCTTTATTTTTACCTCTCTGATTCCTCCCACTCCATTTACCTTTAAAATTGCTATATCACATTGTAAACATATTTTATTATATTCCATATAATCTCTTTTTTCATTTTCAGATGAATTAATTTCTTTTATTATTTTTAAAATACTTTAAAAATGCATTTAGTATTTTATTTTTCCCCAAATACAAATAAAAAAAAATTTTTAATGTTTGTTTTTAAAACTTTGAGTTCCAAATTCCCTCCTTGACTCCCTTTTCTTTTCCCTTAACCTCTCAGCCCCACATCCCCACATCCCCATTGAGAAAGCAAGCAGTTCAGTTTAGGTTATACATGTGTAGTCATGTAAAACATTTCCATAGTAATCATGTTGAAAAGAAACCAGAGAAGCCCCCCCCATAAAAACTCAAGAACTCAGAGTCCCTTCAGAATTGTCTTGAATTGCTTAGAAAAGCTAAGTTATTCACAACTGATTATCCTACAAAGTTGCTGTTAATTTGTGCACTGTATATTTCACTTTGCATTAGCTCATGTAAACCTTTCCAGGTTATTCTGAAAGTATCTATCTAGCACATCATTTTTTATAGTAGAATAGTAGAAAAAGCTGCCATAAATCTTTTTGTGCATACTGTGCTTTTTCCTTTTTTTCTTTTTATCTCTTTTGGGATACAGACCTATTAGTGTTATTGCTAGGTTAAAGGGTATGCATGGTTTTATAGCCTTTGGACACAGTTCCAAATTGTTCTACATAGTGGTTGAATTGATTCATAATTTCACCCACAGTGCATTAATATCTCATTTTTGCCACACTTCTAACATTTGTCATTGTTCTTTTCTGTCCTGTTAACCAATATAATAATATGAGAACTTTCAGAATCATTTCAGTTTTCATTTCTCCAATCAGTAGTGAATAAGAACATTTTAAAATGTGGATATAGATAGCTTTGGTTCATCTTACAGCTGTCGTCTATATCTTTTGATCATTTATCATCTGGGGAACGGTTCTTATTTTAAATTTGATTCTCTATATGTTTGAGAAATAAGGCCAAATAAACTTGCTTCACAATTTTTTTCACAGTTACTCATTCTACTTATATTTCCCTCTAACCTATTTTCCCCTTGTTTATTGTATTTTCTCTTTCCTTATTTATCCTGGCCCTTCTCAAAGGTGTTTTGTTTCTGACTATTCTCTTCCCCAATCTGATTTCCTTTCTATCATCTTCCTCTATCCCCTTCACTCCCAACTCCACTTCTTATATCCCCTTCCCCCTCCTACTTTCCTTTACAGTAAGTTATTCCTTCAGAGTTGAGTATGTATTCCCTCAGAGAACCAGATGAATGTATGTTATTCCCTCAAAGAACCAATTCTTATAAGAGTAAGATTCCCTCACTTCCTCTATTTCCCTGCCTCTTCCCCTCTATTGTAAAAACCTTTCCTTGCCTCTTTTATGTGAGATAATTTACCCCATTCTACCTCTTCCTTTTTCTTTCTCCCAGTGCATTGCTCTCTCACTCCTTAATTTTATTATCATAGACATCATCCCTTCATATTTAATTCACATTTATGCCCTCTGCATATATACACACATATATATATATATATATATATATATATGTATGTATATCCTAATAATGAAAAAGTTCTTATGAATTACAAGTATCATCTTCCTGTGTAGGAATACAAGCAGTTTAACCTTATTAAATCCATTATGATTTCCCTTTCCTGTTTAATATTTTTGTTTCTCTTGACTCCTATATTTGAAAATCAAATTTTCTATTCAACTCTGATCTTTTCATCGACAGTGCTTTTGA
Source organism: Macrotis lagotis (assembly GCF_037893015.1). Lineage (NCBI taxonomy): Eukaryota > Metazoa > Chordata > Mammalia > Peramelemorphia > Peramelidae > Macrotis > Macrotis lagotis. Next base: position 98,798,041 of record NC_133662.1, on the reverse strand, counting down.
AAGTCCTTTCACTGAGTGTTAGTTTTTTCCCTTAAGGATCATACTTGCTTTTGCTTGGCTAGATGATTCTTGGTTGTAATCCAAGTTCTTTTGCTTTCAAAAATATCATATCCCAAGCCCTCTGATCTTTTAATGTAGATGGTGCTAAACTTCTGTTATCCTGACTATGGCTTCATGATACTTAAATTGTTTCCTTATGGCTGCTGAGAGCTCTGAAATTTGGCTGTAATATTCCTGGGATTTTTCATTTGGTGATTTCTTTCAGGAAGGTATTTTATTTTATCAGGTTCTAGAATCAGGGCAGTTTTCCTGGATAATTTCTTGAAAGATTAAGTCTAGGCTCTTTTATTTTTAATCATTACTTTTAGGTAGGTAGTCTGCTAATTTTAAAATGATCTCTCCTGGATCAATTTTCCAGGTTAATTTTTTGTTTTTTGTTTATTTTTACATTGAGATATTTCTCATTGTCTTCTATTTTTTCATTCTTCTCATTTTGTTTAATTGTTTATTTCTCTTGAAATCATTAGCTTCATTTCTTCAATTCTAATTTTTAAGGAATTATTTTTGTCAGTGAACTTTTTTACTTACTTTTCCTTTTGGCCAATTCTACTTTTTAATGAGTTTTTTCTTCACTGAACTTTTGTGTCCCCTTTTCCATTTACTTAATTAGTTTTTTAAGATATTCTTATTTGTACCTCTTTTGCTATTGGTGTAGTCTGTTTTTTAAGTTCTTTTCTTCTGTATTTTTTGTGGCTCCTTTAGCGATCTGTTGATTCATTTTTCATGATTTTTCTTGTATCAGTCTCATTACTCTTCAGTTTTTCCTCTCCCTCTCATAATTGATTTTCAAAATCCTTTTTGAGCTCTTCCATGACTTGACCAGTTCATGGTTTTCTTGGAGGCTTTGGATGGATGAGAGAGCTTTGACTTTGTTGTCTTCTGAGTTTGTGTTTTGATGTTTATTATCACCATATTGACTATCTACCATCAGAATTTTTTTGTGCTTTGGTCACTTTTAACTTTTTGTTAAAGTAGTTTGCTTCTAGGATGGAGGCTGCAGTAACCCAAATTTCAGGTTTGTTTGGTTTTTTTATGAGTTTTTTATAGAGAAACTTTTAGGGACCTTTAAGTTTTCAGTTCTTCCAAGGTGGAATGGTCTAAGAAGTGTTTACTGTGGCTGTGAATCACCACATACACTTTTTTATTCCCTGGAACTATGAGAAGGGTCCTCCCTGCTCCCCTCCGGCTGAAAATTGGGGCATTCTATTCCTCTTTCCCCTTGGACTGCCTCAGGATTGTGACTAGGATCTGACATGTCCTTCCTCAGGCCTCACAAAGAGACCCTTGTAATCTCCTTCTGAACAGTGTTCAATCCCTTGAATTTATGTGGGCTGAGAGCTCCAGAAGCAGCTAGTGGCACTGCATTTCAGTGACTCCCAAAACCTGCTCCTGGTTCACTGGGCTTGGGGTTGGACTTGGGCTTGGGGTTGGGCCTGGGGCTGGGCCTGAACCTGGGCCTGGGTCCGAACCTGGGCCTGGGTCCACATGCCCTGTGCTGAATTGGGATCCATTCTCACCCCCAGGACAGACCTTTCCTGCCAACTTCTCAGCTGTTTTTGGCATCTATAGGTCAAAAAAGTCTGAAACCTCTCTTGCTGCCACTGATAGAGTTGTTACCAAGTCTGCTTTTGGTTTGTTGGGGTCCAGTCTGCCTTGGAACAGCTTGCATTGGATTGCTCTTGTCTCTCACCCTGGTGCGAGAGATCTTTTCTGCTAACCTTCTGAGTTGGCTGGACAACTATTTTCTTTTTTGTGGGTTCTGCCTCTCTAGAATTTGTTTAGAATCATTATTGTAAGGTATTTGGAGCAGTTTGCAGTAGAATTAAGGCAGGTCCCAGCCTTTTTCCTGCCATCTTGGCTCTACCGCTTCAGACAAACTCCTTTTTGATTACTCTTCTTCCATCTTGTACTTGTTAAGTTGATTTCTAGCTCCCAAATGTAATACTTCACATTTATCATTTTATATTTTTCATTCATATAGGTTGAATCTACACAGAGTATGATACGGATTTTGGGACTTTCTGCTACATTACCCAACTACCTCGATGTTGCTACTTTTTTGCATGTCAATCCTTATATCGGACTTTTCTACTTTGATGGCCGTTTTAGGCCAGTACCTCTTGGACAGACATTTTTGGGAATTAAGACAACAAATAAGGTAAATATTCACTATGAACAATTTGTTTTTTAAAAGTATATTTTGTGATAGGTTCCTTCAATAACTAAGAATCAAATCCCTTGAATTACATTATGTAAATCTCTCAATCCCCCAAATTTCATAATTTGCTTTTATGTAACTCCTACAGTAATTCCACTAGTATGCATTCTAAATCATGCTAGTTTTTTAATACTCACTTTTGAGATTTTTTTTTTTTTGCAATGGAGTTAAGTGACTTGCCCAGTGTCACATCTCTAAGTAATTATTGTCTGAGGTTGGATTTGAACTCGGGACCTCCTGATTCCAGAGCCGGTGTGCTATCCACTATGCCATCTAGCTGCCCTTATGAATTCTTTTTGAACTGTTTACATTCTTTCCTCAGAGTCCACATTTAGTGCCAAAAATTTGACATAATTAGACATTCATGTATTTGACATAATTAGGGAGAAGATGGTTTGAGGAATTTATGATTAGTTACCAATATAACATTAAAATATATTTGGAAGATGGTAGAGCCAAGATGACTGAGTAAGATGAAGCAGTTGAGCATATCTCTCCACTGTCCCATTTGCCAATTTAGAAATTGCACCAAATTTAGAAATATTTCTAAATTATAATTTAGAAAATAATTTAGAAAATGCACCAAATCAGATTCTGATTGGGAAGGTATAAATGAGGGCAGAAGGGGAGGGAAGAATAAGGAAACATCTCTAATAAATTGAGTGCTCAAAGAGGCAAAGAAGCAGATTAGACTTGAAACTCGCTCTCATCTGAACTGGTTAAAGGTGAAAAGATTACATACACACACAATTAGATAGAGAAATGCACCTTATTCAAGAAGAAAATAAAGAGGAAAAGGTTTAGGGAAAATGAAGGAAAACACAAGGTAGATAGATTAATTACTCAAAAGCAAAACAGTTGTTTAAGGGGCAGGGAGAAAGAAGAAAAGCATGAAAGAATATGATGGAGGCGAAATATATCAATTACAACTGAATTTTGAATGGGATGAACTAATCATAAAATAAAAGAGGATAGATAAATTCAAAGGTAGAATTCAGCAGTATGATAATTATTATTAATATATTTGAAACAGGAGGATATATACAGAAATAAGGGGCTAGAGCTGAGTATTATGCTTCAGCTGAAATAAGGGGTAACTGTCATGATCTTAGACAAAACAAGAAAAAATGATCTCATTAAAGCAGATAAACAAGAAAAATTCATTGTTCTAAAAGGTACTATATTGTGAATTATAGTGAATAACAGTAGTAAATATATATGCACTGAATATATGCACCTAAGTTTTTAAAGGAAAAGTTAAATGAGTTACAGGAGGAAATAGACAGTAAACCCATATATAGTAGAGGAGCTCAGTTTATCTTCTTAAAAATTAGATAAATCCAGGAGTTAAGGACCTTAATAGAATTTTAGAAAATTATAGTTTGATATAATCCTGGATATAATCCTTGAATGGGAACAGAAAAGTTATTATGTTGTGCATGCATTTTCACAAAAAATGCCTATATATTTTATCACAGAAAAAACCTCACAAATACAAAATATCAAAATATCAAATGCATCTTTTATTGATCATAATTGCAACAAATTCAAGGAAAATAAAGGACTTTTGAAGCAAAAAAGTATTACAAATTAATTGGAAATTAAATAATTTTTATCTTAATGAGTGGTTCAAAGGAAAAGTCAAAGAAATAGTAATTTCATTTAAAATAATTATGACAGACAGCATACTAAAGTTTTGTGGGTGCACCCAACACAGTAGTATTTATGGAAAAATTTAGATTTCTAAGAGCTTTCATCATTGAAAGAGAGAAAGCAGATCAATGAATTGGTCTAGCAACTAAAAAAAAATTTAAAAATGAGAAAACCAACAAATCAGAACCTCTCAATCAAACCCAAAATAAAAATCCTGAAAATAAAAGAGATGAACAAAACTGATAGTTGAAAACATTAGCATAATAAATTAGGAGCTGATTAGCTAAATTTATTCATTTTTAAAGAAAGAAGTAAAGTATATTTAGATTATATTTTCATCACTGTAAGTCACATATCTTTACTTGACATGATGCCTTTAGGAAGGAAGTGACCCAGGATTATCAGAGACTCTCAACATTGTATGAACTTATAATAGGTCCTATAAAATTAAGATTTCTATTAGGAGACTAGTGTTTATAAGTAATTTTTTACTTAAAGATAAACTTAGCTAAATTCAAAAGGATTCATCACTGAATTGGTCATAGGTTCATGAAATTTTCTCCCATAGCTACTATCATAGAAGATCAGCTAGACAGTTTGCATCATGTAGTCAATAATAATGTCAGTGAAATTATAGATACTTAACATATTTAGGCTTATAAAATTACTCAAAAGTAGTCTGAAAAAGTTGATTTTTACATAGTTCAAAATATCTAGTTTTTTTAAATACATAGGAAGTATTTTATCTATTTAATATTCAATTTATACAAATGAATATTTTGCTATATCTTGAAGATTCTTAAGAGATAGGTCTTATTATTTCATATTTTCCTAGCAATTTTGTTTATAATATTAATTTGCTTGTCTTTCTTATTAAGCACCTCATGAGTAGTGCCAGTAGCATTTCTCAAAATACCTAGCACAAAGTCGGTGCTTAATATATGCTTTCTTGATTGGTAGTTCTTGATTTCTTAATAAATAAGAATTCAGGGACAACTACTCAGACCTTGCAAGATTTCTTCTAAATTCCAAATTTGTGTGGTCTAAATTAATGAGACATTACTCTAGCTGTATTCTTAAAGGCAAGGAAACAGAAATATGCTCCAAAATTCTATTGGCAAAATTCTATCTAAAGAAACTTATATAGAAGATCCTTTTTTAAAAGCCCATCTTAATTTTAATGCATTTTATTGCTGTCTTTGATTAACAATATTTTTACCTGTAACTAGAGTATAGAAAAACCAGACATAAAAAATTGGTAATAAATTTATTTAAGATAAAAAATTACTCTTCTCACATTAAATCATGTACTCAATCTGCACTGTAGAAGCAAAAGCTATCTTGGAACTATGGGGACCATTTCATGTCTATATACAAAAAGGTTATTTACCATATGGTGGTTATTAAGATGTGCATAATTTTACCTTCATTAATTGTTTCAGTGCCTTTCAGTAGTATTTGCTATTGCCTTTACTAAATCAAATCTTAATTTTTATTTTATCATCCAGTCAATTTGCAGTGTATTGTTAAGCAAAGACAAAGATCTATTTCTTACCTCTACCCTAGAGTCTTAATTTAAGTAAAAATGTACTTTTTTTTAAGGTTTTTTTTTTTTTGTTTGTTTTTGGTTTTTTTGCAAATGAGGTTAAGTGGCTTGCCTGGAGACCACACAGCTAGGTAATTATTAAGTGTCTGAGACCGGATTTGAACCCAGGTACTCCTGACTCCAAGGCCGGTGCTTTATCCACTATGCCACCTAGCCACCCCTGAAAATGTACTTTCTTTATAAAAAAAACTGAAGGATATTTCACTATTTGGGATACTCTTGATTTTTAAACTTTAATTTTTTTAAAATCTTGTTACAGAAAAAGGTAAATGACATTAGTCTAATCTGAAAATTTTTTTTAACCAATCTGTAGAATCATACTTGCATAAGAAAGTGTTTAAATGATGATCAGTTTGAGAATCATAGTCTCAACCATATATAAATAAATTATAATTAAAAATATTTGATATAAAAATTTTCATCTTTTTATAGTGAAAATTAATATAATTTAGGAATATAGCCATGAACTACCAACACTGCTGCCACTGGTTCAGTAACCCCCAAAACTTACTCCTGGTTGTTGGGGGTATGACCTGTGCTAGACTGTGCTCCACTGTTACCCCAGTGCAACATACCTTTTTTTGGTGATTTTCCTAGTCTTGAGATGAAAAATTGTTTCAGAAATTGTTTCAAGTGTTTAAGTTTTTCAAAGAGTTTTAGTATAGAACATAGGCAAGTTCTTGTCATTTCAATGAAATCCATTAGCAGGACCTCTTATTGTGGGTCAAATATTAGTCAATAAAATGTATCAAAGTGTTTTTCAATTTCCATGTATTTTTCAAATAAATGTTCAAGTCAGTATTATCTAATTATATAATTTTTTTTACTTCAAGTGTATGAGAGTGTATTATCTTGCACCTAAGTGATATTACATAAAATTGCAAAATTAAATTAACTTGGAATGAACATTATATTTAAAACATTATAGAATAATCATTATATAAATGAACATTATATTTTGTTAAAAAATTAAGAAATTTACCTAAGAAAATACAAAACAAAAAAATTAAGAAATTTAGATTTCATTAAACAAATTTTTAATCACTATTTGCAGACAGTTATTTGATCTTTATCTTTTCTTTAGTTTCTTCATTAATGGGAAAATAAAATCAGTATAAGTTACATATTAGAGATTGGGGTAGTATAAAGGAATGCAAAGGTACATTTCCTGAGATGTCTTCCCTGTCTGGACTTGACAATGTCCCAATCTTGTAAACATTATTATAATGAATTACATGAAAAATTGTTAGAGTCAGAAGCTTGGGTACATTGTTGACTTTTATTTGCAATGTATTATGATTGTGGAAAGTAAAGGGATAAGATAGAGTGACTCACTTTTTTCTCTTTATATCATAGTTGATTTTTAACAGAGGAAATAAGTATTAAGAGTAATAAAATATCAAAACATTTTTCCCCATAAATAGTTCAAAGGAAATTTGACTTAATTGATGGTAGACTGACTAGAGTCCAAAAGACCTCAATATAGTCACACTTTGCATGTGACCCTAGGCCAACGGACTTAATTTTCTAAACTAAATTATTTGCAATTTGGTGATTTATATATAGACAGAAAAAGTTCCCTACACTAATTTAGTCACAGACTTTTGCAAAATAAACACACTGTTTTGTGTGTGTGTGTGTTTACACACATATCTATATACATATCTATTTATATACACATCTATATTCAATGAGATGTTATAGAGGATAATGTCTCTAAAGAGCTTGGAGCTCTTGCAAAAGTTAATCCTGTTTAAGGTATTTTTATTTGTTCATGTTTTCTGTTTGAAAGTGATTTCAGATCTCTGCTGGAGGGGATTTGCTAGAGAAAGATGTGCACTGTATTTGTTACATGCTTTGTTATGTAGATTGAAAAACAGGAGTTGTTATCAGTTAAACATTTTCTTTTTTTTTTTTTAACTTTCCAGGTGCAGCAGTTAAATAACATGGATGAAGTATGTTATGAAAATGTTTTGAAACAAATAACAGCTGGACACCAGGTATATTTATATCTTTAAAAGTTATTTTAGAAACTTATTAATGAAAAAAGTTAAATATTGTTTCCTGCTTAAAATATATTATTCTTGTTTTCTAAAATACTTAGGTTTTTAAAAATTTCATTTCTTGAGAAGAAAGCACATTTTATTTGAATCTACTAGTTTGAATAGACTCTGAAAAAAATACCACCTATGCAGAAGCAGTTGTTACAGAAAAAATATGCATAATTATAATTCCCTATATTGTATTCCTTAAAGCATTTTTAAGTCTCTTATCATTTGGGTAAATTTTTGTTTTGAAATAATTATTTTAATTCTGTATTGTAACATTATGTAGAATGCAAATTTAACTAAATAGCTTATGCCTAGAGGTTAAGTTTGCTTTGTATAATGATTTTTGGGGGCAAAAAGAATTTATAATAATAATCTGACATTTCCTCAGTCATTCTTAATGATTAAATTATTTAGTTCCCAAATAAATTTTCATCATTTTTCCATAACCTTTTATTAAATAATCATTTTTACATCATGATCTGAAAAAGATGCATTTAATATTTTTGCCTTTCTGAATTTGGTGCATATGCTTTATATTGATATTCCTTCACTATTTGTGGTACTTTTAGAAAGATGTATTTTCCTTCCTTATCTCTTTATTAGGTCTATTTTGCCTTTTACTTTGCTTGAGATCATAATTGCTACCCCTGCTTTTTTTCCCCCTTCAGTTGAAGCATAATGTATTCTGCTGCAGCCTTTTTTTACCTTTATTCTGTCTGCATCTCTCTGCTTCAAATGTATTTCTTGTAAACAACATATTTGTATGTAGCATGTCGCAAATGTTTTTTAATCCAGTCTGCTTTCTGCTTCCATTTTATGGGACAGTTCATTCTATTCACGTTCACTGTTATGTTTTCTAATTGTATTTCTCTCTATCCTATTTCTACCCCCCTCCCCGTTTATACTTTTCTCTCTCCTCACCATCGTTTTGCTTTTCTACTACCCCTCTCACAATCTGACATTTAAATAATACTTTGAGCATCTGTAGTGCCATTTTGTCTTCACTAGAAATCTGTGAAGTAGTAGGTAAGGCAATTTATTGAAGATGAGGGAATCACAGTTAACATCCTTCATTATTATGCTGTTCTTATTTATGTGTCTATCCTTCCCACCAATCAAAGGATAGGTACTTGGATGGTAGTAAGATTTTCTTCTTAGTTTTTGCAGCACTTAACTTATATATATATTCCTTTTGCACATTTTCTATATTTTGTTTTTGGTAGGACCTGTGATTCACTGATTTAGGGATCTCCTAGTGTAGATACTCCCTCTACCAATGTAATGCAGTTCATTAAGGATACTTAATTATTTTTAGATATTTTGAGCTCATTGGAATTCAACTCAATTTCTAAATATTACTTCTGAATATAATAGATATGCCTAATGTGATAAAGCTGAATACATACTCAAAGGACTTTTCCCCTACTGTTTAATTCTGAAATAATTTCTGCAATAATCAGCTGTAGATATCAGTTTATTAGAAATTTCTCTTCTCTACTTTTCTTAATTAACCAGTGTTCTATGTTGAGAAAACTTTTCTTTGTTGCGATAAATATAGTTCTAAACTATGTAATTGTTTTGTAATTTCCTGTTGCTGTCATTTCTTGTTTGCTTATATTAGCAAAAAATTGCTTTTTAAAAAAATCTCAAAATGCAAATATAAATACCTTACAATCAGAATATAATATAATATTTAAAACTTTGAATTTGATTAAGGCATAAAATGTGTTTCTTAATTGCTATTTTAGAAATAATTAAAATTGAATTTATCTTGTAGAATAGTCTTTCAAGTTAGGAATGACTAGTCACTAAAAGATTATATTGTTAAATCTTCATTTTATCTTTCAAATGACTCAATGAGTAGATTATTGCCTTTTTCACATACATTAAAATTGTATTGAATTGCACTAAGAGGTACTTTTAATTAAACAACATAATAATTTTTTAAGTAAAATAATTATTTGTGGTCTAATTTTTTAAATTTATGAATGATAACTATTCTTTCTTTGGATAGTAATTTATTTTTTCAAAGCATTTTAGTATTCATTATTTTATCTTAAGAACATTTTTTAAAAATAGATACGTAGGGCAGTTTTCCATTCTATTTTATTGTTGGGAACTGACCAATAAGTGATAGAGTCCACACTAAATAGATATTCTCTTTTAACTTCTCATCTAATGTATTTTCCAGTTATATTGTTGTACTTTATAAAATGATTTTGTAAAAGCTTTATAAAGTAGGACCTCAATGAAGGCAACCAGTTCAGTGATAGGAATGTCACACCTATTTCCTATATCTTATAGTAAGTTTGAGGTATATTTGGAAGTTTGGGATGTTAGAAGATCTGAGTACTGAGAGGTAGATATTTGAAGACATCAGATTCATCGTGCAAGTCTTTGACTCAGAAAACAAATGCCAAAAATTTGTGCTGGAGCTTCCAACCTTCGAGGTCTCAATAGCAGTAGAGAGAGACAGAGAGAGAGAGACAGAGACAGATTAGTCATTCTTTGGGCTTAGTGAGCTTGCCACAAAGAATTTATTTTAGTATGGCAATAATTTTTGGTTCATGTTGTCCAATAAAATAATGGGAAGTTTGAAGTGATTGAACTGGTATTCTTGGGTCTCTATCCCATTTGTTACCATTTTAATAGATATTTGGGAATTAGACGTATTACAATAGCACTTAACAAAAACTGTGACTGACTGAGCAAAAATAAAACAACTTGTAAGTTAACTGGTATTTGAACAAAGTGCAAAAAGAGACATAAATTTCTGTCTTTTTTTTGACAATTGTAAGCATACTAATCTATTTGAATCTTTGTAATAGTCATAAACTTTTTGGTTCCATTAATTAGCTTAGTACTCACAGATCACTCATGTAGAAAGGATTGCTGTTTCAACTGTCGACTTTTGATGCAAAAATTCAAATAGAGTATATTGATTGTGTAGATTCAATTACTTGAATACTTGAACTATAGTTTAATGTTATGCTCTTTTATAAATGAGATTTTTGCCTATTTCTGAAAAAGTTTCATTAAAAATTTGAAGCTAGTGCCATTATTCTTTTTACAAAGGACAAAATATTGCATGAACTTATTTTCAGGATTTATCTTCCTTGCAGATAGATTAATTTGCTTCCTATTGTGAAAGGTAAGACAGAAATTCATGTCTCTTTTTTTCTTTAGCATCAGGAAAACTTGAAGCCAAATTTATTGCTAACTTTTAGCAATCTATCCAATTTAGGTTTCCTAAGGTAATCTTCACTTACCTATTTAAATGTGCTCTCACTATTTTCATTGAAATGTTGTACCTTTTGTACTATTGCTAATGTATAAGTTATTTCAAGTCATATTTTGGAAACTGATGGAATATAAATTTAAATAAGTGAATTAGAGACCCTCATTTCTATGAAGACTGTGTTTTAAGCAATATATATATATATATATATATATATATATTATATAAAATTTATGAATTCTAAGATGATGTATTTAGCAGGTACTTTGTTCATTAATGAATTTTAAGGCCCAAATTATTAGATTCATTTGTTTTACCCTTGTGTTAGATTTTTGTTTTGTTTTTTTGCAAGGCAAAAGATCACAAAGCTAGATAATTATTAAGTGTCTGAGGCTGGATTTGCACTCAGGTTCTCCTGACTCAGGGCTGGTGCTCTATCCACTGTCACCTAGCTCTGCCCTCTGGTATTGGATTTTTTTTTTTTTTTTTGCAAGGCAATGGGGTTAAGGTGGCTTGCCCAAGGCCACACGGCTAGGTAATTATTAAGTGTCTGAGGCCGGATTTGAACTCAGGTACTCCTGACTCCAAGGCCAGTGCTCTATCCACTGCACCACCTAGCCACCCCGCTGGCACTGGATTTTAATAAATTTGTGGAGTTTTCTTGTTTGCCCTTGCTTTTACATACTAGTTGTACAATAAAAGGACACTAGTGGATAAAGAATAAAGATAGCGTTGGAATTTTTAACAGTTTAGAATTAGAAAGTCATAAATGATCCCTTTCACTGTGTAAGTCTAGTTCATGTAATATGCCTTCTTTGATCAAAGTCATATATTTCTCGAATTCTCTAGATATTATTTGTGAATGGTTATTTTTATTTTATCAGGAAATTTGAGAATTTTAATTTTTTTACATTTCTCAGAATTATTCAATAATTCTAATGAATAGGTTATGACATTATTTTGTTTTCTGGGTACCCACATATTCAACTTTTCATGCTTTTAAAAATTGGTCATTTGTTCTTAAATAACATTTAAGTTGTTAAGTTGAGATTTTCCTTTTAGAAATTGTGATGCTTTATTCTGACTCTTGTATGTGACATTCATGTGCTTAAATAGATGTTATTTTACTTTTTGCCTTTAAAACTATTTAACAGTAGGAGGTAGTTGTTATCAATACAGCCATGTGTTGGATCAAATGGAGAAAATCTTTTCATGTTGATTTTTCAACAGTTATACTCTGCAAGACTTCAGGATTTTTCTGGCTTTTGGGAAATTAAAAGTTGGTGATTCAGCCTTTAATTTTAATCCATCTGCTCAAACTAATGAGATATCTCATTTATAAGCTTCTCTTTGCATTACTAAATGCAAGTACAGCATTATCATTCCTGTTAATAAATCCCCTCCTCCTGTGTGACTGGTAGAAAGAGAAAGTAATGGATGCCTTAACCCTACTTTGGTTTCCCTGAAGCACAAATTTAATCGAAAATAAATTAGAAACTGACTCAAAGGTCATGTCATCCTTATCATGAGTAACTTGTTCTGGTAAAATTATGAAACAAATTAAGATTTATCACTTAAGATTTCTTATATGAAGATACTTAAAAATTTTGGAAGAATAAAATCTTGATGTTTTATACTGTGAATCAGTTATTGCCTACCTGTTGAATGATAGTCTACATAGTTTCCTTCACTGTGTATAATCATTCAGTAGATTTTTCTGGACCTTAGGTTACCTTTTTTTTTTATGTGTTAAAGAAGACCAGAACCTCAGAGTTGAATTTGTTGTAACATTTATTATATATGTTGTTATTTTGTTGCGGCATAAATTTAATTATACTTATTTCATTTATGTTTTATCATGAGTGATGTCTGTAGGTAAGTATAGGAATATTTTTAAGTGAATTTATTTCTTAGTAAAATTTTTTATCAGGGTAAAATTACAGAATTGCTGACATCTGCCACTCTGTATGTTCATCCTTTTTTTTTGTCCTCTTGTCTTCCTGCCTACAGATTGATAAAATAGCCTAAAGCAAAATAAAAGTCAGATTTTTAAACATACTGTGCTACTTTATTGAGAGTAAAAATTTATTTTCACTGCAGCTGGAACACTGAAGAAGATGCTTGAAGTAGATCCTTAAGTAAAACAGCAGTTAGAAAGAATCTTGAAAAAATGATTTGTTAGGGCAATTATTGTCATATTTTTTCATTACCCCACCCAAGCATGCATCTCTACAATAAGTGGAACCTCCCTCCAGATATTTAAGCTCTAATCATAAAAAGTTTTAATAATACACAGTATTAGAATTCAGTATAGTTTTGGACTTGAGTCTTCTTTCACTGTAATTTTTCATATATTAAATAAACTCCAGATTTTAGGAGAGAAAAATTTAAAAGTTTTAGGGGAATTATAGCTTAGATTTGAAATTCAAAAAACTTAGATGAAATGAATACTTCTCAAGAATTAAATTCTCAAGCTGCAAAATTCTTCTGGTGCTAAGATGGTGGAGTGAGAAAGGAAGCCCTCTCTAATTCCTCTCCAAACAACTGGAAAACTGCTTCCGAATTGATAGAGGTGTAGGGAAGCAGCTGTTTTAACAGCAGGAGAGATTTGTCTCATTGGGTTGGAAGGGGTGCAATGTCCGTGAGCTGCACCAATAGCCAGCCCCACAGCTGGGAGCCTGCAGCAAGGTTCCAAGCCTAGGGTAATCTACCACTGAGACCCAGCCCTCTTGCAAACAGGCAGTCCCCTAGGCATATCTGAGCAACCCAGCAAGGCCACATCTTAGCTACCCCAAGTCATCAGCAAAGTCTTGAGCCCATTGCTGCTTAATCGTGAAGCCCCATTCTGGGGTTGACCAATAGTGAGATCCCCCAGTAGAGCCTGCCAAACTGAGACCCTATTTCCATAACAGTCCAGTAGCAGGGCCCTTACTCCTGAGGCAGAGAAGCAACAAGATTACTCCCCCAGGACTTGCTAGCAGAGAAGCCCTATTTCCATAGCAACCCAGCAGCACTGTTCCACTCCAGGGACAAACTTAGCAGTAAAATTCCTACTCCAGACTAATCACTAGAAAGACTCTGTTACCATAACAACTGAGTAGCAAGGGATCACCCCTGAGACAGGCCAGTAGCTAACCTCCACATCCAGACCCCCTCAAAAAATGAGGCCCTCCCCCCCAACTCCACAATCCAGAAGGGAAGCCTACTCTCCAGTGAAAGCAAGGGGTCAAATCCAGAAGCCCAATGAAAGCCAGAAGTAAGACCCTGAACCCCAGTATAAAAAAGGTTGGAACGGTATACTACCAGAGCCCAATCTTCCATAAAAACACCATGTCATACAAAAAACAAAAACAAAACAAAAAAATGACTAGAAAAACAAAAAAGGAACTTGGCTATAGAAAGTTAGTATGGTGACAGAAGAACAAGGCATAAACTTAGAAGAGGAGAGTAGTGTCCAATGGCTACATGTATGCCTCAAAGAAAACTGTGATTTGATTTCAGTCCTAAAAAGAATTACTGGGAGAACTTAAAAAGTTGTTACAAAAAACAAATTCAAGAAGTGGAAGAAAAATTGGGAAAAGGAATGGGAAAAATAAAAAAGAATCTGTAGCCTAGGAAAAGATATACAAAAATTTACCAGTGAAAATGACTTCTTAAAAAGTAAAAATGACTAAATGGAAAAGGAAGTACAAAAGGACATTGAAGAAAATAATTCCTTAAAAATTAGAATTGAGCAGGTGTAAACAAATGACTTTGAGATCCCAAGATAGGATAAAACAAAATCAAGAAAGTATAATAAAAGAAGCAAATATGAAATTTCTGAGTGGAAAACCAAAAACCTAGAAAGTAGATCTGGAAGAGAAATATAAGAATTATTGCATTTCTTGAAAACCATGATTTACAAAACAACCCACCCCCAAAAAAAATTGGACAACAACTTTCAAGAAATTATGCAAGAAAACTCCCTGATATAATCAAAGGTCAAAATACAAATTAGAAGAATCTACCCATCATGGCCTAAAAGAGAACTCTAATTGAAAACTTCCAGTAACAGCATGGTCATATTTCAGAGTTCACAAATCAAGGGGGTAAATAGTGCAAACTAGCCAAAAAAGAAGCAATTTAGCTATGAGATTACATGGATTTGGTGACTTCCATATTAAAGAACTACAGGAATTTGAATGTGATATACCCTAGAAAGCAAAAAAAAAAAAATGATTTTACCAATCAGGAAAATTGAATATAATCTTTCAGGAGAAAAAAATGGACATTTAGGAAAATAAAAGACTTTCAAGTATTCCTAATGAAAAGACCAGAGATGAATAAAATATTTGATCTCCAAATACAAGACCTAAGGGAAACTTGGTGAAAGAAATAAAAAAAAAATACTGAAGAAAATAATGTTAAAAACCAGTTTAGGCCTAATGGAAAAAAAGAATACAAAAGGCAAATGAGAAGAATGCCTTAAAAAGCAGAATTGACAAGCTGAAAAAGAAGATAAAAAAGCTGTCTCTGAAGAAAATAACTCCTTCAAATGCAGAATGTAGCTAAAGGAAGCTGGTGACTTTGCAAGAAATCAGGAAGAGGGGCGGCTAGGTGGCATAGTGGATAAAGTGCCGGCCATGGAGTCAGGAATACCTGGGTTCAAATCCGGTCTTAGACACTTAATAATTACCTTTGCTTTTCAAAAAACCTAAAAAAAAAGATCAGGAAGAAATAAAAACTCTTCAAACAAAGCCCAAAATTAGAAGAAACTGTAAAATATCTCATTGGAAAAAACAACCAATCTTGAAAACAGATCCAGAAGAAATAATTTAAAAATTATTGGGCTGTCTGAAAGCCACGATCAGGAAAAGAGCCTAGACTTCATTTTCAAGAAATAATACAGAAAAAATTGCCCTGAGATCCTAGAAGCAGAGGGTAAAATAGAAATTGAGGAAATTTATTGGTCACCTCCTGAAAGATTTCAAAAGAGAAATTCCCAGGAATATTATAGCCAAATCCCAAAACTCCCAGATCAAACTGAAAAATTCTAAAAGCTTCCAGAAACAAACAATTCAACTACTGAGGCTCCATAGTCAGGATTACACAGGATGTGGTAGCATCAACATTAAGGACTTGTAGGGATTGGAATATGATATTCCAGAAGGCAAAAGATTTTGTTTTACAAGTGAGAATCAACTACTCAGCAAAACTGAACATCCTCTTTCAGGGTAAAAGATGGACTTTCAGTGAAACAGGGGACTTTCAGACTTTCCTCTTGAAACAACCAGAGCTGAACAGAAAGTTTCAACTCCAAGTATAGGACTCTGGTGAACCATAGAGGGGCTGGAAGAGAAGGACTAACTATGAGGAACTTTAATGATATTGAATTGTTTGCATTCCTGCATAGGAAGTAGATATTGATAACTCATATGAACTTTTTCATTTATAAGAAGAAATTCCACATGAGTCAAGAAAAAAGATTTTTCAATGGAGTGGAACAGGGAAAGGTGAGGGAGAATGAGTGAGTCTTCATTCTCATCAGAAACTGCTCAGAGAGGAAATAACATGCACACTTTATAGGGTGAGGAAATTACCTTATCCTAGAGAAAAAATGAGAAGAAAGGGATGGGATAAGGGGGAATCAGGGGAGGGAAGGGAGGAATAGGTGATAGAAGACAGGGAAGATCGAGGTAGAGGGTACTTAGATACAACACACTTTTGTACAGGGCCAGCATGAAAGAGAGAGAGAGAGAGAGAGAGAGAGAGAGAGAGAGAGAGAGAGAGAGAGAATAGAATAGAATAGATGAGAATAGAATAGATGAGAATAGAATAGATGAGAATAGAATAGATGAGAATAGAATAGAATAAATGAGAATGGGGAGGAATAGAGTGGAGGTAATAGTAATAGCAGCTGTGGGAAAAATATTGAAGCAACTTCTCTGGTGGACTTATGATAAAGAAAGCAACTCACCCCAGAGACAGAGCCATTGGAATCTGAACACAGACTGAAGTAGATTTTTTTCTCTCTCACTATTCTTGAGGTTTCTTATCTTCTTGGGGGGGGTTATGTTTACTCTTATAACAAAATTATTGTAATAATGCTAATAAAGTTCACTTGCAAAAAATGAGAAAGCAAATTGCATTGGAAGGAGGGTAGAGATTGAATGGAATAAATTATCACATAAAAGGGGGAGTGAGAAAGTAAAACTGAAATCTTAATTCATCAAAATTGACTCTGGGAGGGAATAACTTTCACACTCAGTTGGATACAAAAATCTATCCTGCCCTTTAAGGAAGTAAAAAAGAACATGAATAATAGGGGAAGAGGTGCGGATAAAAGGAAGGATAGGTTAGGGAAGGCAGTGACCAGAAGAAAAAGACATGTGAGAAGGGAAAAAGTGTGTGTGGGGGGGTAAGAGATCGGAGCTGGGGCAGTAATCAAGGTGAAAATAACAAAGGGAAATATAGTTATCATAACTAAGATGAATGAAATGAAAACTTAAAGCCAAAGCAGATACAGGAATGGAATAAAAACCAGAATCCTACAAAGTGATATTTGTAATAACTGCTGAAAAATCTGATAAAATATAGCACCCTTTCCTATTAAAATCACCAAAGAGCATAGTAATAAAGGGCTTATTTTAAAACAATAGGTAATATTTATTTAAAATCTTCTGAAAGCATCTCTAATAGAGATAAGCCAAAGCTTTCCCATACAGTTAGGGGTAAAGCATGGATGCATATTAACACTTCTCAATATTTTACTACAAATGTTTGCTTTAGCAGTAAGTGAAGAAAAAGGCAATTAGAGTAGGCAGTGAGGAATGAAAATTAACTATCTTTGTATATGATAAATCCAAGAAAATAAAAGATTTGAAATTAACAACTTTAGCAGATTTTCAGGATACAAATAAACCCAATATAAATCATTAGCATTTATATATCTATATATATATCTATATCTATCTATCTATCTATCTATCTATAGAGAGAGATATTCCTAACGAAGTCCAGCAACAAGAGATAGAGAAATTGTATTTAAAGTTACTGTACACAGTATAAAATATTTGGGAGTCTACTTGTCAAGACAAAACTAGGAACTATATGAACACAACTATAAAACACTTTACACAAAAATAAAGTCAAATCTGAACAATTGGAAAAATAGCCAAGTGCTCATGAATAGACTGAGCCAATATAATACAAATGACAGTTCTACATAAATCTATTCAATGCCTTCCCAAACTATCAAAAATTATTTTATAGAACTAGTTAAATAATAGCAAATTCATCTGAAAGAACAAAAACTCAAGGATATCAAGAGAATCAATTAAGAATTGTGAAAGAAATTGGTCTGTTCATACCAGATAGAAATTGTATTGTAATGCAGTAATTATCATAATAGTCTGGTACTGGCTCAGATATAGAGTGGTGGATCAATAGAATGGATTAGGTAAATATTGCATTTTAGTAAATGAGCATGGTAATGTGGTATGATAAACTCAAGGATTCAAGTTTTGGAACAAAGATTGATTTGCTGCGAAAACTGGGAAATCTTCTGGCAAAAAGTAGTCATAGACCAACATCTCATACTATATACCAAGACAAATGCTTGACTTGTTTCTTTTTATCATATTAAGGAAAAGAAGAGAATGACAGAAAGGATAGGATAACTACTCAAAGTAAGTTAACTGACTGACTAATGATAACTGAAAATGGAGAGAAGACAGCTGCTCAATTCTTAATCTGCCTGCATAAATGGCTCTTTGAATTTTAAAGGTTAGAATGAGAAAAGTTTCATTGGTATTCAGTGGTAAGGACAAGTTTATCATTCCCATTGTGAAATGATCTTCATAGAGTGTTCCAGCTTAACACAGTTAAGAATAGATCATGATAAACATGAATTCTTTAGTAGACAAGATTTTTGAGGTGTCAACTTAGAGGTTTCTATAGGAAAGACTCAGGAAAATTTCCTTGACCATATCCTTTTAATATTTTATGTTGGTGTCTTGAATCTTTACTTTCTCTCAAGCACCAACTACCTTTTGTGTTCATTCTAATTTGCATTCTTTATTGACAGAAAACATTTTGTGCATGTTGGAGTAGAGAAAATGAAGAAATTGGAAAGGATGCTCTCTCTCCATATATATATATATATATATGTTTATAATATATTATATATATATGTATGTATATATGTATGTATGTATGTATGTATGTTTCTTCATTTCTTTGTGTTGGTTACCTCAATTGTTGACCTTCGTCTGAAGGCAGAAATTGTATTGCTTTTTGTAATTGCTTCCCTATAAGATTTGGTAATATCTTTGACTATTTCATTAGTAATTTTCCTCTCCATTTGTTCCATTTCACACTTCAGAATTTCTTACATGAGAAAGAAGCATAATTATTGGAATTTTTGCACAGTTATTTGTATTTGCGAAATTAATAAGTTCTTGTTTCAGTCACTGGACACAAAGTACTTCTAGTGATATTTTAAACTGTGAATTATTTTTAAATTTGTATTTCTATAAATTATTGGCATATTGGAATGATCTGAAATTCTAATTGAGAATTATCCCTTAAATTATGTTATTTGGAAATTGGCTTATATGGAGTATGTAATGAGAATTCATTATTGGAGTTATATAAACAGAATATTAGTAATATGAAGCACTGGCAAAAGAGCTGACTAGAATCACAGGACCTGAGAGCTCTACTCTGATATTAGCTTTGTGACTTGGGGAAATAATTTTTCTGGATTTGCTTCTCTGAGATACCTTCTGACATTAACTCTTATAATATGATATTCCTAATTCAGTTTCATTTGGATTAATATACAGAATGACAAATTTGTTTTTAATGTATGCTTTGAGTTGTTTATATTGTTTTTTAAAACTGAGCATCTACTCAACCAACATTTCACTGCTTATTTTCATTATCTATATATTTTCTAAAGAAAATTTTCCCTGGGCAGCCATTTTGAATCTGTTGTGTTAAATTGTCTGAAGTGAATTTGACAAACCTTATTTTAGTTCTGGAAATCATGGATTAAACTTTTTATTATTTTGTTTCCTCTTATTTAGATTTAGAAAAGGTATTAGAAAGACTTAATAAGCTTTGTAACTGCAAGTAATCATTAATTTTTTTTTAAAATAACTAAATTGGAACAAGTGAATGAGCAATGTTTTCATCAAAACATTTTTTAATCACGTGATTTTTAAGACCTTTATTTTCCTCTTTAAGGGGTCTAATAATCATTTTAATTTTATTTTTAACCTGCTGTCTTTTAAAATACAATATTCCTTATTCTTACAGTGATTTGCCTTTCTGTTGAAGATATTGTATCTCTGGCCAACCCCTTGTATACTACATGTATATGAGGCTAAGGCCAAGGATAAGCATATTTTTTGTTTCTTACTCCACTTCTAGACCCTTCTTTTGCCACCTTCACTCACAACATCTTACCCTTTTGAGATATACTCCCATATATTCATCCAAATGCCATCCAGATAGATTGTCTTACTCGAATCCTGTTAACTATATCTACTCGTTTCTAGGTAATATTTTCTGCTTTCATCAAGAGTTCAACACCTATCTCATAATCAGCTTGTACCTTCATACCCTTGCCTTTATATTTAGGGACTTCAATTTATGTTTTGATGTCTCGTAAATAACTTTTCTTCCCATTTCATCATCACTTCTTATATGCTGCATCTTCAGCTATACCTTGATCTCGTGTGACCCTAGGCATGTTACTTAACCCTGTTTACTTTATTATTCATCTGTATAATGAACTGTAGAAGGAATTGTCTTTGCCAGGAACACTTCAAAATGGGGTCACAGGGAATCAGACAGGACAAATGACTGAACAATAGAAAAATACTTTTATTGTGAAACTTTGTCTCGTTTTCCTTATTGGAGTCCTTTTAGTCTCTCATATGAGGCTTTAAGAATGACTGATAATAAGAGTAGACCTTGGTCTTCTGACCCATATTCCTTGGGGGTTTAACATGATGTTGACCCATAGCAAAGTGAAAGGGCCACAAGACCCCAGGAGCAGAAGCCCCTGGCAACTTTTTGTTTCTACTTATATAGAGGGACGACTAATTTATCCTTAAGTTGGGCTAAAGCCAATTGACTGTCCAGAACAACTATAATGGACTGCTGAGAACAGAGGACTATCAAGCTATATATAAGGAAGAGAAAGCTGTTTTATATCACAAAGACAGAGCAGGTTTAAGTTTTCATACTAATCAGTATTGCAATAAAGCCTTTGAGTGAACAGTGTACTTCCAGCTTGGGCAAGATAGAAGAAGAATATAGATATAGATAGATACAGATATGTAGTATCTGTATTTATTTAAATATTATTTAAAATAACAAAACCCTTGTTGACCTTTTTCATTTACCTCTAAATATGTATATGTGTGCACTCATAAACATAAATTCAAACATAAATATATACCAAAAAACATATTCACTTAAAAATAAATGTATATACACAACCAAAACCTCAAATTGTACAGTCATTGTATTCAATTAGGGTATTTGGTTATGGTGAAACAAAATAAGACTTCTAACATTTGGACAGATTCTCTGGCCAATAATTCCCTCTTTTGTTAACTTAGAGAAAAAAACCTTGCCAAATGAATTCCTGTCTTAACATTTCAAGTGGTTTACTGATAGTCTGATTTAGAAAGTTATCAGAAGAATTGAATTTGTTATGAAATAAATAAAGAATTAGAAACTCAGACAGGTGACAACTCTGAACCAAGAAAAGATGTTTAGGGAATTTCTGCTATTGTATAGTCATCTGTTGAATATTGCAAGGTGATATAGGAGTTTGCTACTATTAATATATAAATTACATTTTTTCAGAAATTGAAATATCTGCTTGCTCTTGCTGTTACACATATCCAACCAGAAGTTAACATCTAATCGTGGTGGGATTGATGATAATGCAAATGATAAGGTTTCAGCAAAGTCCAGTCACCTTGCTATAATTATTATAGAATTTGTGTTGCTATGGAGATTGTTGACTGAATCAGCACCATTTCTTGACTATTTCCTCCATCCCTTTCACCAAAGAACCTTCCTTTCTTTGGGGAAAAAAAATGTCATTCATTTCAAGTTACTGCTTCTTCCCATTTCCCTCCTTCATAATACCTTAGAATCATCCCTAGGGCATTACTCTTTTGCTGAAACTTCAGAAGATAAAGTGTCCCTTCTTGCCAATTACAAACTCTTTTCTGGAGCATTTAATCTTATCCCCTTCTCTCTCTCTGAGGGAATTTGCCTCTTTCTGATTTTTCAATTGTTCTTTTCCTATTGCCTTTAAATATAATCACTTGAGTTAAGATCAGCAAATAAGACTGAGGGGTAGACAGATAGTAAAACCAGGAGAGAAGTAGTGTCATGAAATTCTGGAAAGAAGAGGGTGATCAAAAGAGAGGCCTCAGGGAGCTAAATTCTCCTGTAAAAGACAACATGTATAAATAACTGTACAGAATAAATGTAAAATAATTAATATACAATGTTAACTTTACAGTCAGATAACTAAATTTTTATGAATAGTATTTTTCTTAAACACATATGTGAAAAACAGTCTTGCAAAGTTGATATTGTAAAATCTTGGAACCTGAGAACTCAGTAGGATCCCAGAGACCATTTGGTCCAAATTCTTTACAGAATATTTATAAGTCTTGCAACTAGGTGGTGCTGGTTTGAGACTCAGGTGGACCTCAGATACTTGACTCAGTACTATGTGACCTTGGGCAAGTCACTTAACCTTGACTGCCTCTCATTCAGGGCCATTTCTGGTCATATTGATTGATATCTGGCCAATGGGCCCAGATGGCTCTGGAGGAGAAAGGGAGGCTGAAGACTTAGCACAGCCCTCCCTCACTCAAATCCAGTTCATGTGCTTCTCATGACATCACCTCCCTGATATCATGGTCTTCTTTGAAAATGAAGGGCAAACATTATTATATATGTCTTAGCTACTAGTTTTTAAATGATAATTTCATTGTTATAGGGAATTGTGTTGGAAAATTTCCTCTACCAATTTAACTCAGCACCTACCATGTTATTTATCATCTTAGAGAGTTTTCTCAGTTGCTTAAGAGTTGCAATCAGTTATGTGAATTTTCTTTAAGCATCACACAGATATTATGTGTCAGGAGTACAACTTAAACTCAGATCTTACTGACTCTGGGATACTTGCTGCTACAGAGAGTACTTAATATAAAACTTGCTGAATGAGTAAATAATATTTGAACTGGAATGTAAATTAATTGTCTTGAACAAAATAGGTTTTCTTTTTTATTTTAAATCATGATATACTGGAATGAGCACTGGATTTCAAGATAGGATCTAAATTTAAATCTTTGCCATAAAGATTCCTTAATTCTTTTTAGGTTAAGGGTAATATCTAACTCTTAGTATCTTAGAATACTATGATTTTACAAGTGAAAAATTAAGATTGATAAATTACTGACAATTGTTTTGGAGAATTGTAATGATGTGTTTCAAAACCTTTTGCTGTGTTTATTGTGTATTGAAGTTTGCTTAGTTGTGATCTGATGGCTAAATTCTTATGCTTATTAAAAGGATAAAATATACATTTTTGCTTTTAATTCTCATTTTTCTGTAAGATTTCTCCATCCAAGTTCTAAATCCAAGACATTAATCTAGACATATAATTCCAAGAATTTAAATAAATATGGTATTTAGGTGATGCAGGTTCGGGGTTTGAATTTGACCTTAAGATACTTGATAATTACTATGACCTTGGCTAAGTCACTTAACTCTAATTGCCTTACATCCAGTGCCATCTCCAGTCCTCCTGATTCATATCTGGCCACTGAATGCAGATGACTTTGGAAGGGAAAGTGGGGCTGTTGACTTGGCACAGCACTCCTTCATTCAAATCCAATTCATGTGCTTGTCATGGCATCACCTCACTGATGCCATGGTCCTCTTTGAGAATGAAGGACAAACATCATCATCAAGACTAAATTCAGATGTCATTAATATTTTAAAGAATGACTTCAGTGCAAGAATTTTTATAATCCCTATATAAATAGAACCTGAACTTATTATGATTTACTGCTGATTTCTTTCATCATCCCAATATCATTTAGGCTATAATTTGTGACATAAATTAGACATGACAGTTTTACTATTCAGGAAAGTTTTTTACTTTTCATGAAGATAGAGCATAATTTTCAGTCACTAAAATTCAAAAATATTTGCTGTTTAGGGAAATCTAATATAAACTTTTTTGTCATAATATTAAAATGAAAAAGTGAACTGCTTTTCTAAATTTAATGTTCTGGAAACAGTATTCAAAATTTATTGTTTCCTGAATTCCTAATTTACTACTGCTTGTCACTTTATATAGGCAGTGATATGTAGTAGAATAGAATCATAAAATAACATATTTTAGCTTTTAGTTTCAAGCTACAATGCTTGTATCATAGTATCTTGATTTCTAGAGTAACAAGAGTCTTCAGCTACTTTTATTTTGAATAGTACAAAGAACCCTTAATTCTTTGAGTGCAGTCAAAGGGCAGATGACAGATGTTTAAAGCAATTATAGAAAATAAAGCAAATAATAGTGGAAATTGCCTGAGATTGATGAAATTGATTGTTACAAGACTGATGAAATATGTCAACATTTAGTACCATGTTTTAAATATGTTTTACTCATGTTAACTTGGATCTGTTTAGTTTGTGCTTTTTGTCATTTAAAAGCTAAAATTTCTTTAGAAGAACTTCAAACTTTTTTTTTTTTGCAAGGCAAATGGGGTTAAGTGGCTTGCCCAAGGCCACACAGCTAGGTAATTATTAAGTGTTTAAGACTGGATTTGAACCCCCAGGTACTCCTGACTCCAGGGCCGGTGCTTTATCCACTGCGCCACCTAGCCGCCCCTAAACTTCAAACTCTTAATGTGAGAAAGCAGAGTTGGCTTTCAGCTGCAGAATCCACATCTAATTATATTTTTCAGAGCTGTGGAACTACTTCTTTCTATTCTAAATTCCTTACCCTAGCTTATTTGCATAATTTAATGCACAGAGGTTAGCCAGTGATTTATAAAATTTTCTGACATATCTAAGATAGGTTTAATTAACTCTAGTTAAACTAAGTTTCACTTTTCATTACATACCTTCATGATAATTTCCTGCCTTGTTTGATAAGGAAAAAACATTCTTTAGTTCATTGATATTTGTAATTGTCAATAAAGGTTAAAGGAAAAACTGGTATTTGATTTACTTCAAACTTTAATTGATATTTAATTAATTTTTAATAAATAAATAGTTCATATTTGTCTTACTCAATGCATGAATATTTCAAATAAGTGTTTTTTCCAGAAACTTGTTAGAACCATTCATGTTTGTATGTAAATGTATATAAAAGATCTTTTTCTAAATCATCTATTTTAATATGTGTAATAATACTCTTACCTGTTAATGACTGTCTGCAAAGATCCTTGAGAGCAGGAATATCAAATCTGACTCTACTTCAATTTTTTTCCTCCCTCAATTTGGCAGGAAGTTTGGGGACCAGTTTCCAAAATTTTCATCTTTTTTGATGTTAAGCTTCAAGTCAGCTTGAAAGCTCTCATTGTTCACTCTCATTAAGATGCTTCCTAATTCCTCTTCACTTTCTGGTATCATCTGCTTGTATGATATGGTTTATATTTCTCCAGGCAATCTTAATTCCAATTTTTGATTCATCCAGCCTGGCATTTCACATGATGTGCTCTGAATATCAGTTAAAGAAATTAGGGTGACAGTATATAGCTTTGTCACACTCCTTTTCCGATCTTAAGCCAATTGGTTGGTTGTTCCATATGTGATTCTGGCTATTGCTTTTTGATCTACATGTTCCTCAGGAGACAAGTAAAATGATCTGGTTCTCCCATATCTTTGAGGACTAGCCACATTTAGTTATAATCCACACAGTCAAAGTCTTTAGTGTAGCCAAAAAACAGAAGATGTTTTTCCTGAAACTCCTTTTCTCCTTAATCTAGCAAATATTGACAGTTTAGTTTTTAGTTCCTCTGCCTCTTTGAAAACTATCCCGTACTTCTGATAATTCTCAGTTCACAAATTGCTGATATCTAAATTGCAGAAACTTTAGCATAACCTTGCTTGCATGTATAGTGCACAGTTGTTTGGAAATTGAACATTCTTTGGTATTGCTCTTTAGGCTTAGAATATGAACTGATCTCCATTTCTAATGACCACTGTTGAGTTTTCCAAATTTCTTGGCATATTGAGCACAGCACTTTAACAGCATCATATTTTAGGATTTTCAAATACTTGGCTTGGAATTTCATCCCTTCTATTAACCTTATTGTTAGCAACGTTTCCTAAGGCTCACTTGACTTCATTCTCAAGGATGTCTGTCTGTACATCAATAACAACACCGTAAGAATTATTGTCAAGATTAAGATCTTACATAATTCTTTTGTGTATTCTTACCACTTCTTCTTAATCTTTTCTGCTTGTTAAGTCCCCACCATTTTTGTCTTTCATTGTGCTCATTTTGCCTGAAATGCTTTGATATCTGTAATTTTCTTAAAGAAGTCTCTTTTCTGTTTCAATTCTATTATTTCTTTGCAAGGCTTATTTTTTCTCTTTTTTCCCTTTAACTTTTGCTTTCTCTTTCCTCAACTATAAATTCTCATCATAAATTCTTTGAAATGGTTTTATTGCTGCCTCCTGTACAATATAGTGAACCCCAGTTCTTCATAGCAAATCATAGTTCTTTAGGCCCTCTGTTTACTAGATCTTAAGTCTTTATCACCTCTACATACTCATAAGGAATGTAATTTAGTATATGGTCTGATGATTTTCCCTGAGTTCTTCTAGTCTAATTATTATAGTAAAAAGTCATGATCTGACTTAATCAGTTGCAGGTCTTTTTTTTTTAATTGTCCTAATAAAACATCCCCATCTTTGACTCCAAAGTATATAATCATTGACATTATTATTGTCAACCCTTTAGGTTGTTAAAAAAAGAGTATTTGCTATTATCAGTAAGGTTTCTTAATAACATTTAGTCCCTGGCCTGCTTCATTTTGTATTTCAAGGCCAAACTTTCCTGTTACTCTAATTATCTTTCGATTTCCTCACTTAATATTCCAATCCTTTTGATGAATGAGACATCATTTTTGGTATTATTTCTAAAAGATGTTGTGGATCTTCTTAGAACTGATCAACTTTGGCCTCTTTGGTGTCAGTTTTTGGAATAAAGATTTGCATTACTGTGATATTGTATTCAAATGCCATGTAATTGAACAGATATCATTCTATCATATTTGAGATTATAACCTAATCTTGTAATCCTTGCATTAACAATGAGGGCTACCTCCATTTCTTAAGGGATTTTTGCTCACATTAATATATATGGTGATCACCTGAATTAAATTCACCCATTCCTATCTATTTAAGTTTGCTAACATGTGTGATGTTGATGTTTAATCTTTCTATTGCCTATTTGGCCTCATTCAGGTTACCTTGGCTCATAGATGTTACATTCTAGGTTTTTATTGCAATATTTATTGTAATATTGATCTTTATATTTTATTAACTTATTTATTCGATCACCAGGCACATCTGTAGCTGGGACTTTTTCTCTTTCTATTTTTATCCTGCATTTTCTTCATTAGTGCTAAAGCTATTTGTGGCTCTCCTCTTCTTTTCTCTAATAGTGTATGGACATCTTTCAACCTGAGGAACTCATCTTCAAATGTCATCTCTTATCATTCAGTTGCCGCTCATGAGATTTTTTCAGCAAAGATTACAGAAATGGTTTATCATTTCTTTCTCTAGGTGATCACCTTTTTGTCAGAACTCTTCACAATGACCATGTATAACATCTTGAATAACAGTAGCATAGCTCATGATTTCATATTTATCATTTCTTATGGCATTATTGTATTGGAAGTATCAGTGTGTGATCTAAAGATGCACCAGACTCTCAGTCAGTCCCACTGACTATTTCTACGCAACTTCTTCTCCTAGGTTAACAGTCTTTCTAGAAATCAAGAATCTTTTGTCCAGTATACCGTAACTTGGAATAGGTGTACTGCCTCCTGTGGTCACACATGTACCTTCTTTCCCACAGCTGTTCACTAGCTCTCCCGCACACCTAGAATGGTCTTCCTCTTCACTTTCACTTTTCAGAGTCTCTTTCTTCATTTAAGATTCAATTCATGCCCCTTCTAAGTATTAGAAACTTTTCCTGCTAGTGTCCCCCCCCCCCCAAGTGACTACTTTGATATAATCATATTGACTAATTTTGTTTTTGTGCTGTATGGACTTTAATATCAACTTCATTCACCTCTCATTTGGGACATAAGCTCAATGCAAATATGAATTCTTCTTTGTACTTGTATCTTTAATGCCTTTTGCAGTGCCTGTCACTTAATAGTTACTTAATTAAAATTGATTGATCATTCTTTGTATGGTGCAGACAAACAGGCTAGAACTTCATGCTTAGACTTCTACTTCTTTGCTGCTTCAAAATTCAGCTCAATTCCCCTTCCTTTCTTAGTTTTCCCAATCCCCCTAGAGGCTAGGGCTTCATGCAGGGGACTTCTAGATGAATAGACAGAAGGCCTTTGAGGTACTTTCAAATTCTTGAATTTCTAAATTTTTATAGAAATTGGATACATTTCTGTTTTATGTAAGAGAAAGATTTAGTTGAGAATGTCTTTGAATGATACAGAATATCTCTCAATTTGTTCGAGAAACTTTAGTTCCATAGTACATCTCAAAACTGGGATAGAGAAGGAGAGAGGTGATGAAGACAGGTAGAACCTTCAGAGCTAGAATTGTTCACAGATCCTCTTTAAAATATACCAGAGGGCAGTTAGGTGACATAGTGGATAGAGCACTGGCCTTGGAGTCAGGAGGGCCTGAATTCAAATATGACTTCAAACATTTAATATTTAGCTGTGAGAACTTAGGCAAATCACTTAGCCCCAATGCCTTGCAAAAAACAAATAAACAAAAAAAATATAGCTTAACAGATTAAAGAAAATCACAAGTTTCAATGCCTACCTAACTGATTCTTAAATAAAATAACAGCTCCTCTGCCTGGTATTTGAAACTTGACTCCAGTCTTGCTTTTTATACTTATGTATATTCATTCCTTTCACATATTCCAATTTCTAGCCAAACTAGCCCAGTTTTGCTAACCATTTACAAGACTTTCTATATCTAGCCTTCCAGCTAAAAGCATAGGCTATCCTTCATGCCAAGAATGCACCTCTCCCTTCAGGTCCATAGTCCTTCCCAAGGTGTAGCTGAAGTACAGTTCCTATCCTGTGAGGGTCCTTTTCTGATCCCTTTCCTGCATTTGTTAGTGTGCCCCTCTACAAAATTGCTTTATATTTAATTTTCGCACATTTTACTTTTACTCAATGTATTTGCATGTTATTTTCAATAGAATGTAACCTTTTTGAGGGAAGACATTGTTTCTTTTTATTTTGTATTTCTATGTCCAACATCTTGCATTTTGTCTGGCAGATAGTTTTTTATCTTTATTTTTTATTTTATTCTCTTCTCCAAATCAAAAGAATCAAAGAAACTAGGCTCTATGAATATTTCTAGGTGTTAGGAATGCAAAGATAAGAAGAAAACCACATCTAGTACATCATAAGTACTTCAATTAACAAATTGAATTGAATGTTAATTTATTTGAAGCTTTCTCATTTATAATTGAGTTTCATAACAAATTTCACTTTAAAGCTATTATACAAGAGAATATATTTTATATGTATAATATGGAAAGACAGATATATCTAAGTAAATAGTAGTTTGACACTTCATTATGAATTTTCTTTGTATAATTATATCTGTTTTCAAATAAGACTACTTCACCAGTACTTAGCATTATTTTTCACATTGTGGTGACAATATCATTTAGGTAAAACACTTAGGAAGACATTAGAAACCTCTTTAGGATTCCAAAGAAGTTATAGGAACCCAGCACACTTACATTTTGATTTTTCTAGCAAATTTAGAACATTCGAGCCTTTGAAAACATCTACTTAGCAAAAGCAGAAAACATATTCTGCTTATATCAGCAACTTCATTACCACCGCAGTCAGAAAATTGAATGTTCCAGCTTACTGAACTTTTTAGCAGAGTGT
Source organism: Macrotis lagotis (assembly GCF_037893015.1). NCBI lineage: Eukaryota > Metazoa > Chordata > Mammalia > Peramelemorphia > Peramelidae > Macrotis > Macrotis lagotis. The sequence goes on along the minus strand of NC_133662.1, from coordinate 98,768,061 downwards.
TTAAGACATAGTTAGAAAAACAACATGATAGGAATAGATCTGAATAGCATTTTAGTCTTACAGCATAGGGAACTTTCCTGCATAAAAGTTTAAAAAATTCGATTCTTTTTATTGCCCTTTCTAAATTGTAGTCTTTTTCTGTATTTCAAATGATTCATGAAATTTTTCCCCTATACACGTCACTTCTTCCTGCACAACTTTGCATCTTCTCTATAACTTTTTTTGATGTTTTTGATATCATTCATAATTGAAGAAGACCATAATATCAAATGAATGATAGTATTACTTGAACATTAATGTTTATTATGGTAAAAAGAATGTTGAGCAGAGACATCCTTCTCAGTGCCTTTTCCTGAACCTTTTCATCCTATGGCTTGATTTGATAGGAAATAGAACTTCTGTTGAAGTTCTGGATGCTGTGGGAGTCCTTGGTCTTGTGAGTATGGTTCTCTCCCATATCAGTGAGGCACCATGGTGCTCTCGCAGCATAAGCAAAATTATTACTGTAATTTTCTAGTGAGAAATTGATGGCAACACAGTTCATCCAGACCTGTCCCATGTTGATCTAATTGTCAGTATATGGCCTTTTCCTTTCAGGTCTGCAGCCATATTCCCTCTGGAATCCAAAGCCTTTGGTTTCTCAGAAATTGCCTGGCAGGTCATGGGAATAACTCTACTAGATCATTAGTTGGCATTGTTTATTGTCAGAAGAACTATGTCAGTATCTGACCACTTCAAATAGTCGACTTTTGTTTTTGATTCATAAAAGCATTCTTGGCAAATGCTTTTGCTCTGGTACATCTTGTATCGGTCCAAGGATTTCACCACTAGTGACACAGTACAAATGAACCTAGCCATTTCTCTTAACCATGGTCTCAGTTCCAAAAAGCAACAAAATAGAACCAGGTTCCTATGTAAGACTACTATTACCCCTTTGAACATGAAGAGGACACTCTGTGCGTTACTCTAATCAACATTTTTCCAACTGACTGTTCTCTTGGGACTTCATCATGTTTTCCAGAAACTCATCTCAATTCTAAAATTTACATTTCCTTAGTATACTCTGCCCCCAGGCACCCTTGTTTCCTCTGATTGGAGGTGGGATCCAGGGTTACTATGTCATCAGTTTCTATCTGCTAGACTCTTCCCTAACTTTTGTATCCTTCAACTCCATTCTTCTCTCTAATTCTCACTTTCTTTTAAAGTTTTGTTGTGTTTACCCTATTAGATCATTAGCTACTTGAGAGCAGGGACTGTTTTACCTTTCTTTGTATTTCAAGTTTTTAACACAGCTCCATACACATAGTAGGCACCTAATGTTATTGACTGACTGACTTTAACTTTGAGAATTTGATTTTCTGAATTGTTATTTTAACAATGCTGTTATTAGTCTTGGTAATAATGAAATAGTACTCTCTGTTTCTCTTCCATGTACATAGTAGTTGTTGTCTGCTCCATTAGAATATGATCTTCTTTAGGACAGAGTTCATTTTTTCTTTTCTTTGTATTGCCAGCACTTTAGCACAGTCCTTAGTTTTAAGTGTTTCATAAATGCTTGTCGATTAGTTAATAGTCCATTTATAAGGATTGATTCAAGATTGACAAAATTTTTTCATAGAGCAACCCTGTGTGTTAGGTATTACTAAAGAGTGCATCTCTAAATTCGGTATTGAACTTTCTTCAATAAGACATCATTTAGTGGCAGTTAGGTGATGCAGCCCTGGAGTCAGAAGGACCTGAGTTCAAATGCAACCTCAGACACTTAATAATTACCTAGCTGTGTGACCTTGGGCAAATCACTTAATCCCATTGTCTTAATAAAAAATAAAGATAAAAAAAGATATCATTTAGAGAGATGAGCAAATATATCAATTCATCAAACATTATTTTCTTTGTACCAGGCCTTACTGAGCATACAAAGATAAAAATGAAACAATCCCTGCCCACATTGCTTTTATGTTTTCTCAGGGGTTCTCCCTTATACTCCCTTAATACTCTCCCTTCTCCCATATACTCGATTGTTTAATTTGAAATTAATTACAAAAAAGGCAATTCAGGTAAGAATGATGCTGGAAACTTGTAATAGGTTAAGAATGACCTCACATAGAATATGAAGCATGAGCCAAGTCCTTAAGAAAACTAAGCATTTTAATAGCACAAAGTGAGTCAATTCTTGGCATGAGTGAATTTCAAATCCTGTACCAAACAGAAAAAAAGGTCAGTTTGATTGGCTTTGTGTCATCAAGAGGCATAATGTATAGAGGTTCAAAAACCAAGCTGTTTATTAGCCAGAGGGTGAATTTGGAAGAGGGAGATTGAAGATAAGGAGACTATACAATAGCACAGGCTCTATCATGATGACAATTTCATAGAGACATAATCAACAGAATTTGGCACCTGATTAGATATTTGGGGTGAGGGAGTAAAAGGAATCTCATTATATGCACGTTACCAACCTGAGTGATTGGAAAGATGATGACTTTAACAAAAAATATGGAAAATTTGGAGGGAGGGTAGTAGTTTTGGAAGGTAAGTTGGACATATTAAGATTGAATTGTCTATAAAACATCTAGTTTAAAAGGACCAGTAGAAAATTGTCAATAAAGCAATATCTCTCTAAGAAACCAATTAGGAAGTCATGGTATCTGCTGTGACATAGTTCCATTTTTCTTTTTTTTTTTAAAGTAAGTTATGAGCTATTCAGAGATTTCAGAACTCTTTTTAATATTTCATTTTCCCCAGTTACACATAAAAATAATTTTTAACATTTCGTTTTTTAAAAATTTTGCTTCCAAGTTCTTTCTTTCCTTCATGAGAAGGCAAGCAATTTGATATAGCTTCTACATGGGCATAGTTATGTAAAATGTATTTCTTCATTAGTCATGTTGTAAAAGAAAACAAGACAAAAACCCCAAGGAAAATAAAGTAAAAAATAGTGTTTTGATCTGTATTTATTCTCTATCAGATCTTTCTCTGAAGATAGATAGTCCTTTGGAATTGTCTTAGTTCATTGTAATGCTAAGAATAGCTAAGTTATTCATATTTGATCATCATACAGGATTGCTTTTACTGTATGCAATTTTTCCTGGTTCTACTTGTTTCATTTCACTTTGATCAGCTCATAGAAGTCTTTTCAGGCTTTTGAAAGCATCTTGTGTATCACTTCTTATAGCACAATAATATTCTATCAACTGCAGCCTTTTCAGCCAATTCTAAGATGATGGGAATCTCCTCAATTTCTAATTCTTTGCCACTACAGAAAGAACTGCTATATAAATATTTTGGTCAGGTAGGTTTTTCTCTTTTTTATGATCACTTTTGGGATATAGATCAAGGAGTATGCATAGTTTTGTAGCCTTTTTGGCATAGTTCCAAATTCCTCTCTAGAATGGTGTTTCAGTTTTCCCACATCCCCTCCAGAAATTTGTCTGGTATCTGGAGCCTAGTTCAGCAATCTCCCTCTGCCCATACAGATCTGTAAGTATCCCTCAACAATCTCATGAGGTATCAATCAATTAAATGGTTTGCCTGATATCAAAATTTGGGAGCTCAGGAACTGAGGTGTGACATAGGAATTCATGTCTCCCTGCCTCTAAGACCATCTCTCAGTACACTCTATAGGTTACAATTATTTCTTGTAAATGAGGATTTGGTGGATAGCTTGGAAACTGTGTTGCCTGTGATCTTGTTCTCTTCTTCCTTCTGCACCCAGAACTTGGACTCTGCCTGTGGGACCCTGGCTTTAGTTATTGAACACTCGCTTTATCTTGTCCACCATATTAGATATTTCCCAACCATTTTGGCCTTCCCGGTGTACCTTCCCACACCCTTTGATGTGTGATACAAAGTTTCTTTTTCATTCATGTATCCAAATTTCATTTCATTCATGTATTCAAAGCCTTTGGTTTTCTGGGGGAAATGGTTGTAAAACATGCTTTTGTGGGTTTTTTGTTGTTTTGTTTGGTTTGTTTTAGGTTTTGCAAGGCAGTGGGGTTAAGTGGCTTGCCCAAGGCCACACAGCTAGGTAATTATTAAGTGTCTGAGGCAGGATTTGAACTCAGGTACTCCTGACTTCAGGGCTGGTGCTCTATCCACCGCCTAGCTGCGCCATAAAGCATGTTTTATTAGAGGAAAATGGTGCTAAGAGAACTGAATGGCTGTCATTAAGTGAAAGGAAGTTTATTAAGGATAAAATATTTTAAATTTGAATACTAGTTGATTAGAGTGTTTGTATTCTACTTCATAATGTTCAGCCTTCATCTGTTGAATAAATTGCTTCTTTTTTGTTTTAGGTGATGGTTTTTGTGCATGCTAGAAATGCCACTGTACGAACAGCTATGGCTTTAAGAGAAAAAGCCAAAAATAATGGCCACATTTGCTATTTTTTGCCAAACCAAGGACCTGAATACGGACATGCTGAAAAACAGGTAAGGGACTAATGGGGAATCTTTTAAAAAATTGAAGAAATTTGACTTTAGTTTTTAAAAATTGAAGTAAAAGACACTTTGCAAATGTGATATAATAGTCTGGATTTTTCTTTCTTTGAGTAATGATGTTTATGAGGAATGTTCTAGAGAAGTTCAATTATTACTATTTTCCATTCTCCATTATAATTGCCCTAGTTTGACTGGTTTGACTGAACACCATAAACTTATTTTTTTGTTCTAACTTTCTGCATTTTTAAAATATAGACTCTTTAACAAATAAAAGAGCAAATTCTTTAAAAAGCAGCAATAGATTTTACATTAGGTTGTGAAATCTGATCTTTAAATGATGTGTATTATGCATTTCTCAAAATAATCCTTTGACTGTGCATATTTTCAAGAATGTGAAATTGCTACTTTTATTTAGTCTTTAGAAATATTTTTATTTTCTATGTAAATTGAAAACATCACATCTCATTTTATGGAAAAAATCAATGCTAAATTCAGTTTCATTTTATAGTTTAATTTAGCACTACTTTGATTACATTATTACCTGAAATTATTAAGCAGATTTTGAAATCATCACAAAATAATTAGTGTGGTTTATATATGTAGTAAGGACCAAAATATTGTATATGAAGAAAATCCAACTTGTAAGATAGATTTTGTTAAAGTAATGTAGGAGAACAGTTTTTGTTTTCTTTTTTGATCCTTAATCCCCAACTATTTTCAGTTTCAGTATCTCCTTCCAACAGTTTCTTCACTTTTTAGTATTCACTTTGCAGCATTGAAGTGGCTGCTTTAGTGACTTCTTTTTCTTGAAGCCCACCACCTTCTTGTCACCATCCCTTGTCTGAGAAGACCTTGTTTACCACATGAGTGGAAAAAAAATCACAGTTAAAGGATCATGAGCTTATTGATATTTTCCCCTTATTCAGTGCTTCAAAACCTTTATCTTCACTTGTTTTTAACCTCCTTTGTACCTTTCACTTAGGAAGACATCTATTATCTTCTTAACAGGGCTGATAATTTTGCTTATATCTTTGATATTCTATCCTGAATCTTTTCCTTCTTGTTTTCTCCAAGAGTATGTGTCATAAATTTTTCTATCTCTTAAGAATCTTGAGGCCTGTCCCATCATTCAGTCTTAATTTTTTTTGCAAACTAGCTCAGACTTTCCTCCTATCCCATCATGCCCACAAGCCATTATTCTGAATCTGTTGTCTTTCAATGTCCAAATCTAGGAAGAGATATTTTTCTAAGCAGTGGAGAAGGGAATGCAAACTAATTAAATGGCAAATTATTAACAAAAATAACAATGGTAAAGTTGTTATTATTATTATATAGTTGCAGATATAATAACTAACACAGCAAACAATTATTTAGTAAAAATGTATTTTATTTTTAATATAAGAAGACAGATTTATTAGCAAAAAAGATAATTATCAGAGGATAAATAGAAAAAGATTGTAAGTAAAGGGAAAAAAATTAAAAAGGGAAAATAAGTACTGCATATTCTTTTTAAATAAACAGACTCACAAAATTGATCATATATAATAGGTTACATAGAATTTATAAACAGGCAGAAATCATACATAGTATATTTTCATACTATACCACTGTAAAATTAACTAACAGTAATAATAATAATAATAATAATAATAATAATAATAAACAGTAACAGTAATTGTGTGTGTATATATAATATATTTTGTGTGTGTATATATATATATATATATATATATATATATATATATATGAAACTGTATAGAATCTCAACAGACTTTCTAATCTTAATTGGGTATTAAAAAGAAAACAAAGGGGGAAAACCCCTTGCGTAACATCAAAAAGCCTGAGGGGTGAATCTATAAATTACCATCCATTTATTAAGTGCCCATTATGTGTCAGGAATTGTGCAAGTTAAAGAATTTAGCAAAGCTGTTCTTTGTGTCAGTCACATTAGTAAGAAATAAAATTGAAAATAAATAAATTAATTTATATATAAATAATAATAATAAACTAAAACAAAAGCCTCTGAAAAAGTTAAAAAAGATTATAAATATAAAAACAGAAAGAAGTAGACTTGAAAATGAATAAAGTTAATATTTAATACTGAATTGCTTTTTCAGAAAAACTAATTCAATCGACAACTTTCAGTTTAATCCAAATACTGATAATTCAAATCTGCAAAATTAAGAACAGAAAATAAGAGACTGCAATATGCATAAAAGAAATTTTAAAATAATATTGGGGAGTTCTGTACATTATTATGATCTTTTTTCTTTTTTCATTTTATGTTTTAGTTAATGTTTGAACTCAAAAAGGAGACTCTGCATTGGACTTGGTGTCTGAAAAACTGAGTTCTTTTTATAGTTACTAACAAGTTGTGAGACGTAGTTCAAATTTTTTTCCTATTCCTTTTAAAAATATTTTTATTATTTATTTTTGTTGTTGTTACATCTGTACATTTTACATGTTCCTCACCATCCTCCTTCCCAGAGATATCCCTTGTAATAAAGATTTCTTTTTTAGGTTTTTGCAAGGCAAATGGGGTTAAGTGGCTTGCCCAAGGCCACACAGCTAGGTAATTATTAAGTGTCTTGAGACCGGATTTGAACCCAGGTACCCCTGACTCCAAGGCCGGTGCTTTATCCACTGCACCACCTAGCCGCCCCTGTCATAAAGTTTTTTAAAGGAGAAAAAGAGAAGAAAAAATTAGGCTAACTAATCAATACATTAAAAAAAATCCTTTGTGTTCAATTAGATCATTCCAGTAGTTACTTATATTCCAAGAAATTGTCAAAAAAAATAACACAGTACAAATTTTTTTTTAAAATTGAGATCTCAAGTTGAAATTATAGGAGTTATTCATTCATCAAAGATTTATCTTGAAAATAAAAAAAACCAAAAAATACCTGGGTCAGATAATTTCACAGTGGAATTCTTTAAAGATTTATAAGTAAAATAATCTTTTACATATTTATTCCATATTTCTTTGTTAAAAAATAGTGAAATATACACCATCATTCTAGTACCTTTGATGAGACAAATATAGTGTTGATTTAATGGCCAGATAAATATAACACCAAAAAAAAAAAAATTTGTAGACCAATTTTCTAATGAATTTAGAATGACTAAAACAAAGTCAAGTGTTATTCTCAGCTCATTGTAGTCTCTAACTGCTACTGTTCACCTGCCACCTTGCCACCCTGTGAGATCTCCACTCTGGGGAATTCCTCCCCTAATTGGTAACATTTTCCCCTTTGAGCATTATTTTGGGAAGAACCCCAGCTATGCTTCACTTTACTTTTACCTAGACTGTCTCTATTGCTCCTTAACAGATAACTTCCTTACCTCTCCCCTTTTCTAGCATCCTAGAGTATTTTTCTCTATTACTGTTTAAGGTCCTCCAGGTCAGGGACCATCTTGCTTGCTTTCATTTGCTTAGCACTATGCCTAGCATGTAGTAAATGCTTAATAAATTCTGTCTCTCATGCAATGTTAACTAGTCCAGACTCCTACCTCCAAAGACTCTGAAGTCAGTTTGATCTCTCCTTAATTTTTTGATGCCCTTTTCACTTTTACCTCTCCCAGAAGACTTAGCATTCTTCTTTGACTTGTGTTTCTATGTGTACATACTATATCTTCTATAATAGATCACAGATACCTTAAAGACAGGAATTATGTCTCCTTTTCCTTATTTCTCTCAACAGTTCCTAGCATAGTATTTTTCCATAAATTAAAATTTCTGGAAAAGTTTGCTGACTTCTGATCCTAATGTTTTCTTTTTATAATCCATCCTTTTATCTTTGTTTGACTGCATTTCTTACCTGTAACTGCTCTATGTGATTTTTATCATGCTAGTTTTTTCATATATATGTGTGTATTAATGAAGTTGTTTTCATCTAACTTGAATTCATTTAGTTTTTATTGAGTTCTTGTTATGTGCTATCAGACTAGACTCACACTGCTTTGGTAGGACAGATGCGGGACATTGTTTATACATTTTAAGTTGTTTAGAACTATAGGAGGTCATTAACAGGAGAGATCAGTGGGTCCTGAATCACTAGAAAATCTACTTGGAAGAAGTAGTATTTGATCTTAGAACAAATATGACATATTTGGTAGCTGATGATATCTCTAGCCTCCCTTTACTAGAGGTTTCTTGTTGGGAAGAATTTTCTCACTATTTCCTTTCATTCAGTGTTCTTGAGATGTGTTATGTCCTGAGATATATATCAGAGAGATACATATACCAGCCATGTTCATTCACTGTCATATCTCACATACCATTTCCTGTCTTTCCCAGTGGTAGTAGCTCAGGACCTGGAACCCAAGAACCCTGTTAGGTTTTTGTTTTTATGCCCTGATATGAGATTTTTCCCTGATTTTTATTTTCCTTTCTCCCAGGTACATTCATCTTCACCTCTTTTTCTATATATATTCATATGCTGTCTTCTTTATTAAAATTTTTGAAATTAAAATGCTTTGTCTATATTTCAGAATTTCTTTTCATCTTTGATGTCACTGAAAGGATGCTCTTGTCAACTACACAGATCATGATCTATGCTTGAGTCTTCTTTCTGTCTGACTTCTATCCATGTCTTCTTGTGTTCCTCTACAGATCATTTAACTGACCTACCTCTTATTTTTCTGTTGTTATGTGAAAACAAATGAAGCATTCATCCGGTCCAGTAGTTATCTCTTAATTTTCACTCTATGATGGTGTCTCTTTTCTTTTCTCTAATAATATTCTTTTACCACTTTATTTTTCCCCTTTTCCACAACAAATATTTATGAAGTGCCTAGTATGTGCCAGCATTATGCTAAGCATTGGGTATACAAAAAGAAGCAAAAGAGAATTCTGCCCTCCAGAAATGTATGGTGTAATGGCAGAGACAATATGCAGTCAAATGTATGCAAAACAGGCTATCTACAAGAAAACTGGGAGATACTTAGTAGAGGGATTAGGGAAGTCTTCCTATAGAAGGTGAGATTTTAGAAGGGAAGTGAGTAAGAAGAGCTAATGTGTTCCTAGGGATCCCTGTGTGCCATGCACTGTGCTGAGCACCAAACAGTGAGTGGAGAGGAGGAATAAGGACTTTCCAGGGATGGAGGACACAGAGAGAAATGGACTAATTGTTCATGGAACAGCCAGGAAGCATCAGAGAGTGAGGGGAGAGAAGATTGGGAATAGAGGAAGGGGCTAGGCCATGAAAGGCTTTCAATGCTAGAGGATTTTATATTTGCTCTGGGAGTTGGTTGAGTAGGGGAGTGATGTGGTCATACCTTAGCTTTAAGAAAACTATTTTAATGAGTGCATGGAGGGTGGGTGTTGGAATGAGGAGAGGTGGAAGCAGACTGACTCAGTGCTGGGCAGTCCTTTGGTATGAGAAGGCAAGGGCCTCCTGCAGAGTCACAGCTGGCTCAGAGGTGGAAAGATGGGCCTTGGTAACAGCTCAGCTTGATTTCAAGAAATCAAGGAGAATAGGGACTGAGGAAGACTATTGGACTTGGCAACTAAGAGATCATTAGAAACTTTGGAGACAGCAGTTTGGGTGTAATAGTAAGGTCAGAAGACTGTATAGGACAATAGTTAGCATTCTACGAGATTCATTCTTTCTTTCTTTCTTTCTTTCTTTCTTTCTTTCTTTCTTTTTCTTTCTCTCTTTCCCTCCCTCCCCCTCTTTCTTTTCTTTCTTTTCTTTCTTTTTTTTCTTTTAGGTTTTTGTAAGGCAAATGGGGTTAAGTGGCTTGCCCAAAGCCACACAGCTAGGTAATTATTAAGTATCTAAGACCGGATTTGAACCCAGGTACTCCTGACTCCAGGGCCAGTGCTTTATCCACTGAGCCACCTAGCCACCCCCCCTCCCTCCCTCTCTCTCTCTTTCCTTCCTTCCTTCCTTCCTTCCTTCCTTCCTTCCTTCCTTCCTTCCTTCCTTCCTTCCTTCCTTCCTTCCTTCCTTCCTTCCCTCCTTCCCTTTCCTTTTCCTTCTCCCCACCCCCACTTTCCCCTAGGATAGATTTTTTTAAAATCCAAGCAGGAATGTATGTTATTCCCTCTCTGGGCCAAATCTATTGAATAGGATTTACTCAGTGTTCATACCCTCCTTTCCCTCTATTAAAAATAGGTCTTTTGACTATTCAGGTGGTGTTAATTATCCACTAATGCCTTGCCTTCTCCTTTTTATGTTTTTATTGTTTTCACTGTCTTGTACTTACATTCCTTTTGTCTGACCTGATGGAAATACTGTCAGTCAAAGAACCATCAAACAAAGGTTGATTAATTGATTGCTTGATCAGCTCAAAGTGCAATTTTGACTGATTGATTGCTTCTATCTCATTAGAAATATACTTCTCAAGAGTTATGAATTACATCAAATTATAATCTCTTTATTCATTAGCACCATTTCAAATACCCTTCATGGACATAGAGTCTTCATGAGCCAAAGCATCATGCAAAGCCAAATCATTTTATGAACCATTTGTATCTCTGCTGTACTGTCCCCTGCAACCATACTTTCCCCAACCATGGTACTTAAACTCAGTTAATGTAGTATGGATTAAGATAAGATCACTTCTTAATGTCTTTAAGTCTAACCCTTCTAAATAGGTTCCTACCCCCTATCCCTAAGATACTACAAACTCCTAAGTATCTAGTTAAGGTCACTTCTTATTTTATTAATTATAGAGTCTCAATGTACTCTAAATCCTGGGGCTACTCTGAAGGTCTCACTGAAGAACTTTACAGTTGATTGGGAGACCCTGGCACAGGATCACTCAGCATAGGATGCCCTTGTCAGAGCAAGAGCTAAGCTTTACAAACAAGAATAGAATTAAAGTAGGTCAGAGGAAACTGAGACACATAAGTTTAGAGTAAACACTCCAACTTTTCATTTGGGCTTTTTGTCTCAGACATAGTGGTTTCATCCTTGTTCTCTTCAGTGGAAAGATAGAACCAACTATACCCATATATATCCTCTAAATTCAATCTTTTCAACTATATTTAATCCTTTCATTATCCTAAGAAAAATACAATCAAGAGTTGCAAGTGTTTTATCTTCCTTTGTCGGTTGTGTACAATTTAATATTCTTGGCTAGGATTTTTTTTTTTCTCCTTGCTGTTTACGTTTTTTTGTATCTCTTGAAATTTGTATTTGGAGATTGAATTCTCTTTTCATTTCTGGTCTGTTTATCAGGAAATTTTGGAAGTCCTCTATTTCATTGAACTTCCATCTTTTCAACCTTGACAGAATATGCTGAATTTTGCAGGGTAATAAATTCTTGGTTGTAATTCAAGATCCTTTGCCCTCTGAAATATGGTATTCTGGATCTTCCGGTCCTTCAGTGTTGAAGTTGATAAGTTCTGTGTAGGTTTGATTGTGTTTGCTGTTTGCAGTATTTTCTCCTTTATTTGAGAATTCTGTAATTTGACTATGATAGACCTTGAAGTTTTTATCCTGGGACCTCTTTCTGGAGGAATTCTGTGTATTCTTTCAAAGGTTGTTTTGTCTTCTTGCTGTAGTATATTTGAACAGTTTTCCTTGATGATTTCCTGAAAGACATTTTTCAGGCTATTTTATTATCTCAGCTTTCTAGTAGTCCAATAATTTATTATCTCTCCTAGATCTATTTTTCCATGTCATTTGTTTTTCCTAAAAGGTACTTTATGTTTTCTTCTATTTTTTTCTGTCTTTTTTACTTGGTTTGATGGAATCTTGTAGTCTCATAGATTCATTGGTTTCTATTTTAACATTCTGATTTTTAGTGTTTTATTTTCTTCAGTTAGCTATTTTGCTTCCTTTTCCAGTTGATTGATTTTACTTTTTTGCTGAGTTGCATTCCCTTTCCAGTTGGTGGATTTAAGTTTTAGATGAGTTGCATTCCTTTTCCATTTGATTGCTTTTATTTTTAGAAGAGTTACATACTCTTTGTTCCCAGACATGCTACCCAATCCCAGCACTTAACCAAAAGTAAAAAAAGAAAATGTGTTATATCTGTCTATCCTCTCCCATAATCTACCCTCTCCTCTATCGCCTTCCCTTCCCCCTGCCTTTCTCCCATCCCCTTTCTCTCCTTTTCCTTCTAGATTTCTATGACCTATTAAGTATAGTTTCCTTTCTGAGCCATTTCTGATGAGAATGAAGGCTCCCTCATTCTGCCTCACCTTCCCCCTTTCCATACCATTGCAAAAGCTATTTCTTGACTCTTTTACATGAAATTTCTTAATCTATTTTACCTCTCCTTTCTTTCTCCCAGTACATTTCCTTTTCACCCATTGACTCCATTTAAAAAATTTTTTACCTTCAAATTCAGCTCTCTTCTTTGTCTTGTCCATATATGCTGCTTCTAACTGCTCTAATAAATGAGAAGGTTCATATGAGTATTATCAGTATCATCTTCCCTTGTAGGAGTACACACAGTTCATCATCACTAAATCCCTCATAATTTACCTTTCTCATCCACTCTCTGTGCTTCACTGAGTCCTGTACTTGAAGATCAAACTTTCTGTTGAGCTCTGGCCATTTCAGCAGGAACATTTGAAGTTTCCCTGTTTCATTGAAAGTCCATCTTTTCCCCTAGGAGAGGATGTTTAGTTTTTCTGGGTAGTGCCTTCCGGAATATCATATGCCAAGCCCTACAAGCCCTTAATGTGGATGCTGCTAAGTACCTGTGTGATCCTGACTGTAGCACCACAATTTTTGAATTGTTTGTTTCTGGAAGCTTTTAGTATTTTCTCTTTGAATTGGGAGTTCTGGAACTTGGCTATAATATTCCTGGGGGTTGTCTTTTTTTAGATCTCTTTCAGGAGGAGATCAGTGGATTCTCTCAATTTCTATTTTGCCCTCTGCTTCTAGGATATCAGGGCAATTTTCCTGTAGAAATTCTTCAACAATGAAGTCAAGTGTCTTTTCCTGATCATGACTTTCAGGTATCCCAATAATTTTTAAATTGTCTCCCCTGGATCTGTTTTCCAGATCCGCTGTTTTTTCAATGAGATGTTTTCAGTGTTTTCTTCTAGTTTTTCATTCTTTTGACATTGTTTTGTGTCTTGATTCCTTGCAAAGTCATCACCTTGCTTTAGCTTCATTCTACTTTTGAAGAATTTGGTGTTGTTTTTTTTCCGAGAGCTTTCTTATCTTTTTTTTTCCATCTGGCCAATTCTGCTATTTAAGGTATTTTTCTCTTGATTAAGTTTTTGAACTGTTTTTTCCCCCCCATTTGAATTAAACTAGTTTTTAGTATGTTATTTTTTCAGCATTTTTTTTTTTGGATCTCCTTGACTAATCTGTTGACTTGGATTTCATGTTTTTCCTTCATGTCCCTCATTTCTCTTCCCAATTTTTTCTCTACTTCCCTTATTTGGTTTTCAAAATCTTTTTTGAGCTCTGTCATAATCTGAGATCAACTTCTATATTTCTTGGAGGATTTAGATGCAGAAGCTAGAACTTTCTAAACTTCTGCTTGTTTTTGTGTTTTGATCCTCCATAGTATCAAAGTAATTGTCTATGGTCAGGTTCCCTTTTTTCTGTTTACCCATTTCCCCAGCCTATGCCTGGTTTTGGGGTACTTCCCAAGCTTTTGAGTATTATTGGAACACTCCACAAGGACCTTAGTTCCTTCAACGTTTCATGGGAGGCCCTGATTACTTTCCTGGCCTGTCGATGTCCACAAGCACTCCCCTGTGCCCTGGATCTGTGAAGAGGGTCCTTGTTCTATGGCAATAGGGAGGGGGGTCCCTGACTGAGACCAGTCTCTGAATATAGACAAAGGGCTAGTGGACAGACCTCGACAGTCTCCCCCCTCCCCTTAACTTCCATGAACTGAGTGCTTTGGAAGCAACTGCAGGGTGGCTCTTTGTGCCTGCTTCCATTTCCTGGGATCTGGGTTGTGCTGAGGGTGGCAGCTGCTGTGGGTCACACTGGCTCCCATTCACTTTGGCAGATGTTTCTCCACTGACCTTCCACATTGTACTTGGTGTTCCCTGGGTTGCCAGGTCTGGAAACTGTTACTGTTGTTTTGGGAGCCAGTGCTCCCTGTGACCTAGGCATCCAGACACCCAGCGGACTGTTCCTGAAAAACTGTAGCTCCTTCACTCAGGAGTGATATTCCTGGCTGTGATGTCACCCCCTCAACCCCCATGGAATAGAGCTTTCCCATGATCTTCCAGTTCACCTTGGGCTGGAAAATTGCCTCACTGGATCTTTCTATGGGTTCTGTCTCTCAAAACTTTAGTTAGAGCCCTAATTTTAAGCTTTTTGGAATATTTTGGAGAGAGCTTCTAGGAAAGGCTGTTCTCACACTGCCATCTTGGCGTAGCCCCCCAGTAAGGGAGTCTTATAATGAATCCTTGCCTTTGGAAATATCCCTTCATATAGTACAAGTTATAGTTGATTTTTTTCTCATAATTGATTGTCACTTAAATAATCTTGATGTAAGAGGTCTTCCATGGTAAAATTCTGGATGAGTGGACCTAAGAAACTGTAAATATGAATACCTTATAAATCACCTTCCAAATTAATTTATTGCCATAGTTACTTTGGACACCATTCTCAAATATTTTCACCTCCCAACACCCTAAAATGTTCTACTTTTCTCTGACTTAATGTTCAGTCGATCATTTATCTGTCAGAATTAAGATATGTGTAACTACAGAATTTCAAAAACTGTGTGTAATTATTATTCTTCAATTTTTCCTATTTATTGATTCATATCTCACCTTTCCAACTTGCTCTAGCCTTTACTGTAATAGTGTAACTGATAAATCTTGATTTTCTCAAGCATAATGATAATAATAATAATAATGATGATGATAATATTTTAATGTTTGTCCTTTATTTTTGAAGAAGACCATGACATTAGGGAGGTGATAACCTGACATGCACATGGATTGGATTTGAATGAGGAGGTATTGTGCTAAGTCAGCAGCCTCACTTTCTCCTCTGGAGCCATCTAGTTCCAGTGGCCAGATATGAATCTGGATGACTAGAGATGGCCCTAGATGTATGGCAGTCAGAGTTAAGTGAGTTGCCCAAGATCACACAATTAGTAAGAGGCAAGTGTCTGGGGTGGCTAGGTGGCGTAGGGGGTGGCTAGGTGGCTAAGTGGCATAGTGGATAAAGCACTGGCCCTGGAGTCAGGAGTACCTGGGTTCAAATCCGGTCTCAGACACTTCATAATTACCTAGCCATGTGGCCTTGGGCAAGCCACTTAACCCCATTTGCCTTGCAAAAAACTTAAAAAAAAAGAGTCAAGTGTCTGAGGATGAATTGGAACTTCCATCTTCTTGACTCCAAGATCGATGCCCTATCTGCTGTGTCACCTAGCTGTCCTTGGTCAAGCTTAAACAAATTCTTAATTACTTTTCATTTTCATTCATGTCTATGAGAAGCAGTGTAATATGATTAAAAAAAGACTGCTAGATTTCTGTTCAGACAACTGAATCCAAATATGGTTTTAGTATTGGTAGCTATATGTTATTAAACAACACTTAGCCCTTCTGTTTACTCATTTAGCCCTTTAATTTACTCATTTATGGGATGGGAATAACAATGCTCCATTACCAAGTTGCTGTGTGGATCAAAAGACATACATTGCATAAAATTATTATAAATGATGAAACCCTATTTTTAAGTGTGAAATCATGAGACATCTTAAGCCAATTGAACCTGTTTGTGAATCTTTTGAGTTTAAGATATCCTCCTACTGATATCCAACCCATACCTCAATCACAAGTGACATTTCCTCCTAACCTCACATATTTCTTTTTTTTTTATATACATCTTTTGTGCATTGCGACCTTTTAATTAATGTATGTCATATCCCTTGGTGGGTTAGAAAATCTGTGAAGGGAGAGACCCTGTCAGATTAATGAAGTTTGGGTTGAGCCTAGTGAAGAATTCATGAGACAATGAGAGTTATTAGGGACATAAAATTAAGTTTATTTCCTTCAATAGAGTGATCAGGATTGCCTAGGTACTTTCTCTTTTCCCAGAAGGAAATGGGTAATGACTTATAAAGGCAGGAATCTTCACCGAAATAGTTCATTATAGTCAAGTGCCTTAATTGGGAAATAGGACACAAACAAAAATGATTAAGATATTGGTTTAACTTTGTTAATATGAGATTTTTCCTTCATCAACATTTAATTTTTTTTAGCTTAATACTTTGCATAGGGGTGGCTGGGTGGTGCAGTGGATAAAACACCAGCTCTGCAGTCCCAAGTACCTAGACACTTAATAATTACCTAGCTGTGTGGCCTTGGGCAAGCCACTTAACCCAATTTGCCTTGCAAAAAAAACATACTTTGCATAGTTCTCTTTACATAGCAGAGTTTTAATAAATAAGTTTAATTACAATTTCCCAATTATCTTTTATTTTGTCCTATTATTTTGAGCCATACAACTAAAATTACTGAACGAAAGAATTGATTTATAAAGATGAATTATACACTATGAAAGCATATATCTATATTATATAAATAATTCCAATGGTAAGTATTATGGTTTGTTCTTAGAGTTAGGAAGAACTGAGTTTGAATACTGCCTCAGAAACTTAAACTTACTGTAACCCCAGATAAAACACTTAATCTTTTAACTTTCCTCATTAGTATAAAGGAGATAATATAATTGCACATCACAAAGTTGGGGTTAGGATAATATGCAAAATCTAAATAATGGATTTTTTCCTGAAGATAGTTTTTTTAAAGCCTGTCTTCAAAACAATTCCTAGAATAAAGTATGTTAGTATTGGGGTTCAAAAATATTTTTAACTCTTAGATTCTTTTTTTTTTGAGCTTTCCTGCTTTGAAATTCAAGAGTAATTAAATTGGCATGATAATATAATGTTCTCTCAATTCTATTTATAAATCAGTGTTAGACTGATATGCTTTCAAGATTTTATTAAAAAGTCTAATCCTATTCTATTTTTACAATATAACTGAGTTTGGTCATACAAGTTTTGAGATAGTCTTTAATAAAAGTAGTTCAGCTTTGCTTTAGGTAATTTTCATACTATTTCTCTTAATGGAAAGAAAGAAAACAAATACTTAATAAAAGTTTTTTTTTCTTGTCAACAACTGGGTGCTTCTTCCCTTGCAGTCTAAAATAATTACTCATAGAGATAAGCTGTAGAAAGCAATAAGACCCCAAACGTGCTTGTCTTTTATTACAATCTTTCTTTCATGTTTTGTTAGTAGAAGGAATCTTCTCCATAATTCCTGATGCAAATTCATCAAGGTCAGGGAATAGAATTAACATTTCATTTATTCAGAAAATTCTCTACTAAACCAGATTGGCAAATAATTAGTAACTGATAATTTTAGAGAATTTTCTGGAAGCATGAGAAGTATGATGTAGTAGTGGTGGTGGTAGATAGTAGCTCTTTACAGTTTACAAAGGACTTTATTTAGATTTTGCCTGTTATCCTAATGACAAGTTTGTAAGGTGTTATTATCTCCATTTTACTAATGAGAAAAGCAAGATTAAGTGTTTTTCCCAGGTTTACATAGCTAGTAGGTGTAAATTTCTGAGGGTGGGATTCAGTCAGTTCTTTCTAACTTTAAGAATAAGCCATAATATTGGTATTATTTAAATAATATACATTCATAGTGTATAATTTATCTCTGTCAATCAACAAGCAGCCTTTTGCTTAATAATTTAAGATGTGTCTGACTCTTCATGACCCCCACTTGGGGGGTCATTTTCTTTTCCAGCTGTTTTGCTCAGTTTTGAATTCAGGAAAATGAGTTTCATATCTTAAATTTGTTGCCCCATTTCAGGAAATCTTATACTTTCACATAATCCCTGCCTCAAAAGGAGAGAGACAGAGACAGAGAGAGGAAGGATCAATGCAGATTTTTTCCCATGATCTATACATGTTTGTGACAAGGGTTTTGTTTTTCTTTTATTTTTCAATTGATGGGGGAGGGTGGAAAGGAGAGAAGGGAAGTTTTTTTAATTGAAAAAATATAATTTCTTAATACTTTAAAAAGATACGGAGGAGAAAAAGGATCTGAAATGAAGATTGTTAAATAATAGGGATTCTGAAAAGGTATAGTGGAATAGGCAGAATTGAATAAGGACCTGCATGGGGTAAAACTGAAGTGAATAGGAGGGCTCGTGGGTTTCTTTTATCATGGTACTGGAAGAGTAAGAGATGAGAGTTTGCAAGAAACCTTGCTATTATCTTTTGGCTGAAATTCAGACCAGTGAGATAAGAGAATCAACAATTTGCTCCAGTCCTCACTCACCATCAAAATGTCTCCAAAAGTACAATTATCGCATGAGAGGTAGAACAGTTATTTTGCCCAGTCACTTTTGGAGGAGGTAGAGATATAGGACAGCTGGAAACATGCTTCCCTTCTGCCTGAGGTGGTCACTCAAGTTAGAACAAGCCAGAATCAGTTCATGAACTGGTTCTTGTCTTTTGTTATTGAAGAAGACCAAAATGACATTACTATATTAGCGACAAATGACAATATGTCTGACTGTGACTGATCAGACTAATATGAACTCGGAATGCTCTATCATAGGTTGGACACAAATAGTCCATGTGAACATCTGGTAAACTTACATATCTCACATTTTCTTTGAACTGCTTCAATTCTGCCTTAATCAGAGAGCATGTCATCCTCTCTGTTGAGGGCATGTCATGTTGAGCAGTCCTGTGCCAGCATCTATGCTACACAGTCAATTCCAAAGTTCTTAAGAGAGACCTTCAGAATGTCCTATATCACATTTTCTGACCCCCCTGCTTGCCCTGCATGAGTTCTCCATAAAATGGTCTTCTTGGCAGCTGTACATTTGGCATTTGATAAACATGGCCAGCCCATTGGAGTTGTACTCTCTATAGTTATCTTTGGCAGTTTAACTCAAGGAAGGACCTCTGGGTCCAATATCTTCTACTGCCAAGTGATCTTCAGACTCTACCTAAGACATTTTAAATGGAAGCAATTCAGTTTCCTCCAATGACCCTGGTTTTGCAAACATGATGTCATCACAATTTCTCTGGAGACCTTCAGTTTGGTGATCAGTCTAATACCACCTCTTCTCTCCCACACTTTCTTTTGGAGCTCCCAAAACCTAGCTCTAGCAATGTGAATGTCAACCTCATCCTCAGTGTGCACCTCCCTGGGAAATATTCTGCCAGTAGACACTGATTTGCCCCATTCTAAGAACTAAAGATATAAAAGATCTAAAGACTAGGGGGAATTAGAGCAGGATGTCAGCATGTTTCTCTACCAGGACCAAAGGAAAAGGACTGGGGGGTCCTTATTATCCTTCAGCAGCTATTTGGAATTGTTTTTTTCTCCCTGTGACATGGGAGAAAGTGGGGACAGCTTGAAAGTTCAGCCCCAAGGTATAATAAAGGAATATTAAAGGGCAAAAGGTGAACAGCGGGTATTAGGATGGAAGGCTAAATCTACCAAAGATCTAATGTGTAAAAAATGCAATTAAAAATCTAGTGAGGAGCAGCTAGGTGGTGCAGTGGATAGAGCACCGACCCTGGAGTCAGGAGTATCTGAGTTCAAATCTGGCCTCTGACACTTAATAATTACCTAGCTGTGTGGCCTTGGGCAGGCCATTTAACCCCCATTGCCTTGCAAAAAAAAAACAAACCAAACAAACAAAAAAAAACCTAAAAAAAATCTAGTGAACAAGGAGTTAAATTGTTAGAGAAAAAAATCAATTTAAAAGAGATGACCATAATATATCCAATTGATTAGCAAACTCTCAAAATTTTGTAAGATAATGGAAATTAAATGAACATCTAATAAACCTCAGAACTTTTTGGATTCCAAATCAAGTGCCAACACTGATAAAATTAAGAGTCAATCAGAGAAACAAGTCAGAATCTTCATAATCTAGGTTTTTAACCTCATATAAAAAGACATTCTGACTTCCCTTTAGATGTCAGAACTGCACGGAATCTTTCAAATAAGTTTAAAGCCTAAGAGTATCTAACTATAAGTATAGGTAGTCAACTTGACAGTTTATAACAGTTATCAGGTAAAATTTAGTTGCAACAATTTTTCTATGTTTCTTTCCTTTAAACAATATATTTTTTAAAACGCCAAATTAACTTCAGATAACAGAAGTTCACAGATAATGTCCAGACCATCCTGCTTGAGGAAATGGCACTAATTAAAATTTTTGTAGTTCTTGAAGATGAAAATATTCTTTGAAGGGAAAGAAAGCAAAATGGGAATAGTAAATAATAGACTAGTCCAAATATACATAATATGAAAAAATTTGCCTATTTTATACACAGTTAAAAAAAAGTGGATGAAGAATATTTATCTTGAAATTCAGTATTAAACATTTAGACAGACAAACCATAATGACCAGTCATTCCATGTATCTTGAATGTATCTGGACAGTGAAATCAGTACAGAATAGAACAGGAGAAAGGGAGAGAACTGAATTGCATTGAGAAATTTACCTAATGTTTTTTCATGGCCCAAGCTTCTTTCTCAGCTTTTTAACAGAAATTTTCTTTTAATAATACTTTATGGGTATGTCAAATAATAATGTCTTAGTGCCGAAGGATTTAATTGCAGATAATCCAAAAGGCTAAAAAGAGATGCAGAGTATAGGTCAATAGACTAACTTACATTCTCTAGTGAGGATTTTGCAGAAATAACACAAAGGATGTCATTAGAGAAATATATGTCAAGGTTAGAAGATGACCAGATTATTTTCTAGAGTCTTGAAAGTTCATCATGTAAGGCAAATTGAATCCAAATAACTTTAAAGTTGCTTTACTTCAAATTGCTTATTGTTTGTCCAATATGACATAAGCGTAAATAATTATTAATTTAGGAAATGTACTTGAAGAACTTCTGATGAAAGGAAATAGCCTAGTTTTAATCTTTTCTTGACTAAAGTATAATAACTTCATGACTATTTTTGTGATTTTGAGAAGCTTTTTCATTTTAGAAATTTCAAATTGTATGTATGTTGTATAAATGAGACAATAAATATAAATATGTCATAATAAAAAAGAAACCTAAGTATAAAGTTTTCCTAAATGCTATTATATAGATTGAGAACCTAAATCTTCAGAATCTTTATTGATTTTCTGAGCTCGAAGCATTTTTATGCTTTTCACAAAAAAGGAAATGATGTTCCTTTTTTACAAATTTGGAAAAAAATATTAAAAATCTTTTAAAATTTCAAGGAGGGAGAGAATAGAGATTCAAAAGAGTCAATTATTTGACCTCTGTTTTAGCAAAAAATAAAGTCCTTGATAAGTATTCTATTTCACAATCATTTAGTAATAGCATTAAAAAAATATGGTTTTGGTTTGTTTACCATTAGTTTTAGTCTTAATGATATAAATCATCGACCCTCAGAAAGTTGAATCTCTTTAAACAATTGCAGTTTCATATTTAACTATAAGGTTACAAATTTTAAATAGTACTTTTTAGCTACTTCAAGATTCTGAGAATGTTGAAGTCATTTTCCCACTTAAAATATAGGAATAATATAGAAACCTAATAAATTATTCTGTGAGCAATAGTATTATAAAATTAAAAGACCTTTTTCTCTCTGTTGTAATCCTAACAGTGGTAGAAATATTTTTAAAGCCTGTTTTAGTAAGTATAAATAATGTCACCTAAAATCAGTTTTGCTTTTGACATTTGCTTAAGTTTTAAAAAATTAACTCTATAATTCTGTGAATTTTGAGCCTTGATAGATTAATTTAAGCCTTGTACTTTATTTACAAATGAAGTTCTGTTCCAATATTTATTTTCAATGAAGGAAAGTTGTAAATTGTTCTTTTTTCTTACAGTTTGAAATATAGCGATACTTCCTTTAGGAAATATGGTAGCCTTTTTACTAATCCACAAAAATATCCATGCATCAGGGTTGTGCTTTTTTTTTTAACATTTTACTTATTTTACTCTACTTGAGAGATAATATAATTCAATATTTTATTTATTCACATCTCTGAAAAGGGATTAAAATACTTAATATAGAAGCTTCCAGAATAGTGCCTTATTTTATTGAAAGAGATTTTTGATCCTATAACAAATCAAGAAATTTTACAATTTTTGAAGTATTGTTTCAAAATAACTTCAACAACAAAACAAGATAACCCACAAAGTCTAAATGAAACAGGCTTTTGAATATCAGCTCCCCACTTAACATATGAAACTATTTTTAGGGCCAAGTATCATGAAATTAATCTTTAAAAATGTTAGCCTGATATTACTAGCAATGGAGTAATAACTAGATTAATTGATCAGCAAATATTTATTAAGATCTTGCTGTGTGCTAGGCACTATGTGAGATGATAGGAATATAAAGCCCATAATAAAGACTTTATGCCCTCAGAAAGTTTACAGTCTATCAGGAGGCAACAAGCAGTACAAGTCTATCTATAAAAAAAGTACATATAGACGATTTTGTACTATCTGCGATGGAGAATACCATCTGTATCCAGAGAAAGAATTGTGGAGTTTGAACAAAGTCCAAAGACTATTACCTTTAATTTAGGGGGAAAAAACTGATATCTTATTGTCTGATCTTGCTATCTCTTATACTTTATTTTTCTTTCTTAAGGATATGATTTCTCTCTTATATTTAACTTGGATCAATGTATACCATAGAAACAATGTAGAGACTAAGACTGCCTTCTGTGGGGGGAGGGAAGTGAGATTGGGAAAATTGTAAAACTCAAAATAAATAAAACTCTTTCTTAAAAAAGGTTCATATAAAGCAAATTTAAAAATGAATACAACATGTACTGGGAAATCAGGAAAGGCACGAGAGAGTGTTTTGAGTTTGATTTCAATAGAAATTAGATATTTAGGAGCAAGTGAACAAAGAGGCATGCAAACTAACGGGAATAACTTTCACAAAAACAGAAATTGGAGGTGTAATGTCAAGATGAGGAGCTATGAAAAGTTCAGTTTGTATTACCTAATATGTATATTGAGAGTAATCCATAGTAAGCCTAGAATGTCAAGTTGGAATGAGGTTATAAACAACTTTATATAGACACATTTATGTGTGTATACATATGTTTATCTAAATAATATGTAAAACACATAGACATACATACACACAAGGATACAGTAGGATACCTGTTGTATACATATGGTATATGTGTGTATGTGTGTGCACACACACATACTTATATAGACACACATAAAGAATTATCTGCATAAAGATGAGTCAAGGTGATGAGAAACAGAAGAAAAAAGAAAGAAGCAAAGATACAGCTATGTGCTGAAGTGGAAAGAGTGCTGACTACTGGAGGCAGGAATCCAGGTCTACTCTATCCTCAGATGTGCACAATCTATGTGATCTTAAGCAAATCATTTGAACTCTGTCTGCCTCAGTTTCCCACTTTCAGGGATTGTTGTGAGGATCAAATCAGATATTATTTGTAAGTGCTTATATAACACATAGTTGCTATATAAATACCAGACTTTAGTATTGTTGTTACTGTTTTTATTATTCTTAGTCCAGAAAGATCCTCTGACAGAACTTTGAGATGTTAATCATGGTTAAGATAAATGATAGTGATGATGATTCTGTAAAGGAACTTGGAAAGAAGTGAGGAGGAAAAAAAAAAGAATGCAGAAGAGAGGAGGAGCAAGTAATCTAAAGTATGAAATGATGCAATGAGTTCATTAGGAGAAGGTTTAAACACGATTGTACATGTACCACTTATATCAGATTGTTTGTTGCTATGGGGAGGGGCGAGGGGAGGGCAGAGAATAGGAAATATGGAATGCAAAAGCTTGCAAAAGGATGAATGTTGAAAACTTATCTTTGCATATAATTGGGAAAAAATAAAATTGAAAGAAGATTTATTCCAAGAAAACTTTACAAAAATGAATGTTTAAAATTATCTTTACAAAACATCAGAAAAATAATTTTTTTAAAAAGAAAAAGGGGATAAGTTTTAATTAAGATCATTAGATAGTCAATTAATTTGCCTTCAGTTTTCTGATCTTTAAAATGAAAGTGCTTAATCAAATGGTCATTTTCTAACTTTGAGTCAATACTAAGTATAAATAAAAGTGCCATTTCTAAAGAATCTAGGAGAATCCAAGTTTTCTTAGTAATTATTTTTTAATTCTTATTTTTAGCATTTTAAAAAATTTTTGAGTTCCTAATTCTCTTCCTCCTTTTTCTCCCCCATTCATTGAGAAGGCAAGAAATGTGATATCATTTATGCAAAACATATTTCTATTTTAGTTGTGCTGCAAAAGAAAAAAAGCAAAAGTTGAAGATGTTTCATGTATGAAGTATATTTAGGTTAGCTTTTCATTTCATTTCTGGAACCTTGTGCCTTCTCTATTACTACCTCTTAACAAAGTACATGCAGCTATAACTTGTTTTTTTACTCTTGATAAAAGTCCTTATTCATAAAAAAAGCAAGAAAAATGTAAACATTACACTCAGAATCCATCTGGAAGTGGATAGCATTTTTGCAAGTCATAGTAAGCTCTATGTCAAAGAAGAACTTATATAGGACAAATTAGGAAACTTCAATGGGACACCCTGAAGTTAAGAAGGTAGAGATGATGAGGGAAGATGTTGTAGACCTAGAAGACAGCCAGTGAAAACACCTAGCATTCAAAGATAGGAGTATTGTGTGAGGACCAACTAGGAGATCAACATTATTGAATCACAGGTTTCATGGAAAATTGAAAAGGAAGTAAGATGTAAAAGAAATGCAAAGACAGAAAGTGTCCAGGTTATAAAATACTTTTAAACTATCAGACTATTGCAATAGTTAAGATATGAGCTTGTGACTCCCTGTACCAGGATGGGGGTGGGGGCAGTGTCAATTGGTTAATTTTGGTGAAAGTTTTTTCTCTTTTTTCTTCTTCATTATCAGGATTGACTTCAAGTACATAAGTAGGGAGTAATATGGTTGGGAATGAAAGTAAGGTCAAAACTAATTTCAACATAAATATTTATAAATTATCAGGGAAAATATTTTTTGGTTATTTATTCTGCCATACATGTCAGCTATCCATTCCAGCTTTGTATCACCTTCACATTTGGTGAGCATGCCTTGTACAACTTTCAGCTTTGTAAACTCTTATTAAAATTTACACTGCAGGCCAAGAATCAAGATCTTCTGGCTTAAAGGCCAAATCTTGCCTTCATTGCGGCCCAAAGTGTAGATGTTAGAGCATCCTACTAGGAATCAGGAAGACTCCAAATTCTGACACTTATCATTGTGACTTTTACTTCTCAGTAAAGAGAGGAGATTGGACTTGATCACCAAGAAGGATACTAATATTACTTCTAAGTCTAAATCTAAACCTTCCCTACCTATCTATTCTCTCTATATTTAGCTCTCTGTCTCTGCTTCTGTCTGTCTTTCTGTCTTCCTTTCCCTACCTCTCCTTCCTTCTTTGCTCTTTCTTCCTCTCTCCTTTTTTCATTCTTTTCTCTCCACTGCCTCCTTTATCCCTCAGTGTACTCCAGGATAGCATTAATGTTTAGAGCTTCTTTATTTCACCATTGACTCATTTTTGAGCTTAAGTCTCTACAAACCCCAGTTGTCCTCTCCCCTGAACACCAAATTGTCTGTTTTCCCACAATTTGTTTTGTATTTTAAAACTGCTTTTTTAAAAAAATGTATGTTTAACATTTAACATTTATTTTCATTCATTAGATTATTTCCACAGTCAATTGCCATTTTACCTATCTTCTCTGAATCATCTAATCACTGTCTAATAGCCAATACAAGCATAAATCAAAATTGTCTTTTGTCTTAGTTTTTTATTTTTTCTTCTTTATTATTTCTTCACTACCTCTTCTCCCACCACCCCACCCCTCAGAAAACAAAAAGAAAAACTTCTTGCAACAGGTGTTTAGCTTTAATATGCATTATTAACAGTTTCCCCCATCACTTTCTGAAGTCTATACAGTTGATAAAACAATGAATCAAAACCTGCTTTGTAGTGTTTGCTGAATTCTTAGGTTCACATGATCACATTGACAATTTTAAAATTGACTGTCTTAGGTTCAAGCTTGCTATAGTATCCCCTATGTGTTGACTTTCTATCTGTTAACAAACTTCTCTAGAATCAGGACAAATGGAAAATATTGTGTCACAGGAGTCATCATTTAAAATCTTTGTTTTACTATTACTTAGAAAATTGTTGTGGGAAAAGAATTCATCACCCTCCTGGCTCACTGGTGATAAGACTTAGTCATGCTTTTTTGGACAATGGGTGTCCAATTATTTACTTAGTCTATAAAGCCTTTCTAGCTTGATTGATAGATATATAAACCATAGGTTGCTTCTTAAAATTTTAGTGGAAGTTAATATAAAGGCTTGGCACTACAGACTGAAATTAATTTATGGTTTCAGTTTAACAAATGTATTTCTGTACTACATGACTTGAAATGGAAAGTCAGTAATACTAAATTTGGTTATTTTAATTTTGATTATTATAGTAATAGTTAACATTTATTTTATAGTGTTTTTACTTACTATTATATTTTTTTGATCTTCACAACAATCCCTTGTTGTGATTATGATTTTTATTTCTATTTTGCAAGTGATGACAATCTGGCTTAGCAGAATAAACTGGTGGTTCTAGGGTCCCACAGCAAGTGAGCCTCAGAGACAGGATTTGAACCCAGATGGTCCTGCCCTCAATCACAGCAGTTTTCTTCTCTTTACCACACTGCCCTCCTAATGAAGTGTGTGCAAGATCAAGTCTTGGCTTTAGCTCTTCACATTCATGTGATCCTTGGCAGATTACTTTCTGAACTTCATTTTGCTCATCTGTGAAATGGGTACAAATTAGACAGTACTCATTTCACACAGTTATTATGGAAGAAAGAGCTACAGAATTGTTGAAATGTTTGAAGTACACTCAAGGAGCCAGTGTGTTAAATATTTTATTAGTTAGAATTTTATCTCTTGTCAGGTAGAAAAGATCTACTACATAAAAGTAAAAGAAATGAGTTAACTTTAAAATGTTGGGGGAGAGATCCAAAAATCCTCTTAGTGCCAGTAAGCAGTCTTTAATATTCTTTATTAGTTAGCAGTTGCTGATTTTTTCATTGATAGAGGAATTTGCCTGCAGTGAAATAATTGAACTCAAAAAAATAGATATTAAAATAAGCTGAAGTTCTAATATAATTGTATTTTAAATTGTATTTGTAAGATTTTACTAATCAGAATAACTCCCTACTAAATTTTAAGAGTCCCAATCAAATTTAATTTGTAGAGCTAGAAACTTCTCCCCCCCCCCCCCCCCCCATTGGCTAATATGCAATGAGAGTGGAGCAGGCCAGGGATTTAGCTTTTTTCCTCCCCACCACTGGTTTAGATCCAATTGAGTTTTCTTCTCAAGTAATCAATCTACCATTCCTTACATATACACTTAAATCTGGATAAAATTTAATTTGCATGAGTCATCTCTTTTTTCATGGAAGTGAAAGAATACCAAGATGTGATATTTTATTTAAATTATTTATACTATTATCAAATACTAGATTTAAAACTCTAGAAGGAATTTTCTGTTCTTCATAATCGCCTCAAGGAGTATAAGATTTTGACAGTTATTTCAGATTTATCTAGAATAACTGCAATGTGTTCCAATAGAACTTTTATACTTGGTATTGATGATTTTTTAAATGATCATTTAAATATTCTAGCCTAGTTGAAAAACCTTGTATAGATTAACTATCTTAGATGGCTGACTATGTCAGTAGGTCTAAGGTCCAGTTCATAACTGTGGTTTCATTATTTGTATAAAGTAAATTCTCTACATTTAATAGATAATAATAATAATATAGCAACTATATTGGGTTCCTTTCAATGTATCAAATCTCTTAGGTCAAATATTCAGTTTATGAAGTATTCACTACATTAGATAAAGGAAAAAGAAAGCCAAGGTGAATTAAGCGAAAGTGACCTTTTCTATCAAGTAGCTATTAATTTAACTTTTAGATGTACATTTTCATCTCAGACATACTAGACAATCTCAAAAAATAAAACAAAACAAAAACCTTTACTTAATCTATACATCCCCATTGTCTTCCAGAATAATACTTCCCCTGTCATATCTAAACAAGTTGAGTTCAGTGCCTTCAGTTCTTTACTTCTCATTTTCTTCTTAGCTCTCTCTGCAGCCTAGCTTCCAACTGCATCACTCTTTTGAAATCACTTTCTCCAAAATTACCCTTGATCTCTTGATTCTCAGGTATCAGTCTTTTCTCAATCTTTCTTGACCTCTCTATGCCTTTGTCATAGTTGAGCAATCTTTTCTTCCTACTCTTCCTTTCCCCGTGCTTTTTTTTTTTTTTTTTTTTTTTTTTTTTTTTTTTTTTTTTTGGACATTGCTCTCTCTCTCTCATTTTTCTTTGACTGCTCTTTCTCAGTCTCCTTTCCTGGAACTACAGCCAGGCCATGTTTGCTACTGGAGGTGTCCCCTAAACTCTTTCCTTGACCCTCTTCTCTTCTCCCAGTATATTTCACTTTTTCTAATCAGCTCTCATCTATGTATCCAACCCCAGTCTCTTTATCAAACTCACATATCCAACTGCCTTTAAACATCTTGAACTGGATGTTCCACAGACATTTTAAGATCAGTGTGCCAAAAATGAATTCACTACTTTTTCCCTCTAACCCTCTTCTTTTGCTCATTGTCCTTTTACTGTTGAGGGTATCATCACCTTCCCTGTTTAACCAGGCTCTCAGTCTGTGTCATCTTTAACTTCTCACTCTCATTCCCCTATCCAGTGAGTTGATAAATGCTATTGGTTTGATTTTTGCAGCATCTGGTATCTCTTTTGTTCTTTTACACTGCCATCATGATGCAGACCCTTATCACCTTACACAGAAGCTAATGCAGTAACTCTCTGATTGATCTCTTAACCTAAAGGGAGCCCACTCCATTCTGTCCTCCAATGAACTGCCAAATGGATCTTCCTATAGCACAATTTTGACCATGTCATAGCACCAATCCCCCTTTCAGTAGAATCCAGTGGCTTCCTCTTATCTCAAGAAGTCAGTATAAATTCTTCTTTCTTTTAAAGTCCTTCATAGCTTGCCTTCCCTTTTACCTATTCCATTTTACTGCCCTGCATCCATAGACTGTGTTATCTATTGACACTGTCCTTCATTTTCTGCTTGTTTCAGCACTCTATCCACCATATAACCTAGCTACTTATGGCAAGAAGCCTTTCCCAGTTTTCTAGTGCTGCCCTCTGAGATGGTCTCTAATTCATCTTGGGTGTTTTATTTATTTCTCCATATGTATAAAGAGAAGAGAAATAGTTTTTTTGTCTCCCCCATTAGACTGTGAGCTCCTTGAGAGCAAGGACTGTTGTATTTTGCCTTTCTTTTTGTCTCCAGTGCTTAGCAAAGTACCTATTCCATAAGTAGGTGCTTAATAAATACTTGCTAACTTCACATTTTTGTTGTCAAATCAGTAGGATTAAAAAAAAACCAAAGACTCCCAAAAGAATCCCTAGGAGTTCAGATAGAAGAACTTAGAAGAATAGAGATGATTGGAGCACATGACACATCTCTTCTTCCCTACTGGGTTCAGGCTTCTTTTCAATTATTGTCTCACTACAGGGAGGTTGGGAATCAGCTCTCCTTTGCCTCTACCGTCTGAAGACTAGGAGTATGATTTCTAGCAATACATGCATTACAACAAAATTCAACTAAAAGGCATATATGGCTGCCCTATGAAGCTCTTAAAATGAAATTTTGCCTGTACAGTCAGCTCTTTCTCTTCAGGTACCACTTATTTCCCTGTTATTCAGACATTCCATGGCTGTCCCTCACACTTGCCCGGCGAGCTTCATATTCACCATTTAGCTATCTTTCTTGTAGATTCCAGGAGTCACCTAATCATAATTACTTTCCCTTTCATAGCCTTGCTTTTTCTTTTGGAATATTGTTTACATATTTCATTGTCACATATTGATTTTTATTTTGTTGGGTTTTTGGTGGGTGCTTCTCTGTTTTGTCAGTTCAGGAAAATTGTATTTGTCTTTTCACTTGTGTCAGTTATGAAATACAATCATCAAAATACTAAGAATTCTTATTATAGACTATATTATCAGCTCCTTATTGGTATCATCATTTATCTCCATCTCTAAAACTTTCCAGTTGGCACAGTCATAAAAGTTTATTCATAGGCTCTAACTAGTTTTAGAAGACCTTTACTATTAGCTTCATTAAATGATCTAGAGTTGATTATAATTTGAAAAACTGACACTAAATTGTCCAAGGGACCTTTATTGAGAGTAGATGTAATATTCAATTATAGAAATTATAGAAACAATTTTTTTTACTTCAAGTTCTGTTTTTTACCTATTGCAGGTACAAAAGTCAAGAAATAAGCAGTTACGAGAAATGTTTCCAGATGGCTTTAGTATTCATCATGCTGGAATGCTTCGTCAGGATAGGAGTTTGGTTGAAAATTTGTTTTCTCATGGACATATCAAAGTTCTAGTTTGTACAGCTACATTAGCATGGGGTGTCAATCTCCCTGCTCATGCTGTTATCATTAAGGTAAGAGCTTATCCTTCTCACAGGGATGTGCATTTATTTTAAAATAGACCTATAAAACCATTCTCGTTGAAAAATATTGTGTTTTAGGTGTTCTGATTGACTTTAAATGATTTTTTTCCATTGAGAATCTAGCATGCATTATAAAAATTGAACATTACCATCAATTATATTAGGATTAGATAAAGTACACTTTTGAAATCTTACCATATTTGACCAATTTCAGCATTCAGCTCATCAGGATTATATTTGCATATGTTTATGTTAATTTTTATTAACTTTTTCTTTAACCAGGGAACACAAATCTATGCTGCAAAAAGAGGTTCTTTTGTTGACCTTGGAATTTTAGATGTCATGCAGATATTTGGTCGAGCTGGAAGACCTCAGTTTGATAAATTTGGGGAAGGAATAATCATAACAACTCATGATAAACTCAGCCATTACCTGACCCTACTTACGCAACAAAATCCAATTGAAAGCCAGTTTTTGGAAAGTCTTGCAGATAATCTGAATGCAGAGGTAAGATCTGTTTTTTTTTGAAAGGCAGTAGGGTTAAGTGACTTGCCCAAGGTCACACAGCTAGGTAATTATTTAAGTGTCTGAGGTCTGATTTGAACTCAGGTCCTCCTGACTCCAGGGCCAGTGCTCTATCCACTGTGCCACCTAGCTGCCCCAGAGGTAAGATCTGATTAATGATAACTTGTCATCTTAGATACCTTAGCTAGCTGAAAGACTTATATATTCTTGGGAAGAAGTCTGATAAAACAATAAAAAATAATGCTCATCTAGTCAGGCTTTTTCAAAATTGGCATCATATTTTTGTTGAAACTATGAATATCATTATTCAGAAAAGTATTATCATAACCTCTTATGATCTACATATATACATGTAGTATACAAGTGTTAAGTAATGATACTGTAAATTACAAAGAAGTTGCCTGAAAATGTAAGGTTTCTACATCTCTGTCTCCATCCTCTTTGATTTCCAGCAAACATTCCTCACATTCTTTTGGGATGGAAAAAAATTCTAGAGTTTCACATGCATATTCACAAAAAAAATTTAAAAATCAGTTTTCCATGAAGAAAATATTATTTGACATATAATGTTTTTTAATTATAAAATTATTAAATATGACTTCCAGCCAAGATAGTGGAGAGAAGTCAGGCACTGTGCTAAGATCTCCTAGTTTTCCCTCAGAAATAATGTGAAATAAACTTCTTAGCAGAAATTTGGTAAACAAAACCCAGAAAAAGAAGCTAGGAGAAGAACATTTACTTACAGGGACTGTCTCTGGGGAGCCTGCGTGAGCCAGGGGCAGAGAGCAGAGAACCAACCCTGGGGTGGCGGAGTGAGACTTGGAACTAACCTAAGATCAGCCACAGAGACGTCGGCTGTGGGAGTGGCAGTCTAGGGAGCCTCCAGCAGGGCTGAAGGGTGAGTTCCAGAATAAAGAGCTGCACAGTGCGGCTAGACATCTATCCGTTTTGCTTGGCTAATCGAGAGGACTGCGGGCTCCATACTTTCATTTCAGCTGAGTCCTCTTTCCAGGACAAACACAGTAATGGCCCTCACACCCCTCACCCCCACCCCCAAACTCAGGTATGGGCAGCAGAGCTCCCTTGGCTGAATAGGGAGATTAACATTTTCACACCAGGACACAGCCTGCATTTTTCAAGTATAATTCAGACCCTGCAGCTCCTCCCACCCCCTCTAGACTTAGGGAGAGGGCCTCAAATCAAGGTCACAGACACTCCAGAGAAAGCAACCAGTACCCCTACTGGCTGGCCCACTTGGAGTTACTAAACTCAGTGAGCAAAGCCTCTAGGGATCTCAACACCAAACCTCTGTGAACCAGCCGCTCCCCTTAACACAAGATCTTAGAAAAATTGAAGAAAAGCCAGTGGGGGGGGGTCACTACCCAGAAGGTAAAGATCCTAACTCAGATCTAGAACTTCTGAGGAAAATATGATTTGATCTCCAGCCCAGAAAGATTTCCTTGAAGAAATCAGGAAGGAGTTTAAAAATCAAGTGGAAAAATTAATACCTTGCAACAAGAAAACAAATCCTTGGAAAATAGAATTGGACAAATGTAAAAAGAAAATAATTCTCTCAAAACCTCAATTGGAAAAATAAAAAAAGAAAATAATTCTCTCAAATCCTCAATTAGACAAATGGAAGACTCCTTCAAAAACAGAATTGAACAATTGAAAAAGGACTTACAAAAGATAAATAAAGAAAATTCTTCTATTAAAAAACATGGAGTTCATGGAAACTAATGACTTCATGAGACAACAAGAATCTGTTAAACGAAACAAAAAAGTCGGGAAAATGGAAGAAAATGTAAAATACCTCTTCAGCAAAACCACTGACCTCGAGAATAGATCCAGGAGAGACAACATAAGAATCATTGGGCTCCCTGGAAGCATTGAAGAGAAAAAAAACCTGGACTCAAAATTATGGAATTTAGTGATGGAAAATTGCCTTGATATCATGGAACCAGAGGGCAAAATAGTTATTGAAAAAATACATCGATCCCTTCTGGAAAGGGATCCCAAATTGAAAACAACAAGAAATATTGTAGCCAAATTCCAGAACTATCAGATAAAAGAGAAAATCCTGCAAGCAGCTAGAAAGAAACAATTTAGATACCAAGTAGCCACAGTAAGGATTACACAGGACCTTGGTGCATCAATATTAAGGGATAGAAGGGCCTGGAATGTGATATCCTGAAGAAGAAGGGACATTTAATTAAATAGGAGACTTACAACTTTTCCTGATGAAAAGACTACAGCCAATTAGAAAATTTGGACTTCAAAAAGGAGACTCAAGAGACACATGAAAAGGTTAAAAGGGTAAAGAAAAAAATCTGCTATCCAGTAAGATGAAACTGACATATCCCCACCTGGGAGAAGGATTGTCATAACTCTTGAGAATTGTAATTCTGTTAGAGAGAATATATTTAGCCAAAAGTAATGGACACTCATGACTTATTCATGACTGATAGAATGATTTAAAAACATTATCTCCTTAAAAAGGGCAATAGTAAAGAGACTAAAGGATAGAGGAGATTGAATGGGGTAAATCATTACATGAAGAGGTACAGAGGATCATTGCAATAGAGGGGAAGAAGGGAGAAGGTTAGAACTGCCTGAATCTTAACTCTCATCAGATTTAGCTTAAAGTTAACATGTACACACTCAGTTAAGTTGAGAAATGTGTCTTACTTTTCAAGTATTAAGAGGGGAAAGGGGGAGGAGGGAGGAAAAGAAGAACTAACAGCAGGAAGGGAAGTAAGAAAGAGCAAAGGGAAAGGGAAAAGAAAGGGGAGGGTGTTGGACACAAGGGGGCAATCACACTGAAGGTGGCAGTATCCAGAAACAAAATATTGGGAAATATGGATAAAGTGAAAAAAGGGGGAAAAATACAAAGAGGGAAGATAGCACAGAGGGCAATACAGAGTTAGTAATTATAATTTTGAATGTGAATGGGATGAACTCTTCCATATAATGTAAGCAAATAGCAGAAAAAAATAACAGAATTCTATAATATGCTGCTTACAAGAAACTCATTTGAAGCAGAGAGATACATATAGAGTAAAGGTAAAAGGTTGGAGCAAAATATATTTTGCTTCATCTGAAGTGAAAAAAACAAGGGGTAACAATTCTTATCTCAGACAGAACAGCTGCAAAAATAAAACTCATTAAAAGAGATAAGGATGGGGCGGCTAGGTGCCACATTGGATAAAGCACCGGCCCTGGAGTCAGGAGTACCTTGGGTTCAAATCCGGTCTCAGGCACTTAATAATTACCTAGCTGTGTGGCCTTGGGCAAGCCACTTAACCCCATTTGCCTTGCAAAAAAAAACCTAAAAAAAAAAGATAAGGAAGGAAACTATGTCCTCCTAAATGGTACCATAGACAGTAATCAGTACTAAATATGTATGCATCAAGTGGTATAGCATCCAAATTCTTTTTTTTAGGGTTTTTTTTTTTGCAAGGCAAATGGGATTAAGTGG
The DNA here is from genome assembly GCF_037893015.1 of Macrotis lagotis. Classification (NCBI taxonomy): domain Eukaryota; kingdom Metazoa; phylum Chordata; class Mammalia; order Peramelemorphia; family Peramelidae; genus Macrotis; species Macrotis lagotis. The sequence continues at coordinate 98,733,102 of NC_133662.1, read as the reverse complement.
CTTGCCCAAGGCCACACAGCTAGGTAATTATTAAGTATCTGAGACCGGATTTGAACCCAGGTACTCCTGACTCCAGGGCCGGTGCTTTATTCACTACACCACCTAGCCGCCCCAGCATCCAAATTCTTAGAGGAGAAGTTGAATGAGTTACAGGAAGACATAGACAACAAAAGTCTACTGGTGCAAGACCTCAACCTCTCGCACTCATATTTAGATGGAAGTTAAGGAGGTAAATGGATTATTAGAAAACATAGACATGAAAGACCTTGGGAGAAAAAAGGATAGAAAGGAATATACGTTTTTTTTCCTGCTGTACATGTCTCTTAAACAAAAATTGACCACGGGGGCAATAAAATTTGATCAGGGCATAAAAACCTAGCAATGAAATGCAGAAATGTAAAAATAATGAATATATCCTTCTTAGATCATAATGCAATAAAAATCACAAGCAATAATGGGCCAGGGAAAGATAGATCTAAACCTGATTGGAAATTAAATAACCTCATTTTAAAGAACGAGTCCATCAAACAACAAATTATAGCAAGAATTAATGATTTCATCCTAGATGATGACAATAATGAGAAAACATACCAAAACTTATGGGATACAACCAAGGAAGTTGTCAGGGGATATATTATATCTTTAAATGCTTACATAAATAAATTGGAGAAAGAGTAAATCAATGTACTAAACATGCAACTAAAAAAAAAGAACAAATTAACCCCCATTAAATACCAAATTAGAAATCTAAAAATTAAAGGAGAATTTAATAAGCTTGAAAGCAAGAAAACTATTGAATTAATAAATAAAACCAAGAGTTGGTTTTATGAAAAAAAACCAATAAAAGTTAATTGACTTATTTATAGTTATACCTCTAGCAAGAAGCAATGTCTAGACCCAAACCAAGATCTCATAATTCCTATTCCTTAGCTTCTCAGTTGGTAGAAATAATATTTTATTTCTCCCCTTTTCATTATCCAGAAGCAAGAATTCCATTTTGAAGATAAAGACCATAAGCTATTATTTCTTACGTATTTTGGTAATAGATTAGACTTTCATCAGAAATATTTGTTAAAAAGATTTCCCCCCGTACAGCACATTCTACTCTTATTTTTGTTCATGCAGATTGTTTTTAATTTAATTTTATTAGTACTTATTTTAATCTTCATATTAATTTTAATCTTTTGGGATCTGTTCTGTATTTTAAATTACAATTATTTTTTAATGATGTGACTTATACTTAAGTCATATATCTTTTGGGAATTCTTCTGAAATATGGTATAATATGCTTGTCTAAATCAATTTTATGCCAGATTGCTTTTTTTTGTTTCCCCTAAAATTAATTATGTCATTTTTCTAGATCCAAAAAAATGATCCTCTGGTATTTTGATTGATATTACACTAAATCACTAAATTAATTTTTGGTATTACTGTCAGCTTTAGTATAGTGGCAGAAATCTGTCCTGAACAGAAACTTTTTGAATCAACTTTTGTAAAAATTGTTTAGTAAAAATTTGTTTCTGAGGTTTTGAGTTCTAACAATATCTTGTTAGGTTAGCTCCCATGTTTTATTTATATTTATTTATTTTGGATAGAATTTCTCTTTGTAGATCTTCCTCTTGCTTTTCTTAGTAAATCAGAGGAACCTCTTTTTTTTTTAAATATTCCTTTTATTGGTCTTTCTCAGTGAAAAAGTTGTACATGACTGGAAATACTTTTCATTTTTATTTCCTCCATGCCTTTCCATTGCCCTTTGGGCTTCCTTCAAGTATATTTCCTTAAGATTTGCAAGTCACTAATGTTAACCAAGCACAGAAATGACTTTAGTTGGAAAATGCATAACCTTGTCTAATAGAAAGTAGTGGTGGCCAGAGATCACATAAACATTCCAGAAAACACAATGGAAGGATAGCAGCATAGTGGCAGATAGAGGGATAAGATATACAAGAGGATGGATTGAGTGGGATGGGAGTATGGAATCAAGTAGATGGGACAGGAAAAGGGGTTTGTAATGTGACATCCTAGGGTTCAGAATCACTGGGATAGAGAAAGGATGAGACTGTAACCATATATTAACCACTGATGAATAAAGTCAGGAAGATTATCAGTGCCTGAAACAAAGTTCCTCAAAGGAGAGAGGTAATTAGACTTTTCAAGGCCCTCCCATGATGTTTACCCCTATGGCAGGTGGTAACATAGTCACCTGAGATGTAAGAGGCACCCTCCCCACCCTCATATCAGAAAGAAGCAAACAGGAATCAAAAGTGCACTTGGCCTGAAAATGGCCTTAAGAATAGTGAAGAAGACTCTATAGCAAAGAAAGAAACCAGAGAACTGAAGAATGGATCCATGTTGGTACAGGGGTCAAGGGAGAGGCCATGTGTAACATATTAGTCTAAAATCCTGGGCTACCTGCTAAGACTCAGGAAAAAAAGGCAGAGGCCATAGACTGACTGGACCTGGAACCTTATGAAATAGTGTTCCCTGGTAAATCACAAAAACATGTTCAAGTACTCTAACCAGGTAAGCATGGAAAAGATAGCTGACTTGGGTTCTACTCCCCCAAAAAGAACAGAAGAAACTGCTGAGGTGTGAATATCAAGTCTGATGATGATGATGAGATTTCTCAGTGATAATGAGGTTTCTGGGAACAGAGTGGAAAGATCCAAGCAAGTCAAAAGGAGTGCAATCCAGTGGGAAGTGAAGGGGAATTAAGAGTGTCCTTCCAGGGCACAGCTACATGGTGCAATGGATAGAGCCCCGGAAGGACTTGAGTGCAAAGTCGGCCTCAGACACATAATATTTACCTGGCTGTGTGATCTTGAGCAAGTCACTTAATCCCATTGCCTTAAATAAATTTAAAAAATTTTTAAAAGTTCCCCTGTACTCTCATGTGCACATACACATAGTCACAATTCCATAAACTTGAGTAATTTTTTTTTTTACTTCTTATAGGATCAGATATGACTTTTAAAACTACCTTATTCCCTGCTTCATACTCTGTAACCCATAACCACTATTCCTTATTACTATAATGCTCTCCCTGTTCTCTGGACTTTGCTGGCTTCCTTCAACTCTTAGTTAAAATCCTGTCTTTGGCAAAAAAAAAAAAAAAATTACTAGATATCCCTTTACGCTAGTGCTAGTCCTCTGAGTTTTATTATTTACCCAGTAGTTAGAATGTGTCTATGTATGTAGTTGTTTATATGTAATCTTCCCTATTAAGGGAAGACTAGTTTTACATTTTTTATCAGCTCTTAGCACAATATTTGTCACATAATAAACTATTAATAATTGCTTATTTATGACTGAAATTGGAAAGAACATACTGGATAGAAATGAAGTAGAACTTATTTTTCAGCATTTCTTCATAAATCTGTTGTCATCATTAGTAGCTGTAGAGCAATTGTGTTTAAACTTAACATTTTAATTCCTAATGGTTTTATAGGGCAATGACTCAGAAGAAAATAATATGAGGCAATGTGCCTTGGCTGACCAAGTATGTGACACAAAAGAAATATACTTTTTAAGGTATAGCTCAGAGATTAATTTTTAAGACTTTAATGAGATAAAGATATTAAAAGAATAGAAAATACTTTTATTATTATACCCAACCAAAGGGTAACGAGATCAAGAAGAAATTAACAACTCTCAATTCAGATGACTGTAAAATCTATAGTCTATCTATGTCATCTTTGATTTTTTAAAAAACTATAAGGAAAAAATCCAGATCACTCTTTGTTGCTATTAATAGAACTTGGTATGCCATTTTAGTTGAATCAAATTGCAAATGATACAAAATATCATGGGGAAATGGTGGTAGTAACCTATCGTACATACCAAAAGTTGCATAAAACATTCAGAATCCTAGTTATAGAGTTGAAAGAGACCATCTAGAACCAACCTAGACTTAAACAAGATATCCTGAACATTTATTGCATCAAATAAATAATTGAAACTTTGAAGGCAGGATTCTTTGTATTCCTCTTAAATCATTGAATAAGGACAAATTTATCAACCCATTACATGACTTTGTATTTTTCAAATTTCCTTAGCTTGTTAAGCAAGATCGACTGTTCATAAAAGAATCCTGAATCTGTTTGTTACACAAAATAACAAAACTCAAATGCCTAAGAGAGAATAAGTATGAAAAATAACTTTTAATGTTGTGGTCATTCTTTAGTATGGTTTATATATTTTCAGAAAATAGGTAAAGATAGATTCAAAGAATACATTTTTGAAATAAAAGAGAAGAAAATGTAACTGTCTAAAAACTGATTATTTATTTGAAAAACCAAAGTAAACAAAAATAAAGCATTCATTTTTAATTCAACTACAATAGAATCAAATAAAGTTGTTTAGTCAGTAGAGTCTTTAAGGGAAAAATCATCATTGTTTAATATTTAGTGTACCCTATGTACACAAATGTTTGATCCCTATCTTTTAGGATTTTTTAATTTTTATTTATTTGTGAGGCAGTAGGGATTAAATGATTTTCCCAGGGTCATACAAGCTAGTGAGTGCCAAATAAAAATCATTTAAAAAAAATCTGTCATTAGATTTCCTTAGCCTTCTAAATGCTGTCACTTTTAAGCATTGTAACCCAACATTCCTACAAACCAAGATAAAAGACCATTAGGAAAATATTGTATATATTTGATAGTACCAATATGGAGAAGACAAATTTAAGCTAAACTGTGTCAACGGGGGGCTAGAGGGTAGCATTAAGTGGAATGGATGATCAGCACTTTTTCTTTTATATATCATGGACTGTGTAATAAAGGAAGAAAGAGATAAAACATCTTCCAGACTTGGGGGGGGGGGTTGTATTTATTAGATTTAATTGAAGGCATCATGAAATTCTACCTTACTCCTGTCTAACCCCACCTCTCCATGTTACTTACATTATCTTTTCAAGGATTGAACCCTCAAGAGGGGAAAAATACTTTGAGAAATGATTTTTTACAAGTCAAATCACTTTTGACAGCTGCTGAGTTCTCCTGTTTTTCTGTTTTGAAACTTAGAATTCTAAAAATCCTGAAAGTAATTTTTTGAGTAGACTGGAGAGTACTAGATAAATTTATGATGTCTCTTTTTAAAAAATTTAAAACCCATTTTTTAATGCATTTTAAAATTAAATATGAATTATAAAGTATAGCACATTTGATTTTTGACAAAATATCTATTATCCTATTTTATTTAACAAGGTAATGAATTATCACTTACCTAAGTTTCATTATAGGAAGGTATTGTAAAATTAGATTTTCATCAGACAAATGATTTTCAGAAACTGCTTACCTTCAGCAACAATTTAGAAGTAGTTATTGATTTTTATCACTAGGTGGCGATCCAGGATTGGTATCTAAAGCTGCACTTTTATTACTGGGCAGATATTGTAAATATCCAGAAGTCCCTTTTGCAAAACTCTGCTAATTGTAGTCCATTTCCCTGTTCTTTTATCATTCTGACTTGGAACTGTATTTTTCTAAATTCTTTTATCTTTTTTTTTTCTTACTAAAGGCAAAGTAATTTTTTGTTGTTCATAAAGTTACTTTTAAAGTGGTTTATTGTTTCAAAAATATCTTATTATATTCCATGATAAGAAAATATTTCATAACTTTAGTACATTTGCAAAAGAATTTAAGAAAACATCTAATCTTTAAATCTTGCCTTCAAACTGACTTCCCTTAAAACAATCTAGTCTGTACTATTATTTAAGATCTCTAGGGAATGAAATTGTAAAGCTTTTCTTGTTGTAACCCATTATAGGATTTAATACCCCCTTATTGTAAGGAAATCCTTAAGAGAATAAAAATTACAAATTATCCTTCCATTTTATCAAATTTGATGCAAATGAGTATTTCTTATTCCTGGTTTTGAAATCACATTTTTTTTTGCAGTGAATAAACGTGTCTGTGTCTGTGTGTCTGTGTGTGTGTGTGTGTGTGTGTGTGTGTGTGTGTAATGTCTTTTTTTTCTAATTTTTCCTGCCATTTCTCTTAATCCCTTTCACTTGTGAACAGCGGTGAAAGATTTTTAATATCATTGATGTCATCACATAACTCTTATTCACATAGTTAAATAATGGTATTTATTTTACTTTTTCTTTTGTGATTATTTTAGGAATTAGATGTAAAAAGGATTGAGATACTGGAATGTGACCTTTGTCCTATCTATAATTTTTTGTTAATATTATTTTAGATATACATTCTTTTGGATATTTGGAAAAATGTATTATGAACATCAGTGAGTGGTCATAAAATATTTACAAGTTTGATGGGGTAATTTTTGTTATTGAAGGATCAAGTTATTGAATGAGAACACTATATACATTGTATGTGCATTTTTAAAAAATTTACATGGAATACCTCAATTAAAGGAAAAGTGACTCCTTACATATCTGTTGTCTTTTTGTACTATTCCTATCATAATTATTTTGTTACTATAATTTTTCTGTTTTCTAACACTTATATTGTCTAAAATATATTTCTACCTATTTTGGAGTTGTCAAAATTGATCATTTCGTCCTTCTCTCATTTACCTTTTTTAATGTCATTATCTCTCATGAAATTATTTTTATTAAGCAGCATAATGGTATAGAGGATTTAGAGATAGCCTTGGAATCAAGAAGACTTAATTCAAGGCCAATCTCCAGGCAGTACTTTAAGACTAACTTCCAAAACAGTTGTTCTGAACTGATAGAATTTACATACACCTATGAAATCACAAATCCAGGCCTAAAAAAAGGTTTTTGTGAATTACAAAAAATATGTGAAGTATAAAACATTGATTTAGAACTAATATGATAAATCAGGAACTAGATTTTATTTCAGATTGACAATTAAGAATAAACATGAAATTTAAAAATTGATTTTATTTGAAATGCATATTTTTCCTCATAAATGTTATAATCAACTACAAAAACTGAAGATAAATATACATTTCCATTCTGATACAATTTAGAGATACTATCTATATTTAGTGAAAAGAAGTATTCCAAATAAAACCAGTGTATGTGATTATCCCAATAAATTATCTAGAGAAATGTTACGATTTCAAAGTATTTTGCTCAATTTTTTATTATGAAGCTTTTATATAATATTATAAAAGGTGAAGTTCACTTGGGAAAATATTAACTAAATATAGGATCAAAGATTAAGACTCAAAGTGCAAATAATAAGTCAGCTAGTCCTATGTTCTAATTTAATAGAAGAAGAATGTTTTATATAAAGCAACTTGCCCATGGTTGTGTAGTAGAAGTGGCAGAATTGAGTTTTTTGAACCCAGGCCCTTGGATTCCAGTCACTATTCTTTCATTTTGAAAACCTCATTCACATTATTGCTTTTTCAAATTAAGTTGGAGTTTCTTTTCAGTAGTAATAAAAAAATGCCTATAAATTGTTTACTTTTTTAAAAGTATAGATTAATTAAACCCTTTGCTTATGAATAAATATTCTTGATTTTATGCTTTTAACATGTTTAATTTTTATCATATTTGCATTTGCAGATTGCTCTGGGAACAGTTACTAATGTGGAAGAAGCAGTGAAGTGGATAAGTTACACTTATCTTTATGTACGGATGAGAGCAAATCCATTAGTATATGGCATCAGTCACAAATCCTATCAGGTATAAATTTTTTTTTTTTACATCAGATCTGCTTTCTGGTTCTGTAATCTGTTCATGATATGAGACTAAATATTTGCTATTGCTTCTTTATCTGACAACAGTTATGTGTATGAAGGAAAGATTTTTTTTATCTTTATTAAGAAGTACAAAGGAAAATCAGTTTTACTATCTATAGTCTTGTTCATTTTCAAAAGTTTTACCACCATACTGCTAAATAAGTTTATTAACAATCATCAAGTTAGCTATTATGTTTTATTTCCACAATTTAAAATTTATTATGGTTTCCCTCTACTTACTAGAATTTCAGTTTCTGAAATATCAAAATAGAAAAGCTAGCAAAGCTTTGCAAAAAAAATAGATATGTGCTTCATATACATATTCATAATTAATAGGTAGTAGATAATAAGGCTTCAGTTTTCTAAGTTTAAGAATTTAGATCAAGTTTGTTTTTTAACATTTTATTGTATGGTTAGATGTGAGTAGTATGTATTAGTATTGTTTTGTCTATGTGATTAGTTGTGAATAGGAAATTGTTCTTTAGAATGATATTTTTAGATACTCTCTGTTAGAGATAAAATTTAGTTTCTTTCTAATAATGAATTATTTTATACTCATTAACCAGCTATTGATGGCTAAGACCCAACTTAGCTGACACTGGGAATGCTTTGAATATAATTCATCTAATTTTCTTTAAAAGCATTTAAAAAACTTTCTATGTTCATATGCTTTTTCACTAGATATATTTTTGTACTGCAAACAAACTCTGCAATCATTTTTCCATTCATTATAATTTGCAGCATTCCCATGAGGTAAATTTGCAGATGATAAAATTGAGGTGCAAATGAGAAACAAACAAATTAAAGGCTACAAACTAGATCCAGGAAATTTTTATAATTTATAATTATTCTTGATGGTGCCAAGATCACAATTCTTTGTTTGAAACCTAAATCAAATTTCAAATGGATCTTTCATTTTACATACATTTTGTAGAGCATCCTAAAGACTGATTCAACATTTCTCAAGTTATATATAACTTGAGACTTAGAGAGGAAGTAACTTGACAGGAGTCAGGACTCAAATCTACATTTTTTAATTCCAAGTCCATTTATCTTTCCTATATACTCTGTTGCCCTCTTACCTCAATTTGCCATTGATCTGATAGCTACATCTAGTGGCCTTTTCTCAATCCTGGTTTTTCCTGAGTTTTTGGCAAGAGTGGACAGATACTGTTAATTTCTTTTTCCTTTTGGATCCTCACTCCACTTTAAGATTTCATGACCCTGCTCTTTCCTGTTTCTCTTTTCTGTCCGTCTTCTTTGTCTCCTTTGCTGGTTCTTCATGTCTTGTCTACAAACCATAGGTGTCCTTTGAGACTGTCCTAGATCAGTCAGTCAGTCACCAAACATTCACAAAGTACCAACATTGTGCCAGCTCTATGCTAAGTATTAGGGGTATAAAGAAAAATAAAGATGCCCCATGACCTCAGGAGCTCACAGTCTTACATCTCTCTCTCTTTTCCCTACACTGTCACATTTGGTAATATCATCAGGTCTCAAAAGTTCAATTATTACCTGTAGGCAGTCTTTCCAGATCTGCATTTTCAACCAGCCCTGTTCTGTCTCCTACATTTCATCAACTTCTTTTTTGAACATCTCAAACTGCATGTCTAATAGGCATCTCAGATATAAATCCATCCAAAATAATACTAATTATTCTCTCAAATTCTTTCCTTCTTCCAAATGTAACTATTACTTTTAAGGGCATCACCATTCTCTCACTCATCCAAACTCACAACCTCTGTCAACCTCAAAGTCTCACTCACATTTACCCAATCCATGTCTTCCCATGTCCTGTTGTCTCAACTCACACAGCCATAACCCTGATTTAGATCCTTGTCACCCTGAATCCTAGACTACTAACTGCTGAGGTGATTTTTCTACTGACCATTACCTACCTTTTTAACATCTCTCCCTCCCCCAACCATCCCCATATAACCAATCTGTGATATAGAGTAGGCCCCACCTCTAGGATTTGTCATTAAATCCTTTTAAAAACCTAATTCCTCATTACCTCTCTACACGTTAATACTTTTTACATGTTATACTATCTAGCCACATTGAATTACTATCGTTCCTCACAAGAAACCACATCTCCTAGGTCTGAATTTCTACTTCCTGAACTCTAATCCTGAAATGCTCTGCCTCCTCATCTCCACCTCTTAGTTTTCCTGACTTCTTCCCTTTTTTAGAGATTTCTTAAAATGTTGTATTTTATAAACCTGAAGCAGTAAATGTCCTTGTTTTAAACTCAGTTTACAAGTGATATGCCAATTACACACAAATACCAGGGTCATTATTTTCTCTAAGCCCCATATTTATGTCTTTCTCTCTATTCCTTCCTCTCCCTCTTCTGTGTCGCATTTCCTCTCTCTTCTCCTTTCTTGCTCTTCTCCCCTTTTCCTCTGTTTTTCTCTGTTGCTCTCCGTGTCTGCCTGCCTACCTGTCCATCTGTCTGTCTCTCTCTCTGTCTCTCTCACAGACACAGACAAACTCACACATAGACACATACACACACACACACACACACACACAGACAAACTAAATGTCAGTGAGAAAAATCTCTATAAATTAGCAATTAGACAAGAACAAATCAGAGACTGATCACTGATTGTTCTGAGCTCCACCATGTAATATATATTTTATTTTTAAATCTGTTCCTAAATTCTACAGTTTTGGTTTAAGTTTTAAAGAATAAAAGACAGATTTATTTATGTATAGTATCTCACTTCATCCTTAGTCATTTAAAGCAGTTAGTTCATACAATAGAGCATTGGTTCTGGAGTCAGGAAGATCTGAATTCTAATCCTCCTCAGACACTGACTGTCTCTGTGATCCTAGGTAAGATACAGAACATCTCTCTGCTTTAGTGTCCTTCTCTGTAAAATAAAGATAATAAGAGCATCTACGTCCCACCATTGTTGAGAAGATCATGTTACTTAATATTTGTAGAGTTTTGGGAAACTTTAATGTGTTATGTAAATGCTAGCTGGTGGTGGTGGTAGTAGTAATAGTAGATAGTAGTCATAATAATAGCAACAGTAATAGTAGTAGAAGTAGTAGTAGTAGTAGTAGTAGTAGTAGTAGTAGTAGTAGTAGTAGTAGTAGTAGTAGACTGCCCTAGAGCATAGGTTCTGGAGTCAGAAATACCTTAGTTCAAATCAGCCATATATTCCAATTAGCTTAGTGATCCTAGACAAGACATTTAATCCAGTTTCTTCATCTTGAAAATAGTAATAATTACAATACGTACCTCACAGAGTTGTGAAGATCAAATGAGGTAATATTTGTTAAGTGCTTAAAAGTGTTGTATAGCTGTCTATTCAGTTAAGGGTATCCAATGGCAATTGGGAGAAATGATGAAAAAATATATTGTCATAGTTTGGAGAAGTAAAATAACAAATTCATTTTCTTAAGACTTGAATTAATACTATGGAGGCTTGACCTTAGGAGGCTATCTTCTTTTGCTTCTCCCAATGAGAGAAATAATATTAAAATTTTAAAAAATTCTTCTTTGGTTAAATGGTAGAGAAAAATGCAAATTATTTTCTGTTCAATTCCACAAATATTCATTAAATTATTTATGTAAGGTATCATGTTCATATATATATTATATATATATAATATATATATGAATAAATTGAAAACTGTCCAGTGACACAGGTTAATCATTTATTTGCCAAATTTTAATTTTATATTTTAAGGATTATTATACCCAGTCATAATATACAAATGAATAATTTCTCTGAATTTACAGTTTTTTTTATATTTCAGAATTATAGTTTAATAATGACTAATTTTTTAATGATAAATGTAGCTATAAATCATAAAACAAATTTCTTAAGTAATGGTTAAGAAAATGGTAAGAAAAGTTCTAATTTTCTAAGTATGAGTAACAAAATTATTTAAATATTATAATTACCTGTTTGAAAATTGTAGTCCAATAAAAATGACATTTCATCATTTAGTATGCATGTTTTTCTTCTGTAGATGGACCCAACATTAGAGAAACATCGAGAACAGTTAGTCATTGAAGTTGGACGAAAGCTAGATAAAGCCCGCATGATTCGTTTTGAAGAACGGACTGGATATTTTTCTTCAACAGATTTGGGCAGGACTGCCAGCCATTACTATATCAAATACAACACCATTGAGGTACTGCCCTGAGTAGAGTAAACAAAATTTCAGTAATAAATTTATTAATTACCTGCCCCTTTTTCCTATATTTCCCTATTAAAGAGTAAAAATTGAAATAAATATTTTTCAGAAATTTTTTTGGTACCAGATTTCTTTATTATAGGGAACTCCCAATAAGAAAATTCATTCTGACAATGCCACTTCTGCTTAAAGTCTTATAGAGTTGCCTAGGGCCTATGTGATGTGGGGTTATTTACCCTGAGTGCTAGAGTCCTTCTATGCTAAGACAGAACTTTAATCTCAGTCTAGCTCACTTCAAGGGCAACTTTTTATCTACTGCACTAGTCTGTGCACTAGCCTTCAAGGATAGCTAGATGGCATAGTGGATAAAGCACTGTTCTTTGAGTCAGAAGGATGGGAGTTCAAATCTAGTCTCATATATTTACTGGCTATGTCACCTTGAGCAAGTCAACTTAACCCTGATTGCCTCACATCCAAGGCCATCTCCAGTCATCCTGATTCCTATCTGGTTATTGGACCCAGATGACTCTGGCAGAGAAAGTGTAACTGGTGACTCATCAGAGCACCCCATCACTCACATCCAATTCACGTGCCTGTCATAGGATCACCTCCCCTGATATTATGGTCTTCTTGAAGAAGGAAGGACAAACATTATTACTAATCTGTCAGCATCCCTTAATGTGAGGTTGTAAGCGTACATGCAAGTCCTGAGAAGTTCTATGCAACTGGTAAAGCTTCATGGTCTGGCAGTAGACCATGTCACCTTGCTAAGACACTAATCCAGCAAGGATTGTAGGAGTACAGTATATCACTAGAAGGCTAGCTGCTTAGTGATATTTTTGGCTAGGAGTTTCATGTACTACCTCAAGTACCAATCAGAGAAATTTTTACACTTGAGGTCTAAAAGAGATAGAGGAAAATTAGTGTTAGATGGGAAGAGAGTAACCATAGTTTGAATACCTCTGGTCAAGTCTGTTGAGTGTTAGTAGGGAATCTGTATGCAAGAGGCTGAGAGCTGTAGTTAAATCAATTGCTGGTCATAGTTCAGATAGGTAATATGCTAAATAACCCTAAACACAGGATAGTAACTGTTTAGCTTAAGTCAAGCTATGTTTGTCGTGTTTGTGTGTGTGTCTGTGTCTGTGTCTGTGTCTGTGTCTGTGTCTGTGTCAGTGTGTGTCCAGACATAAAAACTCTGATAGATATTGAATCATTTAAATTACTATATGGGACTTTCTTTTAAAAATAATAAATAAATATTAAACTTACTTTGATAGACCTTCAATGAACTCTTTGATGCTCATAAAACAGAAGGAGATATCCTTGCTATAGTATCTAAAGCTGAAGAATTTGAACAAATTAAGGTAAGATTATTTGTAGTTGTAACCACTTACATATCTTAACAGATACCTTTAAAAAATACTACACCACTCTATAGAATTCTCATCCTAGGAAAATAGAAACTGAATAGAATGTATTATTTCAGAATATGGGAAATTTCTTCAATCAAACAAAATTATAATACCAGATTTTGTATCGTACATTATATACTAGGGCTTTCCATAATATGGCCTGCATTGTATTGTTATTTAATTGTATTGTATTATTATTTATTCTTTTTAATAGTGAAAACTTTAATACCATGAATCATTAGGACTGTCCATAATGTGGCCTGCTTTGTGTTGTTATTTAATTGTATTGTTATTTATTCTTATTAATAGTGAAAACTTTAATATCATGAATCATTAGTACTTTACAGTCTTGAGGTATGAATATATTATGCAATATGAAAAATACATGAGTATAATGAATGCATTCACTGTTAATTCAAGATTGCCCTAATCTAGATGGACAGAGGTTTTACTCTGGTCAAGTAAAAAAATGAAATCTCATCAGTTGGAGGATGGTGAGGTCAGAAGATTCAATTTTTGTGGCATATCAAATTTTTGTATGTCAATGGCAACCTTAATATTAGTGATAAATAATAATGTCATTTTATGAATATTAAGACCATTTCATATGACATTTTATAGCAATAGTGTAGGGGGAGGGTTATTTTGATTAAAAATAGGAAACATTTATAGCAAAGTAGATAATTTTTTCAAAAATAATTTTTGAGTGACTTCTTAAAAGTCAGCCCTTATTTATTCTTTTAAGATTTTTCCCCCCCCTTAGGTCAGAGAAGAGGAAATAGAAGAGTTAGATGTTTTATTGAACAATTTCTGTGAACTCTCTGCCCCTGGAGGTGTAGAAAATAGTTATGGAAAAATAAATATCCTTCTTCAAACATATATAAGCCGAGGAGAGATGGATAGTTTCTCCCTGATATCAGATTCTGCATATGTTGCACAGGTAAGTAACCATTATTCTTTTTCTTTCTCATTCTCAGTGTTTCCTATATAATTAACATTCATTATATATATACTACTGTGAGAAACTTTTATTAACTGAAATAAGTACATTTCATTAAATTCAATTGTCATTTAAGAAATTAACTTAAACTACCCTTTTTTATTTTCTAGGTTTGTGAGGATTATTAGTTTAAAATATTTCTAATGACCATGTTTTTTACTTAACAAAAGAATATAATGACTTAATATGATTATCATTTTGTTTTACTCATTTTCTTATTTATATTAGGAGTTTAGAATGCAAAGTCCCTTAGAAAGCTGGAAACTTTTTTTTTAATCTACATTGTGCAACACATATTCCTACTTAGGAACTATCTAAATTTAATAAATATCTCTTGTACCAATTTCATTTCAAATGTGATGACACTCAAACTCTTGACAAACAATCCTTTCACTGATCCCTTAGATTATATAATATTGAGAACTTCAAGGAAAATATTTCCCTCAACCATGAAGCTCAATGAATTTGTAATATTTGGTAAAATGATGTCTTAAACTCTCTGGTAATTCTATTTGGATCTACTTTCATGAGAGCAATGCAGGTCATTTTGTTTAAAATCTTTTTCATTTAAATGAAAGAAAAAAAATAAGATTTATTCCTTTATATGAACCTCAAAAAAACTTTCTTTAAATCTTGTCTTTCTCTGTTAAGCACATCCTTCTATTCCTTATATTTCATTGCTTAAAAGTAACTTTAAATTAAGTAAAAGTGAAGACAATTCTAAGTACTAAACATGCAGATATTTGTATTAAATTTTATCATATATATGTATATATAACAGGTTTTTGTGAGATGGTATGAGATAAAAGTAGGAAGAGATATATAATTTTAAAGTATAAAAGTACAATATATGGAAAATATATTTCCATGAAAATTTTTTGTTACACATTAAAATAAATACAAAGGAATAAAGTATTTTCAAGATAACCTTAAACATGAAAAGAAGGAAAAGTTTGTAAATGTGACTTAGGTATGTTAAATATTAGTTGAAAGCATTCTAGAATGTACTAAAATAGTGTTCAGGTGATGTTTTCATAAAATATAAAAAGTAGAAACAGGTGCGGTCAGAAACTTTTAACTTATTCCATTTTTCACTGATCTTGGGTTGCATATGGTCCTCCAGTGGGATATCAGAGAGCAATATGCACTTAATAAGCACTCTTGTACTTGGCCCAAGTCTTTATTTCTAACTTCCTCTTTTTATCATTTTCCTCAAATTATTATTATCTATAAATATATATATATATATGTGTGTGTATATAGATATAGATATGGATATACATAATACATATAGATATAATTTGCCACAATGACCTTTCATTTTGAAAGTTGTTGGCATGGCTTAAAATCTGGGAAATTTTACTCTGTGTGTTTGTGTGTGTGTGTGTGTGTGTGTGTGTGTGTGTGTGTGTGTGTGTGTGTTATGTTAACAGTAACATAGTTGATAACAAGTCTGATTTATTTAAGAGACTATGAGGATGCTTAGTTTAGGATTAACAATTATGATGTATCATTTTACTAGATACACTGAATTGAAAATATAAAGACTAGATTGTTTAGATAAATCTGTAGACCACACAGCCTAATATTACATTGCTGACATTAAAAAAAAAAAGACATATATCCTTTCCATAAGCATAATATGGTAGGCCTTCATAAAGTTAATTACTTTATGGCACTATCCTTTACTCCTTAAAATTGTACTCTAGTCTCTTAAGACTAAAAAGCAGCATAACAGTTGCTCATCACATTGTTATAGAGAAATTCCACCTAAGGGTTTTTCTATACTATTAAAATAACAAATATGAACCCAAAAAACTTATTCAGTATTTCAGTAGATAAATGATTCAATGTTAGTACCCCCTCCATTAGTGCAGATTGCCATCCTTCTCATCCTAATCATTTCTTACCCATGAACTCCAGCTTCTATAAACATTCTAAGATTTTGAAGTGTACCCTAATATATTATGTACCTTTATATTATATACCTACCTTTATTATTATATACCTTTCTGTTATACCTCAGTCTTACTACATAGCCATACTACATAGCCAACCCACCTCTTTTTCTGATCATTACATCCCATATCTTACCTACTGTACCGCTTTTTACATACAAATCATTGTCAACAATAGGTTGCAACCCACTTAAATCTGCTATTTAGAGATTATGATGTTCAATGTTTTCATGGTATCTTTTGTGGTTTAAAAAATTTTATGCTGTTTCTCTTATTCTGTACATATAAATTCTATATTTTTATGCTGTTTCTTTTATTCCAAATAGCAATCTATGCAATTTCTCTTATTCAGTTCTTGGTCCAGCTCATGCTAATCTAATAATGCTTATCACTTATGCAGGTAATGATACAATAATTCAGTCGACTGTTCATCCAAGCACGTGCAATAGGTTTTATTGAAGGCCTTCATTTTTCATCCATTGATTTTTCCTGCATGTATTTGTTGACCAATTTCTCCTAATGGTTGTGAATCTCATTGAAAAATCCCTTTAAGTAAATAAAATAAGCTAAGAAACACTTCCCCCCCCACTAATTTTAAACCTCACTTATAAATGTTGGTTCATAGGCTATTTAGGAAAATTATCATATCATCACGATATTTAGCAAAATTGTCACATCATCACATCTTTCATTTTACAGATGAGGAAATAGAAACTCACAAATTTACCCAAGGTCTCAAAGAGAATAAAAACCACAATTTTGTACTTATATTCTCTCACTTAAAAATCAGTGCTTCTGCCCATACCAATGTCTAAAACAAAACTTTAATGTTATATTTTTCTGAAAAGTATCAATCACTATAGGATTAACATTATTGTTAAACAGGGAGGAAAGGGTATTTCATAGTTTCATATAGAATCAAACAAAAGTTAGGCCCTCTGTGTATAGGTGAGATGCTAGATGCTCTTGAGAATGCTATTATACCAAATATACTAAGCCCTAGAATACTAAAGGTATTGATATTCCAAGCCTCCTATTGTACTTCTATTTATTTTTATTTATTTAATTTTTTTTAGGTTTTTGCAAGGCAAACAGGGTTAAGTGGCTTGCCTAAGGCCACACAGCTAGGTAATTATTAAGTGTCTGAGACTGGATTTGAACCCAGGTACTCCTGACTCTAGGGCCAGTGCTTTATCCACCACCCCACCTAGCTGCCCCTCCTATTGTACTTTTGCAAAAAAACTCTGATGTGCATAGATTTGAAATACTAGGTATAATTCCTGGAGGGGGGAAAACTAATTTCCTTTTTCTGGTATCTATCCCTCCATTTTCATTGCTATCCAGTTGAATCCTAATCCTCTATAGTATTATTCTTACTCTGCCCTTCAGAGAATTTCCTTTAGAGTCTTCCCTCTACTTTGATGAAGTTAACTTTAATTTTTCTTAAATTCCTTCCTCTTGGATAGGGACTGAACTTTCCCTGAATCATACAATTTGAGAGGGGAAAAAATTAAAAAAGATAGCTAAAATAACAAAATACCGCTTCTATCAGACAATTCAAGGATTGGAAGCCTTTTGGATGACTCTAACTGTTAGAAGGTTTTCTCTGATATTATACCTAAATTTTCCTCTTTTAAGCTTTCACTCATTAAACCTAGTTTCTTTCTTCAGATTCAAAGAAAAAAATCTAATCCTTCCACAAGAGCCCTTTAATTTCCACCTTCCCTCATCAATGTGTCTTGTTACCTTTGCCATTTATATTACATTTACATTTATACTAGTAATATAACTTTGTCCAGCTCTTCTTCCCTTGTATACTTTTTATTATAAAAATATTAAATTTTCCTTCCACATAAATTGCTGGCTTCTTAACTTTTTTCTCATTAATTGTATCAAATTATTTTTATTCTATAAGAAAAATGTTAGAGTAAGTTCATGATGGAAAATCTTTATTTTGGCAGGGGCGCTTTAAGAGGGAGGAGGGTGGGGCTGAAATACCTAAAGAATTTTTTTTTAAAGTTACTCCAATCTCTTTTTTTTTTTTTTTGGAAATTGTATCAAGCATATCTAGTACTTTCCCTGAAATCATTTTCTATCTATTCAATGTTTTCTTGTAAATATACCTTGTTATTTACTTGATCTTCCCTCTTCACCCTTCTCCCTTAAAATTTGAGCTCCATAAGAGGAGAGTTTTTTTCCCTTTTCTCTGTATCCCCAGCACTTACCAAAGTGCCTAGCAGTAAACACTTCTAAATGCTTATTAACTGACTGACATTTACTAGGAGATTTTAAAGTTTAACATCTCATCTTTTCTTTCCCCCCCCTCCCCCTTCTCTTGTTCTACAGAATGCGGCTAGAATTGTGCGTGCCCTTTTTGAAGTTGCTCTCAGGAAGCGGTGGCCTGCCATGACTTACAGGCTTTTGAACCTCAGCAAAGTCATTGACAAGCGATTGTGGGGTTGGGCTAGCCCTTTGAGACAGTTTTCAATACTGCCACCATCTGTCCTTACAAAATTAGAAGAAAAGAAACTCACTGTAGATAAGCTGAAAGACATGAGGAAAGATGAAATAGGTATGAAAGAATTGAATTGTTTTTTAAACATTGTTATTTGGAAATAAAATCTTTGAAAAAATACCATTATGGCATTTCATATAAACATTTATCATTTTGATTATGAAATTTAATATCCTTTTTTGTGGAAATTTTGTGTATTTTTTGTGTTATTTTACTTTTGTAGTATAGGAAAAAGATCATTAGACTCAGATTTGAAAAAATCTCATTTTTGTTTTGGTTCATCTACATGAATTTTTTTCACCTTTAGAAGACTATTTAATTTTTATGAATCTCAGTTCTTTTTTTTTAATGAAATGCAAGTATTAGTACTTGCATAGCATAACACATAAATAAGATTTCTATGAGGATCAAATGAGATAACTTATATATGTAAATCTCTTTTCAACCCTTAAAAGCTATAGAAATTTAAGACATTGTTATCCTTTACTAAAGTCCTACTTTAATGCCTCATTATGGAGGTAAGGGATCCTACATTTTCAAAGGTTTTTGTCCACAGGGCACAGGCTCTAAAAAGTTGGAAAACCTTCCTAACAACAACAGATTATGTTCAGAGAGGCTAATCACCAAAGGGTGATGATTTTTTTTAAGCATAAGAATTTAAGAAAATCTTTTTTAGTTGTGAAAAGATTATTTCTTCACTGGCAGCGAGACCATCAACTCATGGATCCTTAAAGAATTGTTACATCCATGTAACATCAGTGGTAAAGCAACCCTTTTATTCTTCCTCCATTCCTTCTCCTATTCCCCAGAAAAGCTTTTCCCATACCTTCCATTCTTTTCTTCAAACCTTCCTCAGTTCTAGCACCCTTCATGAGGACCTTATCTCCTATTTAAGTGAAACGAGACCATTAAAATACTAACTCCCTCTTCTCTCATTCTCTTAATCTCAAAATCCTCTTGACATCAAACCCTACTCTCTTACTTTCCCTAGTCTGTACTCATGAGGTTGCCCTTCCCTTTTCTAAGGCCAATCCCTCTACCTGGACCCTTGAATCTACTCCTTTTCAGTCTTCTTTACTGGTTCATCCCTCATCATGTTCCTTATTTAGGGGTGTTTGCTGAACCTTTCTCCTTTGCTCTCAATATCTCTCTCTATATACCCTAGTGAAATCTTCAGCTTTTATGAGTTTATCTTCTCTTCTCCAATGAGGTCTGAGCCACAATGGTGAGATAGGAAGAAGGGCATCCTAACTCCTTCACCTCATCACCTCCCCAAAGTAAATGCACTAGACTGAATTCTAATTGGGAAAATCTTGAAAAAGTCACAGTAATTTTTTCCAACTTAGGGTGGCTAAGAGATACCAATAGAGAGTTTTGCAGATCCTGGCGACTGAGTCTGACCTGGAAAAATGCAAACAAAATTTCAAAGTACCCAGGGACTAAAAGAGAAATAAGACTAGGCACCACATTAGGAAGCAAAAAAAAAAAAAAAACAAACAAAAAACATGAAGAGAGCTGAAAGGATCTCTAAATTAGCATTAGTTGCAGAATGGTTATCATTTGGCAGCTCTGTTATGCTCTACCCCATCTAAAGTCAAGTCAATGAGGATGTCTGTACATTTGGGTGATGGAGATGAACTTATTGATAGTAGTCCCTCACTGTCAACTAAGCAAGGAACAAATTCAGGAACAAGCAATGGCTCCATAACCTTCATCACAGGAAGTCAACACAGTTCAAGCTTCTAGCCCAGCATGAGTGCCTTAGTGGAACACACAGGACAGGAATCCTAAGTCAAAGGCAACTTCAGTTGAGTCACTGAGCCCACAGATCCTCCTAGCAGGCAGATACTGTCTGAGACCAGTATTATTCCACTGAAACTGCCAATCAGGGACAAACCAATAGTTTCAACCTGAGTCAAGAACTTTCAGAGCTCAGATTAGGAAGGCAATGAACAGTTTTGGAAATACTGAGAGCTTGTTGAATCTTCTCAGTCTGAACTGTCAAAGCAGTATATGAGCAGAGTAACTCAAGCCAGATAGTCTCCCCAGAATTATAAAGAGCCCAGTACTAACAGGAAGTCCAAAATCAAGAAATAATCTGGACAAATGAGTAGACATAAAGAAATCCCACCATAAAAAGTTATTATGAAGGCAAGGAAGCTTAAGAATCAAACACAAAAGAAAATTATTTGAAAATAACTACAAGAAACCACTTAAAGCAAAATACATCTTGGATACAAATCCAGCCAGAAGGCCTGGATGAGTTAAAGACAAAAAAAGAATTAAATTTATTTTTAAAAAACCAAAACAGTTGAGAAAAAAGTAGGAAGCTAAATGAAAGTTATGGATGGAAGCTATAGAAGAAGTAACACCTTGGGATAAAGTACAAAATCTACTCCAAAAAATAAATTCCTGAAAATTAGAATGAATCAAATAGAATCTTAGTGACTTCATGAAACTGCCAGAATTTTTTTTTAATTTTTGCAAGGCAATGGGGTTAAGTGACTTGCCCACAGTCACACAGCTAAGTAATTATTTAGTGTCTAAGGTCCAATTTGAACTCAGGTCCTCCTAACTCCAGGGCCTGTTCTCTATCCACTGTGACACCTAGCTGCCCCAAAACTTCAAGAAATATTAAAATAATTTTCTTCCCCCCTCCAAAATATAAGATGTCTAATAGCAAAACAATTGATCTGGAAAAGAAACTGAAGAGAAAATAAAGTTCAGCGGATTATGAATGTCATGAGCAAAAAAAGAACCTAAACATCTTATTTTATGGAATCATAAAGGAAAACTACCTAAATTTCTTAGAACTAGTAAGCAAAGTAAAACCTGAAAGATTCCATTGGTTATTTCCTGAAATCCCAAAATGTTAAACCCCCCAAAATGTTATAGCCAAAATTTAGATTTCCCAGTTCAAAGAAAAAAATATTGCAAGCATCTAGAAAGGAGTAATTCATGTATTAGTCACAATCAGCATCACACCCAATTTAGCAGCCATCACTTTGTAGGAATGGAGAGCATAGAATATGATACTCCAGAAGCAAAATATCTAAACTCACAACCAAAAATAACTTATCCAGCAAAACTGAGTATAATCCTACAGGGAATAAAAATGGATATTGAATGAAAGAGAACTTTTAAGAATTTCTATTCTGATGAGCCTCAGATCTTTATAGCCAACTTCTAGTGTGTCTCCTAATGTTCATTCAGGCCTACATTACCAATTGCCTTTTGAACATTTGAAACTGGATGTCTTAAAAATGTACATTCCAAACAGAAATGATTGTTTCTCCACAATTCCATATTTTGTCCAAATTTCCAAATTCTATCAGAGATATTACCATTCTTCCAAAACATAATCCTTCACTCTCTTTCATCCACATATCTAATCATTTCACAAAATCTGTCCATCTCTATGTCCCAATTATCTCTCTTATTTCACTCCTCTCTACTGAGGTAGTTAACAACTTTGTTCAGGTCCTCCATTACCTCTTGCCTGTTGCAAGTGATCTCCCCCTGCCAGTCTATCATTCATACTGTTGGAAAAGTAATTTTTCTTGAGCACACAGCTGACGTATCTCCTTTGCTCAATGAAAGTGACATCCTATCGCCTAAAGTATTAAATATAAATTCTTTTGTTTAGTTTTTTATGTCATGATTTGTGTAGTCAATTTTTAGTCATGTCAAATTCTTCATCCCAGTTGGGATTTTATTGACAAAAATGCTGGAGTCATTTGCCATTTCTTTCTTCTCATTTTACATATGAGAAACTGAGGCAAAACAGGGTTAAAATGACTTTCCCATAGTCACATGGTTAAGAAGTGTCTGAGGCCAGATTTGAATTCAGGAAGATGAATCTTCCTGACTCAAGGCCTAGACACGGTACCACCTAGCTGCCCACAAGCTGACCCAAACTTTTCAAACTTCATTATACATTCTTCTTCATGCTGCACTGTGTGATCCAACCAAAGACAAGCTCACTTAGACACAGGTGATCTTCTATCCATATGCTTTTGCACTGACATATTTCACATGTCTGGAATATACACCTTCCTCATCTGCACCTAATAAAATGACTTTCTTCCTCCCAGTCATTTTTCAAGCTTCACCATCTATATGAAGCCTTTGCTGATCTCCTTTTATGTGATACCCATCCCTTCCAAATTATCTTCTATTTCACTGCATTGTATTTATTTTCTCAATTTTTGTTTTGTGTTTCTTTTCTTCACTCAAAGAATACTAACTCTTCAAGAATACAGATTGTTTTATCATATATACATAAAATTTTTATATTCCCGTCACCTAACCTAGTACCTGACATGCTTGTTCTTTAGTGTGGTTTTTGAATGGCGTGTCCTCCTACTTGGATGTCTTTTGTATGTGTCTCATCTGCTTTCAACTGTTTATTTCATGTCACTTAGAATCTCTATGAACTTGCTATGATAAAGTGACTTTAGAATACTTTTAGTCTGGTGGCAGAACCAAAGGTACATTTGTACAATGTTCATCATTTTGCTCATTCATTTAAACATACTTAGGCGGTTAATTAAGATGTAGTATGGTAATTAACAATGGGTGAACTATTTATTTAGGAAGCTTTTATTTGGTCTGAGGGGTAAACAGGCAACGGGAAGTGCAAATCAAAATAAACATGACAGTATTACAGAATCTTGTACTTCTATAATAAAATCTTTCTTTTTTTTAATACTTAATATTTATTTGTTCTCATTTTGTACAAATGTTTTTTATATATTAATAAAATATTCTTGTTTAAGAGTAAACAAAATACCCCCTACCCCCAAAAATATAGAGTCACTTGAGTGATAAAGGGGAGAGAAAAAATTAAAATTAAAAAAAAATAATAGTAATAATTGTAGGTATGGCCAGGTGGCCTAATGGATGGAGGACCAGCCCTGGAACCAGTAGCACCTGAGCCCATATCCGGCCCCATACACCCAACAATCACCCAGCTGTGTGACATGCAAGCCACCCCAACCCCACTGCCCTGCAAAAACCAAAAAAAGAAAAAAAAAGACCCAAAATAAAATAAAATAGTAATAATAGTAGGCACGGCTGGGTGGTGGACAGAGCATTGGACTTTGAGCCAAGGAGCACCCAGGTCCAAATCCGGCCTCAGACACCCAAAGATCACCCTGCTATGTGGCCCCAGGCAGGTCACCCAGCCCCATTTGCTTTGCACCCCCCCAAAACAATAATAATAATAATTAAAAATGTGCTTATGTCTTTGTTCCAACACCAGCAATTCTGTTGTGGGTGGATCACATTCTTTATGATAAGTCCATTGCAAGAGTTACTTCCATATTTTTCCACTATTGCCATTGCTGATCGTAACTCCTTCATTTCGTATTTCTCCACTACCATGTACTATATGTTCTCTCTCCTTTCACTCTGACTCTGCTGTAGGGTAGCTGAGTGGTGCAGCAGACAGATCCCTGGCCCTGGGGCCAAGAGACCCTGAGCCCTCCTACCATCCCTTAGGCCCAGCATCCACCTGTCCCTATGATCCCACACAGGCCATCCAATCCTAGCCCCTTGCAAGAAGTAAAAAAGAACATGTGTTATATCTGACCGCTCTCCCCCCATGGTCCATCCTCTCCTCTATCACTCACATCCCCCCCTTCCCCCGTCCCCCCTCCTTCTTACACCAGATGTCTATACCCCATTGAGTATATATGCTGTTTCTTCTCCTAGCCACCTCTGATGATAGCAAAGATTCCCTCATTCCCCCTAGCCTCCCCCCTTCCATATCATTGCAATAGCTCATTGTAATAAAGAAAAATCTTATATGAAATATCTTGGCCTATTCCCCCTCTCCTTTTTTCTTTCTCCCATTACATTTCCCTTTTTTCTATTGACTCCATTTTTACACCATGTTTTATCTTCAAATTCAGCTTTCTCCTGTGCTTCAACTATAAAAGTTCCTTCTACCTGCTCTATTAACTGAGAAGATTCATATGAGTATTATCAGTGTCATTTTTCTATGCAGGAATACATGCAGTTCATCATCATTAAGTCCCTCATATTTTCCCCTTCTTCTCCAATCTTTATGTTTCACCTGAGTCCTGTATCTGAAAATCAAACCTTCTGTTCAGCTCTAGCCATTCCAAAAGTAACATTTGAAATTCCCCTGGTTCATTGAAAATCCATCTTTTTCCCTGGAAGAGGACATTCATTTTTGCTAGGTAGTTGATTCTCAGTTGCATTCCAAGCTCTTTTGCCTTCCGGTATATTATATTCCAAGCCCTACGAGCTTCCAATGTAGTTGTTGCTAAGTCCTGTGTGATCCTGACTGCAGCTCCACGATATCTGAATTGTGTCCTGGCTGCTTGTAATATTTTCTCTTTGACTTGGGAGTTCTGGAATTTGGCTATAATATTCCTAGGGGTTGGTTTTTTGGGATCTCTTTCTCGGGGGGATCAGTGGATTCTCTCCATTTCTATTTTGCCCTCTGCTTCTAGGATATCAGGACAATTTTCCTGTAGTAATTCTTTGAAAATGATGTCAAGGCTTTTTTCCTGATCATGACTTTCAGGTACTCCAATAATTTTTAAATTATCTTTCCTAAATCTGTTTTCCATATCAGTTTTTTTTTTTTTCAATGAGATGTTTCACATTTTCTTCTAACTTTTCTTTTTTTTTGGTTTTGAAGTATTGAGTCCTGATTTTTTGGAAATTCATCAGTCTCCCTGAGTTCTGTTCTTTGTTTGAAAAGGATTTGTTTTCCTCAGAGAGTTTTCTTATCTCTTTTTCCATCTGGCCAATTTTGCTTTTTAAAGCATTCTTCTCCTCAATCACTTTTTGAACTGTTTTATCCATTTGACCTAAGCTGGTTTTTAGCATGCTATTTTCTTCAGCATTTTTTTGGATTTCCTTGACTAGACTGCTGGCTTCATTTTCATGTTTTTCCTGCATCTTTCTCATTTCTTTTCCCAATTTTTCCTCCTAACTCCCTCATTTGAATTTCAAAGTCTTTTTTGAGTTCTGTCATAGCCTGAGCCCAATTTCTGTTTTTCTTGGAGTCTTTAGATGCAGGAGCTTGTGCTTCCTCATCTTCTGACTGAGTATATTGATCCTTCTTGGGATCATAGATAATGTATTTCTCAATGGTGTTCCTCTTTTTTTCTCTGCTTGCTCATTGTCCCAGCCTGAGCCTGGTTTTGGGGTGCTTCCTGAGCTTTTGGGACACTCCTACAAGGGTCTCAGTGTGTGAGGCTCTGTCCTCCCTCCTGGTCTGTGAATGACTATAAGCGCCCCCCTCTGCCACAGGGCTGAGGTGGGGGGAGCCCTGCTGTTTTATGGGGGGGGGGGCTAGACTGGGATCAGGATCTGAATGTGGTCAGAGCCCCAGAGTCCTGTTCCAGGGGCAGAGGACAGAGCTGGGTAGTCTCTCTCTTCACTCCCCTCCCTCAGCTCAATGGGCTCATGCCCTGGGGGCTCCTGCTTACTGGCTCCACCTGCTTCTGTTTCCTGGATCTGGGCTGAGGTGACCAAGCTGCTTGGCTGTGTGCCCTGAGGGCTGGGTTCCACGTGCTGGCTCTGGCAGAGGTCCCCCGCTGTTCCCCCACTTTGTGCTCGGTGCTCCCCGGGGTGTAACTCAGGAGACTCCCCCGCTGCTGTGAGCTGAGACCCCCAGCGCCCTGGGGCTGCCTCTGGGAGGCTGAAGTTCTTCCGCTCTGGTGGGCCACCCCTCTGGCGGCTGCCTCTCTGATCCCGGGGAGCAGAGTCTTTCTGCTCTTTTCCAGGTTACTTTGAGTAGGAGAACTGCCTCACTCTGTCCCTTTGTGGGTTCTGTCTCTCGAAAATTTTGTTAAAGTCCTTAGTTTCAAAGATTTATGAGAGAGCGCCTAAGATAGGATCCACTTTTGTTGCCATCTTGGCTCCAACCCCCCCACCCCCACCCCACCCCCGCAAATGGAATCTTTCTAATTCAGTTTCTTTCTCAGTGTGACAACATGTGGCATGAATATGTTTTTAAGAAAGTGTCTAGGGGCAGCTAGGTGGTGCAGTGAATAGAGCACTAGCCCTGGAGTCAGGAGGACTTGAGTTCAAATGCAGTCTCAGACATTTAATAATTACCTGTGTGGACTTGGGCAAACCACTTTACCCCATTGCATTTCCAAAAAACTCAAAAGAAAAAAAGCATCTGACCAAGAAAGTAGATGGGCTGATCATGTATCAAGAGTGAATGGGGTGGAGAATGTGGAATAGGCAGGTTTATAAACCTACTATGTGCTACTTTACAAAGTCTTTCATTTGCTCTTCATGATAGCCCAACAAGGTAGAAGCTGCTATTTTCTCCATTTTATAGATGAGGAAATTAAGTCACAAAGAGGTAAAGTAACTCACCTAACATCACACAGCTAGTCAATATCTTAGACTAGATGTGGATTCGAATCTTCCTGGCTCCATGTCCGGTAGTCTATCCAGTGTGCTGTTTAGCTCTAGAGACAATGGCAAGACAGCCCAAGTGGTACACTCAATGAGAAGAAGGCCTCCAGTATATCAGGTAGTTATCTGTGGAGGATTTATTGGAAACCATAGAGAAGAATTCTACAAAGTGAGAAGTTGTAAGAGGTTTACTTTTTTTTATGTACCATATCACAAACTTTAATAGTATTGCAAAGGATCTGTGCTTGCGGAAATCTAGGCACTTTGCAAAGTAACACATATCATAACCCTTCCATGCCTTCTCATTCTGACTAGCTCACATCCATGTCCTTCAATGTGTCCTATATAGAGAGATCTCCCAACATACTGAGGGTTGTTTTCTATATTTCTTGACATTGCATGGAAATTTGTGGGTATTCCATCATTTGCTCTTATTCCATCGGTAGTACCCTGTCCATGTTCCCATTGCATGACTGACCCATCTCCTTTCCCATCAAACATCTTTTTGATGACCAGGATGATTTCACTCTACTTCTTTCCTGTAATTCTCTGTCTATGTTATCTTAATCTTTTTCATTATCCTTTGGATGATCTTCACTTTAAATCTTTACAAATAAGTAAGTATTCTAGGACTTGCAACCACATGAGTGTTAACTCATGTAAAAAAATTTTAGAAGCTTGAGATTTTGTTTCAGAAGTCAAACTTGGATTCATTAAAAATACTGTGCAATTTCTCAAAGGCAGTTTTGTTCACTTACTTCTTTTGTTCAAAATTGGGCCATATTTACAAACCAACAAAAAACTAAGAACTGCTGAAAAAAGGAGACAGTCTCAATTTTTGGACTCCTTTTAATGCAAAGAAAGGTTTTCAGAGTTATGACTCACTAATTCAGGTTGCCTATTGTAAAGTATTCTAAAATTCCAGATTAAGAATGTCAGCCATTTATATAGCAAATCAGAACTCAAGAAATAAAACTGCCTTTTCTAAAATCCTATTTACAAGTCAGATTGTTTTGTATCATTTATTTATTTTTTCTACATATATGCACATTTCATTTCTTAGTATTTTCTCTTCAGGTCACATGCTGCATCATGTAAATATTGGACTAAAGGTCAAACAGTGTGTCCATCAGATTCCTTCCATTACACTGGAAGCAACTATCCAGCCCATTACACGCACTGTACTTCGAGTAAGGTTGAACATCTGTCCTGACTTCAAGTGGAATGATCAGGTAAAACCAAAAAAACACCTAGCCATTATAGTTACGAAGAAAAAGTGTATTTAGCTCTTAAAAGATCCTTTGAACAAATGTTGCTCGCATTTAAGTAACAACAATGTCCAATGAGATTGCTTCCTAGCTACTGAGAAGCTGAAATTTCAGTTATTTAACAATATACTACAAATAAGCAAACATCAGAAGAAGGGAAGGTTTGTAACCAATCCAGGCTCTGATCACTGACTGATCTGTTCCATAGACACAGATTAGAAGACTCAGAAAACTAATGTGATTTTGATATTGATTTAAGAATTTTAGCCTTCAGGCATATAGTTAATGGGTCACAGGTTTGATCTAGGACCCTATCTGAGTAGATTTTAAAAGGAATCTTTGTAATGTCCTGTATCTACTCTAATCCATCTTTCTCTTAGTGGCACCAGATGCTCAGAATTTACCTAGGATTTAGAGGCTTAAAAAGACCATTTCAAGGGGAATAAGGGACACAGAAGGGATTTTTCCTTTTCTCTTCCTTTGGTCATGCCATATTTTTTACCACAGAAATGAAAACTACATATTATTTTTATTTCACACACATGACCTATTCACTATTTTGAAACTTAAATAGTCCCCCTTTAAGTCCTTGATTGTATGTTTCATGTTCTTGCTCCTCATTCATTGCTTAAGGTCACAAAGTTCTGCTTCAAAACTGCAGTTAATTTCTATGCTTTCTTAAATGATTCTGTTTCTCATTTATTAAGATTATAATTATTCCATCCATTCAAAGTATTGGAATAAAAATGGCATGGGTACCAACTTTCTAACAATTATCTAGTTTGGTAGGAAAAATGATGCTTTTTAATCTAGCAACACAAATGTTCAGTTCTTACTTTTTAACAAAGACATCTCATTATTTTTATAGAATACCATACAGATTATACTTTCTCATATATACTAACTCATTTTCTTTTGGTTTTCATTTGGTGTTTTCAGTGTAACAGCACCATTTTTAAATTTATTAATTTTTTTTATGAACTGGGAAATCTGTTTCCTAAACAAACCCTCCATGACAATTCTAGTAAAATAAAAGCTGTGATTCAAATATGTAGAATAATAGCAGGTATATATCTAATATGAATTATTTAAAAATAGCAATATTTCCAAACTTTGCATTTGAAGAATCAGAGAACCTGAATCTTAATCTTGTTTGGTGATTAATTTGGGCTCAGGAGATTGTTTAACTTTCCTATACTTTGGTTTACTCATCTATAAAGACATGAAATTAAATTAATTCTCTGAGTTCATGTGAAAAAGTCATAATAAAAATCATTTAAAAACTTTCTGCAAATGCTAAATGCTAAATAAATACCAACTTAGATCACATTAATCACTCCCATAATCATTTCAGCATGTAAATTGCACAGCTTGAATTGAAAGCAGTAGGTTGTAACCTGAAATTATATAAATTTCTGTCATATAGGTTTTTTGTTTTTGTTTTTGTTTTTTAGGTTTTTGCAAGGCAAATGGGGTTAAGTGGCTTGCCCACACAGCTAGGTAATTATTAAGTGTCCAAGGCCAAATTTGAACTCAGGTACTCTTGACTCCAAGGCTGGTGCTTTATCCACTGTGCTACCTAGCCACCCCATATAGTTTTTATTATGCACAGTTGTCATCATTTTTCTTGAGTCTTGACCCCCACATCAAAAATTACTTTCACCCATATTTTGTAATCTTTTGTATTATCTTGTTATTTTGAACAAGTTATCCAGATCAGCATTGTCCAACCAAATAGAAACAGTACTATTAACCTAACTAGCTTGTGTAATAGGTAGAGCACCAAACTTGGAGTCAGGAAGATCTGCGTTCAGATCCAGCCTCAAATTCTAGTTGTGTGACTCTGAGCAAATCACTTAACCCTGCTCTGTTTCTTCATTTGAAAATGAACGAGAGAAGGAAATGGCAGAGCATTCCAGTATCTTATCCACAAAACCCCAAATGGGGAAAAAAAGAATTAGACAAGACTAAAAATTGCCTGAAGAACAATACCAACTATCAAACTGTAAATAAGGAACTCTACCAGTTATATATTGACTTAGACCACAGATTAACATTATCAATGTTCAGTTGCATTTTTTCTTCCTTTTATCAACTATTTCTCAATCAGGTTCAGGCTACAGTTTGGGAGTGTTGTATTGTGTTGATTATATCTGTGACCAATAAGATCTGTGATCTCAATGAGTAATCTCCAAAATTGGAGCCCTGGATTTTTGAGATCCACCAATTGGAGTATGGAAAGATCCATTGCTTTTCACCTTGCCTGCCAAATGAGGATTGTAACTGACACAACCTCATCTGTTAAGATCCCACATTTACCCATTCTGACCCCTTCCTACATTCCAAACTAGATATCTTCCTATCAGTGCTGTTATAGCTGAACTTGTCTTGAGTGCCCACTGCACATTGCCCCAAGCGTCACTGGGGAAAACCCATGTTTCCCCCATACTAATTCCCTTACCTAAAATCATTGGGTTCTTAGTAGCTCCTTGTTGATGGAGATGAAATTAAAAACTTCTGCATTTTACATTTAAAAATCTTTAAACAATCTAGATTCCAAACTAATTTTTTAGCCTTATAATATATTATTTCCCTTCTTGTACTCCAGAGTTTAGGCAGAGTGTCTTTTGTTCTGTCCTTCTTATTGATATAAAAACACAAATAAAAAACACAAATGTGAATGAGAACTTAATATATGAAACTCTTAGAAGGAAGGATGGATTTATATTAGATTTATACATTTATATTTATAATATATATTTATATTCTGAGTTGAAATCAGAAACAGTGTTACTTATTTTTGTCCATGTACAATGAATGTATTTCTACATCTTGAAAAACAATTCCTGATGCAAAGGTCATAAATTCAAAATTATTTTGGCCTATTAATCTGATTATTATATATCTTTCATTTGAAAAAAATCCTTAAAAAAAGAAATTTACCTGTTTGGCTAACTACATTGATTAAAACTCAAAGAATAATTTTTTGCTAGCAAAATTTGTCATTTATAAGGTCAACAAATTCCCAAGCTCCTAAGTAAATAGATGAGCTCCTTGAGGGCAGGTCCTGTCTTTTGCCTTTTTTTGGGGGGGGGGGATACCCTCAACTCTTAGGTGCCTGGCACCTGACTCTTATATTTAATAAGTACAAAAAGGTTTTTGTACCATTTAGAAGTAAAAGTATTTTTAAAATATTTATTTGATCTTTACATTATCCATTTTTCTGTTTGCTTTTTAATGCTTGGTAATACAGTATACATACATACATGTGTGTGCATACATATATATATATATATATATATGTGTATACATATATACATATATATATATATATAAATTTTAAATAACCATATATGTCTTGGAGGTATGCACAAAATATTTTGGATATTACTAATCTAGATTTTAAAAACAAACCATTATATTGGATATTAATATATCTAATATATCTGACATATCTAATATATCTAAATATAATGGGAAAATTTTTCTCCCTTCTTTCAGTTCACCATGCAAGTGAAAAACCTTCTCTGTCTATATATACCATAACATAATACATTTTGTATAGTGATCTTATTTTTCTCTAGGTGCATGGTACAGTTGGAGAACCCTGGTGGATTTGGGTAGAAGATCCCACAAATGATCATATTTATCATTCTGAATATTTTCTCATTCAAAAAAAACAGGTAAATGTATAGAGAGCCATTTGCATATTAGGTACTTAAGAAACATTTGTTCAAATAAATTTTATAGATTAGTATATGAAAAGAACATTATATGTATTTGATAAATTATATTTTCTGTTTTTATACATTTTTTCCCTACTTTTACTATACCATTGGAATTTAAAATAACATCCTTATAATAAAATCAGGGTTGAGTGATAGAGGCAGTTTTGTTGTGATGTTTATTCTAGTCAGTTCAGAAAGTCAGAATGAGGTCCATATAATTTTATTGTGCTTGACTAAGTGAAAATAGATTCATGCATTTTAGAACTTGAGGGGGCCTTAGAGATTATCATTATAGTCCTCCATTTTACAGATTAGAAATTTGAAGTGGAAGTTTTATCTTTTTATGATGTCTATATACTTAATTAGGATAAACTTTGTATTTTGTTCTATTAAGAATTCTTAGGAAGGAACTTTCTGCATGTTTCAGCAGCACTCAATTTATGTGTACCATTTACTATGCCCTAACATCTTGCTGTACATATAGAGCATGTATTTTTACTAAATGAATTTTTAGGGAGTAATCTGCAACCTTTAAGATACTGGAAAATCCAAACTAATAATTGACTTTCTCTTATATTAGGTCATTGCAAAAGAATCTCAGTTGTTGGTATTTACAATACCTATTTTTGAACCCTTGCCTTCTCAATATTACATTCGGGCTGTTTCTGACAGATGGTTAGGAGCAGAGGCTGTATGTATCATCAATTTTCGGCATTTGATTCTACCAGAGAGACATCCTCCTCATACAGGTAATGTATCATGAGGAATTTGAATTACTACTTTAAAAACTATTGTTTCATTTAATTCTGATTGACAATATTATTTATATTAATATAGTTAATATAGTGCATAGTTATATTTTTAAAATATTCTTTTTCCCATAATACCTCCATGTCTAAAAACCTGTATTATTTATAATTTCTGGAACTTAAATATAGTTCCTTGAATTGGTGGTTACAAAATATTTTTTTAATATCTGATGTACAAAAATATTTCATTGTTGTAAAATCTGAGATCTTGTCTAACCCTCAAGAGTCTTTGATATGAAACCGATAGAATGAATAGATTCAATTAGTTAAATGTTTTATTAAGTGCTTACTGTCAGCCAAGCACTGTCAGCAATGGCTAAATGGTATAAAATGGTCTAAAGGACACTCTTACTAATAAAAGAAAGTTTAGTTTCTAAGCAGATGGAAAGGCCTAAAAACTGTAAGAATGATCAGAGAAGGAAATGGGAAGTCTTAGATCCTTCAGTTAAATCATTAAATCACATGACAGTGCCTCAGGTAGAATTAGGAGAGAGGTGTCTGAGGACTCAGAGACTAGGAGGATGAGAGGACCTTCCTCTCCACCGAGAGCCTAGAATTGATGACTTGTCTAATTCAGACCAAGATGAGAAATCAGTTTAGCTTGGAAGGGCTCTGGGTAGCCCTTAGGGAGAGAGGATAAAGAGAAAGATTGTGTCAAGTAATGAAATATACCATTTGGAGTTTACTGATCCTTATGGAAGTAAATGAGGGTGATATCTGCCTTTCTGATTATTAACTGATGGGAACAATTCCTGTATAGGTTAGTATGCCTTTCTTATTTGTTTGTATTCTCTTATTAATCTTTAACAAATTCAATAAATGTTTTTAGCATGAATGTAACTTAAAATGTGTGCAATTTCAAATTCTCTTTTATTTCTCAGCATCTACTTACCTTTCCACTGCCAGCTTGTTTTAGTCAGAAAATCTGTGTTCAAAAACTACTTGGACTGGGTCCCCTGGGCAAATCTCTTAACTTTTCTGAGCCTCAGTTCTCTCATTTGTAAAATGATGAAGCTGAACTCAATTGACCTCTTAGGTCCTTCTTCCTTGAAATTCCTGAAATATCCTTGCATAAGTTACAAATAATGTTTGAGGTTTTCCTTCTATATTTTTTTAGAAGTTATCTTGTACAGACTTGTATCAACAACATACCTGGTTATCTTAGATTTTCTAAAGAATTATTAAATTCTCATGTCATGTAAAATTTTAAATAAACTCTTAACCATGACACAGCATAAGACATTTGATTTTAAAATGATTTTTCAATGGCAATATGACATTATAGATATTCCTTTATCAATTTTATTTGGGGAGTTTTAAATTTGTGAGTATTCTTTAGGTTATAAAGCCCTAATGTTAAGACCCACTTCAGTTGTATTCTTTAAATTCACTGTTTTGTTTTACTTCTCAGTTTCTCCCAGCTTCCTGAAATTAAGGTCTATCTCAATAGCAAATTTCAGATTTCATAGATGGACCTTTTTCAGCGTCTCCCAAGTTTTTAGTTCATTTCTAAAATGAGTTACAAATAGGAAATTGTCAGATTGAACACATAGCAATGACATTATGAATGGAGGATAATATCTTTGTTTCCAAAATGCTTATATTAAGGGTCCCGAAATGCTTATGTATAAGGTGAAGGTATGTCTTTAGATTTTTTTATTAAATTTTTATATGAATAAAGAAATGTTCCCAAAAACAAGATTTTTGAGTTGTTAATTTACACTTTCTTACAATTTCTTTGCCATTGAATATCCTATTTTTTTTAAAAGTGTTTATTGTACTATATTTTATTGTAAGAAAAAATAAACTAAGAGTCATAATATTAGTCTTTAGGAAAATGTCATATTTGGAAACCAGCTTACAGTTTTGCTCAGATTTTATTTCCATACAGTGCCAGTCATTTTCCTAACAACGAATAATACTCTCCAAAATTTTCAACTTTCTTCTCTCTCTAGAAGTTTATGACTTTTTTTGTTTGTTTTTGTATTTTGCAAGACAATGAGTGATTTGCCCAAAGTCACAAAATTAAGTATGTATTGAGTGTCTGAGGTAGGATTTGACCTCATATCCTCCTGATTTTATGACCAATGTTCTATCCACTCCTTCTATCCACTCTATTTGATTTTTAATCAAATAATTTCTATTTTGTAATTACTTTCCCCTAATTTGATCACTCCTTATCTTCTTTCAGAGTTACTGGATTTACAACCTTTACCTATCACAGCTTTGGGATCCCGAAAATATGAATCTCTATACAACTTCACCCATTTCAATCCTGTGCAGACACAGATATTTCACACGCTGTACCACACAGACTGTAATGTACTGCTTGGAGCACCCACTGGCTCAGGGAAGACCGTAGCTGCTGAATTAGCCATTTTCAGAATCTTTAACAAGTATCCCACATCAAAGGTGTGTGAAAAAAGTACTCAGCTTTCTTTTTCCTCAGTTCTAGAACAGAGAAATTTCCAAAACTTTATTTGAAAAGATCATTGAGTATTTACTGATCTCTTAATATATAAGAATTAGCATATAATAGTTTTTTTTTTTTAAAAGCTGGGGGTTCTTAAGGAATTAAGCAAACAGTGTTATTCCCAAAAGCATATTTCAAAACTTATGTGTATTCATGGACTTGAGAAATGTGATACTTAATCTAGTAGTGCACTATCCAGTTCCCACTCTTCCAATTCAGTTCATTAGAGGTCCTCTTTCTCTACACATTTTAATATTTGAGAAATATCTCTTCATCTGTAATATCTCAGAATGAAGATGTATTTACCCTCATTTTGACTATGAGGGTATCACCCACCTCCTTTCCAATCTTGCATTTTGTAAATCATATCTTTTGAGCAACTTTTTTGCACTAAAATCATCATTGGTAGTATTTTGTGGCATAAATTTATTCATAGTTTGTAATTATGTATTATCATTTGAATATTTATATCGAAAGAATAAATTCTTATGTCAGGAATTTGTTTAGGATCTTTGAAAGTGCTATGCATTACACAAATATAATCCTGATTCCAAACCAATACATTTCTCCTATACAATTCTAAACCAATTTCTTTATTCATCCTGTAGGGCTTCTTGATAACTTAGGTTCATAGTGGGCCACCCATCCAAGTAATAGTTTGCTCAGTGAATGTTTTTCATCCATTTGATTTTTCCCAGATGTATTGTTAGACCAATCTCTTTTGAGTGGTAGTGAATCTCCTTGAGAAACCCTTGAAGTACTCAGGAAACTTAATTCATTGAATACTAAACCTTATGAAAAAATGGACACTTGTGAAGATCTAATAATTACTGGGAACTTATTTTTCTTTTTTTAAATTTTGCACAGGTCTAACACTGGCTAGTTCTATTGGAGATCATATTTTTCCTTATTTTATTCCTCACTTAATGATGATCATATGATCATTCAGTTTATCTTTGTAATTAATGTATGGGTCTTTTATAGCAATCTGTTCAACATTTTTTTTTTAAATATAAAGATACTCAACAGAATTTCTTCTGGTCATTTGATATCTTCTGCCCTTTTGAAAATTAATCCTTTTAATTCTGATTTGTTTTTTGTTGTTTTTCTTTTTTCTTTTGTTTTATTTTCCCTTCATAAATATGGTTCTTGACATTGAATCGAACTTGAAGTCAGAAGACTTGGGTTTCAAATACTACTTGAAATATTTATTATCTGGTTCCCTGTGCAAATCTCTTAACTTCTCCAATAGTTTTAGTTAATCACCAAGTATTTATTAAGTGCCTGTTTTGTGACAGGTACTTTTCTAAGGAAAAGTTCTGGGGCACAGAGACAAAGAAGTCAAGTTCCCTCCTCAAGGAATTTATATTCTGTAGGGGGGGAGGTTAAGAGTAATATATATTGTTTAGATATGTCTATACAAAATAATAATCTTTGGTTATTGGAAAAAAATACTCTTGTATTATTGGAGTAAGAAGTTAACTTAAAATGATATTTATAGATAATCTAAACACTGAGATTAATATTATCCTTCAACCTCTTCTCTATCAGTATAATATTATCCTTCAACCTCTTCTCTATCAGTATACTACTGTCATGGTAACTAGCCAAAACATAAAGGACTTGAGGGAGTCATTTTCTTCATTTCATAATTTGCCATAAACAAGAAATTCATCACCTAATGGCAAAACCACTTGTAAAGAATATGTTCATGCTTAGGCCTTCCCTGAGAAAGGAAGCATTCTATCTCTGAAACAATAATTAAAGCCTTTCCAGTTTTGAAGAATTTGTGATGTGTTGTTCACTGTTGGTACAGTCTTTGAAAACTGGTTGTTTCTTTGCTTCAGTGAGGCTTTGGAATAGAATTTTTTGGGAGGTAACCAAAACATATAAATAGATGTCCTTCAAATTTAAAGTGAGATTTTTAAGCTCACCTTTTTCTTCAGTTTAAATTTAACTTATTAGTAAAAGAAAAGAAATCTCTTAAGTTGTTCAGTCTCTAATATGTCCCAGGAAAACTTATAGGTCTATTGATCTATCTTATAGAATATGACAAAAACATCAGAAATTTCACCTTATTAGTATGTTTAATAGCAGGAAAACTTTAATCAACTTTGGATTGATATAGGCAAATCCTCTAATAGTTCTCCCAACATTTCTATCATGTTTAGAAGCACTGCATAAGAAATTCAATATTATATCAGGTATTTTATGCTGGAGGAAGCTCCACCATTGACAGCAAATTTATCATTATTCCCAGTTTTGTACTCTACAAAAGAAATACACAGATTTAGCATCCTGTGTATCACCTTACATTTATTATAACTTGTGAATGTTAAATTAGAAAGAAGTGCTACCTTGATTATCAACCCTTCTTCAAAAATTTGAAACATTAGAATTCAAACTGAGACTATATCACTTTACATTTGAACATTTAGAAAAATGCTTAGAATGCCCTTCCTCCCCATCTCTGCCTCCTAGCTTTCTTGATTTGCTTCAAATCTCAGGTATTTATTGTACCTTCTACAAGAAGTCTTTCCTAGTCCTCCTTAAACTTAGTTGCCTTCCCTTTGTGATCACTCCCACTTTATTATGTATATAAGATTTGAACAACATTTTTTGCATGTTAATTCCTAGACAATGAATTCCTTGAGACCATTTCATATTTTACTTTTCTTTGTATCTCCACTGCTTAAAATCTGGTATCTAGTACATGTTTAATAAATGCTCACTGACTGACTAGAAAAGAAGTGTTAGCAGGAATAATAGCAGTAAAAGTAGTAGTAGTAGTAGTAGTAGTAGTAGTAGTAGTAGTAGTAGTAGTAGTAGTAGTATAGTAACTAACATTAAAGTATTTTCTTTATGGAAAAATATCCAAAGAAAATATCTTACATGAAACATTTAATTTCTATAAGATTTTTTTTTATCTTAAAGATAATTTTTTTATATATTAGCTATCTTAGTTGTAATCATTCTCATTTGAAGCAGTTTGAACTTTTCATTGACTTTGGTTGCAGTTGAGGTACATTTATATTCCTGATTTACATGAGAGTCTTTGTGTTTTGTTCAGGCTGTATATATTGCACCCTTGAAAGCTCTAGTACGTGAAAGAATGGAAGACTGGAAAGTTAGAATAGAAGAAAAACTTGGGAAAAGGTAAGTCATGAATTTAACTCAAGATACATGTTTTTAATGGCATAAGAAATAGAACAACTGAAATAGTTTGGAGAAAGAGCATCTTCAGGATTATTCTAAGAATACAAATACATTTACATACCAATTTAGAATGATCAATATTCTCATTTTATTAAGAAAAAAATGGTTCAGGGGCGGCACATTGGATAAAGCACTGATCCTGAAGTCAGGGGTGCCTTAGTTCAAATCCAGACTTAGACACTTAATTCGCTGTATGACTTTGGGCAAGTCACTTAAGCCTATTGCCTTGCGAAAAGCAAAAAAAAAATGGTTCGATCTGTTCCAAAATAGATTATAAAAACATATGTAGATTAATATTTTTGTTTCCTCTTTTTTTTCTCTCTTCTCTTGTAAAAATATAGTTGTATTTAAGTGGAAGCATGATGTGGAGATTTATGTGTTCAGTCCTTATTCTAGAAGTAATAAAAGGATTGTCCTATCTATAATCCTTTCACTTATTTACATATCCTTGCGTATTCTGGTTTTAGTTATTTTATTGATATCAAATATCAAAATTAATATGATTCTTTTCCTCTTGTGGGTCACTGAAAAAGTGGACCATATTTAGAACCACAACATTTAGATTTAATATTTATAAATAATCTAAAAAAGTATAGTTTTTTGTGTAGTCCTTTGTACTTTTCTTCTTTTTCAATTCCTAAATACTCTGCTACTGTGACTGCAGAAACCAAAGTAGACTGCAAAGTGGTGAGGGTCATTTTATATTTTATTTGGTTTCCTGAGCAGCCATGATCAAAATATTCTTCTTAAAGGGAGGTATTTGTTTAGTCTAAGCATTTCCAATCTTTTGGTCCTTGAAAAGTAGATATACTTTGTGTCAGGAACTGTGTTTGACAACATCGTAGGACTTGCCAGAACTTACTTACTTTCACTTTCTCTCTCTCTCTCTCTCTCTCTCTCTCTCTCTATATATATATATATATAGATAGATATATAGATATATAGATATATATCTAGATATATAGATATAGATATATATTACACACACATATATATTAGATTCTGGAGGATTTAGAGAATTGTGGATTAAGGTGGGAAGGATTGATAGGGAGAACATAAACTGATTTGTACTTTAGAACTATTAGACTTGAGAGCCGAGTGGGAAGGGCAAGATACTTGAGAAAGGGAGTCTAATCAGGAGACTAGCAGTAATCAAGGCATTGAAAAGATGATGGCCTTCATGAATGGGGTGGCACTGTCTGGGTAGAAAAGATGATGTATATGAAAGTATTGAAAAAATAAAATCAATAGGACTTGGCAACTTAATAGATATGAGGAGTGAGAAGGAGTTGAAGACGACACCTACATTGCAAGTCTGGGTGACAAAGGAGGACATTGATATTCTTGAAAGAACAACCCTTGTGTTCCAATCTGGCAGATTGGGAGGATAGTA
This sequence comes from Macrotis lagotis, assembly GCF_037893015.1. NCBI lineage: Eukaryota > Metazoa > Chordata > Mammalia > Peramelemorphia > Peramelidae > Macrotis > Macrotis lagotis. Next base: position 98,693,077 of record NC_133662.1, on the reverse strand, counting down.
GTTACCTAGACATTATAGGGAAATTAAGAAGATGGGAGGATTTTAAAGAAAAAAATGAGTTTGGGGACATGTTGAGCTTTAAGCTGTCTAGAGGGTATCTAGATGTCCAATAAGTACTTGGGGATGTGAGACTGGATGTCAGGATGAAGGTTTGGATTCAGTAAGTAGATTTGAAATCATTACCATAATGAATATATATCAAATTGCTTACCAACCATGGTGGGGGGGGAGAAGAAAAGGATAAAGAAAATTCAGAACTAAATTTTTAATGAATGTAAAAATTGTCTTTACCTGCAAATAGGGAAAAAAATAAAATATTCTTTTAAAAAAGAAATCATTACTATATTCATTGAATCCAAGTAAATTGATGAAATCACTAAGTGAAATAACGTAGAAATAGAAGAGAGAACCGTAGAAGACTTCCATGGTTAATGGATATAATTTAGACTAAGATCCAATAAATGAGAAACACTTATGCCTGTAGGAAGAGAACCAGTTGAGAATAGTAGAACTGGAACCTAAAGAGAAGAAATTTTCAAGGAGAAAAGGTTGATCAACAATGGCAGTATTGCTAGAAAAAAAGAATGAGGATCAAGAAAAGGCCATTAGATTTACCAGTTAAAAGACATTTGGTTAAAGAGAACATTGTACATGTTAACAGTATTGTGAAGTTTAGAGAGCTAGGACAACTCTAGGAGACTTTCTGTGGACAATGCTATCCACATCCAGAGGAAGAAAAACAAAATGAAACAAAAAAAGCCTACAGATTCTGAATGAACATAATATATATATTTTAAAGAAATTTCTCTTGTTTTTCTTTCCTATTTCATGGTTTTCTTTCTTTTCCCTTAATCCTAATTCCTCTTATAGAAAGTGACTACTCTATAGACAGGTTAAATAGTCACCAGACTGTTCACCACTGAGGGAAGGGCGGTGGGAAGGGGGGGTGAAGGAAATTATGTAATTTAAAAATATGCAATATGCATACACATAAATATTAAAAAAAAACTTTTGTATCATGTTATTGGAAAAATAAAATATCAATTGGGGGGAAAAAAGGAGAGATACTTGATTACTTTGAAGAGAGCAGTTTCAGTTAGTAAGTATTGAGATTGGAAGCCAGACTGCAGAGTTAAGAGTGCAGTAGGAAAGATAGTGGAGTGGAGGCATGTATTGTAAACTCTCTTCTCAAGAAGTTTAGGAAGAAGAGGAAAAAGAAGAGCAAGAGGAGATACAGAATGATAGCAAGATTAAAAGGCTCAAATAAGGTGTTTTTTTTTAAAAAGGAAGGAAGTGTTAAGGATACTTTTGTAGGCAGTAGAGAAGCAACCATTATAAAGGGAGAGATTGGAGATTAGTGAGAGAATGAGGGGGCGATGTGTTAGAGAAGACTCGATGATTTAGGATCACTTGTGCTTGTTAGAAGGGTTTTCTTTGGCAAGGACAAGGGCCACCTTTTCATATGAGACTAGTAAAGAAAGAAATAGCAGCAGATTATTAGTGAGTTATGGGAAATGAATGAGGAAGGGGCAAAAGGGAGTCCTTGGAGAATTATCTCAATTTTTTTCATTAAAATTAGAATGTGTTAAATGATAGGAAGGGTCTAGTTGTGGTTATATATCATAAATTTGTAGTGGATCTCATCTGCATGGTTTTAGGATTTTCAGTAGTATGTGAATAGGAGTGAAAGCAGCAGATGATAGAAGTGATCTAATTCTGAGGATTGATAAGGGAAGATCTTTGATTAAAGGGGTAACGAATTGGAGAAGGGATGATAGTGTTGAATAAAATTCTGTTCTTGCTTTATGTAAATTTAAACATGCAAGTTAATGTAAAGAATTCTGGAAGAAATTCACATTAAAAAAATCTGATGTTAACTTTATATTATCTTGCTTCTCCCCTACCCCTTGAGCCCCCCACAAAAAAAATCAATAAGTTAAAGCATAGAGATCAGACAGGGGAAAAGACCTTTGCTCTATTCCATTATATAGCTAGCTAATCCTGTGTGTCTATCTTGAATTTGTCCTCACAGATTTCTGTCCCTGACCCCCTCACATAGCCTGCCCTCTTTTTTTCTGTGTCTGGTCCTAACATATCATTCTCCCATTTATTTTTCCTTTCCCTTATAGCCAGATCCCCATGGCCTGGACCTGGCCCCTTATCCTGTTTCTTTCTGTGAAAATTGAGTGAACCACACTGACTTCATCTGATGAGACAGTTTTGAACCTAGCTCATTTCCCTTTCTCTTCAGTTATGATCTGGTTCAATTTTTGCCTTGTGAATTGTGAGAAAATGTTATTGTATTGTTTAAACCTAGTCCTGCATGACTAGGAAGTTGACCACTTCTACCTGTTGCTTAGATATCCTTCCCTAAGGACCCATGTCATGGTGACCAGAAATCCAATCAGATCCAAAACAGTTTTCTCATAGTTAATAGATTTCAAACACTCTGTATGTCTTATCTGAAAATTGGTCCCACACTGGCCCATCAGTTGCTAATTCCTTGTTCCTTTGAATACAGATTGGAGAATAGGACACTTCTTTTTTCTGATTTCAAGGAATTGCATGTTTGCTCTACTCCTCCCAACTCAGAAAGACCCTAATCTTTCCTCCACTTCAAAATCAGATTACCTAATTACCCACATATTTCCACATAGCTGTGTTGTGAAAGAAGAGTCAGAACGAAAGTGAAAAAAATCATGAGAAAGAAAAATAGAAAGCAGATTTATAAAAGTGTATATAGTTCTTTCTCCAGATGTGGGTAACATTTTCTATCCAAATGTAAATGTCTTTAATTACTATATTGCTGAGAAGACCTAAGTCTATCATAGGTGATTGTGACACAGTTCTGCTGTCAATATGTAGTGTTGTCATGGTTCTGCTTGCTTCTCTCAACATCAGTTCGTAGAAGTTCAGATTTTTCTGAAATCTATCTACTTAATAATTTTTGCATAAGAATATAATTCCATCACATTCCTATACTATTAACTTGTTCAACCAGTCCTCAGTTGATTATGTCCATAATTCTTAATCTGTTTTTGGAACTATAATCCAGCCTACATTTCTTTCATCTTCATATACTCTATTATCTCCAGATACTTTATTAAGTACTTTGCCAAAATTTAAGGAAATTGAATTCATAGCTATGCAACTAGATATATGGGGAGGGGAAGGTGTTTTGTGTGTGTGTGTCTGTGTGTCTATCTCACATCTCCCCTAAACTACCAGCATAGCAATCCTGTTCAAGAAAAAAAAGACTAATCTGACATGGTTCTTACTAAGTTAGTACTGGCATTTTTTTTTAAATCACTGCTTCCTTTCTTAGGTTTTTTTAGCCATCTGTTTCATAATCCATATTAATCTATGACCAAGAATGACATTCAGACTCACTGAACTTTGATTAGCTTGCTGTCTTCCCCCCCTTTTTTTAAATTTGGAACATTTGTCTTTCAGCCCTTCAGCACCTCTCCCCTTTTCTCATTTTCCAAATATCACTCAGCAATCATAGTCAGCAATTCTTTCAGTACTTGAAGATATAGTTCTGAGAAACCTGGTGACTTGAATTCATTTTGCTTCTACATTAAATCTTTTGTTTTTTTCTTTTTAGTTGATGGCAGAAAAAGCAAAAGAAAAATAACAATGTGTACTTTTCCATCTTCTCCCTTTTTAAGATATCACCAATCCATCCAATTCAGGCAGTACTTTTGTCCTTTCCTTGGGCTTCTTCTTTTCCTTGACATAATTTTTAAAAATAAAAGCATTGTTGTCCTTAACTTTCTTCACTACCCTTAACTCATTATGAACTTTAACACATTAATACTATTCCTTTTTTTAAAATTGGATGTAAATTTTTTAAAAAGTTAGCAAAAATCTATTTTCCCCTTCCACTCACTACCATTTAAAAGAAGGAAAAACCTTATTAAAAAAGGCATAGTTGGCGACTTCCAGCCAAGATGGCAGAGAGAAGACAGGCACAGTTCTAAAGTCTCCTGATTTTTCCCCATCTATCATATGAAATAAACCTCTTGACAGAAATCCAACCCACAAAACCCAGAAAAAAAAAGGCAGGAGAAAGAACATCTCTACCTCAGGATTTGTCTCCTGCAGCAGCATTAGGCGAATTCGGGCAGGTGAGTCTCCTAATCAACCCTGGATCAGCCAGATTAGTGGCTGAATTGGAGCCAGGGAGTCTGAGGCCTGAGAGCCAGAGCTGCTGGATCAGTGGTGGGGCTAGACAGCTGGGGCTTGAGTCAACTAGGGAGCAGAGGCACTGGTGTTGGTGCTGTCCCTCTGGAGCTTGCTGACAGGGCTGGGGGTAGAATTCAGGTGCAGGAGAGCTACAGACACCATTCCTGGGCTTCTCTGGTCTGAGGAACTCTGAGTCCATGCCTCCATTGCAGCTAAGGCCTCTTGCCAGAACAAATACAATCACAGACTACTTCTGCCTCAGGCACAGGTGTATGAGCAGAAGAACCAGCCCAGCTGACAACAGGGAGAGGAATGACCTCAAAGGAGGGTAAATCCCACCATTGATTGAAGGCAAAAGGATTCAATAGCTCCAACCCCCTCCCTTCAAGCTAAGGGAAAAGGCCTCAATCAAGGTCACAGACATTCCAGAGAAAGCAACCAGCACCTCCTACTGGCCAGCCAGAGAAATTGCACTCAGTGAGTAAAGCCTCTAGTGATCCCAAGTCCCTGTGAACCAGCCCCTCCTCAACTCAAGGTCTTAGCAAAATGAAAAAGGGTCAGTGGAAAGGTGGAGCCATAGAAAAATTCTTGGAAGGACAAGACCCTAACTCAGAGAGACCTAGAACCACCGAGGAGAATACGATCTGATCTTCAGTACAGAAAGACTTCCTTGAAGAAATAAGGAAGGAGTTAAAAATCAACTGGAAAATTTGGGGGAGACAATTAATACCTTGCAACAAGAAAATAAATCCTTAGAAAATACAATTGGACAAATACAAAATGAGAACAAATGTCTCAGATCCTCAATTGGACAAATACAAAATGAGAATAATTCTCTCAGATCCTCAATTGGGCAAATGCAAAAAAGAAAATAATTCTCTCAAAACCTCAGTTTGTCAAATGAAAAGCTCTTTCAAAAGTAGAATTAACCAATTGGAAAAGGAGTTGAAAAAGGTTAATGAATAAAACTCCTCCCTAAAAAAATGAATGGAATCTGCAGAAACTAATGACTCCATGAGACAGCAAGAGCCAGTTAAACAAAATCAAAAAAATAGAAAAAATAGAAGAAAATGTAAACCACTGACTTCGAGAATAGGTCAAGGAGGGACAACCTGAGACTTATTGGACTTCCTGAAAACATTGAAGAAAAAAAAGCCTGGACTTAATATTACAGGATCTAGTGATGGAAAACTGCCCTGATATCATGGAACCAGAGGGCAAAGTAGTTATTGAAAGACTGCATTGATCCCCTCCAGAAAAAGATCCTAAAATGAAAACACTAAGGAATGTTGTGGCCAAATTCGAGAACTATCAGATAAAAGAGAAAATCCTGCAAGCATCCAGAAAGAAACAATTTAAATATCAAGGAGCCACAGTAAGGATTACACAGGATTTGGCCTCATCAACATTAAGGGATCCAAGGGCCTGGAATGAAATATTTTGAAGAGCAAGGGAGCTTGAAATGCAGCCAAGAATCCAGTGTCCTGCAAAGCTGAGCCTTCTCTTCCAGAGAAAAAGATTGACATTTAACAAAATAGAAGAATTCCAAAAATTCCTGATGAAAAGACCAGAGCTAAATACAAAATTTGGACATCAAACAGGAGGTTCAAGAGACACATGAAAAGGTAAAAAAAAAGGGGAGGGGGTGGTAAAAGAAAAAAAACTGCTATCCAATAAGTTGAAACTGGCTATATCCCAGCATGGGGAAAAAGATTCTCATAAATCTTGAGAATTGTAAATCTAACAGAGAATATACCTAGCCAGAAGTGATGGACATTTATGACTTATCCATGAGGCTGCTATCCAGTGAGATGCAACTGGCTTTAATGCTACTTGGGAGAAAGACTCTAATTTTAAACTCCCAAGAATTTTAACTCTGTTAGATAGAATGTATTTAGCTAGAAGTGACAGATACTCAGAATTTTCTATGACTCAGATAGAATGATCGAAAAAACACTACCTCCTTAAAAAAGGGGACAGGAAGGAGACGGGAGGAGGGAGGGGATTGAATGGCATAAATCACATTACACTAAGAGGTACAAAATACCTATGGTAATAGAGGGGAAGAAGGGAGGAGATGAGAAACACCTGAATCTTCTTCTCATCAGAGTTGGCCTAAAGTCAACTTACACATACTTAGGTAACTTAAAAAAACATCTAACCTTTCAAGTATTATAAGGGGAAAGGGGGGGGGGGAATGGAGAAAGGAAGGGGGAGGAGGAAAAAGGGGAACTAAGAAAAGGAATGGAAGAGAAAAGGGAAAGGAGAAAGAAAGGGGAGGGAGTGATATAGGAGGGCAAAACATACTGAGGGGGGGTGGTATTCACAAACAAAATACTGGGGAATACAGATAAAGGGGGGGAAGGGGGAAAATACAAACAGGGGAGATAGCATGGAGGGCAATAAAGAATGAATAATTATAACTTTGAATGTGAATGGGTTGAACTCTCCCTTAAAACTTGAAGCAAATAGCAGAGTGGATTAAAAACCAGAATCCTACAATATGCTGCTTACAAGAAACTCATTTGAAGCAGAGAGATACATATAGAGTAAGGTAAAAGGTTGGAGCAAAATATATTTTGCTTCAGCTGAAGTGAAAAAAGCAGGTGTAGCAATCCTTATCTCAGACAAAGCAACTGCAAAAATAGATAACATTAAAAGCGATAACGAAGGAAACTCTATCCCCCTAAAAGGTACCATAGACAATAAAGTTATTTCACTACTGAATATATATGCACCCAATGCAATAACATCCAAATTCTTAGAGGAGAAGCTTGAAAGAACTACAGGAAGACATAGCAAAACTCTACTAGTGGGAGACCTCAAGCTCCCACTCTCAGATCTAGATAAATCGAATCATAAAATAAACAAGAAAGAAGTTAAGGAGATAAATAGATGTTAGCAAAGCTAGATATGGTAGACTTATGGAGGAAATTGAATGGGGATAGAAAGGAATATACCTTTCTCTCTGCAGTACATGGAACTTATACAAAAATTGACCATGTACTAGGACATAAAAACCTAACGATCAACTGCAGAAAGGCAGAAATAGTGAATACATCTTTCTCAGATCACAATGCAATAAAAGTCATATGTAATATTGGGCCAAGGAGATATAGGCCCAGAACCAATTGGAAACTGAATAATCTCATTTTAATGAATGAGTGGATCAAAAAACAAATTATAGAAAGAATTAACCATTTTATCCTTAGATGATGACAATAATGAAACAACATACCAAAACCTATGGGATTCATTCCAAGTGGCTCTCAGGGGATATATTATAGCTTTAAATGCTTACATGAATAAATTGGAGAAAGAGGAAATCAATGAACTAAACATGCAACTAAAAACATTAGACAAGGAACAAATTTAAAATCCCCAATTAAATACCAAATTAGAAATTCTAAAAATTACAGGAGAAATTAATAAAATCAAAAGCAAAAAACTATTGAATTAATAAATAAAAACAAAAGTTTGTTTTTATGAAAAAACCAATAAAATTGACAAACCTCTGGTCAATTTGATTTAAAAAAAGGAAAGAAGAAAACCAACTTGCTAGTATGATAAATGAAAAAGGTGAACTCAACACCAGTGAGGCGAAAATTAAAGTAATAATTCGACATTATTTTGCCCAACTCTATGCCAATAAATTTGATAATCTAAGTCAAATGGATGAATATTTACATAAATATAAGTTGCCCAGGTTAAATGAAGAGGAGATTAAATACCTAAACAACCCTGTCTCAGTAAAAGAAATTCAACAAGCAATCATTGAACTCCCTAAGAAAAAATCTCCAGGGCCTGATGGATTCCCAAGTGAATTTTACCCAACATTTAAGAAACAACTGGTTCCAATTCTGTATAAACTCTTTGGAAAAACAGGGCAAGATATAACTCTGCCTAACTCTTTCTATGAAACCAATATGGTGCTGTTACCTAAACCAGGAAGAGTTAAAACAGAGAAAGAAAATTATAGACCTATCTCCCTGATGGATATAGATGCAAAAATCTTAAATAAAATCTTAGCAAAACAATTACAACCAGTTTATCACTAGGATAATACATTATGATCAAGTAGGATTTATCCCAGGAATGCAGGGCTGGTTCAATATTAGGAAAACTGTTAGTATACTCAATTATATCAACAACAAACCTATCAGAAATTATGTGATCATATCAATAGATGTTGAAAAAGCTTTTGACAAAAAAAAATCCATTCCTGCTAAAAACACTAGAGATTATAGTAATAAATGGACTGTTCCTTAGAATAATTAGCAGTATCTGCTTGAAACCATCAACAAGCATTATATTCAATGTTGAGTGGGTAGAGTCATTCCCAATAAGATCAGGGGTGAAACACGAGTGCTCGTTATCACCACTACTATTCAATATCTTATTAGAAATGTTAGCTTCAGCAGTTAGAGAGGAAAAAGAAATTGAAGGAATTGGAATTGGGAAGGAAGAGACAAAACTCTCACTCTTTGTAGATGACATGATGGTCTACCTAGAGAATCCCAAGAAATCATCTAAAAAACTACTGGAAACAATTAACAATTTTAGCAAATTTGCAGGTTATAAAATAAACCCTCATAAATCCTCAAATTTTCTATTTATATATATGTATAGCAAGATACAGCAGGAAGAGCCAGAAAGAGAAATCCCATTCAAAGTAACCCCAGACAATAAAAAATACCTGGGAGTTTATTTGCCAAGGCAGACTCAGAAACTTTTTGAAAACAATTATAAAACAATTCTCACACAAATTAAATCAGATTTAAATAACTGGGCAAATATCAACTGCTCAAGGTTAGGTGGAGCTAATATAATACAAATGACAATTCTACCAAAACTAAGTTACTTGTTTAGTGCCCTACCTGTCAAAATTACAAAAATTACAAAAAATTACTTTAATGAGTTAGGAAAAATTGTAAGTCCATTCATATGGAGAAATAATAAGTCAAGAATTTCCTGGAACTTAATGAAAAAAAAAAGTGCAAAAGAAGGGCCTTTAGCCCTACCTGATCTAAAATATGTTATAAAGCATCAGTCATCAAAACTGTTTGGTATTGGCTAAGAAATAGAGTGGTGGACCAGTGGAATAGACTAGGTGCAAAAGCAGGAGACGATTATAGTAATCTGCTGTTTGATAAACCCAAAGAGTCCAGCTATTGGGATAAAAACTATCTCTTTGATAAAAACTCCTGGGAAACTTGGAAGTCAGTATGGAAGAAACTTAGGTTAGACCAACACCTCACACCCTTTACCTAGATAAGATCCAAATGGCTACAGGATTTAGGCATAAAAAAAAAAAATACTATAAGCAAATTAGAAAATCAAGGACTAGTTTACCTGTCAGATCTATGGAAAGGGGAGCAGTTTATGACTAAGGAAGTGTTGGAGAACATCACCAAAAACCAACTAGATGATTTCGATTACATTAAAGTAAAATGTTTTTGCACAGATAAAACTACTGTAACCATGATCAAAAGAAATGTAGCAAATTGGGAAACAATCTTTACTACTAATGATTCTGACAAAGGACTCATTTCTAAAATATACAGAGAACTGAGTCATATTTTTAAAACAAAAAGCCATTTCCCAATTGACAAATGGTCAAAGGATATGCAAAGGCAATTTACAGATGAGGTGATCAAAGAAATTCATAGCCATATGAAAAATTGCTCTAAATCATTAATTATTAGAGGAATGCAAATCAAAGCTTCTCTGAGTTACCACCTCACATCTCTCAGACTGTCCAATATGACCAGAAAGGATAATGATCATTGTTGGAAGGGCTGTAGGAAATCTGGCACACTGTTACACTGTTGGTGGAGTTGTGAACTCATCCAACATTTCTGGAGAGAAATTTGGAATTATGCCTAAAGGGCAACAAAAATGACCATACCCTTTGACCCAGCAATACCACTACTGGGTCTATACCCTGAAGAGATGATGAAAAAGGGTAAAAACATCATTTATACAAAAATATAGCAGCCCTGTTTGTGGTGGCAAAAAATTGGAAATCAAATAAATGTCCTTCCATTGGGGAATGGCTTAGCAAACTGTGATATATGTATGTCATGGAACACTATTGTTCTATTAGAAACCAGGAGGGATGGGATTTCAGGGAAGCCTGGAGGGATTTGGATGAGCTGATGCTGAGTGAGATGAGCAGAACCAGAAAAAACACTGTACACCCTAACAACAACATCGGGGTGATGTTCAACCTTGGAGGACTCACTCATTCTATCAGTGCAACAATCAGGAACAATTTTGGGCTGCCTGCGAAGGAGAGTGCAATTTGTATCTAGATAAATAGCTCGGGAGTTTGAATAAAGTTCAAGGACTATTCCCTTTAATTTTGGAATAAAACCAGATACCTTATTGTCTGATCTTGTTATCTCTTAGACTTTTTGTCTCTTCCTTAAGGATATGATTTCTCTCTCATCACACTCAATTTGGATCAATGTACAACATGGAAACAAAGTAAAGACTGACAGATTGCTTTCAGTGGGGGGGGGAGTAAGATGGGGGGAAATTGTAAAACTCAAATATCTTTTATAAAAATAAATAAAAAATGCATAGTCAATCAAAATAAATTCACACATTATTCCTGCCCCAAAAGTACATATATCATTCTTATTCCTTCATATAACATCTCTTTATAAGTAGAAGTAGATCCTTTGGAATCATGGTTAGACTTTGCATCGATCAGATTTCTTAAGTCTTTCAAAGTTATTTGGTTTTATAGTATTATTGTTCTATAAATCCTGGTTGAGCTTCCTTCACTCTGCAGAATTTTTATTTTCCTTTACCTTTGTCAATCTGATGGATATGAAATGAATCATTAGTGTTTGTTTAATTTATATTTTTCCTAGTTTTTAGTTTCCTATTTTTATAGAAAGAAGACTGTGAAGAGAGGATGGCAATAGGTTATGAAAATCTATATTTGCCAAATGACACCTGAAGGTGTCAGGTTGCTACAAGGAGTGGATATGTTCCGATCTTCACTTTAGGGGGGAAAAGTCATTGGTAGCTGAATAGAGGACAGATTGGAGTAGAGAGAAACTTAGAGCAGGTAAACCAGTTACAAGATTTTGCCTTAATTCAGATGAAAAATGATCCATACCTAATCTAGGGTTAAGACTTATGAATGGTGATAAGGAAATTTATAGGACATATTGTAAAGGTAAAAATGACAAGATTTGGTGACCCCACATTAGATATGTGTGACAAAATTTTGGCATAGCGGACATCAGCATGGATGATTGGTAGAATAGTAGTGTCCTCAACAATAATTGTTTTAGAAGAATTAAGGATTGGGGAGGGAGGGATTTGAATATAGTGCACTCTGTTTTATACTTGTTGATTCTTACAGGCTTCCTTGAAAATTCTGTTTCTATACATTAAAGTTTTTAGGTAGAGAAAAATGCATGACCAACTCAGGAGGGAGAGCAGGGCTGTATACATATACATATGCATATGCATATATATATACACATACATATACATATACACATATATATATATATATATATATACACACACCTCTAAAGGTCATTTACATAAATATGATCATTGAATCAGTGAGAGCTAATGAGGTCACCAAATGAAATATTATTGAGGGAGAAGAGTAAGAGGCATAGGACTGAAGTAGGGGTGTTTTGCAGGGGGAGGGTGTTTCAGATAGTTAATGGACATGTTACTCAAGTAATAAAAAAAATGTCCCTTGCACCCATCAGGTTTCTTGTCTGAGACTTTGTAATGTTCGGCAATGCTTTGTAGTTTATTTCTGATGGCAGTCTTTGTATCCATTTATTGCATTAGATTGGATAGTCTGACCACCAACTTTGATAAGTCTATGGAAATTTTGCATCATATTTTGGAAATAGTCTAAAGAGGATAGCGAACCTCTCTGCTAATACCATGTCTGCCAAAAATTCTCACACCCTCCCTCCCCAAAATAAAAAAAAATAAATCAGCAGGAAATCACAAATGACCCTGATCTTCTATTCTTTCTCTAAGCCTTACTGGAGGGATTTGGCAGTCACCTTTAAGATTCTTTGATGATCAAACAGCTGCTTCTTCTTCATAACATCCAGTAGTTTCCTTTTAAGGAAAAATCCATTTTTAACTTAGCTAGGAGGGTTCTATGGTCCTGCTTCTCTATATTCTACTCTTCTGCTTCCTAACATGTCAAAATTTACCTCTGCCTTTTTCTTGTTTTCACATTGAAGTTCTTCTATATGTTTAAGGAACATTTCATTGTCACAGATAACTTGTGCTCTCTTTTACCTTCTTTTCTAGAAGAAAAAGAAGACTGACTCTGAACTTAGAAAGCAAACATGTGCCCATAGCAAATATATAAATATTGTACTCATTAAGCTCGCCATACTTAATGGAACTGAGATCCACAGTTCTTGCCTTTCTTCTTAGTATGCCCATTACAGAACAGCTACAGTAAATTGCTTTTGAGATATTAAAACTCTTAACAACTCTTGAGCATTTCTTTAGGATTTCCTAACATCTTAATCAACAACCCCAACTTTGTTTCCTTTCCTTTCCCTTTCCCTTGTCTAACAAATTTATTTTACATGCTTTGTCTCACTAAGTTATTTTTTTTAAATCTTTTCATCTTTTCTTCTCTAGTTCAAGTTCTTTTTTTGCTTCTATGGCCTTATGCTTTTCAGTTTCTTCTCTGAGATGTCTTTGAATCCTTTTCCTATTTCAGATTGAGGCTTTCTCTTTTACTTCTATCTCTTCTTAGATCTTTTTCCTTGGTTCTCTTTTCCATTCCATTCCCATCAAACTGAGTCCTTATCTCAAAACTTTAAATTTCTCCAATCCTTCCAATTATCTCCTCAAATCTCATTTCAAGCCTCCAAACTCACTTTTAAAATTCATTATTATTTTCATATTCATTCATTGATTTCATATTCATTTTCCTTTTTGTTTTTTCATCAGTCTTGTCTTTAAGAAGAAAAAAAAGTAGTCTATTTGTTAAATTGTATTCTATTTCTGTTCATTCTGTCATGATCTGTTATGCATTAGAAAGTTAGTCTATACTTATAATGAGGATAGAACCAAAATTTGCCAGCATACAACAAAAAAGAATAATCTGCAGAATCTTCTTATATGATCTTATGGCAAATGAAGCCTTCTACAGAAAGTTAAATGAGTCAAATTAGTCAGAAGATGCTTCTCTTATATAGTATATAGCAGGTCCTATATATAGATCCACGGATGGATCTTTCAATTTATAAAATGAATCCTACAATACCACAAAAAGCTAATTAGTCTACTGAAAGCCTTGAGCCAATTAGCCAGATAACTACTAAAGAGAAAATGGGAACTGAGAATATCTAATCAATTCATTACTGTCAGATAATACCACTGTATATAGTATTTTAAAGGCCTGATAAAAGTTCATTTTTATGGTGCTTATTGGCAAAACAGTTTTTTCTATTCAGGAAACTAAAAATTACATGTTTTAGTTCAAAAACTACATTAAGATAATTGAGAAAACTTTCTAATTGTAAAATAATTATCTTTCAAATCTTACAAAATTAGTTTCACAGTTTTTGGGTAGAATTAAATTAATATCACTTTTTTCCTTAAATGAAACATGTATTCAAGAATAAAGAGAAATGCAAAAACAATTTTCATTTTGTTTGAGATGTGCTTTTTTCTCTGATTTTGTTTTTTTTTTTAATAATTTTTATCATAGAGTTATTGAGCTAACAGGAGATGTGACCCCTGATATGAAATCCATTGCCCAAGCTGACCTTATTGTCACTACACCAGAAAAATGGGATGGAATCAGTAGAAGCTGGCAGAACAGGAGCTATGTTAAAAAAGTTGCCATTCTCATTATAGATGAGATCCATCTGCTAGGTGAGTGCCATTTTATATAATGCTGATTTAGAAACCCTGACTTTCATGCATAGAACTGTCAGGGTCAGACCTTGTTAAATGATTAATGTACATTCCTCTTATTTCCTAGGGGATGAAAGAGGCCCAGTTCTAGAGGTTATTGTATCTCGAACTAACTTCATCTCTTCTCACACGGAAAAGCCTGTTAGAGTAGTTGGATTGTCTACTGCATTAGCTAATGCCAGAGACCTTGCTGACTGGCTCAATATTAATCAGGTATGTGAAATCCTTACAAATATAACATTTAAACAGCTTTAGTCCTCAGAGGAATTGACATAGAAGTAGCACTATGACATTATAAACCTTAGCATAAACAGAAGTAACATTTTTCTTTACATTTACTTTAGATGGGATTGTTCAACTTCAGGCCATCAGTTCGTCCAGTTCCCCTGGAAGTTCATATTCATGGTTTCCCAGGTCAACATTACTGTCCTCGTATGGCTAGTATGAATAAACCTGCATTTCAGGGTAAGCTGCAAGTGTTTGGGATGAGCTATAACCAATTTAAATAGTAGAATTCAAGACATTTTCATACTGTGTCCTTGAAGTGGGAGGGATTGCTAAAGCTTCTGCAAATATTATAAAACCATTTGTCTAAATTCTTCAGGAATACAAACATCTGTGGAATTGATTAACTATTAAAATAGAGAGATTTCATAAATGATAATATTTTTGCTGTTAACTATATTAAAATAATAGCTACAAAAATATATATTTAAAAACAATAAAAATTGTTCATAGCATTAATCTGTCAATATGTTTTCAGATATCACTTATTAGCTTTACAAAATGAGCAGAAGTTGTAAGTCAAGCAAACATTACATAATTATAATTTCAAAACAGTATCATATTTTAGAATTTTATTAGAATTAGAATTTTCAGGGCTTTCAAAAATATTACTAGTCTTTTTTTTCCTTTTACTTAGCAAGGGAAAAAAGCCTGATACATTTAAGAACAACCCTCTGATTTTATTGAAACATGTTTTGTTTTGTTTGCATAAAGAATATTTATTATGTCAATTAAAAATAACTTACAAAATAAATTCTGCAATGGGAACTGCTGTTATTGTGAGGTAGCAGTTGTGAGGTGACTTTTTAGCTGCTGTAATTAGCCTTATGACAGAGGCAAAGTATTGATTGTGAACTAGAGACCAATCTTGGCAGTTCAGATTATTTACACCTCGACAGAAGCATTGTACAAAATCACTAATGAACGATAAATTTGCCCAGAGCTGTTCAACCACACCTGTTCCTATCATAAGAAAAATCCATTAGATGTTGAATTTACAGGGGGAGGGGGATGCAATCATGATTATATATAAACTACACATATTTTCCTCATGTACATGCAATTTAAGATATTATGGCTATGAAATTATTTGCCAGAATCTTACCATTTAGTATATTAATACACAGTATTAGATACTGAACAAGGGAAAGAATACATTTTCTTTTTATAATTTATTAGTCTGATTGGTTATGGATATCTAAAGGATGTCTACAGAACAATAATTAGAGAGAAGTTTTCCATATAATATAAATCATTTAAAAATATCTGTAATATTTATACAGTGCTAGAGGTGATTTCTTCATAGCAGTTAGACTTATAAACTGTTTATTATACCTGTAGTGGGTCACTGTATTTCATTAAGTCTGGAAATATGATTTTATGATGGCTTTATTTCTTGTGGGTTTCATATAAATATTGTTAAGGTCATGTCAGCATTTCCATTGTAAACCTTATTTCTTAGCTCATAAAAACATCTGCAGCCTACCATGTTTCATTTTTTTTATATATTTATATATTTAGAAAAATAACTGACTACACAAGACATAAAAATTAATTTTTGTTTTTTCCATTTTATTAAGATTTTGAAGCATATGTAGAGGTGGGGAAAAGCATTTCCAGTTTGGTAAATGATTTAGTCTTGTTTGAGAGTACATTTTAAATGAGATTAGATCCACAAAATGTTCCTTACTCTTAGCTAAATGGCAAAGTATCCACTTCATTCTTCCTTATTTGATACATAGGCCTTCATGACATACATAGTCTCATTTACATACATTCAGGATCATGGAGAGGCACATACATACTTTGTTTAAAATTCACCCTTATGCACACTTTCTCACAAAAAACATGTACACATTCTCAAATATTCCTCTACTATTTTTCCCTATGCTATACTTTGTACATGGGATGGAATCATGTGAAAAGGATCATTTAATAATTGTTTCACTGTCCTTATAACATGTAATGATCCATCAGATCACACTCCACAACATTAATTCTACCCTCCCCACAATCCAAGTGCTTCTAATATAACCATTCTCAGACCAGGAATTGAAAACCACAACAGAAGAATGAATCCCCTAGCCTAATTCTATGTACAGACTCTTAAGTGTCCCCCCCCCCCCTTCCTTTTATGGTTAAAATTTAGGCTTAGAGCAAAAACTGTTGCCTAGTTCTCTTTCTAGTCTTGATAATCCTCCAATGTAAGCAATTTGCCTTCTATAGAGAATCACCCCCTCCTTAAACTATCACTTTATGAAAATCATGGAGACTTTCAGCACTTCAAGTTTCTACCCAACCCAGAGCATACACTGAAAAAAGAACCTGGAGATCCAATCACATTGGCACCAAAGAGTAATGTAGTTTCAGTTTGATGTCATTTCCATTTGTTCTCAGGTATAAGGCTAAATTTCATTAGGAAAAAAAAGAACACTGGACTAGGAGATCAAAGACATCATTCTCATTCTTTACTGTTAGGTGTATTACCTTGTGCAGATTTCTCAATGCTCTCTCTAGACCTTAGTTTCCACATTTGTAAAGTGATGAGACTTGATTTAATCCCTCCATAGCTAATGCTTAATGAATTTTATGATTAAAATTATGAATGTTTATTGATTTGAACACATGTGATATTACTATCAGTGTACTTTCATGAATAATATATGAAGAAATGCATATTCTGACTTACTTTGAAATATAATGGAAATTGTGAAAGGAAAATTGTGGATTTTTTTTCTCCTATGACTTTTCAATAGCAATTAGAAGCCATTCACCAGCGAAACCTGTTCTAATATTTGTGTCATCTCGACGTCAAACTCGTCTTACAGCATTAGAATTGATAGCTTTTCTCGCTACAGAAGATGATCCTAAACAATGGTTGAACATGGATGAAAGAGAGGTAGAAAATTTATTCTTCTCTTCCATGCATATGTTTATGGGTGGGTGGGTGTGTGTGTGTGTGTGTGTGTGTGTGTGTGTGTATAAAATTATATATACACATATATATATGTACATAAATTGTTTTTCATTTGATTTTTATCTATTTCCAACATTAAAACTGAAATGGAAGTTTATTAATTTATTCCTTTAAATGGTCTTGAATTATTTCAGTAATTCTTTTGTCTTACGTTAATAAGAAATAAGCATAATTAACCATAATTATATAATGGATTTTGTTTTATCTTTTTTTGCCTAGTCTTGAAACAAATCTCTTACCATATAGCATATGGGAGGTTTGCTATCCAGCCAGTAAAATGTAAATCTTTTGAGATCAGAGACTATAATCTTTTGTCTTTGTACTCTTAGTGCTTACCAGTCATCAGTCAACAGTCAACAAGACTTTATTAGGCATCCACTTTGTGCCACTAAGTTTTTTGGTGTTAAAACCAATTTATTATTATATTCTAGAAGGTACATATAATAGAATTAGGAGAAATCTCCAAAGAATCTATGATTTCATCAACATGGGGAATTTATGTGGTTATTTCATCCATCTATCAGCACAGATCCTAGATCTCAACTTCTTCTGTAACTATGCTATTCCTTAGCAATACTCTATTGACCCACATGGAGATTAAGTGGTTTGTAAGATCGTACTTCCAGCATGCATTGTAGAGGCTAATTCAACTTATGAAAATCTTTGCTTATTCCGATAGCTTTGGCAAAAGCAAAAGTACAGGAAAACCTTTGACAAGTTCATGTATTATCTTGTTTGACTCAAATACTCTTCATTCTGTGCAGTAAGCACTGAGTATAAGTTACTATATGAGGCACATTGGAGAAGGAGTATATACGAAGATAAACAGTCTAGATTTTATATTTTGAATTTGTTATCAGTGTAGAAAAATAATTTTAGACACTGTTTTCTTTAAATTATAAACATTTATTTATTTATGCTAAACCCTGTAATAGATGCTGATGTGGATAAAGTTGTAGTTCCTGACCTCAAAGATTTTTTACTTTAGTAAGGGAATATGACACACAAAATTGACCATAAAGTACATTAGAGGTACAAAAATGCTGTGCAAGATCCAAGTTTGACCTCTGTAGTTTTTATGTATATATTCATGAATCACATATGGATGGTGGTTAAATCTTTTAACCCATTTTTAACCTTCATATTTGTCCTTTGCAAAATGAGATTATTGAAAAAAATAAGTTTTAAGTGCTTGTTTAGCTGTGGAATTCTGATTCTGGAATAAATAAACAATTTAATACTACAGGAAAGCTAGAGGGTCACTTTAAATTTCAGAAAGAAATACTGAGATTTTTAAGGTCAGATTTTATCAGTAGGTTTCAGCTTACAGCAATGACTTTAATAGCCACTTAATTTTTTCTCCCTTCCCTTTTAAATTTGAATAGACTATTTATTTTTCACATTATTTTCCATATAGTAAGTTCATTTAAATTGTTAGAATTCAAAGTATGCTAAAGAGTCTCCCAACTTTTTTCTATGTGTGTGTCTATACATGTGAATATAATAAAACACAAATATAGAAGTTAAAAGAATGAGTTATTAACAAAGATGAAATTGACAGGACTTGGCACCTAACTTGATATGAGGAGTGAGGGAAAGTGAGGCATTGAAAACGACAGTTCCAAGCTTGGGGGACTAGAAGTATAGTGATTCTCTTAACAGTGATAAGGACATGAAGAAGAGGAGAGGGTTTAAGCTGGAAAAATGTTTTTGATTTAGGCTTAAGATGACTATGGACATCCAACTCAGTATATTCCATAAGCAGTTCTAGTCTTGATGTGAGATGTGAGGCTGGAAGTCAGGAAAAGTTATTAGACTGGACTTACAAATCTGAGAATCACCTATATGAAGACAATAACTAAATCCATGATATATGATTGAGATCATTTAGTGAAGAAAGAAGAAGAGGTACAAGGAAAGAGCCTTATAAAATATCTACAATTTAATGGATATGGCCTGGATGAAAGTCCAGCAAAGGAAACCAAGAAGGAATAGTTAAAGAGTTAGAAGGGAGAAAGCAGTGTCATAAAAATGTAGAGAAAAGAAAGTATCAAAAGAAGAGAATGTTCTACAGTACCAGAGACTGCAGAGAAGTCAAGAAAATGAGCATTAAGAACAGGCCATTAGATCTGGCAAATAAGCTATCATTAGTGATTTTGGAGAGTGTATTTTCAGTTGCAAACCATACTGCTATAATTCAAGAGGGATAAGAAAGGAAGGGAAATTTAGGCACTCATCACAGATAGCCTCAAGTTTACCTTAAAAAAAGAGAGATCATGAGGATTAGCAATAATGGAAGGACCAAGTGAGAGTTTTTTGAGAATAGGTGTGACAATAGGTATATTTGTAGGCAGGAATGAAACAGCCAGTAGAAAGGGAGAGATTAAAACTAAATGAGAATGGGGATGATAAAGGGGGCAGTTTTTATTCCCTAGTACATGAGATGGAATGGGATCACTTGTACATTTAGAGGGGCTAGTCTTGGTAAGGAGAAGGACCATCTCTTTGTGAGTTTTATGATATGATATGTGAAGGAGGGGAAGAGAGCTATCTCTTGGATTGTGACCTCAGTTTTTTCATTGAAATATTAGCAAAGGTTCTCAACTGAGAAGGTTGGAGCCATTGTAGATTTAAGGAGAGATGAAAAGATTTAGAAAAGCCTCTCCAATTGAGTGAATCAATTAAGGAGGTGTAAAAGAATTGCCCCACCATAGTGAAAGCCTGGTTAAGATTATGTATCTTAAATTTTCAATCAGCATGGTGTCATCATTTTCTCCACCTTTATTCTGTGGCAGATTAATAGGGAGCACATCATCTGAGTAATTCAGTGAGACTTGACAGAGCAAAATCTAACAGGATAAAGAGAAGGAAACTAGAGAGAAGAGGACTATATAGAGGAACATATTCATTAGGGAGGGTCAGGATAGAAAAGGGAAGTAAATATACAGAGTTAAGAATTGGGATGAATTAGGAAGAGGAATGATCAGAGGTTATAGAACAAAGATTAGCGGTTACTGGGCAGAAGTGGAATGACAACAGAGGATTTTAGAGTTTATGAAGATCATAGTGATATTTTAGAGTTTATGAAGATCATAGTGATGGCAGGATTAAGGATATGATCATTTCTGTGTGGCAGAGGAGATGAAAGAGTAAGTGCAAGTTCTTATCATCCCATGCCTGGAGTATTTCAACAGCCTATAGTTAGTACCTCAAGTTTCTTTTCAATCTAATCCAATCTTCACTGAGTTATCAAATTCATCCCAAAGTACAGGTCAGAACTTGTCATCTTGTCATTCAGTCAGTTTCCTAACAACTTCAAGTCCTCCTGACTCCAAGACTGGTGCTCTATCCACAATACCACCTAGTTGCCCCCCATCAACTTAACCATCGAGTTTAAAAATTTTTGTTTAGCATTCAAAGTCCTTAATAACCTGGCCTTTTCCTATATCTTCATTCTTCTTATACCTTACCCCCACCCCCACCCCATATTCTGAAATACAATGTCTCTTCATTGCAAATGTCCATCTTCATGCATTTTCCCTGAATATAAACCTATGGCTAGAACTTTTTCCTAATTTCAGCTTCCTGGCTTCCATGGCTTCCTTCATATCCCTGCAAAAATCCTGCCTTCAGGAAGCCTTTTTTTGATCCTTCTTAATTCTAGTGCCTTTTGCCTCCTATGTAGTTAATTTTCATGTTACTGCATTTCATATTACTCCATTAGACTGCAAGTTCTTCAAAATCAGGGGCTTGCTTTGCCTTTCTTTATATCCCTATCACTTAGCACAGTGTTTGGCATATGTTAGTTGCTTAATAAATACTATTGACTAATTTGATATTAACCTAATTGAATGGAAGAGGTAAACAGCTGACTTCAAAAAGTAGTTATTATGGGGCAGCTAGGTGGCACAGTGGATAGAGCACCAGCCCTGGAGTCAGAAGTACCTGAGTTCAAATCCAGCCTCATACACTTAATAATCACCTAGCTGCATGGCCTTGGGCAAGCCACTTAACCCCATTGCCTTGCAAAAAACTAAAAAAAAAAAACCCGGTAATTATTAGTTCTGGTTCAGTTTGGTGGTAAGCTACTAGTGGTCAGCAATCTTTGTTATTTTTAAATATTCTTGTCAGTGACTTGGTTAAACTTGTTAATAGTACATTTATCAAATTTATACATGACATTAAAGCTAGAAGAAAAAACTAATCTTTAAGATAACAGATTCTAAAAATCAAGAAAGAACTTAACTGGTTAGTGCAGTGTGTTCTTTATTTAAGTAGAAACAAGAACCACTAAAACATAAGGAAAGATCCCTGCAGGCACATATTAACTTAGAAAACCACTTATTAATATTAATATTATATTTTATTCTGTATTTATTTATTTTGTAAAATATTTCTTGCTTGACTTTTGGATGACTCCTAGATTCTTAGAGAATTGTTTGAGACATTAAGAAATTAGTGACTTGACACATAGCAAATGTGTTTCAGAGGAAGACTTAAACCTAGGTCTTCCTGAGTGAGGCCAGTTCTCCATCTACCTCCCCAAGACTGAAGAATAAACAAACAATTCTCCTTTTATTCTTTGACTATTTCTTTGGAAGTTATTAATTTCTTGTAAGTTTTGATTTCTTTAGTTGATTTTTTTAGGATAACTTTTCTCTTTGTCTGTGCTTAGTGACTCAGCTTCTTTTTCATGTATAATAGCTATACCTAGGATTTCTTGAATTATTTGAAATAGTAATGGTGATAACAGAAACCTTTATTTTATTCCTGACCTTATGGTAAGGCCTTTAAATTATCTACATTGTATATAATGCTTACTCTTGTTTTAAATAGATGACTTAAATTAAGATTTGATTATTCCTTTATTTTTTAGTGTTGTTAAGAGGAATCAGTGTGTATTCTTATCAAAAGTTTTTTTTTCAGCTTCTGTTGTCATGATTCTTATTGTTCAGTGTTATCAATATGGTCCTTATGTTGATGGTTTTCTGATTAAATACTCCCTGCTTATTGATATATTATCTTGATATTATGTTGCTGTGGGTCTCATGATGTTTCATTTGAATATTTTTAGGCTGATATTTATAATTAGAGTTATTGGGCTATAATCTCCAAGTCTCATTAAATCAAGAATTTGTTGTTGCTGCTGCTGCTTTGTTTTCAATTTTGGATTTCTCTTTGATTTTTCAAGATTTGTTTTTTGGTTTTCTAAGTTTTTTTGGTGTTTTAATTGCATCCCCACTTCATCCATGAATTCTTTTTCTTTCCCATTGATAAAAGTGTTTGTATATGTAAATTTATTTCTCAAGGACTTCTTTGACTATATCCCCTCAAATTTTGCTATAATGGCTCATTATTTTCATTTACTTTTATGAAATTTTTAATGTTTTATGTTTTTTAATCTGCCTATTCTTGCACATTGTCATTTTGTTCCAAATTAATTTTAATGTCTTTTAAAAATTTTAATGGATTTAATTTGCTTTTTACATCATCATAATTTTCCCCAGTACCCTTTCTTTTTTAAAAAAATTTTTTTTATTTGTCAGTTTACATGCAAAGGTAGTTTTTAGCATTCATTCTTTTATAGGCTTTTGAGTTCCACATTTTTCTACTATTCTCCCTTCCCTACCCCTTCCCCATAGCAGCAGACAATCTTATATAGGTTGGACATGAATAATAATATTTGATTATTTCCATATTAGTCATGTTGTGAAGAAAGCATTAGAACTATGGGGGAGAAACCTAATTAGAAAGAAAGTAAAAAACAGCGGCCCTGGAGTCAGGAGTACCTGAGTTCAATTCCGGTCTTAGACACTTAATAATTACCTAGCTTTGTGGCCTTGGGCAAGCCACTTAACCCCATTGCCTTGTAAAAACCTTAAAAAAAAATAAAGTAAAAATGTGAAAGAAGCTTTAAAAAAGTGAATATAGTATGCTTTTGCTCTTTCATTCAGAATCTGTAGTTTTTTCCCTGTGTATATATATGACAATTCCCCCTAATAGTTCACTCAGAATTGTTCTTAATCACTGAACTGCTGAGAGGAGCTGCATCCATCATAGTTGATCATCTCAGTGTTGCTGTTAATGTGTTCAGTGTTATGTTTCTTCTCTCTTCAGTTAGCATCAGCTCATGCAGGTTTCTCCAGGCTTTTCTGAAGTCAATCTGCTCACTTTCTTACAAAATGAGATTACCCATAACATTCATATACCATAGCTTGTTCAACCATTCCCCAATTGTTGGACATCCTCTCAGTTTCCAGTTCTTTACCACTACAAAAAAGTGCTACTATAAATAATTTTGAACAAATGGATCTTCTCCCCAATTTTATGTTCTCTTTGGGATGTAGACCGAGTAGTAATATTGCTAGATCAGAGTTTACACAGTTTTATTGTCCATAGGGCATAGTTCCAAACTGCTCTCCAGAAAGGCTGGATCAGTTCACAACTCCATCAACATTAATGTCCCAGTTTTCTCACATCCTCTCCAACATTGATCATTTTCCTGTTCTGTCATTTTAACCAATCTGATGAGTGTGAGGTGGTACATCAGAATTGTTTTAATTTTCAGTAATATTTTTAGTATCAAAAAAAGAAAAGGGAAAAATTAGCAAGACTGATCAATATATCAAAAAGTTTGAAAATATATGCAATGTACTATAGTCATGGATTTTCAAATCTCGAAAGAAAGAAGGAAGGAATATTTTCTTATCTCTTTTTTTGAGCCATACTTCATTTTTGTAATATTTGTTTTGCATATGGTTGTTCTTTCTGTTTACTTTGATATAGTCTTTGTGTATGTTTCTGGGTTCTTCTTACTTCCCTCTGCATCAGTTTGTGTACATCTTTCTATACTTCTGTCATTTCTTAAAGTTCTGTAATATTGTATCACATTTACATGCCACAGTTTTATTTTTTTTAGCCCATCCTCAATTTCGGGACAGTCTACTTTGTTGCTAATTATTTGCTATCACAAAAAATGCTCCTAGAAATATTTTGACAACTATGGGGACTTTCTTATCATTGACTTTCATAAGGTATAAAGGCAAAGATTATGGACATTTTGCTCACTTTATTTGCAAAATTCCAAATTGATTTCTAAAATGGTTGTACAGATTCAGAGCTCCAACCACTCTTCTCTCATGTGCCTAACTTCCTACATCTTCTGCTGTTCTGATCTATACCTGACCACTGGGCCCAGATAGTTCCATAGGAGAAAGTGAGATTGATGACTTTGCACAGCCCCCCCCCCCCCCAACACTTAAATCCAGTTATCCAATTCCCTTGCATGTCATGGTATCATCTCCTGATCTCTTGTTCCTCTTTGAGAATAAAGGATAAACATCAATCTTTCTATAGCCCCTCCAACATTAATTATTGCCACTGTTTGTCATCTTTACCAATTTACAGTATATGAGATAAAAATCTCATATTGTTTGACCTTTTATCGTTGTTCATTCATTCTGTTGCATCTAACTCTTCATGACCCCATGAATTATAGTATTCCAGGCCCTTTTATTCTCCTGTCTCTCAAAATCTGTCCAAGTTCATGTTTGTTGTTTCTATGATATAATCAGTTTCATCCTCTGCCATCTCCTTTTCCTTTTGCCTTCAATCTTGCCCAACATCAGGGCCTTTTCCAATGAATTCTGTATTCTCATTATGTGGACAAAGTATTGAAGCTTCAACTTCAATATTTGACCTGTCCTTGAATAGCTAAATTAATTTCTTTTAAGTATTGATTCATTGCTGTCCAGGGGACTGGTAAAAAATATTCCAGCATCACAATTCTAAAGTGTTAATTTTGTGATACTCAGCTTTCCTTATTGTCCAACTTTCACAGCCATATATTGCTACTGGAAAAACCATAGCTTTGACTATAGGGATCTTTGTTTTATATCAATTCTAATATGAAGGAAATATATCCATTTAGTATATATTATGGAATATGATATAAGGTGTTGACCTTTTGGCCAACTTCCAGACTATTTTCCAGAATTCTCCACAATTTTTATCAAATAAAATGATTGACTTCCATTAAAGTAACATTTTGATAATTTCATTAGGATAGCATTAAAACTCTAAATTAATGTTGACAGTGTTTTTTTTTATTATATTGGTTTAGCCTAACCATAAGTCCTATTTTTTTAGTTATTTAGATTGAAATCCATTTTCTGTGGACTTTTATTTAATATAATTTTTATTGCACTATGATCTCTAGAAGTGCGTTTAAATTTTTGTTTTTCTGTATTTGTAGGTTTTATATATACACTAATACATGGTAGCTTTTGTAAAGCTCCTATACATCACTGAAAAATATGTACCTTCCTTTTTAAAGCCCTTTGAGTAATTCACAACGGTCTTTCATATTTAACTTTTCTAAAGTTCTATTCAGGTCTTTAACTTCTTTTTTGTTTATATTTTTGGTCAGATTTATCTAAAAAGAAGTACATTATCTAGCTCTAAAAGATGGTACATTTCTCCCTGGCAAAGTTTTACTATATTTCTCCCTTTTACTCATTTAACTTTTCCTTTATTTATGCTATGTCATTCTTTTCATATATTTTTTTAATTTCTCAAAATAACTTTTAGGTTTAGAAGAAAATTTTTCTAAAGTAAAAGTCTGAGCAGGTCCTTAAATTCTACAATATCTGTCTCTATTTCTCCCAGACTGAAATATAAATACCTTTGTTTGTCATTTAAAGCTCTTTATAACTTGACCCCTTTCTGCCTTTTCAGTTTTCTAATATTTTCTATCCTCCACCTACTATTCTAACAGTGCTGGCCTAATAATACTCAAACACAACCCTCCACTCCCTTTCTCTGAGGGTGACTGACTTTCTCACCTAGGCCTATAATGCTGCTCCTTCTCATCTCTGTCTTACTCTCCTGACTCCTTTCCAGACCCAGCTCCCTTGAAATCATGTCATTTAGATATTTGTGTTACATAATTTGCTTGCCTTCATGTCCATTTTTAAAACCTTTTAATTGGAGACCCATTTCTGCAGCAGCTTCAACCTTTTCCTTTAGAATAGGAGAATCTAATTAGCTTTGCTTGTCTTTAGTTAGAATAAAGCTATAAATATGAATTTTTAAAAAAAGAACTTCTCCCTCGGTTCAATTAGATACGCAATTTAAGTTGGATTATAAACTCCACAAAAACAGGAACCATGTCTCATTTAAGTATCTAATATTGCTCTACATGTAATAGTTTCTTAATGAATATTTCTTGAATGGATTTGAATTAAATTTTTATCCTAAAGCAGCAATTCTCAGTTTTTTTGTCTTAAGTACCTCTTTGTTGTCTTTAAAATTATTGAAGAATATCCCCAAGAGCTTTTGATTATATGAGTTACATTTATCAATATTAGAAATCAAATAATATCTTATTTTTAAAATAAATTTTACTCACAGCCCCATGAA
This sequence comes from Macrotis lagotis, assembly GCF_037893015.1. Lineage (NCBI taxonomy): Eukaryota > Metazoa > Chordata > Mammalia > Peramelemorphia > Peramelidae > Macrotis > Macrotis lagotis. Next base: position 98,666,268 of record NC_133662.1, on the reverse strand, counting down.
AGGGTGGGTTTGAGAAGTTTATCTTACAAGGGAGATAGAATTGAAAAAATATATATAAGCTCCTTGAAGGCAGGTAATTTTCATTTTCTGGTTTTATCTCCCATGCCTACCATTCCTTTATGCCTTAGCAGGTGCCTAATAAATTTCCAGTGAATTGAATTTGGAATCTATCTTATTTCTGATTATATCTGTTTAGGTGATTTTATAGGATTTTATATCTTGGTGTTTCTTAGAAGTATTCAGGTACCAAAAGAATGTTCTAGAAGGTTTCTTTTATTATTAAGCCTTTTCTTCTACAAGATTAAGTTTTTATTACACTAAAGTGCATCTTAAAAAATTAACATTTATTAGTAACTAGGAGATGTTTTAGCTTCATTTAACATCTGTACCAGATGTGATAGATGTAATTATTTTTGCAAAAAAACTTCATAACTTTCATGATTCTTGTGTGCAGCACATCTTTCTTTTATTGAACATTTTAGACAATTGATAAGCATTATTCAGTGGCATATGGTCTGAGTCTGACGTGCTTTGAAAAGAGTACAGAGTACTAATAATGAGGATTCTGTGAAAATGGGAAAACCAGCACAACAGATATGCTTTGAGAAACTATGGGTTTTTAGCATCTTGAAACAATATATCACACTCAAAGGGACAGAATTGGGCTGCACAATCTGTTAGCTCATTCTTGTCCAATCTGGTCTCCTCCTTTCTTTTGGAGCCAGCATTGTCATCAACTCACTGAATTATATTCTGACTGGAATGTATTTCAGGCACAGGGTAATGTATCTACTTAAATGGAATCCTATATTTCTACAAAAGCTTTTTAAGTATAATAAATTTAAAATATAAAAAACAGTTCTATTAACTTAAAGTAAATGGTTCAACAGTTTACATATGTGCAGCTTAAAAAAATGACTACTACTTGGGAGAACCAAAGAGCTTGTTCTGAGAATGGTTTATTTCTTTCATTTATATTTACCTTTATAAATTTTTTTTTAAATTAAAAGATCCCAGGCATAGTTTCAAAGGTTGTTTACTAAATGAAATCCTATAAAAGTCTCTTTTTTCTTGAGGAGTGTTTTGAGTATTGTGTTTATTCTTTTAAAAAGTTATAGTTATTTAGTCAGGTTACTAAGTATGTTAATTAAAAAAATACTTGCTCCAACATCTGTGAGGAAAGTATTATTCTAAAAACATTAGTTTTATTATCCAGTGGCCTCTTTAGGAATTTGCCTATGTTTTGATGGAGTTAGATCAATTTTAACTATGTTAAGAAAAGTTTAACATTTTTTATTTAGAATTCATGTAGGTATGGTCAAATATTAATAGGTTGTACTAGAAATGTCTTTGGCTTAATGATTGAACTTTAGGAATATATTAAGGTTTTTTTATGATGTTGAAAATAATTGAGAATTCCTTCAGAGAAATACCATAATAAGGGAAATAGCTGCAAGAGAGGGGAAGAAAGCTGTCATGGGGATTTTAGGGTTTGAGCAATCAAACAGGCACATGTTCTCTTTATTTCATTGATTTATGTGAAAGTGAGGGGGTCACTGAGAAATGACTGTCCTTCCCTGCTGCTAGAATGACGGAATAGTAGAGTATGCACCAGCTCTCCTGCTAAGAAGCATCCTTAGTTTTTCTATGGAAAATTATACTGCTTCCTAAGTATGACTAACACTAGCGTGAAATATCACCATAATAACAGACGCAAAAAGAAAAAAGTTTCTGACTCTGATTGTCAAAGCAAGACATCTCTGAATAAATTCTCTTTACTGTGAATTGGAAATATTTTATGCTAGAAAAGACATGAATAGCATAGTCTGTCACTTGAGAATGGCTAATGTTATTATAGACTGTGACTAAGATGCTTCTTATGGTATACATGTACAATAAAACATAATTTTATGTTAATTTTAAAGAGTAAAATGAATATATGATAAATATGTTTTAAAGGTTTATGAATCTACTTTAGGAAATGTTATCACGTGCAGAAAATTGAGTACATGAATATATAATATAATCATATCCAGTGAAATAAAATTATCACCCTTAAATTAATGAAAGGTAGTAGGTAATATTAAAGTTTTGAATTTTTATTAAAACATTTAATATATTTTTAACTTGAGAATTATTCATAAGAATAAACTTTAATAGTGACCTATATAACATTTCTAATTTTTTTTTTGTTGTTTAATAGCCATTCAAATTAGAAAAATAAAACCAAGAGAAACTTCTAAGTCAAAGGTAGTATATTGGGTTTAATTCCTATGTTGTTTGAAAATCTAAATGGGGGAGGCTAGGTGGTGCAGTGGATAAAGCACCAGCCCTGGAGTCAGGAGTTCCTGGATTCAAATCTGGTCTCAGACACTTAATAATTACCTAGCTGTGTGACCTTGGGCAAGCCACTTAACCCTATTTTCCTTGGAAAAAAAAAATCTAAATGAACAGCTGAGCTGGTATACTACAGGAAAGATAAGATCCTGCAAATTGTCACCATTTTGCAGAATCTATCTGTGAAATTTTGGCTGCTGAATTATCTATAAAATCAAGCTGAAGGTTGGAAATTTAACCTAGAGAAGTAAAACCTTTCTAGGGACATGATAGTTGTCTTCATGACTTTGGAAAGTTGTCACATGAAAGAACTAGGCCTGCTCCATTTAGTTCTAGTGAATAAAGCATAGATCAGGCCGTTTAGTAGTTTCCTCATTTTTTAGATAAGAAAACTTAGACCCAAGGACTAAAGACCCAACATGACAAAAGTAAATATATACCTCAGAAGCAGAAATTGAACCCAGGTGCCCTGATATGAGAGCCAAGGCTCTTTTAACTATCAGAAACAATGCTTGGAATTAGCAGTGTTCATTAGTAATGGTATAATGAAGAATCACATAACAAATAATTAGGTCTAATGCCAAGTGGTAGCATCACAATGTAATGGATATAATCCTCCTCACTGGAGATCTTCAGACAAAATCTGGGTGACCACTTATTGTTATATGCACACATTGCAATAAGGACCTCTGAAGTTCTTTGATTGTTTATTGTTTCTTGTTGATTATTTAAGTGTGTTTGAAACTATTATGCAGGAAAAGAAAAGCTAGGAATCATAAACTGATAATGTTGATGAATTTTAATACTGATAAATACCAAATGATATATTGGCAAAGGCTATCACAATATATTCAAAGAAGTATTCATTATGATCAAGTTGACTTTATATCCAAAATGCAAAGCATTAGGAAAATTATAAATATATGAGAACATTAAAAATAGTAATCACATGATTATTAATAGATTCAGAAAAAGCCTTTGACAGAATATCTTTTATATTAAACAAAAATAGGAAATATAAAAATAAATGAAACTTTCTTGAATATAATAAAAGAGCTAGCATTATTCTTAAGGGAAATACATCAGAAATCTTTCCTAAAAGCTCATCAGAAAGAATATCTATTATTACAGCTATCATTTGTCCTAAAAAAAATTAGTTATAGTTAACAAAAGCAAATTGAAGAAATTTGTGTAGTAGCAAAATAGTGTAGGTAATGAAGTGGCAAAAAATTTTTTCTTTGCAAATGATATGATGGTTTTGTTAGCCAACCCAAATGTACCAAACAGAAAAGTTCTTCAAAATAATAATTTAAGTAACATAACAAATAGTTTGTTACAGATATCAAGAAGCAATTAAAAAAAGGAATTACAAATATGTAAAATATCTGGGAGTTAATCTATCAACACACAATTTAGGAGTTGTAACTCTACCTATAAAACATTAACTGGGGAAAAGGACATACACAAAAATATTTATAGTACTCTTTTTTTAGTGACAAAGAATTGGAAATTGAGGGAATGCCCATCAATTGGGGAATGACTGAACAAGTTATGGTATAATGAATATTGTGGAGTACTATTGTTCTGTAAGAAATCTTGAGCAGCCAGATTTTTACAAAGCCTGGAAAGACTTGCATGAACTAATGTTGAATCAGGAGATAGAATCAGGAGAACGTTGTACACATTAACAACACTGTGAGATGATCAACAATAGTGGATAAAGGTTCCTTGCAATAATTCAGTGATCAAGGACAATTCTGAGAGACCCATTATGGAAAAATGATATCCAAATCCAGAGAAAGAATTATGGAATCTGAATGCAGTACTAGAGCATACTGGGTTTATTTTTTTAAAATTATGTTTTTTTTTCTTTCATGATTTTCCTTTCTCTTTAGTTGTTTCCTCTTTTCCAGTATGACTAATATGGAAATATGTCAAACATGATTGTATATGTAAACAACCTATATTGAACTTTTTGCTGCTATGGGGAACAGAGAAGGGAAAGTGGCTGAAAAATGTGGGACTCAAAAACTTAAAAAAGGATGAATGCTGAAGACTACCTTTGCATGTATTTGGGAAAAAATATTAAATTAAAAAAATTCTTTGTAGGTTTAAAGTATAGATATGAAGTAAACCTTTAATGGATGAGACTTTATTTCATGATTAGGTTGTGCAAATATTATAAACATGATGATGATCTCTGAATCAATTTAGAGTTTCGATTTCATGCCAGTCACACTACCAAAAGGTTCACGTTACAGGACTAGTTTTTATTGTCCTGTCTGACTCTTTGTTTTTCCATTTGAGAGTTTTTTGGTCAAAGATACTAAAGTAATTTGCCATTTCATTCTCTAGCTCATATTTACAGATGAGGAACCTGAGGCAAACAGGATTAAGTGACTTGGCTAGGATGACACACCTAGGAAGTGTATTGAGGCCAGATTTGATACTAAGGAAAATGAGTATTTCTCACTCCAGACTTGGCATTCTATCCAGTATGCCAACTGCCTGTCCCTTATAGAACTAGACAAGAGACCAGAAAATTCATCTGAAGGAACAAAAGATCAAGAATTCAAGGAGAAATAACAATAAAAATGATATGACTGGTATCAACAGATCTTAGATTACAAGTGGACAATGGAAATTATTTAGTTCATAATTAAAAGACAGAAAAACTGATCATTAGAACAATTTAATAGGCAAAACCCAAAAGCAAATAGAATAGTTTAATCTTTAGTATATAATACAGCATAGAAGACCACCCATGGGTATCAAATGAATATTACCTATAATATGAAACTTTTAAAGCTGCATATTGAAATCATATAATTATCTCTTCTTTGTAGATGAATGACATCATTGGAACAATAAGAGATTCTAATCTAAAACTGACTCTTGCCTTTGGAATAGGAATGCATCATGCTGGACTGCATGAAAGAGATAGAAAAACAGTGGAAGAATTATTTGTAAATTGTAAAATCCAGGTATCTTACTTTCTTCTTATTGGTATTTAAATATATTTTTCAGAATTGGTTAGTGAGATTGTATTAATTATTTTTTTCTCTTTCAGGTCCTTATTGCTACAAGCACATTAGCATGGGGTGTAAACTTCCCAGCTCATTTAGTAATTGTTAAGGGAACAGAATATTATGATGGAAAAACAAGACGCTATGTAGATTTTCCCATTACAGGTAATAATGCAAAAACTGAAAATTTTAATGAAGATTTTTAACCACTAAGAACTAGATTAGCATAATTTATATTTTAAGGCAAAGGTGTCAAACTCATAGACCAGTGCATATAAAATTCTCTGGTGCATTGGGAAGCAAATTAAAATTTAATTGGGAAATATTTTACAAAATTAAAATTTCAATACAACTTATGCAATGTTAATTTCTGACTTTCTCAGTCAGTATGCCAGGACAGGAATCCCTTTCTGAATTTGAGTTTGATACCACTCTTAGGAAATTATTTCTTATGTACCCTGTGGTAAGAAAATTTTCTTTAATAAAAAGAAGAATTGATATGTATTTGTTACTTCTTCACACAATTTAGTAGCATGAAGAGATTTTTTTTTTTATCATGCCAGGTTGAACACAAAGTACCTTGTACCTATTGGTCATTATTGATGCTTTAAAATATTATTACATGCTTAGCAAATTTAAAAATAATGACAAATAATAGGAATTACCAATAAGTGTTTTTTAAAAAGTGATCAGAAAATAGTTTAGCCTGAAGTACCAAAATGACATTCAAATTTCTTCTCTTTTCCAAATTTACTTTCTACTATATTATTATATATATATTATATTAGACATGTAATCCATACATATTGTGTAATTCTGTTGTATCCATCAAGCATTTATTAAACTTAATGCTAGACGACTTTGTGCTAACCACTGAGAGTATAAAGACAAAAATAAAGCAGCCCCTGCCTTCAAAGAATTTATGTTATACTAGGAGGCAGAAAACAAGAATATGTACAAGTAAATACACTATATGGAGGGGAATCTTGAAAGGCCAGATGTAAGGAAAACAGTGAATAGGAGATTTCAGAAGAAAGGAAAACATTCCAGGTATGGAGGATTGACTATAGAGACAAAGGAATTGATATTTGATGAATAACTTACTCTGTTATAATGATAGCATCACATAAATGGCCATTGCTAGCATTTTGTCATTCTCATTTTATGGGCATTCATTCCTAAGATCTTGTTAGGGCTTAGTTTTGCATTTTGATGGCTTAGTGACATAAGTATAAGATTCTGAATAATGCAAGTGTAGGAAGCACAATTGTAAGGTAGCAGGAGTAACATAACATACTTTTAGTATTAACTCTGTAAACTGGACGACTGCTTTCCTGGTTATTTTATTTTATATAGATGAAGAATAATTATATGTGTACCAGATTCAATAAATATATGTCATACCCATTGTCATATTAGACTTCTGTTTTTTTATATTATAGATGTACTTCAAATGATGGGACGTGCTGGTAGACCTCAGTTTGATGACCAAGGCAAAGCTGTAATCTTGGTTCATGATATAAAAAAAGACTTCTACAAAAAGTTTCTTTATGAACCATTTCCAGTAGAATCAAGGTGAATTTTATTAGGGGAAAAAAGTTTAAACAAGTTAAGATTTTGTGACATGTTCTGTTAATATTTTGTTTCAAAATTAACCTGCTTAAATTGTGGCAAGAGCTCTTATTGGGGGCACCACTACATCCAGGGCCATCTCTAGTTGCCTTGTTCCATATCTGGCCACTGAAACAGATGGTTCCATAGGAGAAGTGAAATTCAGTGACTTTGCACAGGCCTTCCTCATTTTAATCCAATTAATTTGCATGTCATGGCATCATATAGCATCCCTGATGTCATAGTTCTCTTCCAGAATGAAGGACAAACAACAACAACTTATAACCATTTATGTCTTTATACTTGTCACTCTATTTTTCACTCCATCCTTAATTAGTCCCATTTACTGGACTACCCCATTGTTGCTTCACTGATAGACTATTTTATATTTCCTTTTACCCACTATTCCATTTATCTAATCTGTTACATTTTGTTCCCCCATGGCCAGCATTTTTCTCCACAAAGTTCCAGCACCTTTAATGTCATATATTTTGTCCCTCAGATAATTTCATTCCTTGACCTTGATCCAAATTCAAATTAGAAACCAAAATTTTACTGTATTTATAGTTCTTTTGAATTAATTGGTTTATCTCTTACTGAGTCTTTTTTTCCCCTTAAATATTTGTCTAGACTGAAGCTGGCAAATTTTGCCAGTCAACAGAACTTTTACTACCAAAACCACTCATTCTTTAAAATCCATAAATGGGGGTGGCTAGGTGGTGCAGTTGATAGAGCACCGAACCTGGAGTCAGGAGTACCTGAGTTCAAATCCAGCCTCAGACACTTAATAATTACCTAGCTGTGTGGCCTTGGGCAAGCTACTTAACCCTATTGCTTTGCAAAAAAAACCCATAAATGTAGAGTGCTGACTTTCAGTGATTAGGTGATTTTTCAATTTATTTCCATCTGAACATGTCTAATTCTTTAAATTAACTCCAGGGGAATCCACCCAACAGTTTGTTTTTGCTTTCTTCTGACATCATATATTTGAAGCTTTATTCCATATAATCTTTTGATCAGTATTGATACCAACAAGATTTAAGAAGTGTTTCTTTAAGTGAGCAAAAGAAATAGAGCATTACTTCATTTTGAATGCAAAATTAAGTGATTTTTTATTACATATCAGTTTTGTTGATATGTAATAAATATTTAATACATCTTGATTGCTTATTTGATTGTCCAAAAGATTTTTTTAATGATTTTTTCATTCGGAGCAATATAACATGGATCATTTTTTAAATGAATGTTTTCTTTGACCCAATTCAAAGGAGAATTCATCACAACTACAGCTTGTTTGTGGAAAAGACCTGAAACCAGCAAAGATCTATAGTTAAAGGAATAAACCTATCATTTTTCTAATGAAAAATATTTTTAAATTAAATGCCAGAGGAATTTTCTTTTAGAGAGCTCTTCATTTTAAAAAAATACTTTAAAGGCTTCATTCAAATGATATTTAAACATTTTCTAAATTAATGAACATTTTTTTTTCTTTCCCACCTTTCTTTCTTTCTTCCCTCCAACTTGGGGGTGGGGGACAAAAATCTTTGTAACAAATGTGCATTGTCAAGCAAAACAGTTTACTCTATTGGCAATGATAAAAAAGGTGGGTAGAATTCTCTATTATTTATCATGTGAAATTGTGGTTGGTCATAGAGCAGATCAATTAATTCTTTTAAGTTGTTCATGTTTGTAGTGTTGTTATTGTTTAAATTGTTCTCATAGTTCCTCTCACTTTACATTACTTCATGGGTTTCTCTAAAAATTTTTCTATCTTCATTTCTTACAGCATGAAAATATTCCATTACATTGGTTTACCATAATTTATTCTCTATTCCCTAATTTATTGGCACTCCTTTCTTTTTCATTTGTTGCCACTTCAAAAAGAGTTGCTAGAAACATTTTGGTCACTAGAATCTTTTACACTTTTCTTTAATCTCTTTGTGTATAGAATAGTGACACCACTGGATCCAACATTATGCACCAATTTAGTGCACTTTTGCACATATTTCTAAATTGCTTTACAGATTACTTGGACAAGTTAACACACTACTTCACCATTAGGGATTAATATACTTTTTTACTTGCATTCCACTCCCTACTTGTCCTTTCTCTATCCCCTACCATTTAGCACTTATGTCAACTTTGCTAATCTGATGGGTATGAGGTAGAACTTCAGAGCTGATTTAATTTGCGTTAATCTGATTATTAATGATGTGAAGCATCTTTTGAATATCACTGATACCTTGGACCTCTTTCCTTAAGAACTGCTTGTTCCTTTAGCCCTTTATTAATTGATAAATGATGCTTGTTTGTATACATTTGAATCAGTTTCAGAGAGACTTGCAGCAAAGATTTATTTCCCTAGTCGACTGTTTCTTCAATTATCTTTTAAAATTACTTTCAAGGGTGGCTAGGTGGCGTAGTGGATAGAGCACCGGCCCTGGAGTCAGGAGTACCTGGGTTCAAATCCGGCCTCAGACACTTAATAATTACCTAGCTGTGTGGCCTTGGGCAAGCCACTTAATCCCATTGCCTTGCAAAAAAAAAAAAAAAGTTTACTTTCAAGAAATCCTTTTTATAAGAGTAAAGTCAAAACAAAATAATCAGTCACTTTACCATGATCTAGAATCATTTTTAATACCAAATAAAGAAAATTAATAGGTAATAAGAAAAAGATCACCCTGATTAGCTTAATTTCTCTAATTTTATATTATCCCCTTTAATATAACATAAAATCAGTGGATTGAAATTAATTAGAATTTTTACTCTGATTATTGAACAAAATATACGTAATACATAGCTGTAGAAGATATATAAAATATGATTAATAAAAAAGTATTTCATTAGATTACAACAAAGTTTTGGTCATGTTCAAATGAAAAATTATAGTGTATAGTGGCAAATGGAATTTAAATCAAATATATATATGGATATATACACAAATATATTTATTCACTCATTTATATAATTGTTTATTTGAAAGCAACATCCCAAAGAAATTGCAGAAAACTTATTTCTTTGAAAAAAATTTAAAATGCACATTTATTTTATTTCAAACAACCAATAAACATTTATTAATGCTTCTTTGTTACTGTATGACTGGCACTTGTCTAAGAACTGAGAATACAAAAGAAATGAAGCACTCATGCCTTCAAGGAATCCATATTCTATCAAAAGAAGTATCCTGCCATATATAAATATCCATAAACCGGGTAAAATAAATATGAGGTAATTTGGTGGGGAGAGAGTCTTAAAGTTTGTGAGATCAGGAAATGCTTCATATTGATGCTTCTTATACTAAGCTTTGGAGCACAGTTTATTAGAATTTTAAAGGGTAGAAAAAAGGAAGGTAGGCTTGAGTAAAGACCATAAGACCAGACTGGCTAGATAGTAGCGTAAGTGTATGTGAAGGTGAATAACATCTTAGAAAACAAACTTGTATACAAAGTTGGGTTTAATTTGGTTTAGTGTTTGTTTTATATTTATGTTTGTTTCCTGTTTTTCATTTACATTTAGCTTACTAGATGTGCTTTCTGATCATTTAAATGCTGAGATTGCTGCTGGTACAATAACATCCAAGCAGGATGCAATGGATTATATTACCTGGACTTACTTTTTCCGTAGGCTTATCATGAACCCCAGGTAAGTAAAATGACCACAATTCATAAAAATTAATTTAGCTATTTCTCTTCCACATTCAAGAAAATGTTTATAAAGTAACAATTTTATTTTCAGTGTTCAAAAAAAGAGAAGAAATGTCAGAATAAGGTCTTTATAGCTCTGAACATTGTAGTTGCATGCATTCTACCATAGGATAAAATAAAATGTAAATTTGACCCACGTATATCAATATATTTCCAAAATATTATATCAATAAATTTAAAATCTGGCAATATGTACTTTTTTTTTTTTTTAGGCTTTTGCAAGGCAAACGGGGTTAAGTGGCTTGCCCAAGGCCACACAGCTAGGTAATTATTAAGTGTCTGAGACCGGATTTGAACCCAGGTACTCCTGACTCCAGGGCCGGTGCTCTATCCACTACGCCACCTAGCTGCCCCGGAATATGTACTTTTATTCCTCCTTTCATTATTTGACTTGTTTCAATTGTCATATGTTATATCAGTCAATATGTGGAGGATATAAAAGCACAAATATATGGTCCTTACCATCAAAGTGCTTAAAGAAGACAGGACTTTGGAAAGTAAATAGATCATAATGGACTAGAACATGGACTAGTTGGACTTGTGTTTTTTTTTAAGAACTTCTTAAAGAAATTTAGGCAGAGAATTTTAGGGAGTCGTATAATATTTAGTAGTATTATTGTTGACTACCCTAAAATTTTCCCAAAAGACTTAACTTTCTAGTTCAACTTTGTCCTTTTTGTTATTGCTCAGACACATAGCTTTGCGGTTGTTTTTTTCTTAATCTAAACCAGGAATTTTTAACTTGAGATCAAAGAACTTTAAGGATATATTTTGGTAACATGAAAGGACTGAACAACAATAATCACAGACCGCCAAAGGGGTCTATGACAGAAAAACTTAAGAATTTAAACCCCAAGATATAGCCTGGCCACCCACCCCCCCATTATCTACTTAGATTTTTAATTAAGGTCAAAGTCATGAAAACACTTTGAACAATGAGGGATCCTCCACAAAACTAATCAATCAGTAATTGTATGAATTATAAAATAATCCTTAGATATTTAAAAGGGACCTGCTTGCTATAAAGGTAGAATATAATAATTGATTCCTCATACCATTATTGAAGAGCCCTGCTTTTTGCTGTCATAATATAGTTAAAATGTAAATAGTCTACATGTTTACTGTTTGATGAATGTCAATTTTTACTTTTCCTTTCAGTATTAAACCTAATGTTGTTTAGTCATTCATCTGTGTCTAACTTATGACCCCATATGGGGTTTTCTTGACACATATACTGAAGTAATTTGTCATTTCCTTCTCCATTAGATTGGTAAAATGAGGTTAAGTTACTTGACTAGGGTCACACAGTATGTATCAGGCCAGATTTTAAGTCAGCTCTCTATCCACTGAGTTGCCTAGCTACCTCCTTTAAGCCTTTTGGTAAATAATAAGTTTAAAACACAGCAAACAGCCTAAAATGGTCTTTACAAAAGTTTAAATTTAGTTGATTCAACTCTTCCCTTCAAGCCAATGAAATACATTTCTAAGGAGCTGTAAAGTTGTTTAATTTCACTTGGATTGCTATCAGTAGACCAATGCTCTTATTCTGTTTTCTTAATGGTTTTCTGGAAATATACTTTGTGGCTTGTATTTGTCGACTATTATAACATTCTGTTTCATCTAAAAAAATTAGCATGGACCATAGCAAGCCACAAAATTTTCTTCTTGTGGTTTTATTATTTAAACTTAGTGACCTAAAAAAATTATATTTATTACCACAGGCTTTAAAGAGAAAGCATATTCTCTAAATGGCATAATTATCATTACCTTAAAGCACTTTTAAATTTGGAAAACACTTTCAGACCATCCATTTGGCTCATGGGGATAAAACCATGGATCATAAATCATAATGCCATGGAGCTTAAAATGTCCATAGTTTTCATGCTTTTCTATTTAGTAGTCCAGTAAAAAAATAAATAAAATAAAAAAGACTAGGATCCCATGGCTTCTATTATGAAGTGAGACCAGGATTCAACCCACCATCTACTTTTGTATACAAGTGTTTCTCCTTCTAAGAAATCAAAATTGGATGTAGTGTATACAGAACCGCAATAACAATGGTCTTTATTTCATAAAGAACAACAATAACACTTTGTGTAAACAGTTATAGAAGTTAGTGTTTTTAAACATGAAGCCTGAATTAATTAACTTCATTTTTTTAAATATCTTAAATTTTATGATTCTATAATTTATATAGATGGAAGAAATCTTGGTGATCAATTCCAACCCCTACCTGAAGTAAGAGTCCTATTTACAGTATTTCTGACAAATAATCATCCACCATCAACATGAAGACTACCAATGACATATCCCTCCAGGACCATACAAAATAGCCCTTAGATTTCTTCCATGTGATAGTCCTTAATTTATTTAAGTAGGGCATATGTCCCTAAATCATTTCTTCTACAAGCTAAATATCTTCACTTAAAATCTTTCTATGTATCATTTCATCACTGTCCGCCCTCTAAGTTTGACATTGTGCCTTCTAAAATGTGACACCTGAAATTGGCCACAATATTCCAGAAGTTCATTGGAATTTTTGCCTACATCTTTTGAATAATGTATTTATGCAACTTTACCAGCCTTTTTAGCCCAAAATTGTTTGAGTAACTTCCATTGGGCTTAAACCCTGAAATCCTTATATCTTTTTCACGTGAATTTCTTTCCAACCACCTCATTCTCATCCAAACAGCATGATGAGTCAAAAGAGATTTGGTATCAAATTGCACCCATATATTTTCTAACATCTATAGTGAAGGGAGATGGACTGTCTTGTCTGAGCAACAACAAGAAGGTTAATGACACTCGATCATTGGAATATTTGGGGGTGAGCAAGATATAAAAAACCCGGAAGGGTAGTAGGGAGCCAGGTTATAAAAAATCCTGAAGGTGATATGGAGCCACTGGAGGGTATTGAATAGAGAACAAGGAAGGATGTTCTTTAGGAAGATCACTTTGGCAGCTGGGTGGGGGAACAGTTGAGACACATAAGGCTGTTGCAATAATCCTGGGGAAAAGTAATGAAGTTCTAAACTAGGGTGATAGGGAAGCAAACAGGAGATGTGGAGAAGGTAAAGAATTGACAAAATGTGACAATAGCTTGAATGGGGAGGGTAAGAGGTGAGGAGTTAAGGATGACACTCAGGTTAAAGCCTGGATGACTGGAAGATGGTAGTATTCTTGGTGGTCAGTCAGTGAACATTTATTAAGTGCCAAACCCTGGTAATACAAAAGCAAAAGACAGTTCCTGCCCTCAAGAAACTCACAATCTAATAGGAAACAGCATGTAAACAATTATGTACAAACAAATTACATGCCAGTATGGACTGAGTAATCAACATAGCATTAAGAGGAATTGTGAAAGGCTTCCTATAGAAAGTGAGATTTTTACCTGAGACTCATTAAAGTCAGGAGGCAAAGATAAGGAGGAAAAGCACTCCATGCATGAGAGACAAAAGCCTTAAGTCAAGAAATGGAGTGACACAAGGAGGTTACTGTCACTAAATCAAAATATAAGGTATTAAGAAAAAACTGGAAAGATGGAGGGGTAGCTGGTACTGATGGGCTCTGAATGTCAAATAGAAGATTTTTTGTTGACTCTGAAAAACAATAACAATTTCTTGAGTTAGAAAAGTTACAAGATTTCATGGTGTTTTACCGAAATCACTATGATGGCCAAGTAGAGATTGGACTTAAGAGATAATTATAGACTATTGCCATAGTTTAGGCATAGAGGGATGAAGGAGGGCCAACACCAGAACCTAAATTGAAGTCTAAATGACTGAGAAGATAGTGGTACTCGCAACAGTAATAGGGAATTTAGGAAGAAGGGAAAGTTTCAGGGTAAAGATAATGAGTTCATTTTTGAACAGACTGAATTTAACATGTTTAGAGGGCATGCTATTTTTTTAGATAGTTGGAGATATTAAGATAGCAAAGAGGTAAGAGATGGGTAAATGGATTTTGTGATTCATCACCTCAGAAGTTATAATAGAATCCATGGGAGCTGATGAAATCAGCAAATAAAATAGTATAAAGAGAGGGGAAACCAAATACCAAGAACACTAAATATGACCTGGATAAAAATTGAGCAAAGGAGGCTGAAAAGAGTAGTCAGATAGCTAGAACCAGGGTATAACAGCAACTTGGAAACATAGGAAGAAGAGAATTTCAGAGTTTGAACTGCAAAAAAGTCAAGAAAGATGGAGGATTGAGAAAAGATCCTTAGATTAGGCATTAAAATAATCACTGGTAACTTTCAGAGAATAGTTTCAGTTGAATTATGAGGTTGGAAGCTAGACCACAGTAGAGGCATCTATTACAGGTAGCCTTCTCAAAATAATTTAGACACCAAAGGGGGTGGGGGAGAGAGACAGAGAGACAAAGAGAGACAGACACAGACAGAGAGAGAAAAGAAATTGATTGGTTGAGGATATTAAATGTGAGTTTTTGAAGATATGAAAGATGTGGGTATAGGCAGCCAATAGATAGGGAGAGATTGAAGATAAAGTGTGGGGATGCTAGAGGGGACAATATACTGGGAAGAAACTCAATACATATGATTAGCTGTGCTTATTAGAGGAATGTACCTTGATAAAGAGAAAGAACACCTCTTCATATGAGATAAGTGTGAAGGAAGAAATGGTGGAAGAAAGTATTGTAGTGATAAGAGATGAGGAAGGAAGGAGAGGTAGCTCTTGGAAGATGTTTCAGCTTTTTAAATGAAATTTAACTCAAGACACTTAAATGAGAGGGTAGGAAAGGGGAGCCATGAGAGGTTTGAAGAGGGATAAAAAAATTTGGGGAAAAGTTGCTTTAGCAAATTGGGAGGGTATGTTAATTAGAGATGTACAAAATGAATTTCTTTGCTGCTATGAGATTATGTTATAAATTTGTAATTGATCCAGGCAGCATGAATTTGTTATTTTCTTCAGCATTGTTCAGCAAGTGGTTAGAAACACAGATAGCAGATGGAGGCAAGATCTTCAATAGTTTAAGGATATATGAGTAACCAAAGAGGTCTAACATCTCTGATGTGAGGGCTTGCTGATCCTTTTTCAAGGTTGCTCCTAAGTCTTTGGTGCCCACCTAGCACTAAGCTCTCACCTTTGTAAAGTAAACCCCTCTAAACAATCTTGGCAGTTAACCTAAACCAGGCTAAGGGTAACCAAGTTAAAAGGGATATCTACTCAAGGCATTTGTAGACTGGTGGAATGGAGATATGAGAACAATTTGTTCCAGTGTCTATGAAGGCAGCTGAAGCAGTTACTACTTAGAGACTTTGAAAATACCAAAGTCATCCCACTGCATCCTGGCCATCACTAGAAATCCTGACTTTTGTTTTGCCACTGGATTTTAGTGACTCTAGAAGAGAGATAACTTGTGCAACTCTGCCTCGCTTAAGTCAGTTTCACACCTAAATCAATACATCACCCCATGAAGTCATTGATCGTCTTCTAAAACTAAAGGTAAAACAGTTTAAGCATCAAGAAGGAGTGTGGAATTGAAGAAGAAGAAGGCAGTGTAGAATTGAAATGATTCATCAAGAAGTCAAGATGAAGGGTGGCTAGGTGGCACAGTGGATAGAACACCGGCCCAGGAGTCAGGAGTACCTGACTTCAAATCCGACCTCAGACACTTAATAATTACCTAGCTGTGTGGCCTTGGGCAAGCTGCTTAACCCCATTGCCGTGCAAAAAAAAAAAAGTCAAGATGAGCAAAGGAGGAAAGTATTACCATTTCAAGTAGATGTCCTGGGAAAGAATTGAGGAAGTCAGAATGAAGATAAAATACATAATTTGTGGCTTACAAGGTAGAATAACAATAAATTCAGTTAAGGGATTTTCAGAATTAATGAAAATGGAAATGACAGATTTGTGGTTGTTGGCAAGATTAAGAGTACTATTGGGGGTGGAGCCAAGATGGCAGCAAGAGAGGAACATCTCTTAGAAGCTCTCTCATAAAACTCATAAGCTAAGGACTCTTAACTAAACTTTCAAGAGACAGAACCCACAGAGGGACCCAGTGAGGCAGTTCTCCTACTCAAGGTAACCTGGAAAAGAGCAGAACCGCTCTGCTCCCTGGGGTCGGAGGGGCGGCCCGCCAGAGCGAAAGAACTTCAGCCTCCTGGAGGCAGCCCCAGCAGCAGGGGAGTCTCCTGAGCTATGCCCCCAGGGAGCACCGGGCACAAAGTGGGGGAACAGTGGGGGACCTCTGCCAGAGAGAACACATGGAGCCCAGCCCTCAGGACACACAGCAACATGGTCTTTCAGCAGCGCAGATCCAGGAACATAAGCAGGTAGAGCCAGTAAGCAGGAGCCCCCCAGGGCATGAGCCTATTGATCCTAGGGAGGGGAGTGAAGAGAGAGAGAGACTGCAGAGCTCTGTCCTCTGCCCCTGGAACAGGACTCTGGGGCTCTCACCACAGTCAGATCCTGATCGCAGTCTAGGCCCCCCATAGAACAGCAGGGCCCCCCCCCCCCCACCTCGGCCCCATGGCAGAGGGGAGCGCATATGGTCATTCACAGACCAGGAGGGAGGACAGAGCCTTACACACTGAGACCCTTGTGGAAGTGTCCCAAAAGCTCACGAAGCACCCCAAAACCAGGTTCAGGCTGGGAAAATGAGCAAGCAGAGAAACGAGGAACACCATTGAGAAATATTTTGCATATGAGCCCAAGAAGGATCAAAATACTCAGTCTGAAGATAAGAAAGCACAAGCTCCTGCATCTAAAGACTCCAAGAAAAACAGAAGTTGGGCTCAGGCTATGACAGAGCTCAAAAAAGACTTTGAAAATCAAATGAAGGAGTTAGAAGAAAAACTGGGAAAAGAAAGGAGAGAGATGCAGGAAAAACATGAAAATGAAGTCAGCAACCTAGTCAAGGAAATCCAAAAAAATGCTGAAGAAAATAGCATGCAAAAAAACCAGCTTAGGTCAAATGGATAAAACAGTTCAAAAAGTTATTGAGAAGAATGCTTTAAAAAGCAAAATTGGCCAGATGGAAAAAGAGATAAGAAAACTCTCTGAGGAGAACAAATCCTTCAGACAAAGAATGGAACTCAGGGAGATTGATGAATTTATGAGAAACCAGGATCCATGAAAAATTAGAAGAAAATGTGAAACATCTCATTGAAAAAACACCTAATATGGAAAACAGACTTAGGAAAGATAATTTAAAAATTATTGGAATACCTGAAAGTCATGATCAGAAAAAGAGCCTTGACATCATTTTCAAAGAATTACTACAGGAAAATTGCCCTGGTATTCTAGAAGCAGAGGGCAAAATAGAAATGGAGAGAATCCACCGATCCCCCCGAGAAAGAGATCCCAAAAAACCAACCTCTAGGAATATTATAACCAAGTTCCAAAACTCCCAAGTCAAAGAGAAAATATTACAAGCAGCCAGAAGGACACAGTTCAAATATCATAGAGCTGCAGTCAGGATCTCACAGGACTTAGCAGCAACTACATTGGAAGTTCGTAGGGCTTGGAATATAATATGCCAGAAGGCAAAAGAGCTTAGAATGCAACCAAGAATCAACTACCCAGCAAGGCTGAATGTCCTCTTCCAGGGAAAAAGATGAACTTTCAATAAACCAGGGGAATTTCAAATGTTCCTGTTGGAATGGCCAGAGCTGAACAGAAGGTTTGATCTTCAGATAGAGGACTCAGGTGAAGCATGGAGATTGGAGGAGAGGGGGAAAATATGAGGGACTTAATGAGGATGAACTGCATGTATAGAAAAATTATACTGATAATATTCATATGAACCATCTCAGTTAATAGAGCAGGTAAAGGGAGATTTTATAGTTGAAGCACAGGAGAAAGCTGAATTTGAAGATAAAATATTGTATAAAAATGGAGTCAATAGAAAAAAAATGAAACGTCATGGAAGAAAGAAAAAGGAGAGGGGGGAATAGGCCAAGATATCTCATATAATAAGTTTTTTTCTTTATTACAATGAGCTATTGCAATGATATGGAAGGGGGGAAGGCAAGGGGTCATGAGGGAATCTTCGCTCTCATCAGAGGTGGCTAGGAGAGGAAACAGCATGTATACGCAATGGTGTATAGACATCTGCAGTGAGAAGAAAAGCGGGGGGAAGTGAGTAATGGAGAGGATGGACCGTGGGGGAAGAGTGGTCAGATATAACGCATTTTCTTTTTTACTTCTAGCAAGGGGCTGAGATTGGATGGCCTGTCCAGGACCATAGGGCCAGGTGGATGCTGGGTCTAAGGGGTGGTATGGGGGCTCAGGGCTTCAGGGATCTGTCTGCTGCGCCACTCAGCGACCCTACAGCAGAGTCAGAATGAAAGGAGAGAGAAAGTATAGTACATGGTAGTGGAGAAATACGAAAGGAGGGAGTTGTGATCAGCAATGGCAATGGTGGAAAAATATGGAAGTAAGTTTTGCGATGGACTTACCATAAAGAATGTGATCTACCGGCAACAGAGTTGTTGGTGTTGGAACAAAGACTGAAGCACATTTTTTATTATTATTGGGAGGGGTGCAGGGCAAATGGGGCTGGGTAGACCTGCCTGGGGCCACATTAGCAGGGTGATCTTTGGGTGTCTGAGGCCGAATTCAGACCCAGGTGTTCCTGGATCAAGGGCCAATGCTCTGTCCACCACCCAGCCACCCCTACTATTATTACTATTTTATTTTATTTTGGGTCTTTTTTTTTCTTTTTTTGGTTTTTGCAGGTCATTGGGCTTGGGGTGGCTTGCATGTCACACGGCTGGGTGATTGTTGGGTGTATGGGGCTGGATATAGGCTCGGGTGCTCCTGGCTCCAGGTCGGGGGCTCTGTCCATTGCGCCACCTGGCTATACCTACAATTTTACTATTTTTTTTTATTTTAATTTTTTTCTCTCCCCTTTACTTTATTGCTTAAGCGAGTCCATATTTTGTGGGGGAGGGGGTATTCTGTTTACTCTTAAACAAGAATATTGTACTAATGTATAAAAAAACATTTGTACAAAAAGAATAAATAAATATAAAAAAAGATTAAGAGTACTATCAACTCTAGCTGGGGGGAATATAGGATGTAGGTCATTAGAAATTAGTTATTTAAGGAACTGTGAGGTTAGGGTATTTGAAGGAGTGTGTGTGTGTGTGTGTATATATATATATATATATATATATACACACATATACATATACATACATATATATATATATATATATATATATATATATATATATATATATATATTAAAGTCCTCTGATACGGAGGCAGGAGTTGTGGAAAAGAGAAAAACTGAGTCTAGCATTAGAAAAGATGAATCTTGTGGAGGTCAATAACAACAGTTACTAGAATTTTCATTGAGTGATTAGTATGAATTAAATAAACTTCAAATGAGGAGAGGGTGAACATCAGAGTGGCATTTAGGGAGCAAGTATTCAAACATACCACCTCAAATAGTGAATCTTGGAGGATGAATGAAAGTGCAATTTTTGCTACAAACGGTGGAGAGACAGACAGACAGACAGACAGACTGTGTCATGAGGAAAAAATCAAATCTCCCTAAGAGCCAGCAAATGAAAGGAGTCAGCAAAGAAAAGATTTAAAATGGAAAGCAGGTTTGTTACTTTAAGGAGGTTTGTTACGCTTCAAAATAGCACCCCCTGGAATGGAAAACTTTTGAGTGTAACATTAGTGAGGGGCAGGATTGCATTGAGCATGGTGGGAATAAGGGAAGGGGCAATGGAGGAAGGTTTGAGTTTGAATGATGACAGCAGAGTGTTAGAATTATTGGTTTTGAGAGAACTTGACTAGGAGATATTTTGTCAGTTACTGACAAATTCATTCCATTGGGTTATCAACATCTCTAGGACATTGACCTTAGGGTAGAGTTCTCTCAGAGTAAGCAGCTAAAGTATAAGTCCAGTGGGGGGAACTGAAGCTATATGTTTCAATTTTTTCCTTGTAGGCTGGGCAGACTAAGAGAGCACTGGAGGCAATATGATTGAATGGCTTTTCGCTCCATCTAGGTAGGCAGGAACAGACTAGGCTAAAAGGTGAACCGAGCAAGATCTTTCTACATTTCTTGTAGCCAGGAAAAGACCAGGCAAGGTAATGCCATCTCTCTGCCCATTATAGGCAAAAAGAGTCCCATGCAAGCAGGAAGAGGCTCGCTGATATTAGCACATGATGAAATGACTAAAACCAAAACATTTTGTATTTTCGTTTCATGGATAGCCATAATCAAAGGATTAGTTGTCATACTACTAATGCCTCCATGTTCAACTATGTTGATTCTTGCACTGGAGATTAAGTTCTGTTGCTAGGAATTTTTTGAGAAATCTGTATCACCTCAGCCTATGGCTTTAAATAGCTACCTTCTTGTTCTTAAAATCAGGACAGTTCTGTCTCCAACTCTGGTACCTCTCCTGTTCTTGATTCTTCAAATATCACTAACAATTAGTTCCATCAATCTTAACTACAAAATTTTATAGTACCCTCAGATATATACATATATATCATTTGAACTCAATAAAGTTAGGTGTTATCTTAGCAACTTAGCATTTTTCTTTGATTTCAACCCTATTAACTGTTTTTGTTCAGTTCTTCCTGTTCATTTTATAAAATAGAAACAAAATATTTCTGCAGTCTCTTCATGATTATTATCCCAATCATTCTTAGCAATCTTAATTCTTTTTACCTATAACTTATTTAAAAGCATTTTTTAATTTAGCATATATCACAAAGCTCAGCTAATGAAATGCTATTCTCATAACTTCTGAATATAATTCACATATCTATCAACATATACCATCTTTTCAAAACTCTAAATAGGGACAGTGTATATACTTCATTCAATTTGTTAGATTATTACAAGAGGGAAGATGTTTCTAGTTAAGGTAATTTTGCAAATTAACTCATTATATATTACAATTATTGAATCAAATTCTCATTAGAAAAGCAGATAATGTAGTTCTTTGATTCTTAATATTCTTTATTTTTAGTTTTCCTCCATACCTTATCAAACCTGTTAAAAATCCTCCAAACCAGGTGATCCAGGAAATAAAAACAACTGAGTCATTTTGGTTTTGAAAGCATTTAAAGCCAGTGATTACAGGGTGATTTAGGATTATCTATTAATTCCTTTTATTCAAAATCTGACATATAATTGATCTCAAGACTATCTAACAGCTAACTAAAGATTATATCAGTTTATCTTGTTAATTATCTTCCTTTAACATTATGAATAGGTCATGCCTTCCTTGTTTTCTATTCCTGTTATTCATATTTATTAACTAAACTTTAACCTTTGGAAGACCAGTAAGGTCATTCTAAAGCAATAAAACTGATTAATATAATTATACAATAATGTATATCCATTTGGCAAAATTTTTTAGCTCTTACCATGGGCAGCTTAGAGGGAAGATCAGCTTCATGATTATGCTTATGCTTCCATATTGGGATTCAGAAATTACTTTTTTCCCCTAATTTTCTGGTAAGACAAGTCTTTTTATGTCATTTGATTTTGGAAAGAGAAAGAAAGGGGCAGCTAGGTGGCGCAGTGGATAGAGCACCAGCCCTGGAGTCAGGAGGACCTGAGTTCCAGTGAGACCTCAGACATTTAATCATTAACTAGCTGTGTGGCCTTGGGCAAGCCACTTAATCCCATTGCCTTGAAAAGAGAGAGAGAGAGAGAGAGAGAGAGAGAGAGAGAGAGAGAGAGAGAGAGAGAGAAGGAAAAAGGCAAAGAAATAGACCATGAAATTGAAATTATTGAAATAAACTATTTTCCTCAAGAAGAATTGTCAAGCTTATTCTTCTTGAAAGAAAGATCTAATACTCACTTTGGTATAGTTGTGATTTCATTGGTGTTGGTCTGTTGCTTCACCAATAGAAATTTACCCCTTTACAATTTTTCATTCTCTTCAGTTCTTAATCATTTTCCATATAGCATTTACTAATAAACTACTATAACTTTCCATCTTTTGTCACTCATTCTTATTATTTAGCACTTTATTTTCCAGGTATTTATGTCTACTATGTTTTGTACTACTTGTAGTCTTGCCAAGCACCTCTCCCTTCTACTTTCTGTTATTTACATTTTTAATTTTTCTCAGATTACAGCATTCCATAATATGCAAATATAGCATCCTTGGGAGACTAATGCAGAAGTGGGAAAGTGGGGCTGGGACTGTGAAACATTACATATTCTATCATATTTGATTAGTATATTAGTTTTGCTAAACTATTTTTTGAGCTTGATGACAAAAAATAAACAGATTGGTATGACTACACTGGAAAGGTGAAATTAATGAAAAAAAATTATTTAACAGATTATGAGGGATGGGTGGTCTGTGAGTTTATTTCATCAGCATGTTTTTCTTGGTGGGATAATCTATCAAATTAATGCATCATTATGTTTAGCTTAGACAGATACTAAAAATAGCTATACTGAAATTAGAAGTAAGTAGGAGAAAGTGCTTGCTCAGATCACATATGGAAATTTGTGATGTGCTTTTTATGATTTCACACTGCTCACCACTGCAAAGTCACCTCTTTAACATTAGTAGTTCTCATGTAATTATATCATCTCTCAGTGTTTTAGTAGATGTCTTTTAGAATATAGACTTTGTAGTAATTCCATTTTTTTTTCTTAGTATGTTTGGACAAATTCACAGTTCTATAATATGTATCAATGTACATATCTTTTCATAGCTCCTCCACTATTGACTAGTCTCAATTTTCTCATCTATTTTGTTTCACGATTTTGCTTCAGATTTTTACTCTGAAAGTTTTGTAGTACTCTCAAGCTTAACACAATTAGTATAACGGCATCTAAGAAGAATAGCATTTGGAGATCCTTGTCATCAGTAGATAATCTTTCTTTTCTTTGGGTTTGTGTGGGCTTTATTGGTAAATATCTTAGTAAAACATATATCTCACTGTTTAACATCTCATTTGATGATAATCATAAGCAGATCATTAAACAAAGTTATTTTCATAATTATGTATCATATTTGAGTATATTTGATATACATATAAAGACACTTTGGGAAAAATCTTCAAGATTTTATTTTCCTTTCTTGAATCAAATTCTTTTTAAAAATCAATAAATAGTATACATAGAATGATCTTATAATGTCTACACTTCTTTTATGATCCTAACAAGATAGAATTTGTTTCTTATTTTTATCAAACTTAGCTTTGATAAATAGATAAATCTTTCTCATATTTTATAGAGATGAGGAAGTAGCTATGGGGTGAGCAGCTACTGGAGTCTACTGATGTATCACATTTGTGTCTAATTTATGGGGTCCAACTAACCTTGTATAACCTGGCATTGTTTGATGGGTAAAGTAATTATTTTATGTCATCCGACACAATTTCCCTTTAAAGGGGCAAGGAGACCAGTTTTTGGACTTGTTTAGTCTGGAGAACTATGGATAGTAAAAACCCAGCCTATGTGAAATCTCTGCTCTTGAAGTTTAGTAAACTTCCTAGTGCCCTGCAGGATTATCTTCTGATCCAGCATTTCTGTTGCTATTGCCATGCCAAATAGCAAAGGAGAACGTTGTTTTATCTGAATTAGCAACTAGAAATTATATCTTTTTTAATCTGATTCTAAATAGTTGTTATTTAATTTTATGTTCCCCAAAATTACATTTGAGTACAGAAGTTGAATCCTAGAATTACTTCAGAATGTATTGCTACTTCCTCATGTAACACATTTTACCTACCACTCTCTTACATGTTACATTTGTACCATAATACATAATACATTGAGGAGAGTAGTCCAAACTTCACTGTCCTTATTAGTGAGGACCCTTCATTGTAGAAATACAAGTAAATAGAGTTCTTTGCAACTATAAAAAGTACTGCCATATAATTCTTTTAACATATATGTTTCCTTGACCCTTTTGTGATATATATCTAGGGATGAAACCTCTTGGTCAGTGTGTCAACAATGATTTTGTGCCAGGCTCCGTTCTAAGAGCTATACAAAGAAAAAGGATTTTTATTTACTTTCTTTAAATTGTTTTCTAGAAAGATTGGACCAATTTACAGCTTTACAAGTAATGTTTTAATGTATTCTTCTTTCCATAATTACAACATTGAAGTTTCATCCTTTTATTTTTAAATATTTTTAAATTAAATTAAATTTTAAATATTTTTATTTAAATAATTTTAAATATTCCTCACCTTATGCTAAATTTTATCATATATTAATTTCATGACATAAATATTTCATTGTTAATATTTGCCTGTGCTTTTCACTTAGTTTTTTTGTGTGTTTTTATTATAGTAATGCAATATACTTTGCTATCATTATAATTATCTTAATTTATTTTCTCCTAAATTTTATATGGATAATTAGGCTAGCTAAATTTATTCAAAGATTTTTGCCTTTTTCATTTTCTTTTTCTTATTTACTAATCTTTTTTTTTTTACTTTCATATCTTCATGTTTGTAATATCATCATCAGTGACTTTGGGCTTTGCCATTACAAAGCAAAGCCTAAGTGTTATTTTAAGTACTTATGCTACCAAGGTCTACCACTTTACATATTGATATAGCTGTCTCTACTTCTACCAAAGTTTGGTCCCTATTCTTTGTGATTTATTTCTTCTACTCCCTAAGTAGTGCCAAGATCACAGGAAAATGTGAAAGTTGGTATGGTTGAACTAAGGGAAGACTGAGTGTTTTTATGTTCACATGGGAAAGAAGGGCTTCTTATACCATAATAACTTCCCAGTAATTTATCCTTCTTCTCATGATAATATTAAAGTTTTAGCATTAATAGAAATGAACAGATACCTATATTACTACAAGAGCTTAAAATAGAGAGTTTGTACTTTATTAATTAAATGGTGATAACAAGAACAATTTATTGTATACTAACAAAATCCTTAAATCACAACTCATCATTTATGGAGTAGGGAGAAGGAATGGCAAAATAAGAGAACACCAACCTGGGTGGTGTTTGATGAAACGTCTTTGTGTATCCTAAAACCCTAGTGTGGTAGTTGTAAAGGCCTCTCAGTATCCCTGAAATATTCGCCAATTGGGCCCTCATGGTACTAATAATTAGGATAAGGGTCTTCTCTGTTGTTAATACATCAAGCTGCTATCTCATTATGGTTTTGTTTCTTAGTCTATAGAGGCAGCTGCAATTGCTTGCTTTATTTCATGTATATAATTCTTATTTTGGAAAGGTATGAAAGATCTTGAAGATGAAGAAAAATTATCTAGTCCACCATCTTTTTTGGTCACATGATTTGGGAGTACAATTTCTTTTCTAAGCCTAGATTAAATGAAGTAAGATGAATTTGAGGAGCTATTAAATTCCAAAGAAGGAAAAGTTAAAATATCTAAGATTATTGAAAATTTTAACTGAATGAAAACTAATATTAAAACAAATGAAACCATCAACATTAATATTTCAAATGATTTTGAAAAACAAGATAGGCATACTGAGACTAGAATTCCAAAAAATATTTTTTTGAATTTGCTGCATCTAAGTTACAGAGTACTTATACCATAATAGAATAAGAAAAAGAGAAATATGAAGAAAGAAATTAGGTGATGAAAAGCAGATCAGAAATTCAAGGTTCTCTTAATCACAACCAAAAGTAACTATCCATATAAGATATCAAAATGGTATAAAAATAATGATAAATTCAACATTGGTAGACAACTGACTAAAGAATCATGAGATTTGAAAAAATTACAGGCAAAACAGAACCTTCAAAGAACACTGTGGAAATGTTCTGGTCATTTCTATGGTCATAAAAAGTCCAAATCAAAAAAATAGGAGTTGGGTGAGATGAGAAACTGAAAACTTGTGTATGATTATTAATATGTTGAACAATTTCTTAGGTACTATGAATGAAAATAGGCAAGTGGTAAGGGTAGGTAAGGTCAGCAATATTGATTTAAATGCTTCAGAGTAATACTTGAATTACTAGCTAAGCACTTTATCAGCTTTCTTCTCAGATACAAAATTCAATCTTCTTCTTTGGTACAAAGGGAATGGCAAAATTTTTACAATAATTTTCCAGATTTTGGGGGTGCTGTACCCTGAATCTTCATCATGTAGAAGGTATAACTTATTTTCATTTGCTTTTCACAGGAAATGAATCTTTGACTCAATTCTACAGTTACAGTTTATTCATTTAATCCAAGTATATAAAATAGAACAAGATGCAACAAGAAGATTAAAGTATTTGATGTCCATCCAGGTGGAAAACATTCTATTTAAAACATCCCATTAGGGGGCGGCTAGGTGGCATAGTGGATAAAGCACCGGCATTGGTATCACATCCCATCAGTATATTAATGTCAGGACTAGTTGATATTAATGTTGAATTTTTCAAAGAGGTAGTAAGCCCTTTATTGTTCTATCTGACCTTAAATCAATTATTGGAGCGGCTAGGTGGTGCAGTGGATAAAGCACCGACCCTGGAGTCAGGAGTACCTGGGTTCAAATCCGGTCTCAGACACTTAATAATTACCTAGCTGTATGGCCTTGGGCAAGCCACTTAACCCCATTGCCTTGCAAAAACCTAATAAAAATAAATCAATTATCATTTCATCTAAATATAGCTTTTAAACTTAAAAAGGAGTGGAACCAAAAGTACCTTATTAATCACTTGATAAATAGTGGTAGATGATGTCAAGTTATATGTCTCCACTCTCCATTCCCCCCCCCCCCAATAAAATCTTCATTTCATGAAATCTCTAGTAGCATCATTGATTTTTTTTGGACTCAATGAATGTAAATTTTAATATGCAAAGAAAGATAGAGATTAGTGCTTGAATACAATTGTCATATTGAACCAATGGTTGAACACTACCTTTTGACCACCTCTAGGCAAGAAACATTTATAGTCATCAAAGAAAAAACTATGGTTGAATATGTTAAAAGTTGCCAGCATCCTGGCATTCAAGTTGGATGGGAAGAGTACATTTAAAACAGTTAACACACCTATGCAATGCTATTCTTAATATACACATTTGGTACTATAAAATGAACTACAAAAATTTTTTAACGTATTTGAAGAAAAAAAGCTTTGCAATATTAATGAAACACAGGCTCTTTCACTCTATAGCAACTAAGAATATTTGACACTTTCTTACCAAAAAGTAGAAAGATTGATAGGCATTCTTCCAACACATGACAAATAGGTGCAAAAGTGGGAATCACTTTGCTAAGCAATAACCAAAACTGATTATAGCAATGTACTACTAAATTTCTTAAATGTATTCAGCAGTGAAATTGCTAAGATTCAGAATTGGAATCAAAAAACCCTCAGAGGGCAGTATCTAGATGAACTCAGTCAACAGTGTTTTGACAGAGAGGCATCAAACAAATGATTGAGTCATATAGATATGTTTGGAAAAATTTTTATGACAATGTATAGCCAAGTTATTGTGACCCGATAAAGCAAAAGGATCACCTGGACAGAGTGATCAATATAGATAATGCAAGTAAATGGTTAAAATTGTACAATATATCACAACAAGTTGTAAAATCTTAGGACCTGCTGGATACCCAGCAAACCACAAATTAGTGACTAGAAATTAAATATCAAATACCTGATTTCTTTTGTGCACTGATAGATGACAAATTGCCATACTACCAATATTTACCTCAAAATATACTGGACAATTAAGCCAACAAACCAACTGGAACCAACTTTTTATCATGGTCTGAACAGAACTGTGTTTTTAATTGAGATCATTTTGCCAAATAATCATAATCTCCAGACTATGTGTAAAATAAAGACTTTTCAAAAGACCTAGCAAAGATTGAAATTATATGGAAATGACTTTAGGCACATATCATTCCTGTTGTAGTCTATGCTACTAGAATTATACTTAGGGTGCTTAACAGTGATCTTAAGAGGAAATGTTTACATTTCAGTACTTATATTTAATAATAGATACCTTTGCAGTTATCCATAAAGCGTTTAATACAAAAGATTAATATGATCATCTCTGAACCATCAAAATAATTATGAATGAGATAGTGATGATATTAACTCTAACAATAGTATTTCTATACAACCTAATGGTCTTCAGAATAGTAGTTTGTGAGGGAGATACACTGTGTAACTATGTTGCAGTAGAAGGATCATATCCCATCTTTGTTACTACCTGTGTGACTCTGGATAAGGAGGTTCCTTGCAGCTTTAAATCTATGATATTGTGGTCCTGTGAAGTGGAAATTTTTAACCTTGGGTCTGAATTTTTTTAACATGTTAATAACTATGTTTTAGTATAATTGGTTTCCTTTTTTATTTATTTTTCTTACTTTTTCAGCATTCATCCATTTGCAAATTCATAAGTTATACATTTTCCTATCATCCTCCCTTGATTCCTTTCTATCTTTGGTGGAACAGTCTGGTAAAAGTTATACTTGTATATTTGTATTTAACAAATTTACATATTAATAATTTTATATGAGATGAATTTAGGACCAAGGGGAAAGAAAGAAAATCATGAGATAGGAAGGAGAAACATAAAGAAGTTTTTAAAAAATGAACATAGTAGGGCGGAGCCAAGATGACAATGTGAAGGCATCATTTCCCAGAAACTCCTTCCCCAAAAAACTCCAAAAGCCATCAAATTATGACTAGCCAAAATTTAGAGGGGCAGAACCCACAGAAAGACTGAGTGATACAATTTCCCAGTCCAAGATAACAGAAGTTCCGTGGGAAAGGTGTGTTTCACCAGGACCGGGGGTTGGGAAAAAAGCAGTGGGGGCAGTGCAGCCCAGGGCTCACCAGGAACAGCTTGAAGGGGCAGTGAGAGAATTCTGCTGCACCAAAAGGAGTGTGGAGTGAGGAGCACCAACCTCAGAACAGCCCTTTGATGGGAACTTGCAGCAGGAATTGGGGAAGCCAGTCTGCAGCCCACAGCCCACAGATGGTAAGGGGGTTGGGGGAAACTGCAGAAATCCTCTCCCTGGGGCAGGACTCAGCTGTTAGCCCCTACTCAGATCCAGGTTGCAGTTTGGGCTTCCATACTAAGATAGCTGAGCAGGGACCCTCCTCACAGCTCCAGGGCATAGGGGAACCCTGTAGTCATCTAAATATCAAAGCACAGATCAGAAAGCATAAGACCTTAGAGGAATAAAAGTCCCATTGAGGTGTCACAAAAAAAAAAAAACTCAAAGCCTTGGAAGTTCAAAGAGAAAATCCTAACAGCTGCCAAAAACAAACAATTAAACTACCATGGCTCTATAGTAAGGATTATACAGGATCTGGCAGCATCTACATTAAGGGCTCATGGGGATTAGAATATAATATTTGGGGAGGCAAAAGATCTTGGTCTACAACTGAGAATCAACTACCCAGCAAAACTGAATGTCCTCTTTTGGGGGAAAAGATGGACTTTCAATGAAACAGGGGACTTTTAAACTTTCCTATTGAAACAATCAGAGCTGAACAGAAAGTTTGATCTTCAAGTACAGGACTCTGGTGAACCATAGAGAGGGTGGACAAGAAGGACTAACTATGAGGAACTTCATGATATTGAACTGTCTGTATCCCTGCATGAGAAGAAGATATTGATAACCCATATGAACTTTCTCATTTATAAGAGATCTTAGAAGGAGCATATATAGACAGGGCACAGAAAGGAGCTGAATATAATGGTATAATATAGTAAAAATATGGAGTCAAATGGTTGATAAAGAAAAGTACTGGGAGGTAGAGAAAGGACAGGAAGAAGGGGCTAAGAAATTTCACAGAGTCAAGAAAAAATTTTTTCAATGGAGTGGAATGGGGGAAGGCAAGGGGGAATGAGTGAGCCTTCATTTTCATCAGAAATGGTTCAGAGAGGAAATAACATACACACTTTATAGGGTATAGAAATATATCTTACTCTAAAGAAAAGTGAGAAGAAAGGGATGGGATAAGGGGGAATGAAAGGAGGGAAGGTGAGAATAGGTGATAGAAGAGAAGGAAGATTGTGGGAGAGAGTGCTCAGATACAAACACTTTTGGACAGGGCCAGTATGAAAGAGAGAGAATAGAATAAATGAGTATGGGGAGAAATAGAGTGGAGGGAAATACAGCAAGTAGTAGCAACTGTGGAAAAAGTGTTGAAGCAACTTTTCTGGTGGACTTAAGATGGAGAGGGCAACTCACCCCAGATAAAGAGCCGTTGTGATCTATACACAGAATGAAGTACATTTTTTTTGTTTACTCTTATAGCAAGATTTTGGTAATTATATAAAATAAATAAACCAAAAAAAAGTTTTAAAAAACTGAACATAGTATACAATCAGATTCCATGATTTTTATTTTCCCTCTGAATGTGATAGCATTGTCCATAGCAGGTCTCTCAGGGTTGTCCTAGCTCCATGAACTGCTTGAGAGGAACTCCATCCATCACAGTTGATCTTCTCACAATGTTGTTGTTAATGTGTGCAATGTTCTCTTGGTTCTACTACCTTCTCTCAGCGTTAGTTCTTGTAATTCTTTCCATACTTCTCTAAAATTCTGACTACTTATGGTTTTTTAATAGAACAATAGTACTCCATAACATTCATATAATTTGGTTTACTTTGTAATGCCATGTATTTCATATTAAGTATTTAAAAATATGCTAATTGGGAAAACAAAATAATATTAATAAAAAATCCAAACCATTCTAAAAGGTTCATAGATGTCACCAGAGTACCACAGAAGTCTCTGACCAAGTTACTTAGAACCCCTTTGTAAGGGTTTATAGACATTTTTCTTAGTCATTGTATACAGGAAACTATAAACATGAAAGGTTTTCACTTATTCAAGAATCCAAGGCTAGTTAGGATAGAATCAAGACTGGAAACTTCATCTGATTCCAGTCGATGCAGAAATTAAGAGAGGTTGGGGAAGGGGTGAGCTATTTGGTATTTTTGACAGCATTCATGGCCTTCTGCCAAGGGCTAATTGGAATTTTTTTTAGTTTTTTTTTTTTTTTGCAAGGCAAATGGGGTTAAGTGGCTTGCCCAAGGCTACACAGCTAGGTAATTATTAAATGTCTGAGACCAGATTTGAACCCAGGTACTCCTGACCTCAGGACCGGTGCTCTATCCACTGCGCCACCTAGCCACCCCTAACTGGTATTTTTAACATCATTCCTGGGCCATATTTGGTCAAACATTTAATTCATCCCTAAAAAGTTCCTAGATTTATTGAATTTTGAGTATCACTTGCACTTGCCTTGGCAGTGTCTAACCAATAGAGCTTGAGGGCCAGAGATTTCTGCAGTCGAAGGTGGGATGTTGTATCATGAAGGTGTGTGTGTTTCAGGACCAGGGGGTTGGTCTTGGATTATGCCAATTTTCAGGATTTTGCCTTAGGAGGAGAACTTTGGCAACTGTAATAAAAGAGATGCTAAAGAAGGCAAGAAGACCAGTTAGAATACTATTTTAGTGATCCTGTTGAGAAATTATAAAAGTTTGAGGAGGCAGCTAGATGGCACAGTGGATAGAGCACTGGCCCTGGAGTCAGAAGGACCTGAGTTCAAATACGGCCTCAGACACTTAATAATAATTGCCTAGCTGTGTGACCCTGGGCAAGTCACTTAACCCCATTGCCTTGCAAAAAAAAAGTTTGACGAAGTATAACAGTGATTGGAAAGAAAAGCACTAACACTATAAGTAAATTCATTGATTTCCGTATTCTAATGGTTTAAATCTCAACCTCTCCAGGATGTTTCATCCTATACAACTCTTGCCCTAGTCTTCCCAGAAATTCTTCACAGCTGTGCCCACAGTATGTCAGATTTTTTAAAAATATTTCTCAATACTGTTCTTATTGCATGACTGGCTTACATCCTTTCCCAGTTATACACTCTCTGAAAACATCATTTTTGCCTCTTTTCCTGCAGTAATGTGTCACAGCTTCTCATGTTAATAACCATGCTCTTCTCACAGTACCTTGGATGACCTGTGACTTAATTAATTTGGGGGTGGCAGGAAGAAATGAATCTCCCCATCTTGCCCAGGCTAGAAGGGTATTAGCTTCTCACAGACATAAGCCCACTGCTAATCACCACAGAAGCTTTAACCTGCTCCATTTTCCACCTGAGACAGTTTGCCCCTCCTTAGGCAGCATGATGCCTACCCCCCTCCTGGGAGCTTACCATGTTGGTGTCCTGAGTCAATGCAGACAGTGCATCAGCATTGGCCTATTGCATCTCTGAACCCCCAGTTCCCAAGATCATCTCATTCTTCCCATACAAAGACTATAGCAGTGTATCACCATATCTAGCAATTTAGAATCTTTAAATCTTGATAGTCCCCGATTCCCAGCCATTTGCCATTTGTGTAAAAACACAGTATTACAAATCGATAATGAAATTTAAAGCAAATTCCAACCCAGGGCACAGTACAAATTAGTCATATATGGGAGCAATGTTTATTTTTTATTTTCAATTTTCTTTGATACACAGTTCAAAATTGTTATTATTATTAATATAACTAAATACTGTGTCATTACCTCCCCCAAAATTGCATGTTTTGTTTTTATTCTAAATATTTCTAAGTAAATTCAACTTGTTATAGTTTATATTATAGAAATATGTGATAACTAAGAATAGTTCTGGTATAATTTGGTATAATTCATGTATATGCAAATAGATAGCATATCTAATATTTTATATTTAAATATAGTTAGATCTATGAGCTACTATTTTCAGAAAATATAATAAATACCCTCCAAAGTGAGCTCTGGATTCAGTTTCTATGGTCAATTTTATTTTCTTTATTCTCATGAGAAAGCCTTTTAAATAATACTAGGACAAAAATGTTGTGGTAGTTTCGGCTGTCCTTGCAACCTACTTTCGTTATTTGTGTCATTATTACTGCTGCATAATCTGAACATAAAAAAACATGGTGTTGTAACAAATGACTTCCCAGTCCTGACAGTTATAGCAGCAGCATTTCAAGACTGATGAAAAATTTCCCAGAGAGATCTCTGGCCAGGTTTACATAAACTAAACAGGAAATGATTGCCACTATCTGCATTAAATTCAAACTGTTTGGAGTAACTTTATCTATGTTTTATGTTGCTGCAAAAGGCTCTATATCTTTTTTAACTGATAAAATTCCATCCTTTCACAGATTAGAAAAATAATTTCAGGTTTCATGTGTTGTGATTTCTCCTTTGATAACAAATTTTAAGGATAATATAAAAGTTAGTTTCAGTTTTTGATTGTTTAAATTTTATGTACTTTGTGAATTTTTATGATAGGTAGGGGGTGTGTTATTACTTTTTCCCAATGGACTACTAATGGAAGTTAGCCTGTCTAGTCCATGTGCTAGATGCTGTCAGTATAAAACTGTCTTTGACTTTCACACCTCTCAGGGGACGAGTAATTGTTGTGTTCAAACAGCCTGT
Organism: Macrotis lagotis; assembly: GCF_037893015.1. Lineage (NCBI taxonomy): Eukaryota > Metazoa > Chordata > Mammalia > Peramelemorphia > Peramelidae > Macrotis > Macrotis lagotis. The sequence goes on along the minus strand of NC_133662.1, from coordinate 98,632,232 downwards.
AATTGTGATCCCGCTGGCTTTCTCAGTACGCTTCTGGCTATTAGAATCATTAAACAACTCAGCACCTGTTAACAGCATTGTAAATATTCAACCCTGCTTGTGTGCAGGTTGAGTCCAATATAGAGAAGGCTTACAGAGCCCAGCCTCATAAATTAGAGTTTCTGACAAGTCAATTATTGTGAAACTGGGTTTCACTGTGAAATAAATGAAATAGCATGCTGATAAAAAGGTAGGCTGTCTGTTTATGGCAAAGGGAAAATAATGATTAGATGATTTCAATGCAGTGAGCATGAAACTGCATTGTGTTTATTCTTTATCTGTAATTAAACAGTTGTATAATATAACTGCTTAAGATAACCCATAAATTATATTTTTTCCACTGTGAAGAGTATATAGTGAAAACATGCCTTTTTTAACCTATATACCACTTGCTTTTTAAAATACTGAATAATTTCAATGGTTGTCATTATTGAAAAAATGATATATAATCCCTTCCAAGTGAATAATGTGTGTACATATTATTGTTCAGTCTGCCTCAGTTCACATTGTAGAAGTCTACTATATTATATATGAGTACAAAAAATTGTCTAAGTTCCCCAAAACATTGTAATATATTTGTTTTAAAATTATTTTATTTTTACCTTGATCATCATCTGAAGATGCTTTAATTACTTTGTTGAAATATACTCTAGAAGTAACTTTTATAAATTCTGTATTTCTAAAATCTGATTTCTTTTGTAAGATGTGAAAAATAGTTTTAAGTACATCTAGAAACACAGCCCAGATAGTGAGAAAAAAATGCATTTTTTCTTTAGATTGGTTAAAATAAAAAACTAAAACATATCTATAAGAAGTTTCACTATTTTTTGTTCAGAGGAACAAGCTTTAAAATATTTTCTTTATTAATTATTACGTAACTGATTATAATTTTAAAAAACCTACTGTCCTGAAAAGGTTATCAACTACACATTTCTAAATCACAAGCATTGAAGATATATGCATTTTAGTATAAGCATTCTTGTCTAAAATTTTAGTAAGTTATGAAATATTTATATGCTATTTAATTCTAATTATTTCATCACCACTTATATTCTTGCATAAACATAATTGGGCAAATTTTGAAAAGATTTATTTTATCTTTTATATTTATTCTTATCTTTATTGGGAGGAAGCTTCTCAGTTAGAAAACATGTTGCTTAAAGAAAATGAGATAACAGTTTTCCAGCAACTCAGTCTTTGACTATTTCATTCCAGTTCTTTGATAATGTGCTACCTTTCTGTGACATATTTTGGTTAATTATCCTTTTTTTGGCAACAACTTTTTTTAAATATTTAAAAAATGTATATTATGACCTACTTTACCTATTTTAAAGATAATATTTAAAATGCAAGATTGCCCATAGTAATTTTTCTAATAGATTTTTAAAACATAAACATGATTTATCTGTAATATGTGTATATATATATATATATAGTTAAAGCATTTCACATGAAAAACAAAATCTGCAATTAGAAATTTTTTTAAAATAGAAAAACTGAATTACTGATGGATAATTTTAATCAACTACTAGAGCCACTTATAAATTTAGAAATCTTTTTGCTCCAAAATGACACCATTAAAGCAGGAATAGAATTTTTCAATGTTTTTGTAGACTGGATATGTATTGAAATCTTTAAAACCAATAGTCATTTGATTACCCAATATGTTACAAGTCCTCATAATGTTTTCTATTTTTAATTATATCAAATTCAAAAATAACTTTGTGTTTTTAAATTCTCTATTTACCATGGGTGTTTTCCTAACAGTGTTTCCCCTATTTAGCTTGTATAAGTGGTATAGCAGAATTTCTTTCTCACTCATTTCCTAGTGAGAATATCATAATGCTCCATGTGCAACAATTCAATTACATTTTCACCAGTGTTTTCAATTTAGAAGTAACTTCTTAATGCATATTATTTCAGACAGCTGATAAATACAGCATTAGAACGTTTATAAGAAGAGCAAAACCAAAAGAATGTAGTGAATTGTCATTGCCAAAAGTTCACTGAGGAAAATGTTTTTAATAACTCCAAGTGGCTTGGAATACTCTTTGTCTTTCAAGGGACTTTAATATGTTCTGTATTTTTCTTCTTTCCTTTCTTTACTAGGACAGAAAATATTTTTTCTCATGTTTTCAAATTTTGGTCTTTTACCTTTTTCTACTTGACTATAGCAAAAATTCATTGGATTTAAATTATCTACAGAACTAGTTTGATATTTAATTGCTTATCATTACCTTGAAAATGTTAGTTTCAGAACAAGACTAAATATTTTCCAAAAAAGACTTGTAATTTTTCAAGTGATTCTAAAAGTTTAAGGAAAAAATTACTTAAATTTTATCAGAGTTAGACTAAAATAAGTCTTTTATAGTACTTTGCTTTTGTTTTTTAGGGGGAAGGTTAAATACTTAATATACGATTAATATTAGTCTGTATAGATAAATACTCAATGCATATTTTCCCTTTCTCTTAAAGTACAAATGTACACATTCAGAATTTTAGGAAAGGAATTTTTATCAGACTTAACCAGTGGAAAATTCTTATACTTGAGAATATTTTATATATATATATATATATATATATAATTTATATATATATATAATTTCCTAAGTTAAGAACTCTGTAAACTGAGTCCAAAAGGTTTATTTTCAGTATTTGTTTGAAGGATACTAGTAAGCCCATTTTCCTCTTTTAAGGGACAAAAGGAGAAGTGAATGCTCTGACAGTAATATTTCTAATCATTTCTAAATCTTGGAACATTCATGTTGTAAAGTCTCTGGTCCCTTTGCAGATCTACTATCTGTAGAGCAGTGATCTTTTTTTTTTAAACCAGCCATGACTATACTTTCCATATTCCAAAATAGATATAACATCTTCTGCCTTTGTTCTAGTTTTGAGAACATCCAAATCCCACTGCTCATTTCTCATATCTCCTTTACATTTACTTTTTCTTGTAGTGGTGGGATATGGAGACAAATTTCCCACCTTGTATGGTATAGAGTAGCAATTAGAGGACTGCTATCACTGTATGGAGATAGCCACTCTGCTTTTGGACCTTTGCCAGAACAGAAATTCCTCCCAATCATAGGGATTTACAAAGGGTGATGATTGTAGAAGGGTGAAAAAAAAGGTCAAATACATGCCCTCAGGATTTTTTTTTTTACATGCTACAAACCACATGAACTTTTTTGTATATCTCTTATGGAACCAGGTTGGATTTTTTTTTTTAAGCCTGATGAAGCACCTTCTAGGCCCAAGGATGACATTTATTCATTTAATTCCATTGAAAAAAGTAATTTACCAAATGACTCCCTTGGGCCTTACATGGTTTATCCACCTCCAAAAGTGAGCAGTTTATTCTCAGTGATTAATTCACCTATGAGAAGTTCATTCTTCTCAATTAATATAAAAATTTTGTTATAATAATAGCTCACTGATTAGTTTAGAAACACAATTTTAAAAATAAATTATTACCTTCCCACTAATAACATATGTAATATCTTTTAAATTTGAACATATGCACCTAATTTAGAACTTCTCAAATGCATTTACCAAGTGCTTACTATGAACCTTCAGGACAGGGATTGCATTTACTCTAAACTTTCTCTGTCCATTAGTCCTGCCACAGTATCTTTAACCAATGAGCCCTGAATTAATAATTATCTTTTTGTTGGTGGTGGTGGTGATGTTTGTTTTTTGCATTCAGAATTTTGTCCTTGTCAGTAATTGAGTGAATGTATGGTAGTGATAGTGGTGGTGGGTCAGTCAGAAAGTCAATAAACTTAACTACTTTTTACATAAATTGGTAACCTGAAAACAAGGTGAACCACTTAGGGTGGGTATGACTTTAAGCAATTTACCAACCAAATCAGTTGATCTTATTTTACAATATAAGTTTGAGCATCTATAAAATGAAGATAATATTTTTTTACTTTGTTTCCATGAGTTTCTATGAAGATAAAATGTTTTTAAATTCTCAGAAAAATACTACAGTTAAAATGTTTTTATTTAAGATTATTAAGATTAATTTTAATTAAGATAATTTGATATAAAATGCCTTAAAACTATTAATTATAATCATTTTTATCATTTTCTAGTTACTATAACTTGGATGATGTGAGCCATGAGACCATGAACAGGTTTCTTTCAAACCTTGTGGAGAAGGCCCTCATTGAGCTGGAATATTCCTATTGTATTGAAACTGGAGAGGTATGTATCAGGTTGGCCAGTATAACAGGAAAGGAAAATTACAAATGTTGGAGGGGGTGGGGAAAATTAGAACTTTTATGTATTGTTGGTGGAGCTGTGAACTGTTCTAACCAGGCTGGAGAGTATTTTGAAGTTATAGCTGAAGAGCTAAAAATTTGTGTATGCCCTCTCTATGCCCCAGTAATACCACAACTGGGTCTGTATCCCCCCCCCCCCCAAAAAATATCAATTAACAAAAAGGGAAAGACTCCATTTATACAAAAAATATGTACAGCAGTTATTTTTTTGTGGTGGCAAAGAGTTGGAAAGTCAAGGCATACCTATCATTAGGGAAAAGACTAAAATATGTTGTGGTATATAATTGTGATAAAATACTACTGTTCTTTAAGAACAAATAGGATGCTTTTAGAAAAAAATCTAGGAAGTGTAATCTGATACTAAGCTAAGTGAGCAAAACCAGGAGAACATTCTAGATAATAACAATATTGTACAGTGATTAACTGTGAATGACTTACCTATTTTCAACAATATAGTGGTCCAAGGCCATTTTGAAGGATTTATGACAAAAAAATGTTATCCACCCTCAGAGAAAGAACTGAGGGAGTTTGAATGAATGCAGATCGAAGCACACTTTTTTTAACTTTATTTTTCTTGGATTTTTTTTTTATTTAGTCTGTGCTTTCTTTCTTTACATAACTAATATGGAAATATGTTTTACATGATTGCACATGTACAATCCATATCATATTGCTTGCCATCTCAGGGAAGGAGGAACAGGGAAGAGAGATTATGGAACTCAATATTTTAAAAAATGAATTTTTTAAAAAATGTAATTGTTTTTATATGTAATTAGAAAAAAAATTTGAAAATATAAAAAATAATTGAAGATCTATGGCTCCAAATTATCATCAATTTAAATTTTAAAAGTACTCTTCTTTCTTTGGAAAAAGGGTGTCTGTATTCCCGTCCTAAACAACAGCCATGTTTAAGGGATTGCTAGGCATTGGACATGATTCAAAGTGATCTATCCACAAGTATGTGTTAAGACTTGTCACTACAACAGTCTACCAAGAGCACTGTTGCCTGGGTATTATTATTTTTTTAGATACTTTAATAATTCTTATACATATATATATATATATATATATACAAATATGTAATAGTTTTTTTTTTACTTTAAATGTCATATTTTTTACAGTTTTATTTTATGTTTCAACCATATATTATGGTAGGGTTGACTCTGGTGAGCTGACACATGAACCTAACCCCAATTTATAACATTGTTTCTACTGTGGAAAAATATATATATATTCTTAGTTTAAAACACTTAACTTACAAGTAAATTTTTAGAACGCACTTATTTTGAATTAAAAACTGCCCCATTTTTCTTTAAATTGTGTTTTCTTTAAATTTTAAAATTTGCTTTTTATGCATGTAATGTTTCGTTTCTCTTAAAACAGGATAACCGTAGCATCGAACCACTTACATTTGGCCGAATTGCATCCTATTATTATTTGAAGCACCCAACTGTCAGGATGTTTAAGGATCGTTTGAAACCTGAATGCAGTGTGGAGGATTTGCTTTCAGTTCTGACTGTGAGTTTCAAATTTCCTTCATAATATTTCTATATGTTATGTTGTAAAGTATGCATTTTAAATGTAGTAATTCTTAGTTGTGTATAGCTTTGACTAACCCACTGCCTTCCTCTTAAGACACATTCAATCAATATTAATCAAATTGGACTTTAAAAATTTAATTGCTTACTGTACTTAGATCCAAAATTATTAACTCTTAAGACTATGACCAGAACTACTTGAATTCCTCATTAATATAATCACCTAAAATGTGTTTTGACTCTTCCTTTATCTGGAATTGTAGTGAAATAAAAAGAGCCCTAGCCTGGAATTTAGGAGAAAGGATTTTAGCTGAGTTTGCCATTACTAACTTTGAAACTGTCAGTTTCTTTATCATGAGTTTTCTTTATCTTTCCAGCTTCAAAATCTTTTGATTCTAAGGCACTTTACATATTGCTTATGCAAATTACTTTACATCATTACTGCATACTCCTCCTAAATTAATGTTACCATGTGATTGTTTAGAATTTTTACCTAGGGCCAAATAATTTTGCATATATACTATTTCTAAAATAACATTTAAAGTAGAGATGACTTTTTCTTTATATTTTTAGATCACTATAAACAATTTTCCTTACCCTTCTTTTATACCATGTTTAAAAAATAGAAGGTTGAAGCAATTTAAACAAAAAGAAAAATATTTTCTATGTTCCTTCTTTTCATTGGTTAGATTGTGTCTCAGTATGCTATTTACTCTTTCCCCATGCTTCTACCTCTCTGTATATACTTTGAGATCCTCTTGAAGTCTTGAAGTTTCTTCAGTGCTCTATCTGCCAGTCTAATAACAGTTTAATTGATGTTTTTTTATATAAAGCCAATACCTAACACAGTGCCAGATAACCAATAAGTACATATTTGATGTAACATTTGATAGCTACTACACAGATCTACTATCAACTTGCTACTTGGATGAGGACTAGTATTATGGATAATCGCCAATATCAGATTTAAAAAATAATGTTTATTCTAAAGGTTCATTTTACCATTTTTTAGAGAATAATTATTTCTTTAATTATATTTTGCTCAGGATAATAATGAAATTAGTGTAACCTCCTTATGTAGGGTAAACTATCTGATGATCATAAGAATCAGTTCAGAATTATAATAAGTGGAAGGAACCTAATATAGAATTTAAAATTAAAACAAATAACCAGAAAGTTAATTTGTTGAATCATGGAATACATTATATACCAGAAAAAATTTAAAAGAATTTTGTAAAATTATGAAGTATATTATTTAGCAGGGAAAATTCCATGGAATTTTGTAAGCTATGAAGGAAGTTACTTATTTATATCTTGTGCTTCTCTTTATAAAAGTAGGCTTTGTCTACCTCTCTTCACATTATATGAATACTGGTGAAGCACAGACCATTTCTTACCAACTCATCTCATTTTCCACTAATAAATATCTTTAGTGGGTTTTCTTGGTATGTATGCTGAATTAATAATATACTACAGCCTATTTACAGCTACCATGTGTCTCTCCATGGTCCTTTAGGCAAGTTGCAGTTTTGATTAATTCATCAAAGGCCATGGCATTCCATAATTTGTAGTCATATAGCATTATTGGAGATTTGTTTTTGTTTAAAATTGGATTCTAATTTCAGAGAGGTTTGGAATCATTTGTGTGTCTCCCACTTTATACTGTAAGCTTATTGAGGCCAGCACTGACTTTTTATTACTGTATCCTCAATGCAAAGCACAGTGCCTAGCACAACATAGGCTCTTAATAGATTTTTATTTTAATGGGATTGGGTTGAATTGAAAATGTCATATGAATCCCATTCCCTAATATAAAGTAGTCTGCTCTCTTGCTTCCATTCAGTTATAGTCAATTTTGTTGTCTATCTTTAGAGACTTTGTCGATACTGCTAGAGTATTCTCCATTCAACTGGTTATAGTGGTCTGGTCAAGAGGTCTTTTACATCTACTTGTTTTTTACAAATGGATAGTTCGCTAACTCCTTGAGAGTTTAGGAGGCAGCTGTGTAGAGCAGTGGATAGAGTGTTGGCCTTGGAATCAGAAACATCTGGGTTCAAATTCTGCTCTAGGCATTTACTATTTGTGTGACCCTGATGAGTCCCTTAATTCTTTATCTTTTCAACCTTATTATTATTATGGTTGTTGTTGCTATTATTTTAATATAGAATAATTATTATTTTAATAATAACACATCATTAAGGTTGTTGTGAGGATCAAATGAGATAATATATGTAAAATGTTAGCTTAAAAATTTATTATGGACTCTAGTATTTCAGATCTTAATGCATTCAGCACAATATCATCTGCAGGAAAGATTCTAAGGATCCCTTCCATCCACAGAGAATCTCTCTTCCATTTATATTCTATGATAGTGTTAAGCACATATTTCCTTGTTTCATTCCTCAGTTGATATTAGTTATCAGAGTACCATCAAGCAAAGTTAACTTTATTGCTAAATCTATTTATGACCTTAGCATGTTCATTATAAACATCTTGTTTGGAGAATGTATCTTCCACTGCTAAGTTAAATCAAACATTAAACATAGTGGTATCTCATCTTTTCTAAATCTTTTTCTAAGTTATTTGACTATAATATATTCTGTTATAGGAAATCATTCAGAAAAACTTGCTTGTCTCCTCATGTTAACATTAAGGGTGCTATGATATATGTATATATCACTCTCATAAAAAAATTTTTAGAAATTAAGAAAAACTTCACAGCATACTGATTTAAGATCTAGTTTTAAAGCTAGGAAGGCCTGGGTTTGAGTCCTACTTTTGACACATATCAGCTTTATGACCCTTGGCAAGTTACTTAGCCTCTCAATATTCTAGAAGATTCTCTAGGCTATAGGTGTAGAGAACATACTGACTTTTCAGCATTGATAAAGTGAGTGTCTTCCCTTGAGAATGAATTATTGAATCATCCAATTCCTTATTCCTATAGAAAAGACAGTTGGCTTGTGGACTAGTATTTATTATATTTCTACAATGTGAGATACATGGTAAAAATTCATTTAAAAACACATCATCTAGATTATAAATAATACAGATTCTAAGTTCTTTTTTGCTCACTACAGATATAACCTAGGCCAGAGGATCTGAGAATTATGTATTATATTCAATGGTACAAGAAAACAAGAAAATACTGGCTATCAACCAATAGGATAGAAAAAATAAAATATTAAATAATAATATCCTAAATTCTTGTTGCCAGACTCAAGAAAGGTATAATAGAACTATAAAAATTAAAGCAGTTCAAATGATTGACAAAAAAAGGGAGACTTACCGTGAAAGAACAATCTGGGGGGGGGGGGTTCTTTACTTTTTAAAGATAGAAATGACTAAATTCACAGAATCATAAATGACATAATGAGATGAACCACAAGTTCCGAAATACCATTTTGTACAAGTTTAGATGTTTTCTAACGTTCATTCTATCTCAAATTATATTGTTATATGATTCTGAGATAAGTGTAGGACAAGTCAAAGTATTATGTCACAGCAGGTGACTCATTTCCTCAAGCGGTAGAAGAGCCAAAAATAGAGATTCAGAGAGCTTTTAACAGACACATAGTTAGATAGACAACAGACAGATGTTTCTAAGTAACTGATAAATTATTTATCTAGCTTTTCTCATGACAAAATCTTTTGGGTCAGATACACTAGGGGTGGGGTCTAGAATGGCAATTGCTATGATGAAATTAATTTTTATAAGAAGAGGCAATATAGCATGGTGGCTAGAGCACTGGACTTGGAGTGAGGATGACCTCTATTATAATCCTGTCTCTGGCACTTAGCATGTAACCATGCAGAAATCACTTGACAACTTTGAATCTTAGTTTTCTCATTTGTTAAATGGAAGAGTATAGCTTTAGCCTTTCTTACCACATTGTATAAAATGTGATAGCTTATATAAAATGTTTTAAAAATTTTCAAATCCAATATAAGTGACAATTGCTACTAATTTGTGATTGATTTATTGTATTCTTTAAAATATTTCATCCTCCAGAATTTGTTTTAAAAATTAAACTGTTGGGGGCAGCTAGGTGGTACAGTGGATAGAACATCAGCCCTGGAGTCAGGAGGATCTGACTTCAAATTCAGCCACAGACACTTAATAAATACCTAGCTGTGTGACCTTGGGCCAGTCACTTAATCCCATTGCCTTGCAAAAAAGCAAAAAAAAAAAAGATTAAACCTTTTTTAAAAAGTTGACTGTCTGGTGCAACATCTTCAAACAGAAATTCCTGTACATGCTGAGCATGTAGAAACTTGTATTTATATTTATAAATGTTTAATACTGTTATAGGCAAAGTATGTTTTCATAAGAATGAATTCATTGTATATTGGACTATTCCTTAAATTTTAGGAGTCAGCTTTACTCATTAAATCTTACTGTGTTCTCTTGTGAATAGCCCAGTTAGCTTATCTTTATAAATAGAACTCACTCATAAATCTTGACATTCTAGCGAATTCATTTTTATTACGTAAATTAATTCTCTCAGTAATCTGTGCTTTCTAGTCTAAATTATTAAAATTTTTATAATATGAAATTGTAATCTTGAAAACGTAAAACTTGAAGCAAAATTTTCTTATTAATCTCAAAGCTTAGAATTATATTCATTTAGATGCACATGTAAATTACTGACCAAATAGTTTTTCCATCAAGCCATATTAAAGATATAAAATTCAAGTTTTTAACAATCTGATGCTATTTTGAAAAGATTCGGCATTTTAAAAGAATTTTTGCCAAGTTTTTTTTTTCCAAACACTGTGAATTAATGAGCTTCATAATTAAGGCAGCCGTTTCACACCTCTATTGTTAACCAACGACATTACATCTGTCTTGCTCCATTGATGCCCTCCTCCCACTTATTGAAGCATTTAGCAGTTTTGGCAACAGGGAATTACATGGCATGGGGTAAGTAGCCTAATTAGATATAAGTGAAAATCCTGAGGGAAAAGGACATTTAAAAAGTAATTTGAAGAATCTCTTAATGATGTTGGCACTGAAAGCCAAAAGCCTATTTTTGAAAATCCATGTCAGCATTACAAACATGATTATAATTTGATTTGTTCAGTGAACTTGTAAAAGTTGTATATTTTAAGACAATAATGGAAATAAAAACTTAGTTTTCTCAAATTTGAACATTTCTTTCAAAATCCTGCTTATTAATAACATTGAAAGGAGTCAAAATATGCTTAAAATGTACTATCTTTTCTAGAATCCCAATAAATTTTTAAAGGATCTACCCCATTGTCAGAGTTGCCATGCATAAACAGAAACTGGATATTATATTAATTATGTCTCAAATGCCAAATCTGAAATTGATGAAGTTCTCATTTCTTAGAACTTCGCATCTTGCCTAAAAGTATCAGTTTCACGTGTGTATAAAAAAAAAATGGAACCATTCCAAATATAAAAATAGCCTCAAAGCAATAAGATTTTTATTCAGCAGTAAATTTCCTAGGTTTGGGCCTCACTCTGTGCTGCTTATTTTAAGAGCAGACTGATTACTTGTTCCTATCTGTATGGAGCACATTTAGTAATTTAGCATTTGTGATAGGAAAGTTTGAGTGCATGAATTTTTCCCAGTTTTCAACCATTCAGCCATTTTATGGAAAACAGCACAAGTAAATTTCTTAAAGAAGTCAGTTAGGAAAAATAAAAAACATATAAAAGGATTAAAAGCAATGAATAATTGGAAAGGAAAATCCAAGAAAAAAACAATAAGGAAGGTGGGGGTAGAGGAGGTGACACAGCATGTAAAATGAAGAGTTCAATAGGGGAAAAATGAAGTGAAGGAAAGGTTAACAGAATGCCACCAGAGCTCATGACCTTCCATTTCCAAATAAGCCTCCTAACACTCCCAAGATCTTCCACCCATCTGCTGCTTTTTGTTTTACTCTTAGTGGGGAAACCTAATGGGATATCTTCCAGGGCTTGCAAGATGAGCCATCCTGACTTAGAAGCAGTATAGTTCTTTGGCATCTTCAGAGAAGCACAGATGGTAAATGTCCTGAAAAAAAAGTGTCTCCCTACTTCCCTGATTCTCTTTTTCCTTGAGACAGTCTCAACCTTTCCTACTTTACTCCATCTTCTTAGGACTCTTTGGTTTGCATTTCCTCTAGTCATGCAAAGAAATTATTTCCTCTTTTAAAGATTTGTGATCCCAATTATGTTTATTAATATTTAGAAAATTAATTCCTAAGTTTTTCAAGTTTTTGAAGTTAATTTTATTATGAGTATTAAAAAGTCATAGATTTTAACATACTTTATTATTTTATAACTTACATTTTATGTATATTCAAAATATGTATTTGATAGTTTATATCCTATAGTTTACATACAGCTCTATATACATTATATCATTTGATACAACAACCCTTATAATGCATTATTCCCAATCCCCATTAATTTGATTAATGATTAAATGTTATTTCCTCTGTTAGAATGAAACTTTCTTCAGGGTAAGGAATCATACCCTGCAGATTGACAAAAATGACAGAAAATAATGATAAATGATGTTGGAGGAGCTATGGAATGATGGGCACATTAGTACATTGTCAATAAAACCATAAAATAGTATCATCATTTTGGATGGTTTGGAGTTATGTAAATAAAGTTATTAAAATGTCCATTCTCTTTGAATTAAAAATGTATTGTCCATTTTTGAAAAACTAGTTGTTATATATTTACCAGCATATCCTTCCTTATCTTTACCTTTTCCAGAGATGCCCAATTTAGTGCCAGTCATTTGCATCTATCTCATTATAAAATTGCTTATGGGAATTATTTACTTTTGTTACTGTTACTCAGAACAAAATAGATCTTTTGCCCATCCTGTCCAGAAATCATAGTAAACAGCTCAGTAGAGAAATATTGATTACTATACCTTTTGCAAGCATTCCCAGTAACTATACAACCAAAGAGAAAACTAGTATAATACATTCTATTTATTTAATGGGCATATTTCACTTTCCATAAAAAATTATATTTATTCCTACATACATTTATAATATATTGCTATTTATTTAGTTAAATATAAATTAAAATAATTTAGTTTTTGGATATCCTTTTTAAATGAACTCTGTGGTCAGTTCTTTGGTAAATAAGAAACTCTTGTAATGAAAATATAATTCCCCACATTATCCTCCCACCCCAGTGATCAGTTTTGTGAATTCATCTTTTTCATTTTAGTCAATTAGTTCATCTTTGTAGAAATCAGGTATTTGTTGAACACCGAGTGCTAAGTGCTACTGTGCTGGCATGGGGGTGTGGGGAGGGAGTATAAATAAAAATAATCCCAGACCAATATTCAAGGACTTACAGTTTATTTCATACAGAAAACAATATATAAATTGCTAAGATATGTGGTGCAATTTAATAGATTATTTTTATTTATATATATATATATGTATGTATATATATATATATATATATATATATATATAAAATTATGCACTATTCCTCAGGACAAAAGGAGTGAGGTGCATCTGTTGTTTTCCCCTTTTCCCCCTAAGGGGTAACTTTTTATGAAGGGAAACCTTTGGAAGAAATCTCTATTGATTGACTCATACACAGCATATAATAGCTAAAGCTATCAGTTAGATGAAGAATGAATAGCTGTTTGTGTAGTTCTTTCTATGTAGTGACTCCTACAGATTTCAGTAAAATTTGTAGAAAAAAATTAAATATCAGAAGGGTTATTATATCTACTTGGTAAAAAACCGTTATGAAAACTTTACCAAGTTATTTTGTCACATATTAAAAAATAGTGATTAGACGATGGTTAATAAACGCAGACCCATATTCCACTGCTACAAGGCAACAGTTAGACCTTAGACAAGTCCCTTTCTTTCTTTGTCTGTTTCCAGATCACCCAGAATATTAAGTTTAGAGCATTTCTTTGACCCATACAACTCTTTTTTTTTTTTTAGGTTATTTTGTAAGGCAAATGGGGTTAAGTGGCTTGCCGAAGGCCACATAGCTAGGTAATTATTAAGTGTCTGAGACCGGATTTGAACCCAGGTACTCCTTACTCCAGGGCCAGTGCTTTATCCACTATGCCACCTAGCCACCCCAACCCATACAACTCTTTATGAAATTCTCATTCAGAGAAATAGTTTTGTTTTTAAAAAGAAGGAAAAAAATAAAAATGTATAAGTTTCCAAATTATTGAGCAAGAAATATTGAGGACAGCTAGGTGGATAGTAGATAGAACACCAGCCCTGAGTCAGGAGGACCTGAGTTCAAATGTGACCTTAGACACAAAAACTTAACCTAGCTGTGTGACCTTAGGCAAGTCACTTAACCCCACTGCCTTGCCAGAAATACCTGTGTGTGTGTGTGTGTGTGTCTGTCTGTCTGTCTGTCTGTCTGTCTGTGTATATACATATATATGGAGAGAGAGCAAAGAGATACTTGTAAATGTTCTTAGCCTCATCTTTCATTTTTTTAACATTTTTTTGTTTTCCAATTATATACAATAGTAATATGTACCCATCATTTTTTGCAAGGCTCTGAATTCTACAATTTCCCTCTTCCCTCTCCCCCCCTCCACAGAAGGGTGTCTGACAGTCTCTATATTGTTGCCATGCCATACATGGATGTAAATTGAATGTTGTAAGAGTAAACATAACCCCCCCCCAGAACATGGGAAACCTCAAGAATAGAGAGAGAAAAAAAAATTGTACTTCAGTCTATGTTCAGATTTCAATGTTTCTGTCTCTGAGGTGAGTTGCTTTCTTTATCATAAGTCCACCAGAGAAGTTGCTTCAGTATTTTTCCCTCAGTTGCTATTACTAGCTATACCTCCACTCTATTTCTCCCCACTGGCATTTATTATATTCTCTTTCTCCTTTCATCCTGGCCCTCTCCAAAAGTGTGTTGCATCTGAGTACCCTCTCACTCAATCTTCCCTCTCTTCTATTACTTATTCCCCCCTTCCCCCATTCCACCTCATCCTGTCCCTTTCCTCCCATCCTTCTCCAGGGCAAGACAGATTTCCTCACCCTATTAAGTGTTTGTGTCATTACCTCCCTGAGCCATTTCTGATGAGAATGAAGGCTCACTCATTCCCCCTTGCCTTCCCTCCCTCCACTCCATTGAAAAAGCTTTTTCCTGACTCTTTTCTTGTGAAATCTCTCAGCTTCTTCTTCATCTCCTTTTCCTTCCTCCTAGTACTTTCCCCCATCGCCCATTGACTCTATCCCTTTACCACATCATACCGTTATATTCTGCTCCTTCCTATGTCCTGTCTATATATGCTCCTTCTAACAACTCTTATAAATGAGAAAGTTCATATGAGTTATCAATACAAACAGTTCATCATCAAGGTCCTCATAGTTAGTCCCTCTCTTCCACTCCCTGTGTGGTTCACCAGAGTCCTGCACTTGGAGATCAGACTTTGTTTAGCTCTGGACATCTTGATAGGAAAATTTGAAAGTCCCATTTCATTGAAAATCCATCTTTTCCCCTGAAAGAGGATGTTCAGTTTTGCCGGGTAGTTGATTCTCGGTTGTAAACCAAGATCTTTTGCCTTCTGGAATATATTCCAATCCCTAGGAGCCCATAATGTAGATGCTGCCAGATCCTGTGTAATCCTGACTATGGAGCCTCAGTAGTTGAATTGTCTGTTTCTAGCAGCTTTTAGAATTTTCTTTTTGATTTGGGAGTTTTGGAATTTGGCTATAATATTCCTGGAAGTTTTTCTTTGGGGATCCCTTTTGGGGGTGACTGGCGAATTCTCTCAATTTCTGTTTTACCCTCTGCTTCTAGGATCTCAGGGCAATTTTGCTATATTATTTCTTGAAGAATGGTCGTGGCTTTCAGATAGTCCAGTGATTTTTAAATTATTTCTTCTGAATCTATTTTCAAGGTCACTTGTTTTTCCAATGAGATATTTCACATTTTCTTCTAATTTGGAGCATTTTTTTTGAAGAGTTTTGTTTCTTCCTGATTTCTTGCAAAGTCATCAGCTTCCTTTAGTTCCATTTTGCATTTGAAGGAGTTATTTTTTTCAGAGAGCTTTTTTATCTCCCTTTCCAGCTGGCCAATTCTGCTTTTTAAGGCATTCTTCTCCTCATTTGCCTTTTGTTCTGCTTTTTCCATTAGGCCTAAACTGGTTTTTAACATATTATTTTCTTCAGTATTTTTTTTTGTATATCTTTCACCAAGCTTTTGATTTGGTTTTCATAATTTTTCTGCATCGCTCTCATTTCTCCCAATTTTTCCTCCACCTCCTTTAATTGCTTTTCAAAGTCTTTTTTGAGCCCATCCATAGTCTGAGCCCATTTTCTACTTCTCTTGGAGGTTTTGGATATGGAAGCTTCGATTTTGTCATCATCTGAGTATGTGTTTTCATCTTCCATGGGACTAAAGTAATTCTCTATAGTCAGATTCTTCTTTTTCTGTTGTTTAATCATTTCCTCAGTCCAGGCCTAATTTACAGCACTTCCTAGGCTTTGGGGTTGTTGTTGTTTTTTTTGGGACAGCCCACCAGTACCTTTATTCCTCAGGGGTCTTATGCTTTCTAGCCTATGCTTTGATATGTAGATGGATCAGTATTCCCTCTGCCCTGGGGCTTATAAGGAGGGATCCAGCTATCTTAGTAAGGAAGCCCAAACTGCAATATGGGAGTGTAGGCAAACAGCAGAGTCCTACCCCAGGGAGAGCAGGGAAATCTCTGCAGACTTCCCTTACCATCTCTGGGGGTGCAGGCTGCTCTCTCCGGTTTCTCGTTTCTCGCTGCAGGCTCTGCAGTTGGGCTCCTCACTCTGCACTCACCCAGGTGCAGCAGAGTTCTCTCACTGTCCCTTTAAGCTGTTACTGGTGATCTCTGAGCTGGGCTGAGCTGCTCTGGGCTGCACATAGGCTTTTTTTTTCAACCCTGGGTCCTGGTGAAGTACACCTTTCCCATGGAAGTTCTAAGTTATCTTGGACTGGGAAAATGTATCACTCAGTCTTTGTGTGGGTTCTGCCCCACTAAAATTTTGGCTAGAGCCATCCTTTGCTTTTTGGGGGTTGGGGGGGGGGGGTCAGACTTCTCAGGAAATGCTGCCTTCATGCCACCATCTTGGCTCCATCCCCTTTAGTGTTTTTTATCAAACTATTAAATACACTTGCTATAACAGTGATGTTCTATCTGTTCAACAGATATCACCTCTTTCTTTGGAAACCAAAATAATTTACAAAGAAGTATCTGAATTCTCACTGTATGGGTAGGACCTGAACCACTGAGTGAGGAATAAACATATCTTCTGTAGACTGAATAGATAACATTGTATTACACAGATATGTATTGTTGTTACTTAAGTGTGCCTAAGCTTCTGCTGTAATTAATAAGCTACAAGTTAATTATAAAGTATTATTGAATTTATGGTAGATATGTATTTTCTTAATCATTGAATGTGGAAACTTTTTTTTATTAAATATTGCTCCTTGTACTCAAAAAATTTGGAAACTATTGCTATGGAATATTAAAAATAGTACCTTACATTTATTTAGCACTGAACAGTTTTCAAATGCTTCCACTTACTTAACATTCATAAGAAATAGATATGGAAGGAACTTAAGAAAATAATAATAGTAATTCACTTTAATTCTTATAAAGCTTTTCTTACAATCCTGTTGAAGTAGAATTACTGTTTCCATTTTACAGAAGAGAAAACTGAGACAGAGTCTAAATGTCAGAACCAGTACTTAAACCTAGATTTTGAGAGTCTCAGACCAATAAATAGTATCTGGTAATTGAAAGAAGTTGGCACATTTGCAAATACTAGGTCTTGCAAAAAAGCATTTTTGTTATTGAATATGTTTGTTTTAAATAAGAGAGGAATGTCCCTAATGTCTTAATAAACCATTCTAACTTTACTCCAAATATAGCTTTCTTCATTCTACCATGAAGCTTGAGATCATCTAGTCTAGTTTAGTTCATTTTGTAAATGAAGAAACTGAGACCAGGAAAGGAAAGGCCAAAGTCACACTGCTGGTGATGATTAGGATTTGAACCCAGGAGTCCTAATTACAAATCCTTCATCCTTTTTATCCTACCATCTACCATATCAATTTATCTAATCTTCCCAACAGCCCTATCAGGTAAATAGATTAGGTATTAGCATAATAGCCTTTTTACAATTGAAAAAAAAACAAAAACTCAGAAAGTTTAAGCAATTTATTTTATTATTTTTTATTTGTGGCAGTGGACTTAAGTGACTTGCCCAAGGTCACACAACTAAGTGTCTGAGGTGGGATTTGAATTCAGGTCCTCCTGACCCAGGGCCAGTGTTCTATCCAATGCACCACCTAGCTTGCCCTGTTTAATCAATTTATACAGAAGCACATAGCTAGTAAGTGTTAGAGACTAGTCTTCTGTCTCATGGTCCAATGATCTTTCCAATACACCATAATATGGAATATTTTTTCAGCTTTGTCACCACTTTCATGTCACTGGTAGTTAAAATGCTTGTTTTTTCTTTCAAGAACCAGATAGTTATACTTATCTTCCTGACATAGAAGAATTAATTCACTTTCCAAGGATTCCAGTTACAGAAATTAAATGTATCTCCTTATGCTGGAGAATCTGTTTCATCTTATATTGTCAAAGTTGTTTTTGCAATATAATGATGTTTGCCCTTCATTTTCAAATTAGACCTGGACATCAGGGAGGTGATGCCATAACATGTACTTGAATTAGGTTGGGGGGGTGGGGGGGGGCTGTGCTAAGTCTCCAGCCTCACTTTTCTCCCCTGGAGCCATCTGTGTCCAGTAACTAGATATGAATCTGGACAACTAGAGATGGTCCTTAAGGCAAGACAAACAGGGTTAAGTGACTTGCTCAGGATCATACAACTAGTAAGTGGCTGAGACAGGATTTAAACTCAGGTCCTCCTAACTTCAGGACCAGTGTTCTGCCTACTTGTGCCATAACTGCATCTCTCAACATCAGTCACTAGACTGATAATAACAGGCATTATCCCTTTCTCATTTTTTTGTTGGTAGTGCATAGTTAGATAAATTTTCCTAGTTAGGATCACTGTTATAATGGCAATAGAATCTGCATCTGCCTGTCTGGTATAATCTATTATTTTGTCACATTGCTTTTGTAAACAGTGTTGACTGAGTGCAAATTAATGAGAAGATTAATGCTAAGGGTAAAACTTTTAAAATCTTTGGTGTACATATAGTAGAAATACATTTTTTTCTTTGACTTTGATTCTGGCAAGAATTAAGATCTCTTGTCATGTTTGCAGTCATTTGATTTTTTTTTGCTAGACCAGCAGATGGAGCAATTCCAAAGTCTATTCCTTTTGAAAAATCAGGTTGTGGTAAGTATGACTGTTAAAAATGGAGATTATGAGGGTTGGACAATATTCCTTGCTTCAATTCTGAGTGAATTCTCTGATGCAATTTCACCATTATTGTTGAATACTTAGTTCTACAGCAAATTTTACAATAAAAATCAACTGATTTTAAATCACAACCTAGCAAGATAGTAGGTAAATCAAGGTGATAGTACTAACTGCTGGAAACATATTAAACTGAATGTAATACATTATGATTTCATGTAACAGGAAGAAGAAAGTCTAAAAGGAGAGTAATTTTACCACTCCTCAAAAAGCAAAATGTTACATTTACTAATCCTTTGTTATTTATCTTATAACAAATTCACAAGATTATAGAATCAAGAGTTAGAAGAGACTTGAGAGTTTTTCAAACCCAGCCTTTTCATTTTACAGAAAAGGAAATTGAGATTTTGTTTCTCTAATAGAATTCTCTTGGTCATATGGTTAACTGTCAGGAAAGGACACTTAGATCATCCTGACTCCAAAGGTAGAATTTTCTCTAATGTTCTATTAATTAATTATTAATATTTTCAAGAAAGAAAAATAAAATCATTTAGAAGAATAGAGGACTGAAATATTAATTTATTTTTTAAATAAGGAATTTACAAAAGAACAAAAACTGAAGGATTTCAGTGCTAGCAATGCCTATGTACTTTAGGTTAAAACCTATTTAGGTACATACTTTTAGATTTAAATTTTGTTATAAGTTGTTTGAATAACTTACTACTATGTGTGAATCACTGATAAATCCCTATGGATACAGAGGCAAAAGCATACTCTTCCCTCAAGGAATATATATATATATATATATATATATATATATATATATATATTCTAATTAGGAAAACATGTAAAAACAGGTATATGCAAAGTACATAAAATGTCATGTATGAAGGGAAGACACTAGCTAATGAATAGACTAGGAAAGACCTAGGCAAACATTGGAATTAAGCTGGTTTTTTTTGAGGCAGAGGCAGAGATGTGAAAGCAGAACATTGTAGACATCAGACAGAAGCACACAGATTGGAGATGTACCAGTGTGAGAGGAAGTAAAGTAGGCCAGTATAGTATATCATAGAATGCATGAAAGGGAGTAAATATAAAAGGAAAATGGGACAGGCCAGATTATGAAAGGTTTTAAATTCTAAATAGGATTTTATGTTTGGCACTGAAGTGATTGGGCACCATTAGAGTTTAATTAACGTGTATGTTTTAGCATGGTGACATGATCACACCTACATGTTGCCAAACTTTGGCAACTCAGTACAGGCTGGAGTGGAATGAAGAGAGGAAACTTGAGGCAGAAAGATTGGTAGAAGGCTATTACAATGGTTTAAGTAAGAGGTGATAAGGGCTCAGCCTAGGGTTGTGGCTCTTTGAGTGGAAGAAAGGAGAGGTATACTAGAGATTTTTATGAGTATAGAAACAAAAAAGATTTGACAGTAGGTTGAATACGAATGGTGAGTGAAAGGGAAGAATTGAAAATGACACCAAAGTTGTTTTCCTAGGTAACTGGGAAGATGGTGGTATACTTGACATTAATAAGGAAAATTTAAAAATAGGGAGTGGAGTAAGATGTTTCTTTTCTGTACAAGTTGAGTATGAACTGTCTATAGAATCTCTAATTCAAACTGTCCAGAAGACCATTAAAGATGTGTGACTGTAGCTCAGGTTGAGGATTATGGTTATATAATAGATAATCTAGAAATCATCTTCATAGTGATGATAATTGAACCCATTGAGTTGATAAGATGACTGAGTGAGCTATTGTAGAGTGAATTATAAAGTATGTCCAGACAGCCCCTTTAAATGACAAAAAGGACAACTAAGAAGAGCAGTCATAATGATAACATAGTAAAAATAAAGTGATACAAAGACAAGGAATTGATCTGTGAAGAAAATGTTAACAGGTATCAATCTTTATACATTAAAATGGTTAAAATTAATGATTAAGGTTAAATCTAATAACAGAAATATTGAAAAAATAATTGGAGTTGTTTAAAATACTTTACAAATCTTAAAGGCCTATATAAATCCTATTATTATTATTGTTGTTACTAATAATGGTATTTAATTTTATTTGTGAATTCCATTGCTAGTGAAACACTATTCTACTGAACCTAAATTTTTAAAACTATTAAAAAGATTGATTAACACATTTCTTTGGGAAATTATTCTTCATTATGATGTTATGAAAACTTAGAAATGTTTTAATGTAAACAATATTCATCTTTTCTTAATTATAGCCTTAGTTTTCATTATCTTTACACTATTATGAATCTTTTCTCATCTTAATGTTTCTATTATTAGAGTATGATTAATGATTAGTTTTAATCATTTTTGACCCACACATAGAAACAAAATTTTTCATAAATCAGTTCATTTTCTTTGTATCATTTTATTTGTTCTTCTCCATAATCCATTTTCTCTCTCTCCTTTAAAAAAGGGTTATAGTACAATTATGCACTTAACAGACTAGCAATGGAAATTACTTTCTAGATGATGTACCTTTTTATTTGCAACACCGCATCACATCGAGGACTGTTTCTGACTGTCTTGCTGATATAAATGGAATAAACTCACTCCAAATTCTGCTTACTATACATTTAGTGCCAATCGTCAAGGCTGTCAATCATTAGGTACTCTTGAGTAAATGAACAACTGTATCTATAAGTTCAGTCCATTCAACTCATTAAGCAGTCAATGATCCTTGCCTTTAAAGGCTATATCATAAGTTCCTCTACCTCACTGACAACTCTTTAAAAAAAATACCTTCATAAATAACAAATGCAAGGATTTTGGACTGTCCCAGTGATCTGAAAGAGATAGGTTAGTTTTTAAATAGGTTTTTGCTTGTCAAAATCTTCCTCCCTAGAGACAACTTTTAAGAGTTTCAAAGGCACAAAGTCATTTCAGCTCCTATTACACATCCAAAGGGATCATATAGTCAATATAGAGAGCTAGAAGATATTTTTTTTAATTTAGTCCAATTCCCTCATTTTAAGGAAAGAAACTTAGGTCTGGATATTTTTAATGATTTGCCCAAAGTCACACACACAGCAAGTGGCAGAGCCAGATTCAAATTCTTATCCCTGATGACAGATCTACCTTTATGTCCACAATGCCACATTGCCTTCCAAGGGTCTGACCTTTGCTACTGATTGAGGGAAACTTGTCATTTCATTACTTGTTTTGGAGGATCAGACTGCAAAGAGAATATGTGGCCTCACTCCTCGTGCATAAGTTTGCCTTGTTTTTACTGTGTCCCTTTGGGAATTCATTAGAAATTTGTTGGAAATGTCATGGGAAGTTCAAGGCTTATTGGATAACTTGAGGAGCTCTAATTTGAGATATTAGGGGCCATAGTTCTAGATTGCTAGACTGTAAACTACAAAGTCAAGAAATGTTGGCTAGAAGGATCTAGCCCTGAGCTGTACAAAGCAGGCACGGTATACTCCAAGTCTTTATTGAATTGAATGGTAGAGAGGATGTCCTCCCTTTCCAATTCTATATAAAGTAGACACATGATGATTGTTAAGCCACTTTTCTGGGTCTGCTTTGTTTCTCAGTGCCAAATGAAAGAACTAAAAGTTACCCAATTGAAAGAGCCCAGGGTGTCAGAACCAGTCAGTGTCCTTACTTCTGAGAAGTGCTCATCTACTTGCATTTGTAAGAAGCACTTAGCAATTAGAAGAAATCATAAAGTAATTATAATTAGCAGTAGTGATTAGGACAGGGTGATTACTTCTTCACGAAAATGCTTTGCAAATGGATTAACCCTCAGAATTAGGAATGAGGTATTGGAAGCAATCAGGAAAGCCTGTCTGAAGTAGAGCAAGTGTTCTTTCTTTTAATGGCCAGGTAGTCAAACATCTGTGAAACAAGGAGGCAACTACTAAGAAAGTGAGGGAGAGAAAGTTCACAATCAGTTAAAGATGACTGGTCTGCATTCATCCAGTCTAAGATAAAGATTCACCCAGTTCTAAAATTCTTGAAGTCACCTGGACTATTTAATGTGGACTATAAAATGACCACCATTTAATTGATTGAAATGAGCAACCTTCAGCTTTTCTTTTAATCATAACATTTATAGTAGGGAATGATTACTTCATAATCTCTACTGGCCTACTTGTGTATATGAATTACATTGATCTCTGTATAACTCAACTAATCATTCTTCCACATTTCTAACTTTTATACATTATACAGGATTAGACATCTTTCTTATTATTTGTAGCATTGATATATAACTCATACCTTTTCAGCCATATTCTAGAGATTATAAATAGATATTTTAATTTTTTTAAACTTATTTATGACCTTTAAAACATCCTTTTCTCTAGCAGTTAATATTCAGGCATTTATTGTGACTTTACAATATCTAGCAAAAACTGAAATCCAAAGTTTCCATATCTACATATATATATGTATGCTTAAATATAAGAAACAATTTTATGTTCTGTGATATAAGTTGCTTTACTTTTTTACTGTTTAGATAAGTACATTATTTAATCTGATAGTCAAAAGAAATATATGCATTTTTAAAAATTCAATTTTCAAAAGTAAATATTTTTGTTACATTAAGGAAAAAACTTGTGAAATTATTGAATTTGTTTAATAAGAGAGCAATGTTTCTAATTTCAAAATAAGCAATTCTAACTTTGTCCCTATCTTTTCCTTTCCTTCCTTTGGTGATCCTAGTTTCAGGTTTCTCTATTGAGCAGTGGGATATTAGGAGTTATGTCACTTTGTGACTTAAGTGCCACAGCAGAGAGAGACCATTTAGGTCAGATTTGAAGTAGGCAATAGGATAGAGAAGAATGACTGTCAACAGTTGTTGAACAGGGCAACCAAAACACTGTCCAAAGATTTATAACAAAGCAGGTATGTGTGTTTGGAGCCAGTTTGAACTAACTTGTAAAAGCTCATTGTTAAATTTTCAGAATACATATTTACATCTCAGAAATCAGCAAATAATACAAATCAGAACTTGATTTTAGTATTGTTTTCTTTATTGCCTAGATTTGAAAAAGTGATACTAAAAATTTAATGACAAATTAAACTTTTGTGCATACATTTATTTTTAATTTTAGAGAGCCAGTTAAATATTTACCAACAGATACTTGGATGAAAGTTAGTAGTCGAGAAATCAGGAAAACAGTCTGAAGTACTATAATGAAATGAGGGCTGGGAAAACAATTATAAAGTCAAGACATAGAAGACTGCCAGGGTGCTCACTCTCATTGGAGGGGATGACACATATAGAAGAGTTCAGTTTGTAGGGCATGTGGGAAAGGCTAATGATACCTAGTGGATAGCAGCATGACAGTAGGTAAGGCTCAATAGGTAAACAAGCAATCCAGTTTGATAAGTATAGACTTTCAATAAAGCCAGCTGATGTACAAACAACTTCTTTAGTGTTATTTTGATTGGTAAGGCCACATTCATATCTAACACTAAACCCTTTGGTAGTGCCAAGGATTTTTGATAGTAAGAACAGTTCATTTCTGGGCCTTTATTAGATGTGGGGCCTACAACAGAAACAGGGATCTGACCAGGTTTCAAAAGAGTATGCTCCCTTGAATGATGGAAACAAGCAAGCTGGCAGTAGGTCTTAGAAAAGCAACCAGTCTAAGGGTACTTCCACCAGAGTCTGGAGGGAAGTGGTAGTCATAGTGGCATTGGTTTTGATTGCCTTGCTCATACCTTCTCTTGTCTCTTAGTACCTTGCTAGTGCATTTGACTGACTCTCAGTTTGGAAAGTGTGCTAGATAAACAGGAAAAACTCTTTGAGGTTATCTACAGGATTCATAATATAAAGCAATTTCTATTTCAAGAAAGCCTATATAATAAATACTACACATTATGTTCGAAATGTCCTTCTTTTCTTTACTTCCTTGAAGGTTTTCTTCTATTCTCTACTGTTTTCTGTTACTTTATTTTTTTCCCCTCCCATCCCCTTCTTCCAGGATGGCCACAGTTAAGCTTGGAGATACATACATACACACATGTGTATGTATGTGTGTGTGCATATATATTATACATATATTTGGGTTGTATAGACATAGAGATAGATAAACATATCTATATATCTATATCTTTATATATATATATATCTTTATATATGTGTGTGTATGTATGTATGTATGTATGTACACACGTGTATGTACATACTTGGTTGGTTCTTTTCCTTCATTATTGAAGAAGACCAAAATGACATTACTGTGTTTGAGGCAAATGACAGTGTGTTCGACTATGGCTGATCAGTCCAAGGTTGTGCACAATTAGTCCATGTGAATACTTGGGGTGCTTACTCTAAATTTAGGGATGTCACCTTTCCTTTGAGCTGCTTCCATTCTGCCTTCCGTATAGAGTACGGCACCCTCCCTGAGGAGGGCACGCCATGCTGGGTGGTCCTATGCCAGTGTCTCCAACACTGTACAATCGATTCTAAAGTTCTTCAGTGAGACTTTCAGGGTGTCTTGGTATCATTTCTTCTGACTCCTTTGTGAGTGCTTTCCCTATATGAGTTCTCCATTAAATAGTTTTTTTGGCAAGCATATATCTGGCTAGCCCATCATAGTTGCACTCTTTGTAGTAATGTTGGAATACTAGGCAGTTTAGCTCAAGAAAGTGCCTCTGGTATCTTCTCCTGCCAGGTGATCTTCAGAATCTTCCTAAGACAATTTAAATGGAAGTGATTCAGGTTCCTGACATGGCATTGGTAGACTGTCCAGGTTTCAGGTGCATACAGTGGCTCTGTAGACCTTCAGTTTGGTAATATTTCTTCTATTCCATACTTTCTTTCGGAGCCTCCCAATACTGAGCTAGCTCTGGCATGAGTGTGTTAACTTCATTGTCAGTGTGAACCTCCTTGGAAAGGACACTGCCAAGGTAAGTGAACTTGTCCACAGTTCTCAAAATGTCTCCATTTACTGTAATTTATGGTTCCACATATGGATGGTGTGGTGCTGGCTGATAGAGCACCTGTGTTTTCTTGATGTTAATTGTTAGACCAAAATTAGCACAACCAACAGAGAATCTATCAATCTTTTGTTGCATCTCAGCTTCAGAGGCTGCATTGAGTGCACAGTCATCTGCAAAGAGAAGATCACGTACCAACACTCCCTCCACTTTGGTCTTGGCTTGTTAGCCAAGTACATACACATACATATTGTATGTATGTATGTATTCAAATATACATGCACACACATATAAATTAGTATATATATAGTCATTACATGTATGTGTATGCACACACACATAGATACATAGATGCAAATACACATACATATTCATAGATATCTATATGTTTGGTTTGTATATATGTCTCATTTTTGTAACATTTTCTGAAAACAACAGTCCTTCCTTACTTCTTTACTTTACTTCTATTCACTACCTTGCCCTCCTATTTCTTGACCTACCACTCTTCCAATAATCCTTCCCGTATCCCTCTCCCCATTGATAAGCACACCCTTCTATATACCCTCTTATCCTATCCCCTCACCCTCTAACTCAATACCTTCCCTATCCCCTTCTCTTATTCTTTCAAAATTTAAAAGGCATATATATTATATACATTTATATATGCAAGATATATGTATATATCTATGCATACACAAATATGTATCATTCCCTCTTTAACCCATTCCCAAAGAAATTAGGTTCCAGAATTAATAGCTTTCCTTCCCCATGTAATTTTTCTATATCAGTTCTTCCTCTCACACCTCATTTATGTAAGATGATGACTCTTTTTTTAAATCTTTTCCTTTAAGATTCCTTTAAGACTCTCATCCTATTCATCTCTGTCCCATCCCTTCCTTCAAACTACCCATGTACTAATAATAATCTTGGACATATGATTTACATTTCCATGTATAGATAGTAAATAATTTGGCCTAATTGAGTACCTTGTAATTAGTTTTTGGTGTTTACCTTATATTCCCTTAACTGTCTACAATTGTGTTCTTTCTCCTTTGCTCATTTAAAAAAAACTGAACAGACAGCTAGGTAGTGCAGCCCTGGAGTCAGGAGGACCTGAGTTCAAATCTGGCCTCAGATGCTTAATAATTACTTGTGTGAATTTGGCAATTCACTTAACCCCATTGCCTTGCAAAAACAAAAACTAGAAAGAAAGGAAGGAAGGAAGGAAGAAAGAAAGAAAGAAAGAAATTTTTAACAGCTCATTGTTTTTTCAACTTTAGTTCTGAGGTGTAGGGGATGACCTCGAGAATTTTGTCCTGGACCCAACCTCTGCACTCCTCTCCCCCTCCAAGCCACAGCTGGGACCTCTCAGCACACTATGCTGGAAATGCTCTCACTCCCACAGAACCCTTCAGGAGGACTATAACCTTCAGTTGTTCCCTCTGACCTGGAACCCAGACCAAGAGCTCAGTTCTCCTGTAAGTCCTTTGCCAGCAGCATCTCCTTGCCATCCCTGCCTATTCTCTAGGGCTTCTCTACTCCTCAGGCATGTGCTGGTTCCTTCTTGCCCAGGACTGTGATGGCCCCACTGCTGGACCTGATGTCCCTGTTTTCCACCTGATTTCTCACACTCCTCTTCTACAGGAGATAAGAATTCTTGTAGCTACAGTGTTCAACCCAGCTGTCCCTAGGGCTCACCTCTGGCTGTTTTAGGGAGCTAACCTAGAAGGGTTTATACTTCACTCAGTCTGAACCTAGGTCCCAATGCCTTTCTTTGAGTCTTCTCTAGTTGTCCCACTGTTCTGCCCCCAACTCTTGTTTATTTTTGCCCACTATACATTCACCCAGAGGTGCTTTTTTGACTGTTTGTAGAGGAAATCTAGAGAACTTGGAATTTTCTGACCTATTCCACCATTTTCCCTGCAAACTCCTCATTTTAGAGATGAGAAAACTGGGGTCAGAGACATTGGTCTTGGCTTTTGCCACTCAGGTAACAAGTGGCTCAGTGGATGACACAGTAGATAGGAGTGCCTATCCTGGATTCAGAAAGATCTCAGTTCAAATCTGGCCTCAGTCATTTACTAGCTGTGTGACCCCAACCAAGTCACTTAATCTTATTTGCCTCAGATTCCATATCTGTAAATTGATCTGGAGAAGAAAATGACTAACTATTCCAGTATCTTTACCAAGAAAACCCCAATTGGAGTTGACGAATTGAACACAACTGAAATGACTGAACAGTGATAAAATGACAAAGCTGGGATTTAAACTGGTTTGCTAAGCCTCTAAATCTATCATTCATTGTACTTTGTTGTGCTGCTTTCTGGTAACAAATCCTTTCTCCAACCCAGTATATCCTGAAGCTTTACCTCTCTAAGCTTCAGTTTCTTCATCTACAGAACTCAGATTATTCTGCTCATTTCAGTTTAGCATCATAAATCTAGAGCTAAAGGAATCAGTTCTAGTCTAACTTTACAAATCACGAAACTAAAGCACATAAAAGTTAAATGACATATACAAAGTAACCCAAGTATTGAAGAGCAGAATCAATACTCCAGATCTAGAACTCATTACCTCTCCATCTTTTGATGAATGTACCTTATAAATCTTTAAGTGCCAAGAGATGGGGCGGCTAGGTGTTGCAGTGGATAGAGCACCGGCCCTGGAGTCAGGAGTACCTAAGTTCAAATCTGGCCTCAGACACTTAATAATTACTTAGCTGTGTGGCCTTGGGCAAGCCACTTAACCCCATTTGCTTTGCAAAAAAAAAAAAAAAAACCAAAAAAGTGCCAAGAGATGGGAGTTTGTTATTATTAAAAGCATACAACTTCCACAGGGTTCATGAGAAGGAAGAAAGATTGTGAAACAAAACTTTCTGTTTGCTTCGCTCAGATTTTGCCTTCCATTTACAATGTCAATACCTTGTATCCCCATTAGAATGTGAACTCCTTAAGGGATCATATTTTTGCCTTTCTTTATATCCTTGCCATTTGTCACAGTCTTTGGCACAAAATCAGTCCTTAATAAATGTTTATTGACTCCTAGAGATTTAAGTATGTTCTTATCAACTTTGCTTACCGTCTCAAAGATGGTAAATTCCAGAGAAAGGATGACTGTAATTCTGATTGTTATTCTTTTTCTTGGGGGGGATATTTCTTCCTCACAATTTTTATTTCCTATATTTTCTAATACCCTTTAAAAATGGTTATCAGGTCCTAGGACTCTTCCCTCTGCTTTTCTCCCCTATATTATGTCCCTTGGAGATTTCTTCTGAGTACACAGATTTAGCTATAATCACTCTGCATCTCCAATCCTGACATCTTTTCTCTATTAGAAAACCAACTGACTGCACTATGCCAATATGATAAAAATGACAATACTACCTAGTGATTACAAGGAACTAGACAATATAATTTTTTTATTTAAAAAAATAAAAAACTTATAAAAAATGAACTACCCATTAAAACTTCAAAATTCAAAGAATATTTTCAAATAAAACAATCATTTTTTTTTTGCAAGGCAATGGGGTTAAGTAGCTTGCCCAAGGCCACACTAAAACAATCATTATTTAAACTATTGGCTATTGATTTTTTAAAAAGGAAATAGCATGGTACTTTGAAGAAAACTGAATTTGGAGTTTAAAGAAGCTTAGTTCAAAACCTGACTTGGCTATTTACTCCTTTGGGGTCTTTGAGTAAGTCACTTACATCCTTTGGTCCTCAGTTTCTTTAACAGTAATATGAAGCAAATGCATTAGATGATCTCTAAATTATCTTCTTGTTGTAAATCAGTGATCCTACTACATGAAATTAAAAAGGAGAAAAGTGAAACATACTAAATAAAGAACCAGAAGCAAATGATCCAAGTATTCAATAAACTCAAGAACATAAACCGCTCACCAAAAAACTCACTACTGAACAAGACCTGCTAGAAATTTGGATTGCAATTTAGCAGAAAAAAAGATTTTGGAATAATATCTTAAACCTTCAAGAAACTTTAAAAAAGTTAAATAATCTACTATAAAAAGGACATGCCTTAAAACCAAGAAGCTCAAACTAGATTAGTGACTATAAAGGTAAAAAAAATATATATGTCATAAAATACACAGTGAAATGAGTTACCTTTCAGGTATATGGGTGGGGAAAGAATCAATTAGTGGAGAAGGAATCAAGGAGATTACAAGAAAAATACATAGTTTTCCATTTTTAAATTGCAAATGTTTCTACATAAACAAAAATCAGTTTAAGCAATATAAAAAAAAGTTTTCAAGTTGGAAAAATCTTCAACCCTGTCTGGTTAAAAAGCCTGATAAATGAGATATATAGGTAGTTAATAGATACTTAAGACTAAAAAGCTATCCCCAGTAAATTAGTGGTCCAAGAATATAAACAATATTCTGATGAAAAAATGGAAACTCAATGTCATATGATACTCCAAATCACTAATATTAAGGAAAATGAAACCTCAGAATTGTTTTAATGTACCTCACATTCAGCAATTTAGCAAAAGGTTATAAAAACCCAAAGTAGTCAGTGTTAAAGAGACCAAATATGAAGAATTCAAAGCAACATGGAAAAATGAATTTCGAGATATATTGATGTAAATCACATAAGCTCCATAAAGTCAGGAGCATGTTTTGTTTTGGGTTTTTTTTTTTTTTTTTTTTTTTGGTGTCCCCTGTGCCTAGCATACTGATACATAATACAATGCTCAGTAAATGGTTGTTAATTTATATAATTCAAAGGAAAGCCAGAAAAATGAAATGCACAATAACTATAATGTAACCCAAAATAACATTAAACAGCAACCGAATTCAGATTAAATAGAATAATTTTGCTCTGGAGAACAGATGATGAAACACTTTCCTCATCTCTTATAGAAAGGTAGGATGAGAAGATTAAAAGCAATGGTAGTAGCATGGCTATGGAATGTTGCAGATATCTTGAGACTATATATTATTGATTTTTTTTTCTTGGTTATAAGGAAAGATTCCTCTTCGATTGTTATATTATAAAATGACTGTGGTCTAAAATAACATGTCAATAAGTTTTAAATTCTTTTTAGTTTTTAAAAACTTGATACTTTTTATGTCCTAAACTTCCCAAAAGAATTATTACTGTTTGACACATGCTCTGTTAAAGTTACAGATAAGTAGATATGGATAATATATTAAGCATCTTTATTGTTTTGGGGGGAAATGATATCTATCCCTTACTCTCATTTCTTCAGGTAATATTACCTCTACCACTTTTATTTGATTTTGAAAATAATTGAGCTTGTGTCTAATTCACATTTTTTTTCCTTTGAGGCTTTGCTTGTAGCTAGCTATTTTGACATCTACTTCTAAATTTGTGTCTTTATCTTACTTGTCACTATAGCAGCTATTATGCCAGGGTTTTTTGTTTTTTTTTTGGTGTTTGCCCATTTTTCTTTCTTTCTTTTTTTATTTAACTTTTTCCAACAACTTATAACAATAATTTTCACCAGTCATTTTTTTTGCAAGTTTTTGAGTTTTACATTTTTCTGACTCTCTCCTTTTCCTCTCCCCCCCAACAGAAAGCAATCTAATATAGGCTCTACATGTGTAATTATGCTAAACATAGATCCATATTAATTATATTGGGGGGAAAAGAATCATTCAAATGGAAGAAAAAATAAACAAGAAAATGACATAATACATAAGACTACTTTTAAAAATTGAAGTTAGTAAGTTTCTTATCTTAAGTATGAATGGTATTTTCCATCATTAGTCTTTTAGAATTGTCTTTGATTATTGTACTGCTGGAGTGAACATTGATCATCATCCAGTGTTAGTGTGTATAATGTTCCTCTTGTTCTGCCCATCTCACTCAGCTTCAGTTCATGTAGGTCCAACCAGGCTTTTCTTGAAATTACATCCCTCCTGATTTCTTATAGAACAATAATGTTCCATCACATTCATATACCACAGTTTATTCAGCCATTCCCCAATTGATGGGCATCTCCTCAATTTCCAACTTTTTACAATCACAGCAACTTTGCTGCTATGAATATTTTTGTACATGTCAGTTTTTTACCCTTTTTTGTGATCTCTTTGGGATACAGACCTAGGATTGGTATTGTTGAATCAAAGTGAATGCAGAGTTTTTATTGCTTTTGGGGCATAATTCCAAATTGCTGTCCAAAAAGGTTGGACAGTTTACAACTCCACCAACAATTGTTTATCCATTTTTTTCAATCTATTTCTTTACTTTGAACTTCATGTTGGTGTTGGACTCTGTTTCCAGGAAAGGAGGTAGGGGTCATAATCCAAAGTTTCAGGCTTTCTTCTACTGCCATTTTCAGAACTAGTTCTGGGAGTTTGGAATTTTTCAATGCTTCCAAGGTGGTATGATCCAAAGAGAAATGTAGTCATTGCTCTCCTGGTGGGCACTCTGGTCTTAACCCAGGAAGGACCCCTAATTCTTTCCAGTGTAAATGATACTGCCCCTCAGGGCCCTTGCTCCCTCATGACTTCCTCTCTATCCTTGAACTGCAGACTAGAAATGGGTATAAGCAATGGAGTTGCCAACAGCATCTGATATTGTTCTAGGCAATAGTACAGGGGGTCAGTCCCCTGTAACTTTTTTCTAACCAGATCTATTTGATCTCCTTACCATCTCTGGCTTGAGAGCTCCAAAAATGGCTTACTATTGCTACTACTACTGTCATCACTAGTGTCACACTCACCTGGACTCTGAGCCAACCTCACTCTGATGTCACAGATCTTTCCTTCGAATCTCCTAAAATTGCCTTGGACTGGTAGAATGTTTCATCCTGACCTTTCGTTAGCTCTGCTGCTCCAGACTTCAAATGAAGCATTATTTTTAAGTTGTTTAGAGGGCAGTATTGGGGGAGTTCTTCTATAGTGCTTCCTCCACCCCACCATCCTGGCAGCAATGCCTACAAACTATCTGGGGACCAAATAAGAAATAGTTGTGGTGGTTAAGTATATTTAATATATTCAGTGTCATCTGCTTTATTTTCCCACTCCCAGCAGTCCCTTAGAGTGAACCAGTAAGTTATCTTGTTCTGTATTTGGTTAGCAGACTAAAAGAATATAGTTTTATATCAACTGACAAAGGTCAAGCTGTGTTGCTGATTTCATAAGAGATAAGCTTGTACCATTTTGCACTAGTTCTCAAAGCTAACTACCCTTTAACAAAAATCTCAAAACAGACTAAATTCATTGTTTCACATCTTAAGTGTTCATGACTCTTTAATTCAGCTTAGTCATTTTGCATTTATGAGTGCAGAACCGAAAATTAATTCAAAATCTGTTTCTTGAAGACTATCACTTTCCTGAGTTAATTATTTATGAGAAGATTTTTAAAAAAAAACTATTTTACATGTATGCAAAAATAAGCTTTTACTGACAAAAACAAACACTCCTGATTTGTTATGCATTTCTTTTCTTGCTTCTCGTTGATGGGAACTCTTGTTATTTGCTTTTTTCAAAGCATAAAAGAAAGATTCTTCTGCTATACCTTCTCAATGTGTCTTTCAATATAGCTAACATTTTTGAGGCTTGCAAGATTGTCACATTCTTGGATTTGTAATGCTCTGTTAACTTGATAAATATGGTTAAGAATTCATTTCCAGGTTACCGGTGTGCACAAAAAAAATTGAAAATCTTTCTTGGACAACAGAAACTGTTTCTAGATTTGCCAACATTTTTGCAATAGTTTCATTCAACACCTTAAACACTGGCTATTTGTGACAGCAGCACTTTAATAGTGCTTCAGAACACTGAGAAAACTTTTAAGACTTTCCTGTTATGTGTTAATGTCTCCCACTGGGAAATATGAAACATCTTCATGCTATTCCATAATTACAAAGGTCATATAATTCAAAAAAAACTGCATTTTTATCAGCTAGATGATAGGCTTTGGACCACATATGGTACAAATGTGACAAATTAATTTTCCTGAATATCCCAATATATTTACTTATCTTATTTGCTTTGGTGTTGTTGCCTTGCTTTATTTCATTTTTCATAAATATCCCCTCCAATAGTCATTTACGAAGCATTTTTATATACATTAATGATGTCTTTAAGTTTTGAAAAACCCTAACATAAGTAACCTTGATGAATTCATTTGTTCAACTTACTATTTACCATGCCCAGTATGACATAGTAAAGTAGCAGTGAAAATTATTTTTCTTTTATTAATTTCAGAAATTATTTTAATTCAGATTTGGTTGCCCAACAAATCAATACTCACTGTTTTGTATTTTTTACCAATAATTTATAGAACGTTTGTTTTCTGAATGTTTATTATTTTGATTTAGCACCTCCTATATTTACTCCTGTAAATGTTTGTAACAGAAACATTTCATTACAATTCATTATACAGTTCAAAACAGAATTCAGCATTTCACTTCATTGATTTACGAACAGCCATGTTTTATTTTCAATAATGATGGTGACCAGTTTAGTGTTACTATTTTGGTAGTTCACTAATTATTATAAATAGCACTTAATAAAAGGGAAAGGCAGATAAATACTATTCCAAATGAAAACTATAAATATCTTGTTCCTCTTTTAATAAAATACCTTCGCTTCTAAATATGTGATATGTAATTAAAGTGTTGAATTCTGTAGTTCTTTGTTTTCACACAGAAAATTTATTGCAACAAAGTTAAATTTACAAATTTATTTGTATTGATTGTATTCTTGATTTTAAATAAGATTCAGTTGAGAACCCTCATCAAAAGCCTCTTTTCCTTCAGAGGTATGTTACCTAGCATTTGAGCTTTTTAACCTTTATTGCAGGCATATAAATGAAATAAATATCTTTGCTTTGTATTTTAGTTTTTGATATTTGTAGTTTCCTAATTATGTCCCTATAACACTCTCTCTCTCTCTCTCTCTCTCTCTCTCTCTCTCTATATATATATATATATATATATATATATATATATATATATCCTTATTTCTAAATATGCACCTTTCACAATAAAATTTCAAATCCTTTAGCACAGGGATTATTTGATTTTTATCTTTTTAGATCCCTAATACATATCATAATAGCAAACATATAGAATTTGCTTAATAAATGCTTGTTGATTAATATAGAGTAATATTTTAAAAATTATTTTTATTGCATCCCACTTCATATTGTACCTTAGATAGCCACCTATTGCCTTCAACTCTAGAAGAGAGGAAGGAAAATTACATATCAACAAGTGCTAGTAATTTTAGTGAAATCATTATAATTACTTTCCTCCTTAAGAATTTTTTGTTGACCACTTTACCCAACTAAGGACTAAGTCTTTTTCTTCTTAAAGATTTCTTCTTCCTTAGTTATGTTTTATGTGCCAAGAAATTTTCAACCCTTGTCCTCCTAAGCAAGCATCAGTTTTACAAACTATTTTCTGATATAGACTGCCAAATGAAAAACCTGGAAGCAAAAATTTATTCCCATTCTTTTAATCAAGCTTATTTTTTAAAAATATTGTGGATTTTTTAATGATATACAATATGAAAACAGAAAATTTAACAGAATTTCAAAACAGAGTTTAAGTCTTTTGTTTTGGGCTTTTTTATTTACATACTTAATGTAGTAATGAGTATATTCACTATGTTCTTAGTGTCAAGATAATTTATATTTACTAAACAAAAGATTATTAAAGTGATATCTTCCACAGCATAATTTCTGTAAAGCTCTTAGTAAGAAAAGATCTTTTCAGTATTAATAAACCCTTCATCAGTTTTCTCCTCTCAATAAGAACTAAGCATCATTTTTTTAAAGGATGAGCCATTAAATATAATGCTGTGTCTAGAATATTATATGCCCAGTTATGAGGACATGTTGTGATTCCAGTTTTCTTTAATTTTCTCTGTACAGAGAGAAATGGGTGTGCCTAAGTCCCATGTTTGGATTTTTTCCTGAATTTGTTTCCACTATCAGAGAAAAGTATGTAGTGATGGTATTTATTACAGTAGTATTATTCACACCATCTGCATTTTATTTTAACATTATATTCTCCTGGAAAAAAGAACCTCACTTGTTTTATAAACAATGTTTTCCAGCTGACAAACTAATAGAATACAAACTTGCCTTGGAACATTTGATTATTTTATAAAGTTAAAGTTAACTTTGCTATGGGGACCAAAAAAATTCCAAATGTCACTCTTCTTAGGCATCCTTCTACCCTACTCTGTTGTATTCATTGGTGTTTTTTAATGTAATTCAAAGACAGAATGCAGTTCCGGTTGAAGTATTATAATCTTAAGGTTATGTTATTTCATTAGACAATGTTGCTGTTATCCATGAGTGACTATTTCATTTTGATAGCTCCAGGCCCCATACCAGCTACGGAGATATTTTAGTTAAACAGTGCCAACATATTTGAATAAAAATTTGAATAAAAACCAAATATGTATCATCAGTAGATGACCCATTCCCTAAATGAAACATTTTGTGAAGTCAGGAGCTGAGCTGGTAATCCCTTGCTCTAACATCCCAAATCCTTAACTTGGAGTTGTAATTTTAAACATTCCTCACTTTTTTTTTCAGGCAGTGAATTAGAAGGGGTAAGAGAAAATGAAATAAATTAATAAAATATTAAAATATCCAATTAGTATTACTTTAATGGAAGTATAAAGGAATGTAGGGGGAAATGGCAGGCGGAGTCAATGTGATGAGATTACAAGTAATGGTATTGTGGGATCTTATGTTTAATTAGTAGACTTTGATTAATGAAGAGCAACCATATTTGTCATTATATGGATTACTACTTTTCCAAGAATTGGAATACCCAAAAAATATACTTAACCCTAAAACTGTACTGAATATAATTTTATCATCCTATCCTTAGTTTTTTCTGTATTTATGTTAATGGTCCTTTTAATACCCTGGTGTCTGATTTACTTAACCTTCCAAACTCTAACTTCTAAGTAACTCCTAACTTTGTCCTCCCCTTTCTTTCAGACACCTCCCTAGGTAGTCATACCTTAGATTCCTTATTATAACTCAGTTGTCTTAACTTCTATATCTGGAACTCTGTAATTCCCCTTTCTATCTACAGCCTCCTGTTCTTCCACCTCTGCTATACTGTCATTTTTCCAGAACCATTTCTTCATCTTTATCATAACTTTAGCTTCCATGGTACTCTACCATTCTCACACCTTTCTTCTGCTTTCAGGTGAATTTTTTTTTAGGTTTAATCTTGTCAGCCAATTCAGTAACACCCTTTCCCTCTCCTTTGAATCCTCCCTCTTAACCTTTGCTGTTCCTGTCATCTTAATCTACAATTCTCAATGCTTCCTAATGTCTAGCTTCATTACTTCTGCTCTGTAGAGACCAAGCTCTGTTCTAAGAAGTCAGAAAATTATACTTCCTGTGGCCACTAAAAATGTCTTCCATAGAATAGCTTCTACATGGCAATTTTTATCATGTTAATGCCGTGTTAACCACCCTTTCTACAACAGCTATTTTCAAGCTTCTCTTCTCTAAAGTCTCCTGCTTCACCCTTGGCATACCCCACTCCAACAGCTAACCTCATCTCCTATAATAGCCAGAAAGCTAGGACCACCATGATTTCCTTCATCTCCTCTCTGTCCACAGCTTCTTGTGTTCTCACTCACCCATGCTTTGTTTCAATCTCAGAGTAGAAAACTTTCCCTGCCACTATTTCTAAACATTCTTTGCTTGTTCACCTCTTTGATCATCTCCTTCCTGATTCCTTCCAACCTTTTCATCCTCTGAGCATAATGATTCCCCAAAATACAGTTCTTTCTCTGGAATCTAATATACAATTTGCCATTAGGAATTTAGGGTTTACACATAACCTTCCTCATAATAACTCTTGTATTGGCAATGCAGATAATACTATCCAAATTTTATACATAAGGTAATTAAAACTCAGACAATGACTTTCCCAGGCTCTCACAGCTATTTAAAGTTCAAACTGGTAACTCAGATTCAGGTTATCTGACTTTAAGACCTATGTTTTTTCTACTATACCATGCGTCCTCTAACCCTTGGTCATCTCATCCAGTTCCATGGTTTAAATTATCACCCACTAAATATTTCCACTTATGAGAAATTAGACTCATGGTCAAATCAGAACTCAAGATGCTGTCTTTTAAACCTGGCCTTTCCTTAGCTTCTTGTTTTCTTTGATGGCACCACCATCCTCCCAGGCCCATGATCATGGTGTCCTGTTTGCCTTTCATTATCCCTCACTTCTCACATCCTAACAGTTTTCCAGGCCTGTGGATTTCACCTCCATATCTCTCTTCCTTACACTCACACAGCACTCACCCTTTTTTCCTCTTATCTCTGCCTGTTCACATTGATTTCATAACTTCTTAACTGCTCTTCCTGTCTTCAGTCTTTTACCTCTCTAATCCATCTTTTACCACTTTCTCCAAGCAATCTTCTTTTCTAATGCCTTACAGTATTCATCTCACTTCTTAAAGCAAACAAAAGGCATCAAGGGCTACCCGATGCTTGCCAAATAAAGTAAAAACATCCCAATCATAGTGTTCAATTACTTTCACAGTCTGGTTCTAACTTACCCATCCAGCATCATTCTATACTATTCATCTTCACAGTCCAGAGTTCAACCATTCATGGTTTCTTTTAGGACAGTAGGACTCCATAACATTCACATACCATAACCTGTTCAGCCATTCCCCAATTGATGGATATCTCTTCAATTTCTAATTCTTTGTCACCACAAAAAAGAGCTGCCACAAATATTCTGGAATATATGATTCTTTTCCCATTTTTTATGATTTCTTCTTGATATAGGTTTAGTATTGTTATTCTGGGTCAAACTGTATGATCAGTTTTATTGCTTCTAAAAGCCTATTTGTGGAGAACTCAAACAAGATAAGCGCACACGTGGAGATGGAGGTCAGAAGAAATGATAGAAGGACTCTAAAGAATTTTCATGTTTATTTTGAGATATCATGAGTCCTGAATGTCACTGACACAGCACTACCCATCATAATATGCCCACATTAAAGAAGGCATTGTGATCTCAAAGCAAAGCAGAATCACAGTAGCACAAAGGAAATATAAGATGATTAAATCTAGAGACATATCTATCCCAAATGTTCAGATGGATTATTTGTGCCCAATCTCTGGTAGATAAAACCTTCCCAAGTTTGTATTAGACAATCAGCCAAAGCTGAAGACATTGTATCTTGACAGCAATATCAGAATGTCATTTGTATTCTGAATGAAAGACTTAGAATAATAACAACATTATATCTTCTGTGGACCTCTCTGTCTTCCATTCTTGTCCTCCCTTCTCCTCCCTCTATTCCATTGCCTATGCAGTCCTGTTTACCTAGAATGGACTCTATACACACCCATACATCTCTTGCTATATATTATTTCCCTTAATAGAATGTAAACTCCTTGAGGGGAGGGGTTGTTTGATTTTTGCCTTGTCTCTCCCCTGTGGGCTGCACAGTTTCTTACAAGGTGCTTAATAAGTGCTTGTGATTGGTGGTGGTGGTGGTGATAATAACGATGTTGATGATGATGATAATGATGACACAAGACAACCTGTTGAGCTCTATCCATTCCTTCTTTCAGGGCCAAACTTAAAGACCACCTCCTCTATGAGCATTCCCTGGTCCTTTTCTTCCTCATTCCCAACTTAATCTATGTATTTCCAACATGTCTGCCAGGGAAAGTATTCCTTTCACCATTAAGTTGTTTATAGCCATTTGCCTGGATCTCTTCTTTTCACTTTACCTTGTATGATTTATTTATTTATGTTCATGTCTTACCCCAGTTTTTCAGACTTAATTAAATTTGTTGAATTAAGGATTTTAGTGCAAATGACTCAGTCTTATTCCCAGTCCTCTGCTCTCTCCTGAGCTCCAGTTCTGAAATTCCAGCTGCCCCCTGGATAGCTTCAACTAGATGTGTTATTAGCACCTCAAATTCAGGACATACTAAACTAACTACATCATATTTCCTCCAAAACCTGCCTTTCCTTATAATTTTCATACGGTATTTCTATTTATGGAAACACCATTTTCCCAGTAATCTTAGCTCAAAATTCAAAATACTTTCCACTACTTTTTAGTACTTTGATTTTCCAGTTCTTTTCATATACCATATATGTAGTTCACATGCATGTTCCTATCACACATGCACTTACAAATCCCTGGAGTGAATTCCTATCACCCACCAAATAAGATGCAAAATGTTTATCCTTGGCATTTAGAGTATGCCACATAGTCTGACCCTAAGCATCTTGAGAGCACCTTATGCTAGTCCCCTTTACACATTTTAAACATTTCAAAATGCTTCCCATTTTCAACCTGTTCTTTCTTACCTCCATGCCTTTGCTCATGCAATCCCTCCCCCCCTTCCTTAAATAGACCCAACCTCCAACTTCACCTGTTGAAATCTTTCTGGTAAAGGTTCAGCTTAGATACTTACCTCTTCCAAAATACATCTCCAATCCCCATAGATGGATGTGATCTAAATGATCCTCTCTCCTTTAATCTTTTAAGATGATTTTTTGACCTTTTCTATGTTCATAATCATTTTCTCACTTGCATTACAGTTATCCCTATATGTCTCAACTCTCATTCAATTCTAAGCTCCTCAAAGGCAGAAACTGGATCTTTTATTTATTTATTTTTTGACTTTGTGCTTGTCATGTAGTAGATGCTTAGTAAATCTGTATTCCTTTGAATAAATGTGTGGTAAACTGATGATTCAGAAGATATTTTAGGATCTCTTCTGCAGTGTCATAAGGTCATAATTATAGACATCAGTTATCTCTGTATTGTAGATATGTGAAAGTATCCATTAATAGAGAACTCTACCTAAAAGAATATCAGATAAATCCAGTACTGTATTTTAATTATTTCCTATTTAGAGTTGAATGAAGTCATGAACATCCATAGTATTAAAATCTCAAGAATCCTCTACAAATGAAAATTAAATGAGACAAAAGCTCGCAATTCTCAATTTTAACACTTGATTGTAAGCCTTTCTGTTAAGTTATGTTATTTTTCTACATGTTGGTAATTGCTATCATTGTGCATACATATCATGTAAAAGCTTTAATTCAAGTTTAAAAAATTCCATATGAATCCTGAATTTAATAGCTATATTAAAGAACTCCTAAATATGTTTTGGTTTTTTTATTATTTAAAGTACTAAGGAAATAGAAATTGAAGAGTAGAATGGATAATGGATTAATTTAGTTACTTCTATTTGGTTGTCCTGTTATTGAATATATAAATATATATGGCATAAACATATATGAAATATATGTACCTTTCTCTAAGATTTTATGGAGTTTTGAATATTACTTTAGCCATAAGAATGCATGTTTGCTTTTTCTTGATTCACACAGAGCAGATGGATGCTTGACTGCCTGCTAATCCACAGCTGGAATGGTTTCAGCAGTTTCCACGTTGCTGGGTTAGAGTGGCTTTTCTAGTGGACTGAGAGGGCAGCAAAAGAGGGATATCATTATTCATCAGTATCCCAGTGGGATCGCTGCCAGCAGAGATTAATTTTTTCTGTTATGCTTGTAAAACAAGCTCAGGTGGAGTCTCTAATCCTCAGGGCACGGGTGGCAGATCAAGGAAGATGCTACAAAGCTAGTTAATTTTCTGATTCTAGGGGAAACAGAAGCTCTGTTAGATGTATAAATACATGATTGCAAATTTAAGTAGCTCAAATCCAAATGGGATCTTCCCAGACATCTGGTACGAAAAATCTCTATTTTTCTTTGTTGTCTTTAAGTAGAACTTCTTAAAAGTTTATCCTAGAGCCAAAATATTGATAATTGTTTTCTAATCATTTTTTAGAAAAATTATGTTCTAGCACTTTAAAAATATTTTTTTGTTTACACATGAGCGGAACATTTAAAAATAGATATATTGCCCAGAGATATATTAAGATCATGTGATCTAAGAAGAGATACTAAGGTTATATTCATTTATGTAAGTATATTATCATTAGAGGGTATCATCTTGTCCTACTTTAGAAATGTAGGGATTTTCCCATGTGACTAGTATATTTCTTTAGTGGTTTTCTCTCTACTGTTTCAATTTATGATTTTCACATATCCTTTTTTTTAAATAGATACAGTCTATTTTAGAGTACTAATTACTTGTAACATTGATTTTAAATAATCCTACCAGAAT
Source organism: Macrotis lagotis (assembly GCF_037893015.1). Lineage (NCBI taxonomy): Eukaryota > Metazoa > Chordata > Mammalia > Peramelemorphia > Peramelidae > Macrotis > Macrotis lagotis. The sequence continues at coordinate 98,589,933 of NC_133662.1, read as the reverse complement.
TTATATAAATAAATGAGTATTGACTCCATTATTAACCTCAAAAAGTTCATCAGTGCATTAATGATTCACTATATTTTCAAGAGCTTTTTCATAGCCTGTCAGGTCAAGATTTTAATTTTGAAAACAGTGAAAATTGATTTAAAATAAGTCTGAGGATGGTCCTAGACATTCCCATTCCTGATTTAAAAAAAAAAGTAATTATAAATTAATGGAAATCTTTGTCTTTGGTGCCTATGAACTGATTCTGAAGGAGATTCCAAAAGAGTTCCAGAAATATTTTAAGCAATGACAGGATCATTAGAATGAACTTGTAGTTTCCCAAGGTGACCACTTAGAAAAATAACCCTGATTTGAATATGGCAGGATCTAGAGCCTAAAGGTTGTGTCTTAAATAGAAAAACAATTTTTTTGATCATATATCAGGGTTTTGTGACTCAGTTTACCTGGATCTTATGATTCTGTCATTACTCTATATTATCTAGATGGGTATCTTAATTTACTTTCATTCTTATTTATTTCTGCCATGTCATTGAGAACATTATTATTGGACAGTTCTCATGGGTATGTTGTAATTTTAGAGAATGAAACAGATCACTGATTACCCAAAAATATCCTCCATCCTAAAATTCAATCCTAGGATTCTTTCATTAGCATCCTAACCCTTTAAATTGCTGATAGCCCTGAGAGAGGTAATACTTTAAGATTATTTCATTATCAAGGGTCAGTGTCCAGAAGGTAAGCTATAACTGAGGGTAATTACCAATGAAGAGAGATGACAATTTTATCTGTCCTGCTATGATTCAGTTTAGTTAAAAGGTATTTCTGAAGCACCTGTGTTTTAAGTGTGAAAGAAAATGTAAATAAGATATAGTTCCTACCTGCCCTCAAGGAGCCTATACTCAAATAAAAAAGGAAAATGTGGTTTGTTCATAGATACTTCTAATATGGGGCAAAATGTGATCAGTGCAAAAAGACAGCGTTTTTAGCTGAAGATATCAGGGAAGTCATCATATAAGGAAAGAAAATAGATCATGGCAAGCTTGTGAGTCTACATAAGCAAAACGATAGAGCAGAGAAGTCAAGATTCAAGGAATTGTGAATAGTCTAAGTTCTCCAAAGTAGAAAATGCTTTAAAAGAGGTTTTTATGAAATGTTTTTATTTGCAGAAGCAACTTGATGGAGCAGTAGATAGTTTGGGGTTTATATTCAGGAAGACCTAAGTTCAGATGTAATTTCAACCATTTATTTGCCTTAGTTTCCTCATCTGTAAAATAGAAATAATAATATAATATACTTCACAGGGTCACTGTGAAAGTTCCTAAAACATATCATACCCATAAATACCTCTTTCTTTACTTTTCTTTCCCTTCCCTTTATGAAATTTGGAGATAGATTTGGAAAGTCTTGAATGATAGAATAAAAAGTTTTCATTTTAGTAGAGTAACATAATCAGAACTCTGCATTCATTTTGTTTGACTGTATATTTGTTACAACTCTTGTTTCACAACAATGCAAAGGACAGATCATTTGAGAAAGGAAATGATTGGAAACTGATAGCAGTCCAGAAAAAAATACTAAGAGTCTGAATTTATGACAGTTACAGCAGAAGTAGAACATAGGGAATTGAGTGCAAGGCATATTGCAAAAATAGAATCAACAGAAACAAGCAGCTTATTGCATCTGAGGGTTAAGGGGAATAGTCAAAAATAATTCACAAGGTTAGAGCCTGGTTGATCTAAGCTTGGAGAACATGAGTTGATAATAATGCTTCACTATTCATGAGTTCACAAGTCTTTAGATGTCCACAATTTTCATCTTAACTCCATTGCTACCAATCATTTGATGCGAGACTTTTGAAAGGGGATACCAGCAGACACATGGCTATTTAAGACAGTTAAATGACTAACAGCCCATGTTGCCATTCATCTTGGTGAAATACCTCATATTGAAATCCATCATAGCATCTTGGTATTCCTAACCTCAGACAAATTTAGTAGACAAATAAGCCTTTAGAACTCAAACAAAATGATTAAACTTCTTTTTTTCTCTTATTTGATGGGTAAATTGACCATTTAAAAATATTATAAAATATCAAAAGTATGAAAATAGACAAAGAATTAAAATATATGTTAATAAAATTTTAGTAGATTTAGCCAAAAAAGATTCAGCCAGAAAAGCCTTCAAAGTCTCAGATTTTCAGTTTGTCAACTTCTAATCTGTACTGTAGATTATTTAAATTCAAAAGAATTAAGAGGCATTTTAAAATGTTGACTTGTTTTTGTTTTATATCTTCAAACTGAATCAATATTGTCAATTTAATATTGCTCTTAAGTAAATAACCCAGACTCCTTTGCTAGCAGTATATTATCTACTATTGTGAACATCTAGATTTGTAACTTCATAGATAGTGAATTTCCCCTTTTGTGTCTTTAGTATCCTGACCTGGGCAGCAGAAATGTCATCAATACCATTTAGACATTTGAGATAAATTTGTGATATTCAAGCACCCTTAGGAGACTTATAAATGAACCTTGATATGAACCCCACTATGCTTATGGTGTGCTTTTGTGTTTTTCCAACATTGCTTTAGAACATTGATAAGAATAGAATATTTGTCTTTAGAGGTAATAATGTATTTATTAATAATAAAAATCTAAAAGCACTACATTTTATTTCAATAAAAAGTACTAGCATTCAGAAACATTTTAATACTTTACTTTTTTTTTTTTTTGGTAAGGCAGTGGGGTTAAGTGCCTTGCCCAAGGCCACACGGCTAAGTAATTATTAAGTGTCTGAGGCCAGATTTGAACTCAGGTATGCCTGACTCCAAGGCCAGTGCTCTATCCACTGCGCCACCTAGCCGCCCCAGTACTTTACTATTTTTAACTTTAACATTTAACCCGAACTAGGCAGAAGACTTAGCATGCTTAATACCCAGATATGAAATTTCATGCAGTTTAAAATATAACTGTTTTTATATTTGTAGAGAATATTCTCCCAGCCCCTAAGCTTTTTCTTCAGAAGGCTATATTAACTCTTTCAGGCCAGTGAGAAATAAACCAGATGAGAAGTGTTTAATGACTTTCCCCAAAAAAAGTATCTTTTTTTTCCTTAACAAAGAAACTTTACAGACTGTAATGAGCTGGAAAAGAAAATGGCAGACCAAGAAAAACCCCAAATGAGATCACGTAGAGTTAGATTGGACCAAAAAGACTCAACTAAAATTTATCTTATTTGAAAGATCTGGTGCTCCATGTTAATTGAGTTTGCAGTGTTACATTGTGAGAAAGCAATCAAACTTTAAGATGAAAGAAGAGACCAAAAAAAAGACAAATTAGAATGAATGGAGTGGAATTTTCACTAGCTTTCTAAAATAATTAGAAAATAAGAGTTATGTTTTACATGGTTTCATTTTTTATATTTAGTTGTAAACTAATTAACAGTACCTTCCATGTCATTACATATAGGCCTATTGCACTTTCCTCAGTGTTAGGAAGGCAGCAGGTAAGTACTAGGAGACCCAAAAGAATTTTAAAATTAGTTTGGTAAAGGGATCAAAAACTAGAGACACAACCTAGGAATAATTAATTTTAAAACTTTAGTCCTACTCAGTCTGATGGGCTAGAATCTGGGTTAGAGTCACAGTGAGAAACTATTAATAAGACTGCCATGGGGCAGGTAGATGACACAGTGGATAGAGCCCCCAGTCCTTGAGTCAGGAGGACTGAATTCAAATTCTGCCTCAGACACTTAATAATTACCTAGCTGTGTGACCTTGGGAAAGTCATTTAACCCCATTGCCTTGCCCCACCCCCGACAAAAAAAGACTGACATGTAACCGCTTTATTCATATTAGAGGCAACTGATGGTTAAGTGGGAAAAGTTCTACGCATGGAAGTCCAAATCATCCATCCTTAGAGCATTACTAGCTGTATGACTCTGAGCAAGTCACTGTTTCCTCTTCTGTAAAATTGTTATCAACATCAGTGTTACTGTTTTCCAATAAGAAGACTGCACAGTGCCTGATATATGATGGATACATAATAAATGCTTATTCTATTTCCTTGCCCCTTCCTATTGGTAAATCACTTTCTGTAGATTAACTCCCCCCCCACTTAGAAACTTTGCTTGAAATTAGATATATGCAAACTTTTAAAATGTATCATTACAACTAAGGAAGAAGTATGGTGATTATCTGAAAAGACATTCAGACCTTCCTTCAGAGTTCAAACATTTTTTTTCTTAAGTTTTTTAAAAAGCTATAGGCTAATATCTTGGTCAATAAGGTAAATTTATCTTTACCTAATTTTCTATATTTTTTCTGGTAAAGATCAGCTTTTAATTGATAGTAATAGAATAGTTTTGTGAATAATCTGGTTTTTCTAAAATATCTCATTACATGGGGGGCAGCTAGGGGCAGAGTGGATAGAGTACTGGCCCTGGAGTCAGGAGGACTTGAGTTCAAATCCAGCCTCAGATACTTAATAGTTACCTAGCTATGTGACCTTGGATAAGTTACTTAACCCTATTGCCTTAAATAAATAAAATTTTTAAAATGAGACATATATTTTCATTGAAGTCCTTAATTTTTTTAATTTTATGAGCTTTTATCTTCATATTTAAATAACATAATAACATAGATCTGAAAACTTACTAGTTCCAGCTCTTGCCATTTCTAATTTTGTCCAAATAACTGAATTATAAGTTATGCAGTAAGCTCTTAGGGATCTTAATAGGTCATTTATGGTCCCATCTGATTCAGGTTGTTGGTGGGGGGGGCCCTCCTGTTGTCCTTCATCCTTGAAACTTCTTTGTGTACATCAATGCTTCTTCCATTTCCTGCAGAATATTAGTGGTATCAGAAAGCTATCCTGCTGAAGCTCATTTAGGAAAGCTAGAAATAAGAGGCATCCTCACCACATGCCCCAAAGTAGTCAGCAAGTACCTGCCTTAAAGATCTTACATTCTAATGCAGGAAGACAACATATAAAGAAAAGCTGAAAGAAAGGGTACATCTCATCTCTCAAAGCTCTAAGATGGTTTCCAGGGCAGAGTTTTCAAGATACCCACTAGGAAGAGGTAGAGATGGTGGCTAGAATTTTTGCCTTATAGTATATAGATGGCCAGGGTGCTTATTCTTTAAAATGTTGAACTCCCCTTGCAGAATTCTTAAATCAGTGAATTTGGATGTTCTTGTTTTTGTCATTTCTTTGGTTTTGGTTATTTTTTAATACTTTGATAGCTATGTTTTAACATAGTTGGTTTCCCTTCTAATCTTATGCATTTTATTTTATGCATTTAAAAACATTCTGATTAGGGGTCCATGAGCTTCATCAGACTTCCAAAGGGGAGCCATGACACAAGCTATGGTTAAAAATCCCTGATCTAATCTAGACTCCTTCTAACTTCACTTATCTGCCTCCAGATCTTCTGACCATTCTTGATTATAACCTATTACTTTACTGCCTCTATGATCTTGTGATCTTATATGGAAGAAAGTCTGTATTTTAACCAATATTTTTTCTACTGATTTGACAGACATTTAGGTCTTGTTAAGAACATTCAGGATAAAAAACTTGGACTGTTTGTACCCAACCTGTGGTAGAGCATTCCAAGCTTGTATTGGTCTGATCAGCCACAGTGAGACAGTGATGTCATTTTGGTCTATCTTCTTTGATAACGAAGAACAAGAACCAGTCTGGGTAAAAAAAAAAAAAATACTCAATTAAAAATTCTAAAAATTCCAAATAACTAAAAAATACAGTTAAAAAACAATTTTACTTCTTGAAAGTTGAATAATTTAAATAATTTATGTATTTGTTTTTAATATTTTTTAGCCATAGCTATATCAATTATAAGAACTCGTGAAAATTTGCAAATTAGCTGTATCACAAAGCAAGAAAAATAAAGTGAAAAAAGAATCTTTTAATCAGCATTCAAGAGTTCATCACTTCTCTTGGATAAATAGCATTTTTTTCTCTCCTCTTCTCCCCAAAGTGAGAAGGGCTGAACATATACAAAATCCTCAAAACAAAAAAGTGTAGTCAAGCAAAACAACTTTCTCCATTTGTCATCTCCAAAAATTTGTCTCATCCTGCATATTGATCCAACTCTTCTCTTTCATGAGATAGGTAGCATTGATCATCATTGATTCTCTGAAATGATGGTAATCACTATGTTGATTAGAGTTCTTAAGTCTTTCAAATTTCAATATTGATATAATGATGTAGGAGGAACTAGTTGGTATAATAGAGCAATAACAAAGTAGAGATAGAGTGGTAGACCTGGAGTCAAATATCTTCATATATTTACTATCTGTGTGACTTGTGTCTCAAATCACTTTACTGCTGTTTGCCTCAGTTTCTTCATCTGTAAAATGAAGATAATAGCTTTATGGTGATGATTAAATGAGATAATAATTATAAAGTGCTTATCATAATGGCTGACACATTGTAAACACTATATAAATGTTAGCTATTATTATGCTTCTGTTTCAGCTCACTTTCCTCTGCATCAGTTCGTACAAGACTTCTCAGATTTCTCTAAGCCTTCTTTTCATTTTTTACAACACATGAGTATTCCATTACATTTACCATAAATTGTTCGGCCTTCTCCCAATGATAGGCACTCTTTCATTTCCAGGTCTTTACCACCTCAAAAAAAGAAGTTACAAATATTTATATACATACTTACATATATATGTCTTTTTCCCTTTTCTTTGGTCAACAAATATCATATTAAACAGTAGTTTAGTAGGCCAAACAGTGTAGAAAATCAAATATTCTAAATAACCTCACTAATGCTATTAATCTGTTATAGTTGCAAGAAAATCATTTTAACCTCTTATTACTTCATTTCCTTTTTTGTGAAAGGGAAAAATAACATGAGCTACTTGAATTAGAATATCTTTTCATATTTTATGGTTTTAAGTGAAAACTCTTTAAGCATATAGGGCAAAACTATACCTTACCTACAAATTAGTACATAATATTTATTGATCATAGTAGTCATGAAATAAAGAAATGTTTAATGTCTTCAAAAAACCTATTTAGTAACTTGAGATCATATTACACACATGAAAAGATAAAAAATTACATTGAAAGTTCTAAAGAAATATATCAAGAAAAGCAGATTAATACAATGGGAAACATTGAAAACTGAAATAGAGAAGTAAACAATGTCAGATAGTTTAGTTGTGGAAATTGTGGAAGACAGTAGTAGACTTTGAGAGATATTTCAGGCAAAGGCAATAAAACATTTCCAAAGTCCGTAGAGACAGATATAACCTCTTAAGTTACATTTCAATTCTAAGATTCTGTGACTATATTAGTCATTCAATTCAGCAAGCTTTTTTAACTTCCTACTATGTGCCAGGGGTTGGAGCCTTTATATAGCAATGCTAGTCTTGGATTTTTTGTTTTATTGTGGGGGAGTGGGGGGTGGGGATATTTTTTTCTTTTAGCTAAACTAAACTTTCCTGCCTTAATTTCTTATTTCTATTCATAATTCAGGCTCTAAATCTTCAAGTTCTGTAATTTATTATTTCCTTTCATCCTCCTCATTCCAGTCACCCACATCTTGTTAGTTACCAAATTTTCATTGTGTCTCCCACATTTTGCTTTTCCTTTTCATTTCCACTGCCACCACCATAAAGTAAAAGTCTTTTTCACCTCATAGCTGAATTATTGGAGTACTTCTTGATGGATCTCCCAGTCTTCAGTATCTCTTCCTCCTCTAACCCATCCTTTACTCCATAGCCAAAATAATTTTCTTCAAATAGCACTTTCATTCTACTCAAAAACCTATAGTCTCAGTCATCCATTTAAGGATCCCTAAATAAGGTTTGCATCGTATCTTTCCAGATCTCTTGTACCATTCCTCTGAATAAATATTATTTTCCATGCCATGGGCTGATCTTGCCTAAATGAAATACCTTTCTTGCTGCTTCTTGGGCAGTGTAAATCCCATTCACACTTAAATATCCAACCTGAGTCTAACCACTTTCGGGGAAGTCTTCACTGATCATTCTACTCTTCACACTTATGGCTATGCCATTGATTTGGCATGGAATCGTGTATTGCCTTGGGACAAATTTTGTACTGTTTTCCATTGTGATTTAATTACTGATTTGTTATTTTCCTTTTATACTCATCATCATAATAAAAGTTAACTTTTATGTTGGGCCTAGGATGTGCCAGTCACTGTATAGAGCACTTTACAGTATTATCTCATTTTATTTTCACAACAACCTTAAGAAGTAAGTACTGTTGTTAAGCCAGTTTACAAATGAGATTGCAACCCCCCTGAGGGGACCAGTTTTGTATTTTCTACTTTTTAACTCTTAGATCACCCTAGGATAACCCTATCTATATAATAGGTACTTAGCAAATATATCTAATAAATTTTAGGAGAGAGGGATTATTTGTTTTCATATTTGAATCTCAGATAATTTTTACAAGTTGTTTAAAAAACTCTAGGATTGCCCACTCACCCTAAAAAAATAGTGAAGGAATATTTCCAAAGAAAAAATGAAGTTATATATGTGTGTGTGTGTGTGTGTGTGTGTGTATCATAAGAAGAGATATATAAGACTTTCAAAGATAGTCTCTGAAGAGTTATAATATTTAACCTTAAATGGATATTATTAATTGATACAAATATCAATATTTTTCTTAGGATTCAAAGCTGTTAAGCCCCAAAATTCTTATCTCTCAAAAAAAAGCTTAAAATTTTTTTAAACTACAAAGCATTTTCATTACATCCTTCAAAACAGTCCCTTTTTTTTGCCAAGTTTCATCAAAGAGCAATTTTTTAAGGTCTTAGCCATAAATCCTGGAAAATAGAAGTTTCTGATGGAATCGTTATCACTGAAATTATTTTAAGTACAACAACCCTAGTGGTACCTACTATTGCAAGATCCCCTAAAATCCAGCTGTCAACCATGTGGTCAGTTCTCACAAGTTGGGGGGGGGGGGGAGTCATGATGTTTCCTCATGTTCATATTTGTTTTGGGCACATAAATTTTGCTGCAAGCCAAATGTATTTCTATAAGTTTAAGATATTCTTATAAATCATGCACAAATACAAGGATATAAACCTTGAAAATTAAATACACATTGACATTCTAAGAAATTGAATTGAAATCTGTCATCTTTAAATATTTTGCCATCTGTACATCATAACATTGTTTGAACCTTTTGTTTTGATAAAGGATATTATAGGTACATTTTAAATGAGACATTGTTAATATTTAAATAATTAGAATTTTTATTGTTCATTTTGAAGCAAATATTCTTTGACAACATAAGGCACCTTTTTCCATTTCCATTATTTTTACCTAGAGGCTTATTAAGTTCATTCAGAATTTACTTCAAAACTGTGAATTAAATTAAACCTCAATTTACAGGTTGGCTATAAATGCCAGATAACTATATTATATGAAGATTTTTTTTCTATTATACTTTCATGTGTTAATTCTGTATGGAATTGGAATTTTTTAATTTAATAAATGCTTTTAAGAGAATTGCTAATTATTACATATTATAAACAGAGATAATTGGGAATTTGGATAAGTTTAATTAAAAATTTTTCCATCTTATCCTCTTCCTAGTTGCTCCCTTAGGAAAATGTTAATGATTGAATATAAGGCATTAATTTGCCTTGAGGTAGTGCTTAAAGGAAAAAAAGGGAATATAAAATACATTGTCTTTTCTTTTTTTACCACTTGGTTTTCCTGGATGTGGAAATATTAAATGTTAAATTAAATATTAAAATATTTTTCAAATATTATTATAAAAATAATATATGTAACATCTTAGTAATGAATAGTGTGACAAGGCACTGAAAGGTGCTAGCAGGGAAATTTACCAAAATGCGTTCAATAAAGCTTCACTGGCCAAAAGAAGGCACTGGAATGTGAAAAACTAATTTTGGTTTGTTTTAACGCCTCAGTATGTTACAAATTAATCAAGTGCTACTTAAAGTCTAGAACTCATTAACTTTATAAGTTTTACTTTTCCCATGACAGAAATTAAGTTAAAGCATAAAGCTTCTTTAGTCTCTCACATTGATCAGGCTGCAGCCTCTGCTGCACAAGTGCCCTCTTATCTGCTATTTAGTAAGTTAAATGTAGGCAGTGGGGTGTGCAGCTACATAAAAGTTCTAGTTTTCCTGTTACATAATTATGTAATATTTTCTTGAAACGGTATAAATTCGTGTTGACTATTAATTTCAGATTAGCAGTTTACTCAAGGAAAATTCCTTTATTTTATTCAGTTTATCTAAAAGGAGAACAAATGCAGAAATTCATTTAACAAATTGTCTTCCAGTAACTTTTCTAGAAGGAATAGACCATGGTAGAAGATAAAACATAAGCAGCCACTAATTTCTGCCAAAAGCAGGATAAAACTGCAAAGTTGATTTATTATGGGTGTCTTTAAGAAAAATTCACATATGGGCTGAAATCCCTTGCAGTTTCACCTCAACTCAAGTGCCAGCAAAACACTGAAAGAAATTTCACTGTAGTCTGTATTTGCCAGATTGTTCCCATGTGAACAAGTAGGTGCTACAAGTTGTATGATGTGATGGTTTGACTAAAGGATCATGCCAGAACCTGCATCACTGCTAACTAAAATAAGTACAGTATGCAAACAAAACAGAGTAATACACAATTCTGGACTTTTCATGGAAAAGCTAAGTTCATGGCATTTGCAGAACAGATTGAGGTTTGTAATGAAAAGGAAAATGAAAATGAAAACTACTGAGTGAACAGCAGGGCCCATTTGATGTGATTATGAAGGATGTTTCTTTATTCTGTCTTTTCTTGTGCAATCTAAAAACAGTAGCAGGGGGTTACAAGCAGAGTTCATCATAGGGTTGTCAATCACTGTCATTTAACATTTGCAGTAGAAGATGTCTTTATTCCAGGACAGCTGGGCAAATCAGAGAAACAGATTTGCAGTTAGTAGTCTGTCCAGCCTACACTAAACAAACAAGGACAGGGCAGACATAGCGGCCTCTCACATAAAATTATAATGGACTCCACTGACCTTGGTGCCCTCCTTTCAGCTTCAATCCCAGTTGCATAAAAGCTTCACTCCCTTTTCTCAATTTCCTTTAATTACCTACATGATGCAGATAAGAAAATGAACCTCACTTACAGTTAACGATCACACACAGGAAATTAAGTAGACATAAGTTGTTTAAAATTAGAGGAAGGTTTTAGAAGTAAATATGTGTCACATTGTGGAAGAAGTAGAGGAGTGTGTGTCTGTGTGTCTGTGTCCGTATGTTTCTGGAATGCTAGGTGGTAGTGCTGTTCAGTGTCAATCTTGTGACTTCTGTTTTTCTGAATTAGAAAGCTAAACACAGTGAAAAATCTCCTTTGTAAATATTCTGAAAAATCCAGAATGAGATCCTTGAAAGAGTGAAGAGCTAAGTAAAGGAGTGAAGCAAACATGCAACATTCTAAAGGGCTTAGAAAGATGGTGACCCTAGATTCCAGGAATAAATGATCACAGTTTTCACAAGAGATTCTGGCAATGAGGTAGAGGATTAAAAAGCAGTTGTCTTCAGTCTCTCTTCATTTTTAATCTGCTTCTGGAGTAAGCAATAACATAATAAAGTGCTAATTAATATTTTTTCATGGTTCTAGAAACTTTTCATTAAAATGCTTTTCACTGCTTTAAAAAAAAACTGTTTAAAAAATAACTTATCTAGTAGCCCTTTTTCTTCCAAGAAGTTTTGCCTGGTATCTAGTAAAAAAAGGTTCATGCTTACACACTGTCTTACCACAGTCATTTCAGTTAGTTTCACTAAGGTACATTGACAAGAGCATTTTTCCATATCACATTCAGAATCACTTGTCTTTGTGAACATTTAATTAATATGGATTTGAAAGAAGTCTGATTGGAGATTGGAGACTAAAGCCCACAGTATCAAATCTATAGTTCAAGAGGGATACAAAACCCTGAATATTTTATCTTTAATTTGACAGTCTCTTTGTAGAATACACAATTATGAATGCATTTTCCTATTATGAGAGCATTGTCTTTCAGGGAACTAAAACGTTCACTGACTGACCCAGTTACAGAAAGTGTATGATTCTCAGAAAAAGAAAAAAATGAACCAAAAATCAGTTACTCATAAACAATAAGCATAAAATTTATCAATTTGCTGAATTATATTGTAAGGACAGCAATTTTATTTATTTTTATATTTTAAATTATATTTCCAGGAGCATGAATGCATTTAGATGATTTAAAAAATACAGATTTCCAAATGAAACATATTAAGTATAACTTCAGGTAAAAAATAGAAAATGAAGGGGTTGGACTAATTATCTCTAAGGTCCCTTCCATCCCTGCATCTTTGGTTCTTTGTCCTTTAACGTAGACAGACTTAGGAACTGTCATCATCCTCAAGGCTAACAAATAGGCTGGAGCAAGTCACTAAAGTGATTTGTAGAGTCAGTAACACTTCCTATAGAACAACCATAGGCTCTTAGGGTAACTCACAGTAAACCAAAATGAACTCATTTGCATAGGACATTATTTCTTAAAACAGATATTTTCGACCACTTTGCTAGAGCAAAAGTTAAAATGGTCCTCCTACTAAAATTTAGCATTTTGGAGAGGGGGGGAGCAGGGGGGGGAAGAGTATTGGGAGAGAGGAAGTACTGTGTTTTTTGATGAGTCACTGATACTTGCCTTAAGCAAATGACTATTTTCAGAAATAAAAGTCTCAATATTGTCTTATAAACATTGACGATGAAGTAGACTACCTATTAAATTCCATAGTCTTCCAACGTATTACAGGTGCAGTTGAAGATATACTTATTACTTAACTAGTCTGATCCTTGTACGTAAGATATTTAGCTTGTCATGTACCCTTTCCAGCTTGGTAAAACTTGCCATGGCTTTTCCTACACTGGTATAACCTTCAGGAGCCCAGGTTCACCTCCACACTATGATGAAGCATGAGATTTAACCTTTTTTTGCTCAGCAAAATGTGATGATCACAAGCACATCTATTATGACATACTTAAAAATAAAGACAGCTATCTGATAGAGATTTTATGTAAGATTCTCCAAGTGCCTAATCATTTCATTGATAATTGTAGAAATAAATATATACCTCTTATTTGGAATATCAGGTTCCCTCCTGGAGTTTCCTCCATTACTTGAAGTGAAATTGTCAACTTTTCCTGTTGACCTTCACTGAGGTTTATCTAGTCTTTGAAGGATAATAAAGATTTTAGTCTTTCTCAATGAAAACAAGACTAAATTGTCCTTAGTTGATGATGCCTGTAACTTCTCTATAGCTGCTATTTAAAAGCATTAGCATGAATTCTTCTCGTTTGCATCATACATTGCCTTATCATTACCATCCCTTTAATTTTTAAAACAAATAAGATGTTCATATTTGTTAATGGAAGCCACATTTCATGTTGCAGAATGAGGATGGGGTGAAAAGAAAGGAGCACCACTTTTAGATGAGTATTAAACTCTTTTAAAGTAATGCATCTTTGCTAAGGGTAGAATTGCTATAGGAATACAGCTAACAGTATAATCCCCCCCCAGCCCCCCCCCCCCCCGTGGTTATGCCACATCATCGCTGCCAGGGGGAAAAATCATATTTAATTGGTTTAGAGGGCTTTTAGTCAAAGGAATTGGAAAGCCACTAGCCAAGAGAGAGTGTAGTATGCATTAAAAACAGGGATTGCTGGATTGACTATTTCAATCAAATGGATTTCTCAGGATAATATCTACCCTAAGATTTTACTTTTTCATTTATAGACTTAGAAATAATTTCTAAAAAATTATCTGCCACAAAAAATTTTACCTGACCTTGTAAATTAACCTTTGCTCACCACCAGATATATTATCTCTATGTTCTGATGTGAACAAATTCACTCCTAACTAAAGACGGAAACTATCATCTTTAGGGTAAAGTTAGTTTCCGAATTACTTAGTAGGTGATTTGTATTTTTCAGTTAAGACTCTGTCAGAATTTTGATGACCTGCATTTTTTTCCCATTGGAAATACCCAAATAGATTTGGTTTTTTCATATGGACTAAAGAATATCTAAAATATTGAGACCTTTTTAGATTAGTACATTCTGCAAGTGAATGTAAAGTTTAGTCTTTTAGATGGATAATCCAAAATCAAGGTTAGACTGCATATAATTTTATTACCAGGTTTTGGGGTTTGTTTCAGGTTTTTTGTTGTTGAAAGTATCATCTCCTCATCCCTTTTGCTTGCTATTGTGGAATCATTTTAGACTCTTCCTCTTTCTATTAAATTTGTTCATGCTGTTTTCCCTTCCTTAGATGCTCTTCTAATTATCCTTCAAGATCTAGAACAATCTTTCCTTCATAGACCTTTCCTTCGCAATTCTGTCTCAATTTTGAATTCCTACTGCACTTATCATCTCTGCTACATAATTCTATTAAATCCTTCACTGTTTCCAGATTATTTCAAATATTGAATCCTTATCTTCACTAAGTTTATAAAGCAAAGTACTCTTCTATTCATTTTGTATATCCTATCCCTTTTGTATGTTCTAAGTACCCATTTGGTGTTTGATAAATCTAGTTAATTAACTAATGAAAGATTTGATGGTCAATAGTAGTCTGATTTGAATTGCTCCATAACACTGTCAATGACTTGTCTCCTCCAGATAAGATTGCATATTATATATGTTATGGCCCATTTCCCAACTGCTTCCCTAATATAAAAATAGGAAGAACAAAAAAGATGTAATCAGATCATGGGAAGTGATTGCGCCATGCAGATGCAAAATTATTGCCACAAATGTATGGGGGGGAAAATAAGACAGAGAAAATAATAGTCTTATATCGGTTCTGACCAATTCATTGAATATTAAAAAAAAATTCAAATACAAAAGATTCATATGTCAGTTCAGTAAATCTTTATTATCCATCATATTCTGTTAGATGTTGAGGTAAATGCAAATTTTAATTGATATTTGTTGCCATTATAGAAGTTATAGTCTAGTGGGAAGGACATGACTCATTCACAAATAACTAATATATTAATCATATGCAAAAAGTACATATGAAAGGTTGAGGTTGTTACAAGGAGTACAACCAAAATGATGTAGTCTGTCCATTCAATTTCTTCCCATTACCTACATGTTCTATCTAGTTATCCTTGTTCATACTATATGAGTGGCCCACTCTAACATCTGGTCATACATATATCTATCTGATGACATCCTATTCCTGTCTCATGTGCAGAACATCTCATAGTCAATACATGCAGCCTACTCAGTCATAGTGTACATCTTTCCATTACTCCTTGGGTGTTCTCTGAATCTAGTTTTCAGTGACATAATTATACAACATTCCCGGAATAATGTTATTAAAAATAGACCCTTATTTCTGGGAAAAGAGCTGAGATCATTCAAAACAACATTCTCTATTCCTATTCAATTCTTAATCCAACTCATTGTCCATGCTAAGAAAAAGATATTGATTGTGAAGAGATGGGTAAAATAGATGTCCATTCCTCCTCAGAATTAGGCTGACAGTCTCTATGAGCTTCCCATCTAACTCTGTCTGGGTAATAGATATTTTGCATCCACTTTTTTCCTGTGCAGGTATAGAATTCAAATGAGTTCTTTTGAGTGATTAAAAATCTCAGGAAACTAGACATTGTTTTGAAGTTTGATTACAATCAGTTCTATGCCATCCCCAAATAAGAGCATCTGGAAGGTTTCTCAATTTAAGGGGAATTGTGTCTTCAGTTTTGTCTCCTTATTGAGCTTTGTCTAGGATTGTGGCCAAAAAACTTTTTTAATTTTGATATTTGGATGAATGAACAAAATTTTATTAAATGTTTACTATGTGCCAAGAACCTCTACTAACTTCTTGGGAAAAGCAAGTCAGTCTCTACTCTTGGGACATTTCTAATTGTGAGAAATAGTCGATAAATGCAATAAAAAAAACACATTCTTTAAGAAGTCTATATTAACAGGACATTTTGTTTTGCAAAATTGAGTGCTGTTTTATGTCAAACTTTAAGTACAGTGGGATCTTGAATTCACTAGACCTTTTAGTTAGTTGTGCCACCTGCAAATATTCAGTCTTCCATAAAATATTTACAAAGTCTTCCTGAAGGAAATCTTTAAGAATGATTGGATAAATGTACATGTATAGCACTTGTGTATGTATACATATATAGCTACATGCATATATGTGTGTGTATGTGTGTGTATATATATATATATATAATTCTAAAAATATACTAAAAGGATAGTAAACTGGTAGATAAGGCATTATTATATTCTTTTTGCACTTTTGGGAGGGATGGGGAGAGGAGGTTAGAGAGATATATAATAGAAAAGTCCATGATTTTTTTCCAAGGGTTTAATATTCTTACATCTTTCTGTTACCTTGAGTCAGCTAGGTATCTGCCTATGGATTCAGCAAAATAGATAATCTTTGTTAAATGTGGAGTCAGTCAGAAAACTTGATCATAAATCTGGCTTCAGATATTGACTAGTTGTTTAACCATGGGCAAGTCACTTAGCTTCTTTTTGCCTTATTTTCACATCTGTAAAGTGGGGATAATAGTAGTACCTACCTCCCAGGATTGTTGAGAGGATACAATGAGATACTTTGAAAAACTTAAAGCACTACAGTGATACTAGCTTATCTCTTAGTGGCCACTGAGTTATGTCACTTCCAGCAGTTCTCTTCTCTACTGGTACTTGATCTAGTCCAGCAGTTTTTCCCTTTTTTTCTTTACTGTCATTTCTACTTCCTCATTTAGTATATTGAGAACCATAATGAGAATCTAAATGTAAAAGAGCCTGCTCTCATTTATATAAAAAGAAGTTCCTTTAATAAGTTTTATATATTGTTTCCATTTTTTTGCTTGTTTACTGACTTCTTCCATAAATGGCTTCAAAATGATTTGACTTAATTGACAATGTTGGCTTGATCTTCATTCATGATTACAAAACGATAGGGGAGGAGTATGTTCTACCTCTGGTTAGAAGGCTGTGGAAGAGATAGCCAAAAATGGATACTCTTTCAAGAAAACTCGTTCCGGAAAGTGTTCTGGCAGGACAAGTTCACAAGTCAGAAGAGAGGGCTTCAGATCCTGGTTTGGTCAACCAGGTGGTTAATGAGCAGACATTTTATAATCATACCTTTTGATTCATTTTTATCAAATAAATTTCCTTGGCAAATGTTAAAAATAGTCTTTTTGTCTAGTTTTTTATCATCCATCAAACTAATTGTCTTAATTGCTCACTAGATTGTCTTCATTTTTCTTTTCTCTTATTCAGTATTGACTTTGAGCTTTACTCTAACAATCTTGATTTCCAACTGTACAGAATTTGATGATGATTAACCCTTCATTTCCTATCAGTTAAAATATAATAAATTTCATTTATTGTGGTGTTATTTGATTCTCATTTGGACTCTCTTCAAAGAAACTATTAATGGTAGAAAACTTTCAGGCTTAGAAACCTTTCACCACTCTCTTTTCTTCCTATTGCAACATGTTTCCCAACATTTATCTCTGTTCTACCCTGTTCCCACCTTTTCATTGAAATGAAGTATTAATTTATATGTACATTAAAAGGTCTAATCAAATTCATTTTAAAACTTCTCTACCATTCTCTGTAAAAAATCCTGACTTTAACAGGGTGAAATGAATAAAAGGAAAATGAAGGGTGGGGAAGGCAATGTACTGAATATCATGTCATGAAACCTCTAAGGGGTGCCATCAATAACTTCCTTCATATTCAAGAGTCAGTAAGAATCAAAGAAGTTAGGGGAAAGGGGGTAATTGTCGACAAATGGCTGATTTAGTTTAAACTATATGTAAAGAATAGCTTAATCATCAAGGGCAGTGGGGTGTATCTCAAATAATTGCTTTTTTGAAAAGTAAGATTCCATATTCACAGAACAATAATAGCTAGAGTTTTTTAAAAGAAAAAAAATATTTAAGAGGAAGAAGTCTATATATTCTTCTGGAACATAGCACACTCTCATTAATAAAACAAATAAATTATATTTTTATAACATCAATTTTCTGATTTCTGTGGTTATCTAATTACTGGGGGAAATATTCTCTGGAAAAGGGATTCTTAACCAGAGGCCTATAGAGAAGAGGGTATGTGAACTTGGATGGGGGAAAAAAATCACATCTTTATTTTCACAAACTTTTGGTTTCCTTTCTAATCCTGTATATTTAATTGCATATATTTAAAAACATTGTTCTGATAATGGATCCATGGACTTCACCAAACTGGTATGAAACCCCTTTGTCAGCTGGTTGAAGATGATTTCATGACAATAGAGTTAAAAAAAAGTTATATGGTACCAAAGACTCCTCTCCACAGACATTCTCACTAGTTATTTGTTAGATACTCTAAACAGTTTCCTCCCCAGAGTAGATTTAAGTTTGTGAAATATGTCATTTCTATGTTTCTGTCATCTCAGTTTCTCAGTACTCATATAACTTCTATAGGGTGACATCATTCAGCACAGTTTAACAAACCTCATAGAAAGTTTGCTGAGATTATTAGGTTGGTAAGGGTTTTGCCTTACTTTTGAAGACGGAAGGATGAAACCAAGGAAATCTCCAAATTATGAATGACTTCAAAAGTTTTTCATTCATTGAATTTATTTAGAATAATGTGTTACAAAAGCAGAATAATGAAAGACTTCATATAACTGATTGTTTTAAGATTCAAAATGGTTGTTTTAAGTAAGCAAAACTAAAACTATGGCAAGCAGTAGTGGCATTTCCACAAGTTGTTTCAATGTACAATCAAAAGCAAAGTAACTACTTAATTATTCTTAGGTCATGAAAGAGATGCATACAAATTTGCATATTTATAATACACACACTTATGTAAATGCATAAATTTTCCCATTTTCTTTTTAAGGATGCTGAAGAATATGGAGATCTGCCTGTAAGACACAACGAAGATCAGATGAACAGTGAACTCGCAAGGAATCTCCCCATTGAAGTAAATCCTCATTCATTTGACAATTCCCACACAAAATCACATCTCTTGCTGCAAGCTCATTTCAGCCGAGCCATGTTACCATGCCCAGATTATGGCACTGATACTAAAACAGTATTGGACCAAGCTGTCAGAGTGTGTCAGGTATGACTATCAATTTTTTTACCTATTTTTCTCCTTGTGTGTTACAATATTTTTCAATATCAAAGGAAAATGTGCTTTAAATGTATTTTTTAAAATTTGTAAAAATGTATTTCTGCATTAGTCTTAGGGAATCGAATGAAATTAAGATTAATTTAAAAAACATAAATATGAAATCTGCTTTTATTTCTGAAATTGAATATTTATAACAAATACAAAATGGCAGATCGCATTCCACCTGTTATTTCAAAACTAAAATAGGTGATTCAGACAAAGAAGGATCTATTTGTCTTTTTCCTTAAGATTTAAATATCACTCTTATTATTTTGGTTGATCAGATTTGGAATTGAGATTCAATAAAAATGCAAATTAAATTTAATATTTTTTACTTAATTTGTAGCAAAATACCAATAAGAATACTGTAATCTGCTGCATGTAGCAAGAGTTTAATACCTTAGGTTCTAATTCCAAAGAAGTAAAATTATATAAACTCATTGAGTTATTTATTTGTATGGCGATAGAAATGTTTTCCTAGTTTTCATCTGATAAATGGAGATTTTAAAATAATATTTCTAAAACATGAAAAGAATTCATTGCAATGAATATGTCTTCTATTATTCTTATGAAAATAGATGTCTACTTAAGAATTCTGTTAAATACAGGCCCAGGGAACAAAAAAGAAAACATGGTTCTAGCAGCCAAAAGTATTTTTGACTTTGTTTTGTGACTAATACATAGTCTCCAAGAAGATGATTTGCTCCTCATTAGTCACTCTTTGCAAGCTAAGGTTAAAGATCCTAAAGTTTTAGCAGTGGGTAACACTTGATATAGGCACTATAACTTTTTGTCCTAATGTTCATTTTTAAAACTTTGAGTTCTAAATTCTCTCCCTTCCTCCTTCCCCACCCCACCTCATTGAGAAAGCAATCAATTTGATATAGATTATAAATGTGTAGTCATACAAAATATCTTTCACCATATTGTGAAAGAAAATTTCATCCTACCTTTCCATCGCCCCCAAAAAAAAAAACTCAAGAAAAATAAGGTAAAAATAGTATGCCTCAATCTGTATTCAGACACCATCAGTTCTTTTTTCTGGGGATAGATAGCCTTATTCATAAGTCCTTTATGGTTGTCTTGAGTCATTGTGTTGCTGAGAAAAGCATAAGTCATTCACAACCGGCCACCATACCATATTGCTGTAAATATGTGCACAGTACATTTTACTTTGCATTGACTCATGTAGGTCTTTCTAGGTTTTACTGAGAGCATCCTGCTCATTATTTCTTATAGCAGAATAGCGTTCAGTCATAATCACCATACCACAATTTGTTCAACATTTCTCCAAATGATGAACATTCCCTCAATTTCTAATTTCTTTTTACCAAAAAAGGAGCTGCTATAAATATCCATGTTCAAATAAGTTTTTTTTTTTTTTCTTTTTGGTTTAAATTACTTTTGGGATTTAGATTTAGTAGTGGCATCGCTAGGTCAAAGGGTATATATAACCTTTGGGCATAATTCCAAATTGCTCCTCAGAATGGTTGAATCAGTTCACAGCTCAGCCAACAGTACATTTGTCTCATTTTCCCTATCCCCCTCCGTCATTTCCTTTTTCTGTTCTGTTAGTTTCTCTAATAGGTATATTAGTACCTCAAAATTGTCTTAATTTGCATTTCTTCAATCAGTAATGAAAGTTAGAACATTTTTATATGGCTATAGCTAGCATTGATAACTTCATCTAAAAGTTGTTAATATCTTTTGATCTTTTTTTTCAATTGGGGAATGACTTATTTTTATAAACTTGACTCTTCTCTAATATATTTGAGAAATGAAACCTTTATCAAATAAACTTGCTTCAAAATATTTTTCAATTTCTTTCTAGCTGTATTTCCCTCAAACCTATTCCCCCTCCACTATTTATTCTCTCTCTCCTTAAAAGTGTCTTGCTTCTGAATACTCCTTGCCCAAATTTACGCTCCCTTCCATCACCCCACCTTCCCTTCTCTTATCTTCTTTCCCTCTTACTTTCCTAAAGGGAAGATAGATTTCTATATTCTATTGAGTCTTTATGTCATTCTCTCTTGAGTCAGTTTTGATAAGAGTAAAATTCACTCACTCTCCCTCATCCCTCCCTTTTCCTTCTATGATAAAAGCTTTTTCTTCCCTCTTATATGTGAGATAATTTATCCCTCTCTCTCTTTTTCCCTTTCTCCTAGTACATTCCTGTCTCACCCCATAATTTATTTATTTTCATATCATCTCTTCATATTCGACTCATACCTATATCATCTTATCTGTATAGACTTCTTCTAATTGTCCTAATAGTGAGAAAATTTCTATGAGTTACAAGCATCATCTTCCCATGTAGGAATACAAAGTTCACCATTATTAAATCCCTTATGATTTCCCTTTCCTATTTACCTTATAATTGAAGGTCAGATTTTCTGTTTAGCTCAGGTCTTTTCATCAGAAAAAATTGAAAGTACCCAATTTCATTGAGTGTCCATCTTTTTCCCTGCAAAAGTATGCTCAGTTTTTCTGGGTAAATGATTCTTGGTTGTAATCCAAGCTCTTTTGCTTTCCAGAATATCATATTCCAAGTTCTGTGATTCTTTAATGTAAAATCTGCTAAATCTTATGTTAGTCTGAGGTGACTCTTTGATACTTGAATTGTTTCTTTCTGACTGCTTGCAGTATTTTCATCTTGTCGTGGGAGCTCTGGAATAATATTTCCTGGAGTTTTCATTTTGGGATCTCTTTCAGGAGATGTTTTAATTTCCCTTCTGGTTCTAGAATATCAGAGCAGTTTTCTTTGATGTCTAGGTTCTTATTTCTTGATTTCTCATAAAGTCATTAGAATCCATTTGCTCAATTCTAATTTTTAAGGAGTTATTTTCTTCTGTTAGCTTTTGTGGCTAATTTGACCAATTCTCATTTTTAAGAATTTTGAGTTTTTTGTCTTCATTGAATTTTTGTGCTTCTTTGACTTTTTGTACCTCTTTTACCTTTTGGTAGGGTTTTTTTAAGGTGCTATTTTTTTTAAATAAAAAAATATTTCATATATTTTGATTTTTACAATTTTCTTGCTTCCCTCCCCCCAACCCCACAGAAGGCAATCTGTTAGCCTTTACATTGTTTCCATGGTATACAGTTGAATGTGATGAGAGAGAAATCACATCCTTAAGGAAGAAAAATAGGGGCAGCTAGGTGGCATGGTGAATAGAGCACTGGCCCTGGAGTCAGGAGTACCTGAGTTCAAATCCAGCCTCATACACTTAATAATTACTTAGCTGTGTGGCCTTGGGCGAGCCACTTAACCCCATTGCCTTGTAAAAAAAAAAGGAAGAAAAATAAAGTATAAGAGATAGCAAAATTACATAAGATAACAGTTTTTTAATTAAAGGTAATAGTCTGTGTTATTTTCTTCAATATTTTTTGTATCTTTACTAATCTGTTGACTCATTTTTCATGATTTTCTTCCATTATTCTCATTTATCTTCACAATCTTTGCTCTTTCTCTCTTTTTTGATTTTCAAAAATCCTTTTTGGGTTCTTTCATAGCCTGAGAACAATTCATATTTTTCTTGGAGACTTTGAATGTAGGAATTTTGTTATTTTCTCCTTCCTTGTCACTATGGTGATTTTCTATGGTCAGATTTTTCTTTTTGTTATTTGCATATTTTCCCAGCCTATGACATGATTTTAACTCACTCTGCTTCCAGGATGGAAGGTACACAGTCCCAAGCTTCTGGGATTTTGTGCAACTTTTTTTTAGGAATACTAATAGGGACCTATGGGTTTTCAGTTTTTTCAAGGTGGTATTATTTAAGGAGAGTTTAGTATTCCACAAGCATTCTTCTCTGCCCTGGAACAGTGAGGAGGGGTCCCCTTTCCACTGTGGCCCCAAGCTTCTGGTGCATTAATGCTCTTCTTGCCCTGGGATATCCAATCATGGCAGAGCAACAAAGTCCTGCCAGGTGCTAGCAGAGAGAGCCTTGGAACCTCCTTCTGACCATTTCAACCCACTTCCCATCTGTGAGCTGAGAGCTGGAAGCAGCTGTCTCTGCTGATGCAGTCACCCCAGGCCTGCTCCCTGTTTCCCGAGACAAGGTCTCTGCTCCAATCTCACTTAGGTACAACAGACAGATCTTTCCTGCCAACCTAAGCTTCTTTCTTTGGTGTCTGTGCCCTGAGAGGTCTGCAAACTTCCACTGCTGCCACTGAATGAGTCTTACAAGGCCTCCTCCTGGTTTACTGGGGCCAGTTGGAGCTGTGAGTGCTCTCACCCTCGTGCAACAAACAACTTCCAAGTTGTCTTGGGCTGTTCACTCCCTCTTTTGCTTCAGAATTTGTTTAGAATTTATTTAAAGGTATTTGGAGGGACTTGTAGGAGAGCCTTGCCTTTACTCCACCATATTGACTCCACCCTCATTTGTTTTATTATATGAGAAACAATTTATATATTTTTTTTAAGTTTTTGCAAGGCAAACGGGGTTAAAGTGGCTCGCTCAAGGCCACACAGCTAGGTAATTATTAAGTGTCTGAGACCGGATTTGAACCCAGGTACTCCTGACTCCAGGGCCAATGCTTTATCCACTACGCCACCTAGCCACCCCCTAAATATATTCTTTAATAACTTTTTTCATCATGCATCTACCCCAGGTCTTAAAAACTATAGAAAAAATAAAAACAATGAGATGATTCCAGAGAGGTCAGTCTCTGCAGTAATGGTAAGGAGAAAAGTTAGGTATTGTTAAGTTTTTTGATTGTTTTATAGTTTCCAATATGGGTTTTTTTCTTAGTGACATGGAAACTTCTTGAGCCCATGTTGGTCATTTTAAAAACAATAGCATTGATGTTCTTAAATATTAAATCCTTTTTTGTTTACTCAGCTTATTCAGTTTAGGGATCTACATCCTTACACTATCAAAGTTATAAAGCAATGTCAGTCAGATCAGTCTTAAACACTGTTCTTACAGCTCTTTCCCCTCCAACTTTGTAATAAAATAAATCAGTAGGGAAGAGGAGAGAAATATTCAAGTAACTGATGGAAAACTTTGGAAAACTAAAGAGGATAAATTTTTCCATGATCGATTTACCATCCTAAACCCTGAACACCGCAACTTTCAATAGGTTCTGCAATGCTCTAGCTTTTGTAAGCATTTGTTTTAACTGGAGTTTTTCAGGCAGCAATTATAGAGCCTGATGGAAAGTTATAATGTGTTGTGCTACTACCTTCACGGGACAATGGCATGACCTTGTAGTCTGAGAACAGGATTAAATGTAGTCAGCTTCAGTGCTGCTTCAGTCCAAAGCCTTGGGGAAGTCCTTTAACCTCTGCTGCCTGAGCACAGCTTAACACATTACATGGATGATATATTAATGTTTATAAAGTAAACAGATTCTGGGACTAAAAAAAAAGTACAGATAGCTTGATATTTTAATGTTCTTAAGAAGTCTTTTAATATCTCTGTTTTAAAAGTGTGAAAAATCTAGTTTCACTGAAAAATTTTAGCCTCTTTAAATTTATAGGATATCATACTAGATGAGAGAAACTATTTCATATTAAGGACACCTTAGTACAGTCATTTACAAAGAATTTGATTATTGTATTTCTCAAACTCAAAACATCCTAGATATACTCATTATACACCATCTTACCCCCACAAATCCTTTATCAGTGAGATTTGAAAATGTTTTTATCTGCTTTTTCACATTTTAGAATTATTGGCAAAAGTCGCTGTCATTAGTCCTTTTATCAAGGTAACTCAAAGTCTTGTGACCATTGCCCCATAGATTCATACACATACATACATGCATACACACACATGCTATATGTATTAGCATACATACTTTAGCATTAGTAATGCTTTAAATATTTTCAGTTTTTACACTGAAATCATTATCAACTGTTTTGAAAAAATGTAGCCATTTTTCATTTACATTATCAGGTGTCTTGTTCCTTCAGTTCTGGAAATGTTTGTCTTGATTACATTACCTAGTAAAATGTATCTGTGCTTCCTGATACTTGAACTGAAATCATTTCAATGTTTGTATACTAAAGAAAAAAGCCTTTATGTTAACTCCAGAATCTATGCTATCTGTATTTCATTGCTGAGATATGCTTAAAAAAAAAAAAAAAAACCCTGACCTAAGCTTACCCAGCAATAAATGACAAAACTAAAACTGGAGAGCAGAAGTGCCCAATGATTTGATTGGCTCAGTTACCTTACATTTCTGAACTGACAAACGAATGGATGATTGGAAAGCTAAAATAACTCTTAGTAGATGTGATTCCTCTCCATAATATAAAGATAACCTTGGGTTTGCTCCTAGAGCAATCTCTGGCAGATCCTACCAAGCTGGAAAATGTTTGAATAGACTATGTAGACATAGACATAGACACAGCTGTAGACATAGACATATAAATACCTATACATAAACATGCATGCCTACATGTCTGTATATTTATATATTTATATGTTATCTGAGGACCTGTCAAATTTAATTTTGGAGAGACTTGTTACCAGCTTGACTTTAGGGTAATGATACTCCATATCCTATTTCTGTCATTTTTGTTTCAGTTTGAAATTTTAAGGATAACTGAGTAATGAGTTTTAAATCCATTCATGGCATTTATTTACCAAGCAAACTTGTGAAGTCACCTAAGCTCAACACTTAGAGGTCCGTAAAGTGTTTATATCAGGGTGGCTTATATCAAGCCTTCAACTTAATTTCCTCTGACCCTTGGATGCCAAGACCAAACTCAATATAGTTTTTAAAAGGCTCTAGGAATAATACTGTCCAGGTTCACAAAGTAGGGATGTAATTTATGAAGGTAAATTTGTTTTTCCTCTAGTAAATAAAATGTAACATTCCCAACTTTCCAGAACAGGAAATTTCTCAATTTTAAATAGTCATCAGAATTTCTCCATTGAAAATGAGAGAAGAAAATTCAAGAAAACCCGAGAATTAGATTCAATTAAACAAACATTTATTAACAGAGTACCAAGCTAAATGACCTATCTAGGACTACATAGCTGGTAAGTAGAAAGAGGATTTGAACTTTGATCTTTCCTGAGTACGACTCCAATACCAATCCACCATGTCATCTAGTGCACCTCTTAAACACTTAAACACTCTTAAACAATCAAGTTACAGTACATGATCATAGGATCTAAAAATAAGATAGGTTAGTCTCATCTTGCTATCCTTTGAACAAATCCTCATTGTGACCTACAAATTACTTTTTTCCCATGTTATGAGTCCTGAATTTAATGCACTGTAGAAGGTCAGTTAGGAGATAGTAGGGGGTAAAATGCCCATGGTATAGTGCTGATAATTCTAATATTAAGCAACCAGAAGCTAAGTACACCCTTGTAGAGAGTCAACCAGTTTGTTCTA
This sequence comes from Macrotis lagotis, assembly GCF_037893015.1. Taxonomy (NCBI): domain Eukaryota; kingdom Metazoa; phylum Chordata; class Mammalia; order Peramelemorphia; family Peramelidae; genus Macrotis; species Macrotis lagotis. The sequence goes on along the minus strand of NC_133662.1, from coordinate 98,563,376 downwards.
CTGTGGATTTTTTTGGTCCTAGATTGTTCTCTAATCAAATGTCTCAGAGTCAGGAAGGATCTGAGTTCAATTTTGTTTCAACTACTTACTAGCTCGGTGACCTGGACTGGTTATTTATCTCAGCTTCAGTTTCCTCAAGTATAAGATGAGATAATAACGAAACTTACCTCTTAATGCTATTTTATAGATCAAACCATATTACATGTAAAGCATTTTATAAACTTCAAAGATCTATACAACTGCTAGCCCCTATTATTACAATAACCCATACCTAAGAAGTCTCTGCTTTTAAGAAATTTGTATTTTAAAGAAGTGAAATAGATTCTAAGATTGCTTTGCTGTTTTTTTCTATTTTTCCTTTTTTTTATGCTTGGGATATTATCAATCACAAGTTTTACTCTCTGACTCCAGTTTGTTCAGAGAAACATAAAAGTGAATATAAAAGCTGCCCCATTGGGCATGTCTGCAGCTTATTTAACAAAATATCATATATAATAAATTTATATCCTTGCCTATGGACTGCATTTAGTACCTGTTTAAAAGTTTGGTACATTTCAGATAGCACCAGTGTATCTTCTGTGGTTCTTTAATGTTCTGCTATTCTAAAACTTCTTTATACTGTCTTCAAACAAATACATATTTAGTTCTAAGAACAGGGAATGGATTCAGTCTTTATTCATTGGTACAACTTTTACTTTTGTGAGAACTAATTTGATTGTAATTATATCTGCATTTGTGTTGACAAAGATCATTTCCGGTAAATAAAATCACAGAGATATTTAATGTTACCAGGATAAAATTTCTATATGAGTAGGATTGTCTTAACTTTTAAGGAGTATTTACCTAAAGCACAGACTCCATAGGATACTAGTGTGTTGAGGAATTTCAAGACACATTACCTGAACAAGTTTGAGAGTTAGAGAATCAAGTAGTTTGCAAAAAAATTCCCAAGTATCTCTCCCAAATCCCTTATACATTATCTTCAAAAATACTTTGCTTAAAGGTGGTTAAAATATATTCATCTAAGTGAGTTGTTTTTTTAAGTCCTATAGACAGTCAAATAAACTATTCTGCATCTCACAAAGCAAGCATCTAATAGATGTTTATTGAATTGAAATGAAGAGAGACTACACTACTACTAGATTTCAGAACTTAATGGATTTTATAGTTAGCAGCTAGATTGCTAAATAAAATCATATATTATTTTAAAGACAGATCCCTTTCCCTCAAATCTATTGACTAGACATAAAAGAAAAAGAAAAATGTTCATTCATTAGCATGTATTTTCTAAGTGTACATTGGCCAATATTAATCTTATTGTTGTATGTCTATATGTGGGGAAGATAGTGTAGTGTAGTTTTTTTAATTACCCTGAATTAAGAAAACCAGGAGGTCTATGTTCTTATCCTTGCTTTCCTTGTGCCTCTGCTGATCAACCCTATAGATTTAGGGAAGTTGTTTTAGTGCTTTGGGCCTCTGATCTCCTGTTTGGAAAATGAAGGACTAATAATACCTAGTCACGTTTGCATAAAACAGTCTTCAGAATAAGCTTGTAGAGTAAGTGATATATCTTTCTATTCCCATTTTACAGAAAAGGAAAATGAAGCACAAAAGTACATAAACAGTAAGCATGGATCAGGATTTGAGCTACAATCTCCTGACTCCCAAGCCAGTTCACTCTCCATTAATAATTTAATTTCAGAATTTCCCAAGCACAAGATGAAAACAGAAAAATAGGAAACAACCAATAACCAATATGCAGATTTAAAGGGTAGTCATTTAGATTTACTAGCAAAATGCCTTCCAGGACTCTTTGACCCCACTACATCCTCCAGCCCATCCCCAGTTCCTTCCCCCCCAATGCTCCAATGTAGTATGATTTTACTTAGAAGCTTTTATATGGCAGTTTGGTGGTAGTTTATTGAAGATGTAATACTGATTTAGAAGACTCTTCCTATTCCCAGCTTCCTTTTTTCACGCCCACCAGCAAAACCTTTTTCCCCGTTTGGGGCTGTAGGAAATGAGTAATGCTTAACCCATTTGTGTGATCAATTCACTTAAGCAGCTACTGTGAAATGTTAATCACAACTTTAATTTGTACTGCATTAGCATTTTGATTAACTTGTATGCTTGCTAGCGCACTTGAAGCGCTTTTACTCATAGTTACAGCTCGGAAATGACTTTTTGATTAATTAAGTTTGTTAGACAGCAGCTGAGCTTCCTGAATGCTAACCTTCTGGGGCTAAAAGTTCAGGGGAAAGTTACTATGAACAACTGTTGCTGACTAAAAAGGATTCTCATAAATGTACTTATATTGCTTTAATTATTGACAAAATATTGTATCATTACTTTGAAATTGACCTGACCCTTTAAAGGATTGTAGATTTTTTTTTTCCTCAAGAAAACCTTTTCTGCTTTTCCTGTCAATTAAACTACTAGAAGCTACTGAGCTCAAGCCATGATTTGTTTTGTTTCAGTTGAGAGGTTTTTTTGTATTTGAAGTTTTAGTTTTTCAAAATGTATTTGTTAATGTGAGCTTTTCTAGTTTTTTCCAGCTCTTATGTATTCCTGTAAATCAACCACTTGGATTTGGATAGTCAAAATCATTTCCTTATATTGCACCAAGCAGATTTATTTACTTTTCTTAGCTTTTCAAGAGTATGTGATATCCAATTTTTAAAAATTTTTAATTTCTGTGATACTTTCACCAGATACATTCAAAGGATGTTTGGAGACTACACTGTAAATCAGAGTGGGGAGGAGGACTGTAAGGGGATAGAAATGAGAAAGTTAGGATTCACTGAATATTAAGAGACTGGGTAGGGGGAGGTAACATAGAAGAAAGAGAGAGCTATCGGTCCCATTTTGTTGCCCTAACAAGGTAAAAAACCCTTTTACTAGTATGCTGAGTTTAGGCCTCATATACATTGGCTTTTTTTTTAATGTTAACTTGCACTAGGTCAACAATGTAAAGATTATTTTTATTGAAAAATATCAAAGTATGTTGATTATTCCCACAAAATTTACAAGATTATAGAATCTTCACACAAAAATACTTTATATGTTACTTAGTGTAATTATATAAGAAGCCCTTTATGTCATTTGAAATATGTGATTTTTAAAAATATCATTAAATAATAGCCAATCTAATTTATTTTTAATATATTTGTTTCATTTAAGTATAATGAGTAGAATGACCAAAATTTCTCCTTTTAAAGTTAAACTGTCTGGGTTTATTTTTTAAATTTCTCCAATAACAAATTTCCCCTTACTCATCTCTTCTCCTCCCTGATCAATTAGATGTTTCTGGAATTTCTTTCAACTTCCATTCAGCCATGTCTACTCTTACATTCCCTTCCATGAGGCTCTTTTTGTCACCTGACTTCCCTGCATCTTCTCCATTTGACTAGATATGAATATTCCAAAAAAATTTAAAATTGACCTTATCTTTAAAATCTGGAAATAGCACCCATTTTAAATATCCATGATATATATCCATGATGATATTATGCAATAATATCATCAGCTAGAGAAAGCAATGGTCAAAACCAATACTAAATTAGGAGAAAAGATGAAAATGTCTAACAACTTTACAGTTCTGACTCAACAAACTTAATCAGGGTAACCAAGTCCATCAACATTTTAAGGAGTTTTAAGCAGCATAAAGTAGTCACTACAAGAAGATGATTAGAAGACCCCAGAAACTACCTTATTTGAAAAACACTTGACATCTTTGTCATGTGCAGAAACCAGGCAGCCAAGAGCAACACTAATTTATAATTATAACCTCTTTCACAAAATTTTATGGAGAAGAGATTAGAGAAAGGTAACAGATTACATTATTTCACACACCCTCAAAATAAAGAATTTAAATATATAAGTAGACAGTTGAAGACATTTAAATGGAAAATGAATCCACAGAAAGATGGCATGGGCCTAGCTAAGCCAAGTAATCAGGCAAACCATCTGTAAGTAAAACTGGAGGGGGCTGGGGAGCAGGATGAAGCACAGCAGAGGGTGTGAAATGGACCAGATCTAGCTGTACTGCTCTACTAAACAAGTTTGTGTGTGTGTTTGTATGTATGTTTGTGTGTGTTTATATGTATGTTGTTCTCATCAACAATAGTAGAATCACCACATTTAGATTCTGCCACCACAGTATCTTACTGTGTTAAATGGCTCTTTTTTTTAAGTTTATTTTTATAAAGCAATGAAGTTAAGTGACTTGCCCAAGGTCATGCAGCTAGGTGATTTTTTAAGTGTCTGAGACCGGATTTGAAGTCAGGTCCTCATGACTCCAGGGCCATTGCTCTATCCACTGTGTAACCTAGTCCCTGTGGTAATAGTTCTTGAGAAAATTAAGTCAAGAAAAACCTCCAGATTCGATGAGATACATGTGGAATAAATCTGTTATGGTAAAACAATTTTAAGGCACTCAAAACGAGGGTAAAGCATACAAAAGAATGGAAATATTCATGGACCACACTTTTTACCTAAAAGAAGGAGTGAAGATGGTAACATACAAAAAGATACCTATATTTTACATTCAGTTCTGTAAAACAAAAAATGTTTTATTGAAGGAAGCAAGGAGACTCTTGAAGAAATCTTGAAGATGAAACAATGGGCTTTCGAATAATTTCTTAGAGCAAAATTCATTTTTGTAGTCACAACCAACTGAAATGTAAAGAAGCTAGAAGATCTGATAGTGTTTGTTGTTAAATGATTTAAAGTATTTCATTTTGTAAAGAAAATGTTACCTAAAAGACTCTTGTCAGATAAAGTGCCTCCCACTCATCTATGTAGTTATATAAGAGTCTTTCAGAGCTATTACCATTAAAATTAACTTTGCTCAGTTAGATGCTGAATTTCAATATAAAGCAAGACATAGAACAGGGGGACATGCTGAAGTAAAATATATGATGGTGTCATGGAGTATACCTTATGCAGATTTTAAATAGAAGAGAGATTTCATTTTATGTCAGAGTTGGTTATTTGCTCCAGTTTGCAAATGACATTGTTTTGAATCTTTTTATCCCAGAACATCATACCTTGTCATTAAGATCCTCATTTGAGAGATGACAGTTTAACTACCCCCATTAGCAGTGTGGATGAAAAAATAACTTTTTTCTAGATTATGGCTTACATTTGAATAAAGAACCTATTTAGTTTATCTCTCATAATACATAACTTGGATAGGCACTGATTCATAGGAATCAGTTACAAGGGATATTAGAGATTTTCTAGGCCAACCACCTTTTATAGTTGAAGAACTAAAGCCTTGAGGAAATTTCCTCAAGATCACAAATATAACTCTGACCCAAAACCTTTTAACTCCAGCTCCAGAACTCATTTTCCTATACTTTGCCCTTGCAGATAAACAGTGAACTGAGGCAATAGCGAAGAGTATTGGGAATTAGATCACTTTTGAGAAATTGTTCACTGATTTCTGCTAATAAAAAAAAAAAGCCCATCTTGTAACAACACAATAATTCTACTAGTGATTCTCCATGGCTAGTAATCAAGAAATACCATAAAATGTTAAGAATCATGTTAAAGGCCTACCAAAGCACAATAGAAATACAAATGCTAAATATAAAATAATCTACAGTTTATTACCTAAAAGTGTTTCATGAAGGACCTGTATGTTACAAATAGAAGTTATACCAGACATTGAGCAATAATGAGAGTTAACAGATAAACTGAGTGCTACCCTCTGACACTGACAAAATATTAAAAGAACTATACCTTCTATGTAGGATTTATGCAAAAAAAAACCATAAAAATCTCACAGGATGAAAAGACATGAAGAGTTTATAATAAGCACCAGAAGAGCATAGTGTTCACTGAAGAGAAACATCCAAGAAATGTATGAGACTTATAAACAAACACTAAGTGAGATATGAGGGAGGATATAGTTCATTACCAACTGGAGCAATTAAGGAAATCTTTCCAAAAGGGGTGGTATTTTGATTAGACTTCAAGTATAGGTTAGAATCCCATAGGCTAAGAAAGGGAAATGGGAAGCATTGTAAGAGGAAAAATCATGATCAAAACCAAGCAAGAAATCAAGGAACATGTGTTATGCTTCTTTTACTATTTAATTGTTTTCTAAGTCTTTTCATAAATTTTATTATTATTATTATACATTGGCAGTATGGATAAGGCTAGAATTAAGGTGACAAGTTATGAAGGACCTTGAATGCCAAGTTGAACATTACTCAGAAATCAATAAAGGAGTTGTTAAAATGTTTTGAGCAGAGAAGTGATACATCCAAATCTGTACAATTTTGATCAACTTGGCAATGATATGCAAGAAAAACTAGAATCAAAAAAAAACCTATGAGATGACTGTTTCAGCTGGCATGACAACAGGAATAAAAAGATGAGTAGATCTGCAAGAATGATTGTGGAAGAAGGTACTAGCAGATCTAAGTGATTGGTTAAATATGAGAATACAGAAGAATTTGAAGATAATGGGAAAATTTTTAGATGGGGTAAGGGATGGTACTTCTGAACAAAACATGTAAAATCAAAATGAATTGTTAGATGTTAGCAAATGAAGGTGTTGGGAACAGGAAGATAGAATACTTATTTCATGATCTTCAAAGGAGGAAAGGTCATTCATTTAAGTCTAAGGGCCATTTGTCAAGTATCATTAAAATGCAAGGCATCCTGCAAAGATTCTAAAGACACAATAGCCTCTGCCCCAAAGGAATTTGCATTCTGTGGGAGGTTGAGTATAACATATACATTAAAATTAAATATAAGATAATTTGAGAACATTAACAAACTAGCAATTAAGGAAATAGAGTTAATAAGTGAGTGAGCAAAATATTATGTGGTGGGCATATTATAATCATAAGAAGCTTCCTCTATGAGATGGCATCTTTGTTGAACAAAGCTTAACTGAATTTAGATATTTTCTAAAGTAGAAATGAAAGAAAGATGAACTTGAGGAACCATCTCTACAGAGGCACAGAAATGGGACCACTATCCTCTTAAGTTCCATTGAGAACCTAGTGTAGTCTGGCTAAAGCAAAGATTGTGCATGAAGAGAATTGATATGAAATAAGTCTAGAAAAGTGGATGGGAGCCAGATTACAGAGGGCTCTATTTTACAGAGGACTGCCCTCTGCCAGATTACAGAGGACAGTGCTATATTTTGATACTAGAAGCTGAAGTCACTGAAATTTACAGTTCACATAGACAACTATGTTTAGAACACTTAATTTGTCTGCTCATAGAAGAGGAAACATACTAATTAAGAACAGTGGAAAGCAGATTTAAAGTTGAAAAGGACCTAGTGCTCATTTTATAGATGAAACTGCATAGAAAAATGAAGTAATTAAATTACAGAACTAAGACTTGAATCCAAGTCCTCTGGTTCCAGATCTAGCACTCTGTTTCTTTTAATAATGTCCCAGGTCAAAACCTGAGAACTCTCTTTTAACTCATTTGCTTATCTGTATCCCGTCTTAGTACTGAGTTCTGTCAGTTCTCCAATCATCCATATCTAATTATATTACCAAGTTCTGTCAGTTCTTTCTCATTTTCTCTTTTATGTCCTGCTACCAACACCATGATTCACTTTCTCATTATTTTTCACCTGAACTACTACCAAATCTTTTTTTAAAATGTTATTTTATTTTATTTTTTCCAATTACATGTAAAGATAGTTTTCAATATTTATCGTTTTGAAAGATGTTGAGTTCTACATATTTTTCCCTCCCTCTACCCCATGACAGAAAGTAATCTAATGTAAATTAAAGTAATCTAATGTAGGTTATACAACAACAGTAGCTTGGGGGCAGGGGAATAGTTTGCAAGGCAGTGGGGTTAAGTCACTTACTCAAAGTCACATAGCTAAGTAATTATTAAGTGTTGAAGGCCACATTTGAACTCAGGTCCTCCTGATTCCAGGGCCAATACTCTTATCCACTGTGCCACTTAGCTGCCCCCAACAATAACTTTTTGACAGTACCTAGCACACCATGTCTTGCACATAATAGTAACTTAATAAATATTTCTTATTACACACCTCTGGGCAAATTAATTAAAGTAGCTAGCTAGATGACTCATTGGGTACTCAGATTTGGAATCAGAAAAATCTGAATTCAAATTTTGCCTCAGATAACTTCAGGACTTTATTCTTAAAGGTATAGATTCTTGTTACTATTCAAAAAATGTTTGTGATTATTATTCACTGAATACAGACTAGTCTCTAGCTTGAAAGTGAAGTCTCAGTATGAATTGACTCCAGTCATATCTCTCATTGCTTCTCTGAAGATGTATACTATGCTCTTGTCTCCATAGATTCTTAGTCTTTCTTTTTGTGAAAAGGAGAGTTAAGAGTTTCCAAGTCATTCTGTCCTTTTGATTTCATTTACTCATGTAAGCATTTACTTAGAATTATTTCTTACTGTCTAGCATCTGGATTTTACTAGGGAATATTATTGAGAAATACCATAAATTTTGTGAAAACTTTCAACTTCATCAGGAAAACTTCAGTTAAAAACAGATGTTCTTGCAGTCTCAGCTTGTGTGCAAACTGTCTATATGGTGCAATTTCCAACCAAATTATAATCCAACAAAAAAAAATTAAGATTACAAAAATTGCTTTAGAGTACAACTTTACAAATAATTGTGCTTCATTGAGTCTTAATTATTCATTTATTCTCCACCCTTTCTCTTACATTAGCACTGTCTAGAAGATTTGTCTGAATAGGATATGGTTCTACTCATCATGCATATGAGTTTGCCTTGATTCATTCCATTTGCTTTATAGAAAACTGATGAATTTCAATTAGGTCAGCAGGGGTATGTTCTTGAATTTTAAAACATATATTTTTAAATTATATTTAAAGGCAGCCAGGTGGCATAGTAAGTAGAGCACCAGCCCTGGAGTGAAGAGAAGTTCAAATTTGACCTCAGGCACTTAATAATTACCTGGCTATGTGACCTTGGGCAAGTCACTTAGCCCCATTGCCTTGCAAAAAAATTTTTAAAAAAAGGAATGCCTTCTTATAGGCTGTTCCAAAAGCAGAGCTGTAAAATCATTGGTTCCAAAGATCATTCTGACCATACTTTTGCTAATCAGAAAAGACTTTCTGCATTGCAGTTCATTTAGCAGAAATATTAACCCATTCTACTATGGTAGACTCAGTAAGCAGACCATATATAGCTTTTATGAAGTTAATGGTTTTTTGGAAGCCATTCTTCTGTTGTGTACAACATAGATAGTAGCTATAGATTTAATCATTTGTTGAGAAAGTTAAGATCTTACAAAATTGCTTTCACTGTATTATAATGTAGTTCTTAAATTGGAAAGAGATAAGAAAAGTTAAAATAAATGATTTGGCAATTATTTACCAAAGACTGTTCAGTAGAAAAGAAGTATAGTTGTTTAGTAGTTATATTTGTTCAGCAAATAATTTTAAACTACCAGTAAAGCATTTCTAAAATTTTTTCCAGATTTGTTCATACAAATGTGCATTTTAGTAACATGTTTATGAATAGATGAAATAATTGCAATTAAAATGAAATTTTAAGCAGTTACTGGATGCCTCTAATCCCTGCTGTTCTCAACTCTGAATGCCCCAAATCTACTAAAATCATATTGTAGGTTACTAATGTAATATGGATGTCTAACAATGACTCATACTATCTCATATGTCTTTATGGCAGCATCTCTCCAGAATCATTCTAATTTAATTGAAATGGATTTGCCTATATAAACAACTCTTTTGTTTAAAAAAGATTTCATTATTTAGTTTTGCCTTAAGTAAATGCAGACTTTTGTTTGTCTATAAAACATTTGATTAATGTATAGACTAATATGCATAGCTCCTCATCCTTCTACTAGCAGCATATAAAATGAGTTAGAGATATTACATGTTTGTACTTTTTTGAAAATCACGAATAGTGTCATTTACACTGAAAAAAATAGATTTTGGGGGGGAGGAGGGGCAAACCTAAAAGTCTTTATCTTCTTGCTATCATTGACACTAAGTTTAAAAGACTTTTTCAAGATCACTGTTTAAAGATTTTTTTTCTCAATTTGAGCTTAAATTTCATGAAAAATAATTTATTTTTAAAATATTTTTGTGAAAACTATTGTTTGTTTTTAGTAATGCCTTCTGTTTCTTACATCATGGCAGTAATACTTAGTATCCTTTCTGTGTCCCCCTCCAGCTATCTCATATAATTAGTAGTATTTTTAAAGGGGGAAAAAATTGGTACAACTAATAAATAAAGTCGAAAAAATAAATTCATTTGCAATTTGTACCATGAAAGACCTGGGCTTTCTTCTCATATCTCTTCATCCAAATCATGTTTGATCTTTATAATTTTATTATATTGATTTTTTATTTTTTGGTAGATGGTTCTTTACATTTACATTGTTAATGAGTTATTGGTGTATTGTTTTCTTGACTGCTTACTTCATGGCATCAGTTCATGTCAATCTTTCTGAGCTTCTCTGTATTCATTTTGTAGTTTATTACTCCATTAAGAAGTATAAATTAATTTACAAATAGTATCATTTTTATTATAATGGCATGGCATACAGAACTGAACATTCCTCCAGCTTTTTAACTTGTTCTTTATTTCTTTATGAAAACTTTATAATTGAAACTATACCAAGTTCTTTTTATGCTTCAGCAGGTCATTCCTCAGGTGTTTTATTCATTTTGTAGTTATTTGGAATTGGATTTTTCCTTTATATTTTTGTTTCTTGAGGTTTGTTATTATAACATACAAATGATGTTGATTATTTTAAACTGCAACTTCGATGAAACTATTAATTGTCTGAGTTAGTATCTTTGCTGATTCCCTAGAATTTTCTAAAACTTACCACTATATCATTATCAAATTGGTTTTCTTTTATTTTCCCCTTACCTATCTTACATCTTCATCTCATTGCTACCTCCAGAATTATATAAGATAATAGTGGGGAGAGTAGACATCCCTGCTTTCATTCTCATATTTATTTCACATAATGATGCTTGCTGTTAGATTTAGATGGATGATTTATATGATTTTTTAAAAAAAAAATCCTATGCCTGTACATTGTAAGGTTTTTAGCATAAAAGAATGATTCATTTTGTCAGAGACTTTTTCTGCATCTATTCAAATGGTCATGAGGTTTTGGTTCTTTTGATTTTTAATATGATTAATTATGTTGAACTGGGAATAGGATTTTTTAAGTTCTGTTTATTATTTTAAATCAGTCCATTCCAACCTAAGATCTTCATAGCAACAGAATATGCACAGTCAATGGTGTGTTAAATGCTGGTATTTTTAAGTGCCATGTTGCTACTTAGCAGTGTTATTCTTATGTCATCTCTTTGATGTGTTTAAAAAGAACAGAAAATTAGTGCTTTACATATAATGGTTATAAGTATTTCATAGAATTTCATAATTGAAAAAAAACCTTAGACAACATAATTCAAACCATATCTCAGGCCCTTCCCCAACTTCCTTGACCAAGCCTTCTTCCAACTCCTGTTTGAATACCTCCAGTGAGGAAAAAATCCACCGAAGCAGTTGGTTCCATTTTCTGAGGAAGTTTTTCTCTACTCAGGTTCCCTCATTTCTACTGGTTATGAGCCCCACAGAAAATGGCTCATCTCTATTCCCCAGGGAAGAGCTTTTCTCATATTTGAAGATGGCTATCAAGGGCCTCCTAAACCATAATGACTGCAGTTTATTACCTGGTTTCTGGATGTTTGGGGTTTTTTCCCCCCAATTAATTTTTAAAATGCAAGGCAATTATATGGCGCAGTGGATAAAGCACCGGTCCTGGAGTCAGGAGTACCTGGGTTCAAATCCGGTCTCAGACACTTAATAATTACCTAGCTGTGTAGCCTTGGGCAAGCCACTTAACCCCATTTGCCTTGCAAAAACCTAAAAAAAAAAAAAACACAAGGCAATTATAGAACCATGTTTCAAAACTGTCGATTGTTACAAACTAAGAAGCATTCCATAATGTTGTTTACCCTATCTTTTTCCAAGATCAGGCATGTTCAAGGTGGTATGGCCCTAGACTACCTTATCTTTTTCATATTGAGAAAAAATAAAGTTAAGTCTTAAAAAAGGGATAGTGGCTCTAATTTGCAGCTTGGGTCTTGTAGTATAATTTGGGTGCACAATAAAAAATAAAGAGACCAGCAGCAAATTTAAAATGTTCTTGTGTTTAGACACAAGGATAAGATTAAAATATATTTTTATGAAGCATATATTTTCCATTCCTAGGCAATGTTGGATGTTTCAGCAAACCAAGGCTGGCTGGTAACTGCCCTGAATATTACGAGTCTGATTCAGATGATAATCCAGGGCCGATGGATAAACGACTCTTCTCTTCTTACGTTACCAAACATAGAGCAGCACCATCTTCATCTTTTCAGGTACAGAATTCTTTTGTTTGTGTAGGCCTAATGCCTTATTCAACCACTGATTTTCTTCATAGCACTTAAATTTAATACTTGAGTACCTCAATTTCACATTATATCTTGGACTATGCCTTCATTTTATTTAAAAAGATCCCTTTTGGTTCTTGTAATAAGGCTCTACCATAGATTGTATGATTCTGTCTCTACTTCTTACCTAATCTCTTCCTCTGGGCTTCTCTTGATTTCATATAAGTCTCAACAAAAGTTCCACTTTGTCTAAGAAACCCTTTGTCCTTCCGTGATCTTAGTACTTTCCCTAAGAGATTATCTCCAATTTACACCGTAGGCATCTTTTTATACAAATTTGTTTATTTATCATCTCTTCCTTTAAACTATTTTTTCACTTTCTTTGTATCTTCTTCATTTAACACAGTGCATGGCATAATATAGTAGACATTTAAAAGATGTTTATTTAACCTGATCTGATTTTAATCTCTCCACACCTTCATATTTCCCTATGTAAAACTGGATAAAAAGTTCTTCTTAAAAGATTACTCTTGAGAACTATTAAAAAGTCTTCATTTAAACTCATGTTGTTAAATGCTTTGACATCCAAAGTATTATCAGTTAAGATTTGTTAACCACAAACAATATCACAAGTTCATGAGATATTGCGACAAGTTTAGGGGAACCCCTTAACATTCCTTAATGTTGACTTACAGGAACTGAGAACAAGTCCATGACCCTAAAAACCTGTTAAACTGAGTAAGATTTAGTACATAATAGCAGAGTGATTTTAGTCACTTTTGAAAAAGAGTTTATATTAGTATTAATAGAAGTTGACACTGAGATCACAGGTATATGAATGACAAATATAAGAGGAGATCATAATAGTGGTAGTTCTTAGAGTGATAGAAAATAGGTGGCAGAGTGTATAGAACACTAGTCTGGAGTCCAGAAGCCTGAGTTCAAATCTTGCCTCAGTCACTTATTAGCATTGTGACCCTGGATAAGTCACTTAACTTCCCTCAGTTTCCTCTGATGATATGTCTCAAAAGTTGTTTTGAGGATAAAATGAGATAGTATTTGTAAAATTCTGTATAAATACTATTACTATATCTCAAAGCAAATGGGAGACTATGGCAAAGTGGTGAAAAAATCAGCTTCAGAATCAAGAAAACCTATTTTCATGTCTCAGAATTTTATCATATTCTGGCTAAATGTTCATGGGCAAGTCACTTAACCTCTGTGTCTTAGGCAATTCTCCTAGCCAACCTTTATTGATAGAGGGAGTTTCCTCCATAACAAGGATCATAGACTCAGTTCCCCTCTCTAATTAATTACAGTTCTTTCTTTGTCCCCCTCAAAAAAATTTGTATAATGAAACAATACTAATATTATACCATTCCTTCTGCTGCTTATTATGTAAACAAATGATAGTATTTATTTGTCTTAAATAAGTGAGATATATACATATATATATGCATATATATATGTGTGTATGTATGTATATATGTATGTCCTAAACTCTTGGTATTACAACTGTTACTGAGATTTCCATGGTACATTTTTATTTTTGTCTTTTCTAAAGATGTTAGTTAAATAATCATATCAAAAATATTCATTTGTGACCATAAAAAATGCCTGTCCCAGAAAATGCTAATTCTTCTAAATAGCTTAAAAGAGTTAAAAAGCAAATCCAAAATTATACCCAGAAAACAACTAACTTCCCAACAACCCCATTCATTGCCAATAAGTATTTAGTAATCACCTATTGTAGTTGTAGCATCATCAGCAGTTTTTTTTACAAATTCAAGGGTTAAGTACCTTTGAAATAGTTTGCTCTAGTACTTCAAAGATCATAATTTCAATGACACATGTTCTCCCTTCTATATGCCTTAGTAAATAATCTCCATAAATTATTGTGCCTGAAAGTATTCATCACCTGGCAGTGAGCCTTCTTCTAATAAATCTCAGAACTTTTAAGTATAATTTTCTGTGAAAAAGAATGGTCTTAAAACATACTTCCATTAACTCTATGTACATAGTTGTTAGCATGATTTCCTCCCCCTCCTCACACTTAAACATCTTGTCTTTATATCTCCTCTGCTTAGCACAGTACTTTGCCTGCATAGTAAAGTGCTAAAAATTTGTGGGTTATTGTTGAACAGAAAAAGTTCTTTGTCATATAATCTTCATTTACGTTGATCTAGAATTTTTATGTTGTAATCATTGTGGTTAAATTCACAGGAAATGGAACCAAGGAAAAAGAAAGAGTCTACCTGGAGGTTATCAAGGTCCCATTGAATGCCTTCCTGAATTAATTGCTGCTTGTGAAGGAAAAGAGAAAATATTCAATTCCATTGTAGACAGAGAACTTCAAACTACACATGTGGCACAGGTAACAGTCTCTTCTTGTGAGAGTGTACTGCTAGGTGAAGAGTAGAAAGAAGCAACTGTAAGAATGGTTTTGCACTCCTTCCAAAATAACTGTGTATCAAAGAGAGTGTCTTTAGCCAGGATAGTATTGCCAAGGAAAGTTGTAGAGTCAACACCTTAAATTAGTCTTTCCAGAATAGTTTAGAATTTTACATGGAAGCAGGAGGATAGACTGACATGAGAACTTTTCAGAACCCTTCCCAGACCCTTGTTTTATTCTTTTTCTTTTTTTCTTCCAGACAGAGTTTTCTTGCCCTTCTCACAGTATATTGCTCTTATTTTTCTCTATTCCTAATAACCACTAATTTATCCTGTATTTATTGTGTAATTTGTGTTACTTTGGCTTCCTAGTCACCTGGGAAATATGAACCAGCTTTTAGTATAATCAGCACATTTCCTTTTCAGTATTCCTTCTATTATGATGAAGGTAGGGGTAGGGTTTTGTGGGGGGGGGGGTTCCCTTTTAGTAATGGTGTCAGACTTTGTGTTATCAGTATCAGTGCTCCTAGAATTTTAAAGTGGTTTTTTAAATGAAATTCAGTATTTGCTCACAGTATGATTGAAAGACATCTCTTCATGTTTATTTTTGGGAGGATGAAAACTTTATATTGTCAAGAAAAACTTTGCATAATAAAGGATTTTATTTCTTGACAGATTGCAAATATAGATATGAAAGTAGGAAAACCTTAGAACCAAGTATGTTGGTGTCATTTAAAAGAAGTTATTTTTGTGCTTGGGTCATGAAAAGTAAAACAGGTTGTTAAATCTATGAGAGACTGTTCAGTTTCTGTTGAACCCAAAACTGGCACCCAAAAAACCCCCTTAATATCCATAATAAATGTCTGTATTCTAACTAAATTACCATCAAAATTTTGAATAAAGACAATTTATTTAAATCAAAACAAGACTTCTTTTAACAACAACAGATTTCTAACATAACATCCATTGATTTCAGTCCAAGTTTTAGATGTGATGAAAAATTAGAACATTGTTATAATTAGTTCAGGGAGAACTCAGAAGTAAACTTACTTAATTTATTTGCATAAATTGCCATTCTGTTATCTTTAAAACCAAATGCAAATTGGCTCTGTCTGATATGATGATGGTTATTTGGCTCAAAAGTGCTTCAATTTGCAGAGCAATCTGGTGTCGTCTCTGCTGTGAGGCAATCCCAGGTAACATACAAATCCTGAATTATTCCAGAAATTAGTATGTTTAAAGCATCAATTTAAGTGCTAATTGCAGTAGTAATGAGAAAAAGCAGTATGACTGTGAGATTTGCATCTACTGCCCCATCAGTATGCCTGGAACGACTGCTGACTGGCAGAGGATTTGGTTGCTAATTAAATAATTGTATGCACGGCAGTGTTCTCGCCTGATTCAATAGATGAAGATTAATCCTCAGATAAATATGTTTGGCTGGTATTGAAATGTCTTAGCAGTTTCTTCAAAAATAGCTCATGTTTTATATACATGAAGATATATATGTGTGTGTGTATGTAAGAAATATACACACATACACAAATAGACATTGTATGCTTTTAATATCCAAAAATATGCGTTGTATAGAGGTTTAAAGCTTATACAGACAAAAATCTAATTTTATTCAGCCTTTGTGAAATAATATCCCACCAGACTAGAAATGGCAATTGTCATCTTGACAACCACTTTGATGACCTAAGTAGGAAAGGGGGGTAAAAAGGTGAAATCTCACTTTCTGTAGAAAATGCCTTTGCTTTGCCTCACAACATTAAATATTTCATACAGGAATGTGTGTATTTGTATATCCTCGTGTTCCCTTTCCCTCTTTGGACACTCATAGAAGAACTCTCACCAACTGGTTTGGGTCTTTACTCAGTGACTGGTGTGCTGCATATGCTTTCCTGTCATCACAACCCAGAAGCACAATATGGGTGACTGCTTCAGGGTCTTGATCGTTTCACTTTCAGATATGGTACAAGTCATGATTTCAGATGGCCAACACTATAACCATAAGACTGGAAATTAAAATGTAAAATTATTCTGAAAAATAGTACTTGAATTTACATTTTTTTTGATTCCTTAGGGTTAGTTTGGTTCATGAAGCTACTTCATTTCACTTGTATGTACTTAGAAGCACTAAAAAAATAAATCTCAGAAAATGAAGTCAGAGCCTACAAGGAAATTTATAAAAACATGTAAAAAATCTTTTTCCACATATCCTTGATGTTAAGTTTTAGGTTATTAACTGTTAAAGTTGTGATTAGATAAAAATTTTTATTGGGACCATTTTATTGGCACCATCACAGTAAATATTGTGAAACCAGGACAGCAATTAATTATAAAATTGCTTTGGGACCTTTTTGCAATGTCCTTTCACATGGGAATTGTAACCTCATTTCCCATTGCTCTCTTTCAATTAAAAAAGCAGGGATGAAACCATCAAAGTTCATTATTATCCTTTGCTTTTGACATGTACCATCACTGTTGGTTTTCTCAGAATGATAGTGCCAAAATGCATGATTCTTTCTAGAACCAACACTAAACCAAGTGACAATATGAAATGCTTTCCTTTCAGAAAACAAAAACCAAGTCCAGAAAAATTTACTTTCATTGCCAGTAAATCTTGAAAAAAATTACAGATCATCAACATTCAGTGATTGCCACTAAACTAAAAAATAACACTTTATACTTCTGATTTATATTAGAAGGATTTTTCAGGTTGGAGGATAGATTTTTTAATTCTTACCCCACCAAGATACGCCATCTGCTTTAGAAGTTAAGAGGAGTGTCAGGAAACAGTTCTCAATATTATTGGCCAGCTATTCTGGCCAACATTTTAAAACCCAGCATATTTTGTCATTTGGTAAAGGGCTATTCCAGTTCTTAAACTGTTTGAATAGGGAATGTTATCAATAAGAAGAGCACATATTCAGATAATGACCCAAAGTATATATATCCTCTTCATTATGTTAATTAATAAAGCTTTCAAAAAAACAGGGCACAATATTTTCTAGTTAATCATTCAGTTTTAATTGACAGAGCTTTGATATTTGTTCTTTTTTTTTTAGGCTTGGAATTTCTTGTCTCATTTGCCAGTGATAGATGTTGACTTGAGTATTAAAGGCTCATGGGATTCAGCTGAGGGACAGGACGAACTGTGTATCCCAACTTTGGCAACAGATGGACGAGATGACAAAAAATGGATCAAGTTACATGCTGATCAAGAGTATGTGCTTCAGGTCAACTTGCAGAGAGTCCACATGGGGTACCAGAAGGTATAGTATTCAGTTTCCATTCTTAAATACTCTGCCCTAGATACCAGCACACTCCACCATGCATATCTCCTAGATGACTAATGCTGTCCTGTAATTCATGAATTCTGTTTTGTCAGACAGTCTTAAGCAGACAGAGTCTAGTCTTTTGACATTAGTCATTACTCCTCACATGCATTTGTCCACTACCAAAGGATCCAACATGTATAGAATATGGTACCTCAGAAATTACTTGAAAATCCTAAATACCTTGTTCTTCTTTGCTTCTGACACCTGAATTAATTTGATCCCCTAAGAATATTAAAACACATACATATGAATTTATTTGATAGTATAATATATGAAGGATAAAACCATTTTCTCTTATTTTGATTGCTAACTATATTTACAGGGTTCCCTGCTTCTAGCAGAAGTTCTCACTAATAACAAAAGTTCATTAGATTTTTACCTTTCTTTTTTTCCCACTATGGTCACCTACCAAAAAAGTATTTTTTTGTTTCAGTACTGAGACATCATTTCCAGTTGCTATTTCTTCAAACCACTTTTCTGGGATCTTGTCTTCATACTTACAGATAAAAAAACAAATGTGTGTTTTATCTTGAAAATGTTTATTGAAGCCTAAACAAAATCATTCAAAGATAATAAAGTGAGAAAAAAGTTGTGGCTACCTACAGGCTATCTTTACTATTGTCAAAAAAAAAAATGTCACCATAAAATTAGACCATTGAGAGATGGGTTAGTTTTATCCTACTGGTTGAAAGTTGGTCACCTGATAATATGGTACCCTGAAGAGCTTCTGTGATATGGGAAAGACCTGATGCTAAAAGGTCAGGGTACTGTCCTGATTCTACAGTGGTAGGCCACTGGACTCAGAAGGGATAGGGAGAATGGTGTCTTTCTACAATGCCCCCTCACTTTAATCAATCTTATATGCAAATCATGACTTCACTTCTTCAATACCAAAGGACACCAGCAACAACAACAGCTGCCACTATTCCTCTTCCTACTAACTTTTACTAAACTATTATTACTACTTTTTTAATATAATTCTTTAAGAAGCAGCATGAAAGGAAAAGGGAATGGGGCAGGGCCAAAAATGGCAGAGTGAAGGTAGGGACTCCCAAGAGTTCTCCCCCAAAACACTCCAAACACCTTTAAATAATGACTAACTAAATTCTTCAGTGGCAGAACCCATAAAATGATTAAATTAAACAATTTTCCACCCCAAGACAACTTGGAAGAGCCCTGGGAAGAGTCTATTTTAATAGGATTAGAAAGGGCCCACAGTGAAGATCAAAATGCGCTGGAGCAAACCGGCTCCAACCATCCAGGGACACTGTGTTCATGGCAGTGATGGTGGTTTCCAGACCTCTCAGCCCAGGTACTGACAAGGACAATTAGAAAGCTCAGCATGAAAACTCTGTCACACTAGAATGAGAGAAGATCCCAGGTCCAGCACAGGCCTCAGTGCAGACCTGGCTCCAGAGGACCAGGAGCTTGGCTGCTGCTTCCAGAGAGCCATGAACAGTAAGGAAGTCAGAGGTGACTGCAGAGGTCTCTCTCTGAGGCCCCAGTCTCAGGGAAAGGAGTAGAAGCACAACAGAGCTTATTGCTTGCAGCAGAGTAGGGACACTCCTCACAGTTCTGTGGCAGAGGGGAGGGCTTATGGTCATCCACAGACTAGAGGAGAGGTCAGGAGAGCAGTCAGAGCCTCTCATGAGACCTTGAAGGAATTGAGAATTTGCAGGTTTGGGGTGGGGAGGAGGTGTCCCTGAAAACTGCTACAAAAATCCTCAAAAGCTTTGGACAGAATGCCCTCTACCCTGGGAGCAGAGCCCCACCTTAACAAAGAGTTAAAGTCAAGTTGTAGGCTGGGGAAATGAGCAAACAACAAAAAGAAAATCTGACCTTAGACAATTACTATGGTTCTTTGGAGAATCAAAACACACACTCAGAACATACAAAGTCAGTCAAGTTTCAGATTCCAAAACCTCCAAGAAAAAATATGAATTGATTTTCAGGCTATGGAAGAGCCAAAAGAGATTTTGGCTCAATTTCTGTAGAAAATGCTTTTTCCAAAAAAGATTTTGAAAGTTAAGTAAGGGAATGGAGGAAAAATTGGGAAGAGAAATGAGAGCAATACAGGAAAATCATGAAAACTTGTCAGCAGCTTGTTGAAGGAGATACCAAAAAAACACTGAAGAAAATAACATCTTAAAAAAGTTTGGGTCAAATGGAAAAAGCAGTCCAAAAGGTCAGCAAAGAGAAGAATTCCTTAGAAAGCAAAATTGACCAGATGGAAAAGGAGATAAGAAACCTCTCTGAAGAAAATGATTCCTTCAAATGTAGAATGGAGCTAAGGGAGCTGATGACTTTGTGAGAAATCAAGAAACAATAAAAGAAAGCCAAAAGAATGAAAAATTAGAAGAAAATGTAAAATATCTCATTGGAAAAACAACTGAAGTGGAAAACAGATATGGAGAGATAATTTAAAAATTATTGGACTACTGAAAAATCATAACCAAAATAAGAACCTAGACTTCATTTTTTCAAGAAATAATCCAGGAAAACTGTCCTGATATCCTAGAAACAAAGGGTAAAATAGAAATTGAAAGAATCTATCAATCCCCTCATGAAAGAGATCCCAAAATGAAAACTGCCAGGAATATTACAGCCAAATTTCAGAACTCCCAAGTCAGTCAGGGAGAAAATATTACAAGCAACCAGAAAGAAATAATTCAAATATTGTGGAGCTACAGTCAGGATAACACAAGATTTAGCAGCATCTATATTAAGGGCTTGTAGAATGTGGAATATGATATTCCAGGAGGCAAAAGAGCTTGGATTACAGCCAAGAATCAATTACCCAGCAAAAGTGAAATACTTTTTCAGGGAAAAAAAGATAGAAATTCAGTGAAATTCAAACTTTCCTAATGAAATGACCAGAGCTCAACAGAAAGTTTGATCTTGAAGTAGAGAACTGAGGTGAAGCATAGAAGAGAAAGGGAAAGGAGAGGTAGAATGGAGTAAGTTATTTCACATAAAAGAGGCAAGAAAAAGTTTTTGCAATGAAGAAGGGAAGATGCGGGGGAGGAGTAAGTCTTATTCTCATCAGAAGTGACTCAGAGAGAACAACATGCACACTCAATTGGGTATAGAAATCTCTTAACCTAGAGGAAAATAGGAGAGGAAAGGGATGAGAGAAAGGGGATGAGGGAGGGGAGGTGGGTTGTAGGTGATAGAAGACAGGGAAGATGATGGGAGAGGCTAGTCAGATATAACACAATTTCAAGGAAGGACAAGGAGAAAAGAGAAAGAGAATAGAATAAATAAGGGTGAGGGATAGGTATGGAAGGAAATGCAGCTAACCATAGCAACTGGAAAAAAATATTGAAGCAGTTTCTCTGATGGACTTAAGAAAGCTATCTATCCAAAGACAAAGTTGATGGCATCTTAATACAGACTGAAGCACACTCCCACCACACACACACACACACACACACACACACACACACACACACACGCTTTAATTTTCTTGATCGTTTCTCTTTCTTGGGGGGGGGGCATGACTGCTGTAGTATTGTTACATGGCTTTACATTTTTAACTTAAACTAAGTTACTTGCTTTCTCAATAGGGGAAGTGGAGTGAGTGGGAGGAAGGGAAAGAATTTGGAACTTAAGGTTTTGGAAGTAAATTTTGAATTTTGCTTTTTGCATGTCACAGGAGGGAGTATTAAGAATAAAATAAATAAAAAAAAACATGAAATGGAGTAACATAATGGGAGTTCCACATAGCATAAGAAGCAAAAATTAAATTTCAAGGAGGAGCAATCTAAGTTAAAAATGTTCTCGTTTATAATTTTAGAAAATATCTTTATAGCTCTTAATTTTGTTAGAATTAAAGTTTAAAAAGTCCCTTGAGGGACTGATTTCTCTAAAGCTAAGGAATTACAGTGTAAACTATATGATAGACTTTCTCATCCCACTTCTGTGATCTGATTAGCCTTAAAGGAATAATAATTTTTTTAAAAAGTAGCATGACAGTATAGAAAAAAAAATGCTAGACTTATAGACAGAAAACCTATTTTCAAATTCTCCCTCAGAGACTTTTAGCTGTTTGCTCAAGAATAAGTCATTTAACCTCTCAGTCTACTTTCCTCATCTGTAAAATAGGAATAATACTATTGTTACTTTTTATTGTCACAGATTGTTGTGAAGGTTGCATCTTACAAACTTTAAAGCACTACTTAAATGAGTTATTTGTTATTTTATTTTAAAAATACGAAGTGAGGGGGAAGCGAGGTCGTGCAGTGGGGTCGACTAGGTGGCACAGTGCATAGAGCACCAGCCCTGGAGTCAGGAGTACCTGAGTTCAAATCCAGCCTCAGACACTTAATAATTACCTAGCTGTATGGCCTTGGACAAGCCACTTAACCCCATCTGCCCTGCAAAAACCTTTAACAAAAAAGTGAGGGTAAACTTTTTAAGCACAACCAAGAAGACAACTGGAATCTTATTAACTCATGCTTTTTTTTTTCCTTTCTCCTAGGGAAAACAAGACAGCAAAGCTATTGCTCCTCGATTTCCCAAATCCAAGGATGAAGGGTGGTTTTTGATATTAGGAGAGATAGATAAAAAAGAACTTGTTGCTCTAAAAAGAGTGGGATATATCAGAAATCGAAATTCTATTTCTGTTGCTTTTTATACTCCTGAAGTATCTGGAAGGTAAGGTGAACTTCATAACTAATATTCTCAAAGATGTGGAATTAGATTTTTTATTTTGACCTCATCAAAAATTTCTGCAATAACAGTTCCCAAAGTGTGGTCCAGGGCCCCTGATTATCCCCTAAGACTCTTTGAGGGAGTTGTTGAAGTCAAATCTCATGATAATGCTAAGAATCAATAGATATAATTTATATAAGGAAAAGCTCTTTGGGAAGTAATCAATATTTTTCAAGAGTATAAAGGGATCCTGAATTTAAAAAGTTAAGATTTTCTGATTGATATACAGTATTGTTCTATTTTTATGTCTTAGGTATATCTACACACTTTATCTCATGAGTGACAGCTATCTTGGCATGGACCAGCAGTATGACATTTATCTGAATATCATCCCAGGAAGCATTTCAGCACAGGTCAACACCAAGGTCTCTGATGCCTTGACTGACCTGGCTGTGAAGTAACCTGACCTGAACAATACATTTGAAAGAACTGGTTGAGAAATCTGGCCATTCAGTCTTCTGGACAACATTGAAATTACTTGATGTTTGCCTTAGTGGAATCAACTTATAACCTCAAGACACCTCGGAAATTGAAAAGTGGCTGCTGTTATTGACTCTAGTAACCCAGAGTTAGCCACAGTGGCCTTATAAAAAGTTGCCTTTTGTCATTTTGTCTTCATTAGTTTCTTGGAAGTGTGAAATGAGCAAGCAAGCATGTAGAAGAATATTTTAATTTGTGTACATTCAAAATGATATCCTTTATTTAGAAATTATTCATCAATCTTTCACCATTGTACATGGTGCTGTTTACACAACTTTTTTTTTCTATTGAAAATTACACTGAGGAATAAAAATTCAACACTATTAGGGAATGTTTCAACAGTTTACAACCCTATAGTGTAAAAAGTATAGGATAAATCTATGAGATAATATAATCTAATTTGTTAGTATAATTTATACTAAGTATGAATCCCACACAGCAGTCATTTAAGAATTTCATATTGTTAGGAGTGTTAATAAAATCTGACATGAGAGTACACTAAGGAGTCTAAATGATGATTACCAAGTGAACAGGATATGTTCATTTTGGAAAATGTAAACACTATAACTGATGGAAATAAAATGTTTAGAATACTCCCCTGTGACAAATATACTCATTTATTTCTCCTCCCCAACATATGACCTATTTTTTGTGTCATCTTCTTTTATTCTCTTCTCCAGTGTCAGACACCTATTCTCATAATGAGGAAGCATTAGAATTTATCTGATAATACTAACTAATACTATGTTCTATAATCTTGGCTCTAAATCTGTCTTTTAGTTCCTAATAGTCAGTTTTCACCTCGGAGTCATCATATTTTCATGTCCAAATATATTTTATCCCCAAGAAAAACTTCTTTAAATAAAATTTAGTAGAAGAAATTAAATATTTATTAATATTGTAAATTTTATTTGAATAAAATTGTATTATATGGAAGAAAAGAACAGATTTTCCAAATGATCTGAGGCATTCTTTGTCTTCAGATTAAAATTAATTTAAAAGTTTTTTCAGAACTAGACATTTCATGCATATTCAGTCCTTTTCCTTGTCAAAAAAAAAAACAGAATTTGACTCTCCAAAGTTTTCTAAAATTATTGTGAACACACAAAGTAAAGCTGATATATTCTACATGTTCTGTTGTCAAGTTTCTTCATATTTTTTTTTTTTATTTTCTTCTTTGCAGAGGTATTTTCCTGTCTGGCATTAGCATTTTTATCATTGTTTTATAGGCAGTTGTTGGAATTGGGGAGGAGAGGGTATTCAGTTCCCAAAATGAAGATTACATAGCCAGACTTGAACAAGTATTTAATAATTATCTACTATGCAGCAGGGTCCCTGCTATGAATTGGAATTACAAAGACCAAAGCAAACCAATCCCTCCCTCAAGAAGCTTATATTCTAGGAACAGTAAAATTTAAAAAAAAAAAAATCCAAAATCCATACAAGAATTTCATTATAGAAGTTATGTTGACTTTCCATATCATTAATATCTTAGAAATTAAAAAAAATAAACATGTAACCTTAGAATTAAAACACTGACATTGTGGATCTCACCCTATGGGGAGAAAAAATAAGAGACATGCTTGGGATCAAACTTGATATGATTCAAAGTAAGATTCCCAAAATTTAGCTAAATTAATGAGGTTGAGAGAGATGAAAAAGATTTTTATCTTAATAACTGGGAAAAAGAAATGAAATTACCTTTTTTTTTTTCAATTTATCCACCCTAAAGACAGTGTCTGCATGGCAGCTAAGATTCAGTAGAATGTAAGCTTCTTGAGGACGGGCTTTTTTTGGTCTTTGTATCCCCAGTGCCTAACTGACTGTTACACCTTAGGTGCTTAATAAATAACTAAATCTAAATTAAGATCAATTCAAACTAAGCACCACAACCAGTCACCAGCAAAAGAAGGTACATATAGACTTAGAAGTGTAGTTTATTGCAATGAGTAACTCAAACTAGTCTTCTGTAACTCTATTCTCATTCATTAATCAACAAAAGTTTTCGTGTTGAGTGCCGATTGTAACAGCCCATGTGTCAACATAATTAGAATAGTGCTACTATTTTCAGCACTGTAAATCATTAGCTCCTCATCACTTAGTAGCCAACATTCCCACCAGTATCCGAAAGCCTCTTTTTTTCCCCCATCATATAATATCTTGAGAAGAATCCTAATTACCTAGAGAAGTTAATTTTTTTCTTCAGAAAACCCCAGAGTGATTTTACTTTCATGAAAAATGAGTAATGCTGATAGTTATTTCAGTGGACCCATGTTTTAAACAGGCTGTGGTGAAGTTCTCATCCAAATCCCTTGGCTGCCTTCATCCCTCCATCTTGGTGAATAGAGGACCCCATTTAGACTTAGACCTTGTAACTCTCATTTCATGGTGCACTGTTTCTTCTTCATCTGGAGTCCCTCAAATCGGACCGAAGGAGTGTGGTACAGATGTTCAGGCAGGCTTCATTCATTTAACAAATATTTGTTGCACATAGTGATAGAGTGAATTTCTGGAATTAATGAACGTGTTTGTCAGTGGAGCCAAATGTGAGTAATTTAAGCAGCAGGATAAATGCAAGGACTCAAATAAACTGTAACCTTCAGTGTTCTTTAAAACTTTGGCATAGAAAAGATTTCTTCATCCTCACTCCCAGGGGGAATAAGTGGGGGTGCGCGCGCACACACACACACACACACACACACACACACACACATAATAAGGAGCTTTTTCTGTATTTAGTTCTCAGAGGAAAAAAGTATAAGTTATAAATTTGTTAATGTTCTTCTTGACAGATTTATTTTTACATTATCTTGTTAGTTCAGTCCAATAAACATAAAATAAATGTCTTTCTGGGGCCCCCAAAATTGTGCAGTGTTAGAATTAGTTAGATACTGTTCCTATCTTCCAAGAGCAACTTACAATCAAAGAGAAGTGATGACTTATAAACATTGATAAAAATACTAGATTGTGACATACGCAATGGTAAAATCCAAAGTGCTCCTAAGAAATTCTAGGAATTAGAAATCACTTATTTTCTGAAACTATATAATATTTTTTTTAAAAAAGTACAGAGTAAAGGAAGTTTGTTTCCTCCCAACATGTCTGTACTTTTAAAAAAGTTACATTTGTATGTACTCTACTTACTTTTCCACCTAAAAGTTGTTCCTCATCACTAGACTGTAAGCTCCTTGTGAGTAGGAACTTTCTTATTTTTGTCTTTCTATTCCCTTACTTAATAAATGCCTATTTCTTTGAGTTGTTGCATAACTCAAATTGTAATGAAATAAACTAGCTGATCAGTATCACAATTTGTGGATAGAATTCTCAAACCCTAGGATAAAGCAGCATCTTGACCCAAGTACTCAATAAGATTTGCATAGATCACAATTTCTCTTTACCGAAGATTCATAATTTAATTGTACTTTCCTACAAAAGTTATGGGCCAGAGGCAGCTAGGTGGCACAGTAGAGTACCAACCCTAGAGCCAGGAGGACCTGAGTTCAAATCCAGCCTCAGACACTTGATGCATACTAGCTGTGTGACCTTAGGCAAATCACTTGACCCCATTGTTTTACTAGTTTAAAAAAAAGGGCCACTAATATATGCCCTTTATATTCTTTTTACAGTCCTTTATCTCAAGGCATGTCAGTGCAATGTGGGGTAGTGAATGGAGCTGGTTTTGGAATCAATTCTACATGAGACACTTGTTAGTTGTGTAATCATGGGCAAGTCATTTGATCTCTCAGAGCCTCAGTTTCCTCAGCTGTAAAATGAGAATAGTAATTGCAGGGACCATCTGCTTCTTAAGGTCATGTAAGGAAAGCACTTTGCACTCATTAAATTCTGAGACAGAAAACAAGATTAATGGTTCCATTAATATATATTCTGGTCTATCAAGGACTTCAAAGTTATTGAACTTTTCATTCTTAGCAATCAAAATTCTTAGCAATGTTGGAAGCCAGTTTCTCATGAATCATGGAGAGCAGGGATGCTTCTATCAACCTTAACACCTGCAATTTCACCTTAAAGTTCCATATCTATAGTCACTGGTATACTCTGCCATTTTTTTAAGGATCAAATGGTTTGTGAATTTAAAAATCAAAAGCCTTATATATCTGTCTAGCATTTTACCTTGCATTGATCCTCATGCCAATACTTTTCATACTGAGTCTAATGCAATATTATTTGAAAAGCTTGATATTATAAAAGACCTTTTGATTTGTAACTGGAACAGATTAAAACCCTTGGAACATCTATTCAAATTTTGACAGTCTGGCACTGGGACTAGAATAGGTCAAGCATTTGAGCTAAGAAAACCATGTTTGAATGATTACTTAATTTCTCACTTTTATTCTCCAGCCAGTCTGCAAATTGAGGTTATATTAAAACACATTTGAACCAAGGTCCGTCAATAATTCTCCATCTGTAAATAAGCTTAAACTGTATCATGTTTTAAGAGAAAAGCCACAAGTTCTTTGAATTCATCTGTGTTTAGCTAGACATGACAAAAATCCCTTATTAATTGTAAAGACTGAGTGTTCTAAGCCCATATTTTTTTATTTGGGAGGGTTTATATTATCTATATTATCTTTTATTTTATATTATCTGTATTTTTATATTATCTGTATTTTATTTTATATTATCTGTATTTTATTTTATATTATCTGTATTTGGAAGCCTTATCCTTTTATCAGATGCAAAATGTTGGGGAGAGAAAGAGAAGATACATATTTATTGTATTTACACAGTAAATTGGGGAGGAGAAAGATGCCCACACAGAGATGCTACAAGGTTAGTGGTGGAGCAGGTCAAAGTGAGCTGGAAGCAGAGAGCGAGTAGTATAGTCTAATTGCTGGGCCCTCATGTGATATAGCAGGACCTTGCCAATCATTTATAAAGGACTCAGAATTAAGTCCATCTCCCAGGAAGGCTAGGTAGCCAGTGTACAGTTGAATCAGGCCCAAGAGGGGCCCAAAAGTGAGAGGTGGAGAGTGAGCATCACGACTGGGTCTTCTCATGTTTTGGTAGTTCTAGGCAGAGATTCACTAATCTACATTACCTTCCACATGGTATCATACCACCCCCCATTCTTGATGTGGTGATGAAACAGAATGGACAGTAAGCCAGAAGTGAAGAGTAACATTGAAGTTTACAATATTTATTAATTTAATAACGTATATTTATTATACCTTACGAAAATCGTATGTGGCCTATGAAGTCCTGAAATCAAAGAAAGATGAAAGGAGTCAGACTTGTTAGCCTTAAGAAGAGATGACAGAAAAATAACATGAGACTATAAATATGTGATATAAGCCAAAAGTAGTGAATGGGATTGGGTTTTTTTTAATAACATTATTAGTCAACATGATGCCTCCATAAATGTTGTCATCTTCTAGGTCACCTTAGTCCTCAATTGGTCCATTCTTCTAAATTATCTCAAATGATGACATGTTCATGCTTTGAAAGACCAAGCCTAGGGGATAAGTGGATGATGATGATGATGATGATGAGTGGAGCAGTTTCTGTAATAAATACAAGTGAGGTTAAAATACAATATGTGGTTATAAAGTAGTGAGACAAAATTCCAAAAGACATAAAAAATGTTATGAAATGGTAACTTTGACAGGCAATATATATTGGGATATATAAGGTTTCTTTTGTTTTTAAAGTGAACCTGTGGAATTATTCATCTATTACAATAATTAGCAAGAAACATTTATTAAATTCTCATTGCATAATGAACACTATGTGGGGTACAAAATTTAGATACACTCCATCCCTTTGGGGACCTCAGATTGTGTAAGCATTATTAGAAAGATGACATTAAACAGCTTTATTTCCTTCTCCAAAGAGAGCAGGGAAGAGAATGTGGTTTAGGTTACAGAAGAGTAAGTTTGATTTGATTCTACAGAAGATCATATCAATGGAATCATTAAACACTGACATAGACTGCCAGGGGCAATCTCCATCTATAAAAATCATTAAAAATACACAAGATAACCATCTGTCATGGGTGATTTAAACTCTCATTTCTGGAAGCAAGTGGGCTGGACCAGGTGATTCCCTGAGGCTCCTTCCATCTACCATGCCTTTCTCACATTATCCATTCTTAAAAATTCTAAGACATCACTGATTAGTATTAGATAATATTAGTGTTATTTATAACTTATTGTACAGATGAAGGATCTGCTAGCATTAGGCAGGTATCACCTTTATATAAAATTGGTATCTAGGGTATTTCAGGTTAATATCCTTAACACACTGCCAGACCTTCCTTTCCACTCTACCTTTGGAAATGTTCTAATTAAAAACAGTTGATTTGGTCTTATTTAAATCAAACATTTCATGCTACTTCACAGTAAAAATAGCATCATTTTTGAAAGTTTCTAAAGGAATATCCAGGATTAAGAATGAACATTTGGTAGAGATTTTTCTAATGTATAGGTCTGAACTACCATGCTCCCCATCTTCTCCATTTCACTCAATAAACTTGTGTTTCTTGGTTTCCCTCAGAATCAAATATAAAGTTTGTTGGCATTCACAATCTTGCCCTTTGCTAACACAATGAACCGAGCCACTGGACCTGGTGTCAAGAAGACCTGTGTTTACATCCTGCCTCAGACACTTAGCTGTGTGTTCTTGGGCAAGTCTGTTTACCTCACAATCCCTGGCGCAAAGTAGGTGCTATGTAAATGTTATCTGTTATTTTAATTGCTTTGGTGACATTGCTTGATTATAGGGAACTACTAATGAAAAATTTCCTCTTTAAATTACCATATTTAATGTATTTACTGTGTGAAGATCATTAAAAATACAAATCATGGATGATTTAAGCCCTCATTTCAGAAAGCAAGCAGGATGAAGCAACTCCCTGAGACCCCTTATTAACTATTATACTTTTTCTATCATGGACATGGTGTCTTCTTCAAAATGGTAGAAGGATATCTGCGAGAGTGTGAGCTATCTCTTCTTACACAGAAGAAAGATCTTCTAGCATAAGTCAAAGGTAACACATATATAAAATTAGGATATTCTTTTCTGTTCAATTGTGGCATGCTATATTCTTTGTAAAAGACTACCTTTTCCTTTCTTATATTTTTCTCTAAGGAAACCTTCAATGTATGCATGGGGTTATACTCAAAACTTTGGAAGGAGAGGAAGGTAGATTGTCTCATCTCCATCCCCTTTTTTTTGGACTATTCATATTGTTTGTGAGCTGCTCCTCCAAAATTTGTCTTAAATGTGTCCCAAAATATTTCATTCTAAGATGTTTTATTTTTATCATTTTTATTCTTTTTTCTTTTGCTCTATGTTCCTTTCTCTTGTTTTCTCTCTCTCTCTCTCTCTGTCTGTCACTCTGTCTCTGTCCTTCTGTTTATACCTCCGCCTCTCTTTCTCACAGATTATGAGAAAGAATAGGTAAAATATCTAAAATATCCTACCCATCCATAGAGAGCCCAGTCTCAGAATTAAGAAGACCTGAGTTTAAGTCCTGAGACTGACAGTGCAAATCACTTAACCATCCTGTATCCTCAGGTATTCTCAAAAACTACATATTGCTCATCAGTTGCCAATCCCCATTTATAGTTTCCTCACTTAGATTTCCTTATAATTCCTAGATGGCAAGAATTGTACTTGAAGTCAGAAGGAAATAAATTCAAATTTGATCTCAGACATTAGCTGTGTGACCCTGGACAAATTATTTAATCTCCACCTCAGTTTCCTCAAGTGTAAAATAAGGACACTAATAGAACCTATTTCCCAGAACTGCTGTGAGGTTAAAATGATATAATATTTATAAAATATTTTCCAAATCTTAAAGTACTACATAAATGCTAATTATTATTATTAATAATAATAATAACTGGGTAGTACAGTGGATAGAGTGCTGTTCTTGGAATCAGGAAGATTGAGTCTAGATCTAACTTTGGACAATTAGCAGTTGTGTGACCATGGACAAATTACTCAACCTCTCAGACTCAGTTTATCCAACTGTAAAAGTCATGATACTTCTTATACAAGGTTGCCATGAGAACCAAATGAGATAACACAAAAATTGCTTTGAAAATCTTAGAGCAGATACAGCTAGATGGCATAGTAGATAGAGTAACAGCCTTGGAGTCAGGAGGATTTGAGTTTCAGTTCAGTTTCAGACACTTGACACTTATCAGCTGTGTTGCCTTAGGCAAGTCACTTAACCCCATTGTCCCACAAAAGCAAACAAAAAAATTTTTAGAGCACAACATAAATGTCATTACTATTATTTTATTATAATACTGAGGAAATAACCTTGGTTTAAAAAAGCTACATAAGATGAAATATTAGTCTATTAAAATGCTAGTCTCAAACATTAAGCTGTTTGGTATGAAAATGATGAGAGGAATGCTCAGCTTAGTAAAGCTTCAATAATGTTTCCAGACACTTTAGAAAAATATATTTCTCTAAAAGCACATCCTACAAGTGGGCTGTGAAGGAGTTGAAACATTCAGGAAATCTTTAGTCTGCTGCAAAGATCCTTCATGGGCAATTCTAATTAATTATAGAAGCATAACCAAACCATGATTATATACCATGGTGACAAAAATTGGCTTTAGTCCATCCATTAAAATGCTATAACTCATAAATATTGGACCTGCTGCTCTGGATGTACGTTTTCAACCTAGAAAGCTTGAGTTACAATTGATTGGTACTTTCTGTACTGAAAATGAGTGTACATCTGTAGCTTGGATTTCAGTTTTATCATTTAGTTGTCTTTGCCCAACTATGCTAATTATTTTTGGACTACTTCAGCCCATCCCTAAACAATATATTTGAAACCCTCTTGAGAATGCATTGCAGAAATATTGGATTCGTGAAAGGCAGAGTTGAAAGTAATTCAGAATGAATTGAAGCAAATTGATTGGAATCAACTTTTATGAAGGAAATCTTCCAGGGACAATTCTGATATATTTAAAATAGCTGCTCAGAGGTGCAATCTGCATGTGCATGCCAATGAAAGTTAGATGGCAAAAACCAGAGAAGAAGCAATGGCCTTCAAGATGGGGGTGGGGAGGAAGATGGAGGGGAAAGAGAGGGGGAGACTGTGAAAAGGGAACCAGGACAAATGTTGCCAATTGTAAGGTCCTAGGGAAATTTCTTAAGAACAGAAACATCAGGGGCGGCTAGGTGGCATAGTGGGTAAAGCACTGGCCCTGGAGTCAGGAGTACCTGAGTTCAAATGTGACCTCAGACATTTAATAATTACCTAGCTGTGTGGCCTTGGGCAAGTCATTTAGCCTCATAAACTTGCAAAAAACTAAAGGAAAAAAAAAGAACAAACATCAGAATACAATCAAGTGATGATAGTGTTATAATGGTAAATTATTAAAAAGAAAAAAAAAGCTAAAAAATATCCAAAGGCAGACCTAATCATTACCCACATGTTTGATGGGTTCAGGAGACAAACCCAAAGGGAGTCCTATTCTATGATGGATGAACCATGGTAAGGAGAAGGGAATGATTCTAATTTTTCCCTTCACCCTCATATAGAAGTCAGGGGTCTTGGATGGAAGATGAAAAATGATTAATACTAGATGATCCCTGAAATGTATATCAAAAGAGTCAAGGATTCCTTCTATTGCTGTGCCCCCATAAGATGACAGCCTACAACTCTAATTACATATAATTGGAAAGTGGTAGACAGTGTGCAATTTTCATCCAACCTAGTGTTCATTTTAGATAGTCACTATTTCCCAATGTATAGGAATTAAGGAATAGATACTGAATTTCTCTTCATCCTGAACCTTAAGGTAATAGAACACCCTTCCCCAAAAAGTCAGCTTAGAAATTTAGAGAACAGAGTGTGGACAGACCTAAATTCAAATCCAACCTCAGAAACTAAGCAAGGCACTCAACCTCTGTTTGCCTTAATCCACTGGAGAAGAAAATGGTCAACCACTTCATTATCTCTGCCACAATAACCCCACAGACAGTACTGGTGTTCATTGGTCCAAGGAATCACAGAGTCAGACGCAACTAAACAGTAACAACAAAAACTGGGCCTATGATTTTTATCAATTTAAAAAGTCATGGGGCAACTAGGTGGCAGCACCAGTCCAGCCTCAGACACTTGAACTGTGTGATGCTGGGCAAGTCATTTAATCCCAAATGCCTTAAGAAAAAAAAAATACTATGAGGGAGGTATTCCCTCTACCATGGTAGATCAGCACTTTGTCTGCAATTCTTAGGCTTAGAGGGTGCTTTAGGGCTCTAAGAGGTTAAGAGATTTGCTCATGGTTACATAGCCATTGTATGTTAGAAACAAGATTTCAAACCAGCTTTTCTTGACTGTGATCTAGCTTTCTATACACTAGGTCATCTCTCTCTGAAATTCATTAACAAGTAAAAATTTCATCTAAAAATCGTCATTACTTCCATGCAAAAAAGAGGGGCATGCCCACAAAGAGTGTTTTGAAATTCATTTTCCAGATTGAATGAAATTGCAGAGTACAAGATAATGCAATTTCTCAAACCCCAATACTGACAGTCTTCCAACAAGAAACTCCATGAGGGAGTCAGTCCTAGCTCAGTTTTCTCTCTCCCACAGTGCCTAGCATAGTATTCTACAAACTTTTGGGGAAGATAATTAAGGTTTGTTAAATTGAAATGACTATGTAGGCCTGTAGAAATGTGACAATTCTAATACTAGAAACATAATATCATTAAGGGAGTCATGATGATCTTGGAGTTAAATTTAATTTGGGCCCAGCCAGAGACTGTGTAACTACAAAGAACACCAGAACCAAAAGTTCCTCTGAATTGGAAAAATAGTGTGGGATTGCCCTCAAATCTCTTTTTTCTTCCTGCCATTCAGATTGCACACTCCCATAACTGCATCAGAACCAGACCTCCTGGGTAGGGTACCCTTTTCTAGGATTTGAGCACTTTCACAGTTATGGTTTAATCAATTCCTTAATCCAGTGGCTCATTCTTGAAAGTCTGTAGGGAAGCTGAAGAAATGAATTGTCCCAATTACAGTACACTGAAAAACTTCTTTAATGAATGCAAAAATGTTGCTTGGTGTAGGGAGGTCAAGAAGAAAGAATAATCTTTGTCCAAAATACTCAAGGTATATCTGTCTGACCAAGTGAAGGGCTTTTTTTTAATTTAGTAAATTAGTCAAATACTTATTTTTTTTGTTTTCATGCTATAGATTGATCAAAATTGAATGTGTTGAGAGAGAACTCATATCCGTAAGAAAAAAAATATGAGATAGCAAGGATACATAATAAGATAATGTTTTGTTTTGTCTTTGTTCAAACTCCACAATTCATTCTCTGGATACATATGGTATACTCCATCATAGATACCCCAAGATTGTGCCTGATTATTATACTGATGAAATGAGCAAGTCAATTAAGGTTGATCATCACCCCCATGCTGCCTTTATGGTGTACAGTGTTCTTCTGGTTCTGCTCATCTCTCACAGCATCAGTTCATGCAAATCTTCCCAGGTTTCTCTGAATTCCCATCCCTCCTGGTTTCTAATAGAACAATAGTGTTCCATACCATACCACAATTTGTTCAACCATTCCCCAATTGATGGACATTCAATCAATTTCCAATTCTTTGCCACCACAAACAGAGCTGCTATGAATATTCTTGCACAGGTGATGTTTTTTTACACTTTTTTATGATCTCTTCAGGGTATAAACCCAGTAGTGATATTGCTGGATTAAAGGGTATATGCATATTTTTACTGCCCTTTGAACATAAGTGACGGGCTTTCTTAATCATATATTTGTCTTATGGAAGTCTGGTGAGCTGATGGGAAGTAAGGAGCCCAGGATGAGAAGGCAGAGGTTAGTGGACAGGGATAGATCCATGCCCCCAAAAATTAACAAAATATTTTTAGTAGACAGAAAAAAACAAACGAGTATACAAAAGGACATAAATAGAGTAATTTTGTCATTACCTTGTTAAATTTAACATGATTATATTTTTTAAAAGCAAACTGTGTGTATAGCAAAAGTTTTGTTTACCATACAATCTTACTTTTTAATCTTTGTATACAAAAATATTTGTACTGATCATTGATAAGTTCACAATGAAAAATATATATTTTTAAAATTTGTATTTTGGATGTTTCTTGCACATTGAGACAATGAGATAACATAAAGAGTGTAGTATGTAAATAGTCATTATTTTTAATATTAGTGCACTGATAAGAAAAATTAATAATTTACAAATTTGTAATTATTTGCATTTTCCTTGTCATTTCACATTTTTTAAAAAAAAGGTATTTGCTAACAGTAGAAATGACCTTTTGGAGACTTCCCACCAGGATAGCAGAGAGAAGACAGACATAGTTCTAAAGTCTCCTGATCTTTCTTCATCTATCATATGAAAAAAACCTCTTAACAGAAATCCAACCCACAAAACCCAGAAAGAAAAGCCAGGAGAAAGAACATCTACCTCAGGATTTGTCTCCCGCAGCAGCATTGGGCGAATTTGGGCGGGTGAGTCTGGGCAGAGGGTGGATCAGCCCTGGATCAGCCAGATTAGTGGATGAATTGGACCCAGGGAGTCTGAGGGCCCTAGGACCAGAGCTGCTGTATCAGTGGTGGAGCTAGATGGCTGGGGCTTGAGTGAACTAGGGAGCAGAGGCACTGGTGCTGGCACTGACCCTCTGAAGTTTGCTGACAGGGCTGGGGTGGGAGGGAGAGTTCCTGTGCAGGAGAGCTGCGGACACCATCCCTGGGCTCATCAGGTATGAAGAACTCTGAGTCCACACCTCCACTGCAGCTGAGGCCTCTTCCCAGAACAAACACAATCACAGACTACTTCTGCCTCAGGCACAGGCGTGTGAGCAGAAGAACCAGCCCAGCTGACAATAGCCAGAGGGTTGACTTGACCCCTGGGTAAAGCCCACCATTGATTGAAGGCAAAGGTATTCAATAGTTTCAATTGCTCCCTTCAAGCTGAGGGAGAAGGCCTCAATCAAGGTCACAGACATTCCAGAGAAAGCAACCAGAACCTCCTACTGGCCAGCCAGAGAAATTGCACTCAGTGAGTAAAGCCTCACACCTGTGAACCAGCCCCTCCCCAACTCAAGGTCTTAGCAAAATGAAGAAGGGTCAGTGGAAAGGTGGAGCCATAGAAAAATTCTTGGAAGGAAAAGACTAACTCAGAGAGACCTAGAACCTCTGAGGAGAATATGATCAGGTCTCCAGCACAGAAAGACTTCCTTGAAGAAATAAGGAAGGAGTTTAAAAATCAACTGGAAAATTTGGGAGAAACAATTAATACCTTGCAACGAGAAAACCAATCCTTAGAAAATACAATTGCACAAATTCAAAATGAGAATAAATCTCTCAGATCCTCAATTGGACAAATACAAAATGAAAATAAATCTCTCAAATCATCAATTGGACAAATACAAAATGAGAATAATTCTCTCAGATCCTCAACTGGGCAAATGCAAAAAGAAAATAATTCTCTGAAAACCTCAATTGGTCAAATGGAAAGCCCTTTCAAAAGTAGAATTGACCAATTAGAAAAGGAGTTGCAAAAGGTTAATGAAGAAAACTCCTCCCTAAAAAAAAAAGAATGGAGTCTGCAGAAACTAATGACTCCATGAGAAAGCAAAAGTCAGTTAAACAAAATCAAAAAATAGAAAAAATAGAACAAAATGTAAAATACCTCATCAGCAAAACCACTGACTTCAAGAATAGGTCGAGGAGGGGCAATCTGAGAATTATTGGACTTCCTGAAAACATTGAAGAGAAAAAAAAAAAAGCCTGAACTTAATATTACAGGATCTAGTGATGGAAAACTGCCCTGATATCGTGGAATCAGAGGGCAAAGTAGTTATTGAAAGAATACATCTGGGGCGGCTAGGCAGTGCAGTGGATAGAGCACCAGCCCTGCAGTCAGGAGTACCTGAGTTCAAATCTGGCCTCAGACACTTAATAATTACCTAGGTGTGGCCTTGGGCAAGCCACTTAACCCATTGCCTCACAAAAAAAAAAAGCTAAAAAAAAAAAAGAAAGAAAATACATCAATCCCCTCCAGAAAAGGATCCTAAAATGAAAACAACAAGGAATGTTATGGCCAAATTCCAGAAATATCAGATAAAAGAGAAAATCCTACAAGCAGCCAGAAAGAAACAATTTAAATATCAAGGAGTCACAGTAAGGATTACACAGGACCTGGCTGCATCTACATTAAGGGATAAAAGGGCCTAGAAGGAGATATTTCAAAGAGCAAGGGAGCTTGGAATGCAGCCAAGAATCCACTATCCCACAAAACTGAGCGTTCTCTTCCAGGGAAAAAGATGGACATTTAAAGATGGCGACAAGAAGGGATCCAGTCTTAGGAGCTCTCTGATAAAATTCATCAGCAAAGGACTCTAACTAAACTTTCGAGAGACAGAACCCACAAAGGGACCCAGTGAGGCAGTTCTCCTACTCCTGGAAAAGAGCAGAAAGGCTCTGCTCCCCGGGATCGAAGAGGCAGCCTGCCAGAGCCAAAGAACTTCAGCCTCCCAGAGGCAGCCCCAGGGTGCTGGGAGCTGCGGCTCACAGCAGCGGGGGAGTCTCCTGAGCTGCACCCCGGGGAGCACCGGACACAAAGTGGGGGAACAGTGGGGGGACCTCTGCCACAGTGAGCACTTGGAGCCCAGCCCTCGGGGCACACAGGGAGTAGCTTGGTCTTTCCCCAGCCCTGATCCAGGAAACAGAAGCAGTTGGAATCTGTAAGCAGTAGCCCCCAGGGCATGAGCCCATTGAGCTGAGGGAGAGGAGTGAAGAGAGACTGCAGTGCTCTGTCCTCTGCTTCTGGAACAGGACTCTGGGGGGCTCTGACCACATTCAGATCCTGATCCCAGTCTAGGCCTCCCCATAGAACAGCAGGGCCCCCCCACCTCGGCCCCATGGCAGAGGGAGGTGCTTATGGTCATTCATAGAC
Organism: Macrotis lagotis; assembly: GCF_037893015.1. Lineage (NCBI taxonomy): Eukaryota > Metazoa > Chordata > Mammalia > Peramelemorphia > Peramelidae > Macrotis > Macrotis lagotis. The sequence continues at coordinate 98,525,086 of NC_133662.1, read as the reverse complement.
CAGGAGGGAGGACAGAGCCTCGCACACTGAGACCCTTGTGGGAGTGTCCCAAAAGATCAGGAAGCACCCTCAAACCAGGCCCAGGCCGGGAAAATGAGCAAGCAAAGAAACAAAAGGAAGACTATTGAGAAATATTTTGCACATGAGCCCAAGAAGGATCAAAATACTCAATCTGAAGATGAGGAAGCACAAGCTCCTGCATCTAAAGACTCCAAGAAAAACAGAAATTGGGCTCAGGCTATGACAGAGCACAAAAAAAGACTTTGAAAATCAAATGAGGGAGTTGGAAGAAAAACTGGGAAAAGAAAGGAGAGAGATGCAGGAAAAACATGAAAATGAAGTCAGCAGCTTAGTCAAGGAAATCCAAAAAAATGCTGAAGAAAATAGCATGCTAAAAACCAGCTTAGGTCAAATGGATAAAACAGTTCAAAAAGTTATTGAGAAGAATGCTTTAAAAAGCAAAATTGGCCAGATGGAAAAAGAGATAAGAAAACTCTCTGAGGAGAATAAATCCTTCAGACAAAGAATAGAATTCAGGGAGATTGATGAATTTAACAGAAATCAGGAATCAATACTTCAAAACAAAAAAAAAATAAAAAATTAGAAGAAAATGTGAAATATCTCATTAAAAAAACAACTGATATGGAAAACAGACTTAGGAAAGATAATTTAAAAATTATTGGAATACCTGAAAGTCATGATCAGGAAAAGAGCCTTGACATCATTATCAAAGAATTACTACAGGAAAATTGCCCTGATATTCTAGAAGCAGAGGGCAAAATAGAAATGGAGAGAATCCACTGATCCACCCGAGAAAGAAATCCCAAAAAACCAACCCTCAGGAATATTATAGCCAAGTTCCAGAACTCCCAAATCAAAGAGAAAATATTACAAGCAGCCAGAAGGACACAGTTCAAATATCGTGGAGCTGCAGTCAGGATCACACAGGACTTAGCAGCAGCTACAATGGAAGCTCGTAGGGCTTGGAATACAATATACCAGAAGGCAAAAGAGCTTAGAATGCAGCCAAGAATGAACTACCCAGCAAGGCTGAATGTCCTCTTCCAGGGAAAAAGATGGACTTTCAATGAACCAGGGGAATTTCAAATGTTCCTTTTGGAATGGCCAGAGCTGAACAGAAGGTTTGATCTTCAGATACAGGACTCAGGTGTTGCATGGAGATTGGGGGGGGGGGGGGAATATGAGGGACTTAATGCGGATGAACTGCATGTATTCCTGCATAGAAAAATGACACTGATAATACTCATATGAACCTTCTCAGTTAATAGAGCAGGTAGAGAGAGCTTTTATAGTTGAAGCACAGGAGAAAGCTGAATTCGAAGATAAAATATGGTGTAAAAATGGAGTCAATAGAAAAAAAGAGAAATGTCATGGGAGAAAGATAAAGGAGAGGGGGAATCGGCCAAGATATTTCACATAAGATTTTTTTTATTACAATGAGCTATTGCAATGATATGGAAGTGGGGAGGCAAGGGGGAATGAGGGAACCTTTGCTCTCATCAGAGATGGCTAGGAGAGGAAACAGCAAATATACTCAATGGGGTATAGACATCTGGAGTAAGAAGGAGTGGGGAGCAGGGGGGAAGAGGTGGGGATGTGAATAAAGGAGGAGAGGATGGACAATGCGGGGATAGTGGCCAGATATAACACATTTTCTTTCTTACTTCTTGCAAGTGGCTGGGATTGGAAGGCCTGCCCAGGACCACAGGGCCAGGTGGATTCTGGACCTAGGGGGTGGTATGGGGGCTCAGGGGTTCTTGGCCCCAGGACCAGGGATCTGTCTGCTGTGCCACTCAGCGACCCTACAGCAGAGTCAGAGTGAAAAGAGAGAGAAAATAGAGTACATTGTAGTGGAGAAATAAGAAAGGAGGGAGTTGCGATCAGCAATGGCAATGGTGGAAAAACATGGAAATAACCTTTGTGATGGACTTATCATAAAGAATGAGATCCACCCATGCCAGAGTTGTTGGTGTTGGAACAAAGACTCAAGCACATTTTTTGTTATTATTATTTGGAGGAGGTGCAGGGCAAGTGGGGCTGGATGGCCTGCCTGGGGCCACATAGCAGGGTGATCTTTGGGTGTCTGGGGCCGGATTTGAACCCAGGTGCTCCTGGCTCAAGGGCCAATGCTCTGTCTGTCACCCAGCCACCCCTACTATTATTACTATTTTATTTTATTTGGGGTCTTTTTTTCTCTTTTTATTTTGGTTTTTGCAGGGCAGTGGGGATCGGGTGGCTTGCATGTCACACGGCTGGGTGATTGTTGGGTTCATGAGGCTGCATATGGACTCAGGTGCTCGTGGCTCCAGGACTGGTGCTTTGTCCATTGCACCACCTGACCATACCTACAATTATTACTATTATTTTTTTATTTTAATTTTTTTCTCTCCCCTTTACTTTTTTCGGCCAAGCAAGTCTATCTATATTCATGGGGGAGGAGGGGTATTTTGTTTACTTGTAAACAAGAATATTTTATTAATATAAAAAAAATTTGTACAAAATGAGAATAAAAAATAAATTTTAAAAAAAGTTGGACATTTAATGAAATTGAAGAATTCCAAAAATTCCTGATGAAAAGACCACAGCTAAATAGAAAATTTGGACATCAAACAGGAGGTTCAAGAGACACATGAAAAGGTAAAAAAAGGGGGGGTGGTAAAAGAAAAAAAACTGCTATCCTATAAGTTGAAACTGGCTATATCCCAGCATGGGGAAAAAGATTCTCATAAAACTTGAAAATTGTAACTCTAACAGAGAGAATATACCTAGCCAGAAATAATGGACATCCATGACCTATCCATGAGACTGCTAGCCAATGGGATGTAACTGGCTTTAACCCTACTTGGGAGAAAGATTCTAATAACTCTCAAGAATTTTAACTCTATTAGATAGAATGTACTTAGCTAGAAGTGACAGATACTCAGAATTTTCTATTACTCAGATAGAATGATTTTAAAAACACTACCTCCTTTAAAAGGGGGGCAGGAAGGAAATGGGAGGAGGGAGGGGATTGAATGAGGTAAATCTCATTACACTAAGAGGTACAAAATACTTGTGGTAATAGAGGGGAAGAAGGGAGGAGATATGAGAAACACCTGAATCTTCTTCTGATCAAACATGGCTTAAAGGCAATTTACACATACTTAGTTAACTTAAAAAAACATCTAATCTTTCAAGTATTAAAAGGGGGAAAGGGGAGGGGGACAGAAAAAGGGAGGGGGAGGGGGAAGGGGAAGTAACAAAAGAAAGGGAAAGGGAAAGGGAAAGGGGAAAGAAAGGGGAGGGTCTGATATAGGAGGGCAAACATACTGAAGGGGGTGCTATTCAAAAACAAAATACTGGCGAATACAGATAAAGGGGGGGAAGGGGAAAAATATAAACAGAGGGAAGATAGCATGGAGGGCAATAAAGAATTAATAATCCTAACTTTGAATCTGAATGGGATGAACTTTCCCTTAAAACATAAGCTAATCGCAGAGTGGATTAAAAACCAGAATCCTACAATATGCTGCTTACAAGAAATTCATTTGAAGCAGAGAGATACATATAGGGTAAAGGTAAAAGGTTGGAGCAAAATATATTTTGCTTCAACTGAAGTGAAAAAAGCAGGGGTAGCAATCCTAATCTCAGACAAAGCAGCTGCAGAAATAGATAGCATTAAAGGAGATAAGGAAGGAAACTTTATCCTCCTAAAAGGTACCATAGGCAATAAAGTTATTTCAATACTGAATATATGCACCCAATGGGATATCATCCAAAATATTAGAAGAGAACCTGAAAGAACTACAGGAAGACATAGACAGCAAAACTCTACTGTGGGAGACCTCAACCTCCCACCCTCAGATCTAGATAAATCGAATCATAAAATAAACAGGAAGGAAGTTAAGGAGGTAAATAGATTGTTAGAAAAACTAGATATGGTAGACTTATGGAAGAAATTGAATGAGGATAGAAAGGAATATACCTTTTTCTCTGCAGTACATGGACCTTATACAAAAATTGACCCTGTACTATGACATTGAAACCTAATGATCAATTGCAGAAAGGCAGAAATAGCAAATACATCTTTCTCAGATCACAATGCAATAAAAGTCATATGCAATATTGGGCCAAGGAGATATAGACCCAGAACCAATTGGAAACTGAATAAACTCATTTTAAAAAATGAGTAGACAAAAAAAAATTATAGAAAGAATTAACCATTTTATCCTAGATAATGACAATAATAAAACAATATACCAAAACCTATGGAATTCACTCAAAGCAGCTCTCAGAGGAAATATTATAGCTTTAAATGCTTACTTGAATAAACTGGAGAAAGAGGAAATCAATAAACTAAACATGCAACTAAAAAAATTAGACAAAGAACAAATTTTAAATTCCCAATTAAATACCAAATTAGAAATTCTAAAAATTAAAGGAGAAATGAATAAAATCAAAAGCAAAAAAAATATTGAATTAATAAAAAAAACCCAAAGTTGGTATTATGAAAAACCAATAAAATTGAAAAACCTGTGGTCAATGATTAAAAAAAAGAAGAAAACCAAATTGCTAGTATCATAAATGAAAATGGTGAACTCACCACCAAAGAGGAGGAAATTAAAGTAATAATTCAAAATTACTTTGCCCGACTCTATGCCAATAAATTTGATAATCTAAGTGAAATGGATGAATATTTACAAAAATATAAGTTGCCCAGGTTAAATGAAGAGGAGATTAAATACCCAAACAACCCTATCTCAGAAAAAGAAATTCAAGAATCCATCACTGAACTCCCTAAGAAAAAATCTCCAGGGCCTGATGGATTCCCAAGTGAATTCTACCAAACATTTAAGGAGTTCCAATTCTATATTAAACTCTTTGGAAAAATAAGGAAAGATGGAACTCTGCCTAACTCTTTCTATGAAACCAATATGTTGCTGTTACCTAAACCAGGAAGAGTTAAAACAGAGAAAGAAAACTATAGATCTATCTCCCTGATGAATATAGTTGCAAAAATCTTAAATAAAATCTTAGCAAAACAATTACAACAAGCTATCACTAGGATAATACATTATGATCAAGTAGGATTTATCCCAGGAATGCAGGGTTGGTTCAATATTAGGAAAACTGTTGGTATACTCAATTATATCAACAACAAACCTATCAGAAATTATATGATCATATCAATAGATACTGAAAAATTTTTGACAAAATATAGCATCCATTCCTACTAAAAACACTAAAGAGTGTAAGAATAAATGGAGTGTTCCTTAGAATAACTAGCAGTATCTATTTGAAACCATCAACAAGCATTATATTTAATGGGGAGAGGCTAGAGGCATTCCTAATAAGATCAGGGGTGAAAAAATGGTGCCCATTATCACCACTACTATTCAATATCGTATTAGAAATTTTAGCTTCAGCAATTAGAGAAGAAAAAGAAATTGAAGCAATTAGAATTGGGAAGGAAGAGACAAAAACTCTCACTCTTTGCAGATTACATGATGGTCTACCTAGAGAATGCCAAGAAATCATCCAAAAAACTACTGGAAACAATTAGCAATTTTAGCATAAATTAGCATTTATAAAATAAACTCTCATAAATCCTCAACTTTTCTATTATATATGTCTAGCAAGATACAGCAGGAAGAGCTAGAAAGAAATCCCATTCAAAGTAACCTCTGACAATATAAAATACCTGGCAGTCTATTTGCCAAGACAGACTCAGAAACTTTTTGAAAACAATTATAAAACACTTCTCACACAAATTAAATCAGATTTAAATAACTGGGCAAATATCAACTGCTCAAGGTTAAGTGGAGCTAATATAATAAAAATGGCAATTCTACCAAGACTAAACTACCTGTTTAGTGCCCTACCAATCAAAATTCCAAAAAAACTACATTAATGAGTTAGAAAAAATTATAAGTAAATTCATATGGAGAAATAAAAAGTCAAGAATTTCCAGGAACTTAATGGAAAAAAAATGCAAAAGAAGGAGGGCTTAGCCCTACCTAATCTAAAATTAGATTATAAAGCATCAGTCATCAAAACTGTTTGGTACAGGCTAAGAAATAGAGTGGTGGACCACTGGAATAGACTAGGTGCAAAAGCAGGAGACAATTGTAGTAATCTGCTGTTTGATAAACCCAAAGAGTCCAGCTATTGGGATAAAAACTCTCTCTTTGATAAAAACTCCTGGGAAAATTGTAAGTCAGTATGGAAGAAACTTAGATTAGACCAACACCTCACACCCTTTACCAAGATAAGATCCAGTTGGTTACAGGATTTAGGCATAAAAAAAAATACTATAATCAAATTAGAAAATCAAGGTCTAGTTTATCTGTCAGATCTATGGAAAGGGGAGCAATTTATGACTAAGGAAGAGTTGGAGAACATCACCAAAAACTAACTAGATGATTTCGATTACATTAAAGTAAAATGTTTTTGCACAGATAAAACCACTGTAACCAAGATCAAAAGAAATGTAGCAAATTGGGAAACAATCTTTACAACTAATGATTCTGACAAAGGACTCATTTCTAAAATATACAGAGAACTGAGTCATATTTTTAAAACAAAAAGCCATTTCCCAATTGACAAATGGTCAAAGTATATGCAAAGGCAATTTACAGATGAGGAGATCAAAGCAATCCATAGCCATATGAAAAATTTCTCTAAATCATTAATTATTAGAGAAATGCAAATTAAAGCTTCTCTGAGGTACCACCTCACACCTCTAAGACTGACCAATATGACAAGAAAGGATAATAATGATCATTGTTGGAAGGGTTGTGGGAAATCTGGGACACTATTACACTGTTGGTGGAGCTGTGAACTTATCCTACCTTTCTGGAGAGAAATTTGGAACTTTGCCCAAAGGGCAACAAAAATGACCATACCCTTTGACCCAGCAATACCACTACTGGGTCTATACCCTGAAGAGATGATGGAAAAAAGGGTAAAAACATCACTTATACAAAAATATTCATAGTAGCCCTGTTTATGGTGGCAAAGAATTGGAAATCAAGTAAATGCCTTTCAATTGGGGAATGGCTTAGCAAACTGTGGTATATGTATGTCATGGAACACTATTGTTCTATTAGAAACCAGGAAGGATGAAAATTCAGGGAAGCCTGGAGGGATTTGCATGAACTGATGCTGAGTGAGATGAGCAGAACCAGAAAACACTGTATACCCTAACAGCAACACGGGATGTTCAACCTTGAAAGACTTGCTCATTCCATCAGTGCAAGAATCGGGAGCAACTTTGGGCTATCTGCAAAGGAGAGTGCCATCTGTAGCCAGATAAAGAGTCATGGAGTTTGAACAAAGTTCAAGGACTATTCCCTTTAATTTAGGATAAAAAACAGATATCTTATTGTCTGATCTTGTTATCTCTTAGACTTTTTGTCTCCTCCTTAAGGATATGATTTCTCTCTCTCATCACACTTATTTTGGATCAATGTACAACATGGAAACAAAGTAAGGACTGACAGATTGCTTTCAGTGGATGGGTGGGGGAGGGAAGTAAGATTGGGGGAAAATTTTAAAATTCAAATAATATCTTTAATAAAAAATAATAGCAAAAAAAGAAATGGCCTTTCACAATTATCTCTATTTCATAATACTATGATGTAAGAATTGAACGCATACTAATTTCAATTCTAAAATAAAGAGAATAAAGAACTTATGGTTTATTTCAAATTGCCAAATAAGATTTTTAAAACCTTTTGAAACAAGGGTTTATATTATTATCATTATTGTTGTTGTCATTGCTCCTAGTACTTCAATTCCTAATACTACTATTACTACTATAATCATCCTTAATTTAATGCCTTAAGACTTATAACATACTTTGCAAGCATTAACTCACTTAACCTTGCCAACAAAACTTTGATTAATACCTTATATGCACTATTATCTCCATTTTTAGAAACCTGCAGTCAAGAATGTTTAAATGATTTTCTCATGACCACACAGCTAATGAGTATTAAGAATTCAAACTCAGATCTTCTGACTTTAAAAACAACATTATGTCTACTATGACAGTCTCATCAACCCCCATGGATTTAATTATTATCTCTATGCTGATGATTCCTAAAATTACTGATCTAGCTCCAACCTCTCTTATGATCTCCAAGTGTTACTTGCATCTCCAACTGTCAGTTGGACATCTTTCCTAGATATTATCTCGACCTTCAAAAGTTCCCTTTTACTATCAGAGGCACCACCACCACCCTCCTGTTCACTCTGGCTCACAAATTTCCTCCTTGATGCCTTCCTCTTTTGTAACTCCCTATATTGAGACTATTGCCAGTGCCTATCAATTCTTCTTTTTCATCTTTGCATACACATTCTTCTCCCCTTTGATGCTGCCAGTATCCTGAGGTAGGCCCCCCCATCATCTCAAACTAGAATAACTGCAATAGCCTACTGGTTGGTCTGCCTTCCCTGATCTCTTTTGATTCCTTCTGTTGATTATTTTCAATTTATCCTGTATATAGCTTATTTGACATAGTTATTTGCATATTGTCTTCCCTGTTCATTGTGAGCTTCTCAAGAATGAGGACTATTTTCTGCCTTTCTTTGAATCCCCCAGCACTAGGCACAATGCCAATCAATATAGTGAGTTCTTAATAACTGTCTATTGTCTGACTAACTATGATGATGGAAGACTGAAATAACTCTAACTGAAGCAAACTCTCACTGAAATAAAGTCATCTCTTCCACATCCATTACAATGCCATGAATTTGTTATTCATTCTTCATTCTTAAAGAGGATCAATATCATCATGAGGGTGATGTCTTGCTTGTGAATTGGATACAAGTGGGTAGAGCAGAGTGGGCAAAGTCATTGGCTTCACTGTCTCCAGAGTCAACAAAGTTCAGGCAAAGGTTACAATGGCTGACAATATAAATAATAATAATGATGATAGTAGTAGTAGTAGTAATAATAATAATAATAACAACTAACATTTACATATTGTTTTACAATTTCCAAGAGGCTTCATGAATTTTCTCATTTTATTCTCATGACAACTCTGGGAGATAAATTCAATTATTATCCCATTTTACATATGAAGAAAATGAAGCTGTGAGAGGGTAAGTGATTTGTTTAAAGACACATATCTATGGATAAATCTTTTAGAAAAAAATTCTGCCTCAATTTTACACTTATCTTACATGAATATGACTGTAGTAAAGACAGATTATAAGGGACAAGTAAAGAAACTGGTAGAATTAATGGAAAAATAAATTGAATTGCTGATTAGCTATCTAATAAGTAACAGTAACTATGCTATATTTGTCCTGAGGATACAAACCCACTGCCTGCCCTTAAGAAGTTTAAATTCTGAAGGAAGAGACAACATTTGGTGATGGTGATAGAACTGATGATGAACTGGGAAGAAACATTTCAGACAAATAGTGTCACTTCTCATAGTTCTTTATCTTTAGTAAAATAACACAGTCAAAATTCATGTTGGTTTTCTTTTTCTGGAATTCTCCCCTAATGTTTGCCTTGGCTCTTCTCATAATCCTTTGAAAGATTTTTTTCATTCACAAGAAGAGAACTTTCCTTCATTGCTGTACCATATGATTAGGGAAGCCAAAATGATCCAACTTGATGGAATTGATGGGTTGTCAGCACTCTGTACTTCCAGCCCAAGAAAATTAAACTGCAACCTGCCATTTCATAGAAGTAGCCAGCTCAACTAGCAACATTAATTAATTCAAGGGTCAGAGTGCATACAAACCTCATCCGATGCCCCAGACCTTAGCCAAATCCTGTTTATTTTCATTTGTAACTTTCAAAATTTTCATTCAAAATGGATTCTTCCCCCGAATGTTTATTTTGTTGGATTTTTTTCTGTTGGTTTGTTTGTTTGTTTTCGTGAGGGAAGGGGATGTTGGGAGGAAGGATGCAAAAAAAGGGCAGCTTTGAAAATACCCTACATTGGGAATCAGAGGACCTGAGCTCCACTCAGCCCTGCCACTTACTATTTGGGAGTCATTTCATATCTCTGGGACTCAGTTTCCTTAAATATAAAAAGAAGGAGGTTGGACTAGATGACCTTTAGGGTCCCAGTCAAGTCTAAAGTCACACCAATACATATGTGACTTTGTTCCCTTCCTATTATATTCCAAAGAAGCACGCTGGCTTCTCTAAGCCTGACCTTAATAAATAGACTAATTGTTTTAAAATGTTCTTGTTGGCTGATGTTTAAGGACAGTTTTCATATAGATAAGGATAAATTTTCAAACCTTAGCCAAGAATTCTATTGAGAGTTTGGAAATTTTATAGAAATTGTGGAGCAAATTAGAATGCCAGATCAATAACTTATGCTATCCTGTGAATAGAATGATTTTTGTTGAGCTTTTCTTTTTAGTATTTTCCTACAATCTAATTATGACTCTCACTATTTTAAAAACTCATATGATTTCACCTGAAATAGTCTGAGATGTTATCTCCTCTAACGTTCTATGATTTGAGCAGTACTAGATTTGTTTTCATTTTTTAAAAATGCCTAGAGAGGCAGTTACAATAATAACACTCATTTCCTTTTTTATAGGACTCTAATGTTTATACATTGCTTTCCTCTAAACAACCCTATGAGAGAAAGAGTGCAAAAATTACAACCAGACTACAAATTAGAAAACTGAATCTCAGAGAGATTAACTAATTTCCTTCCTCAAATCACATAGCTAGTGTGGGACAAAGCCAGAAGTCTTCCTTCTACTACAGCAGATACTGAGTTCTTAAGAGGCTCCTCACTTGTGGTTATGGGTCGTTCATTGATGATGATACTCTCCCAAAACAAACCCCCTCTTCTATGTCAGGAGCCAAAGATAAACATGAGAAAACAGAAAGAAAGAACCAATACATTTCTTCAAACTTGTGCATCTGGACCCGGAAACAAAGGTACCATAATACTTTCTAAAAGAGGGAATCAGAGAACCATTATTAGATCATTAATTAACATTATTGTTCATCAATGTTAAATTTCAATATGTTCTTGCTCAGAGAAACATTTGAAAACATACTAGCATTTTTTTTGCTTCATTTATCAATTCTAAATGTAGAAAGGGTTTGGGTTTTTTTTTTGTTTTGCTTCATTTATCAGTTCTAAATGTAGAAAAGGTAACTTTTTTGGAGATGTAAATTTAATTTGTAATTCTTCCTTCAAGGACATTACCACTAAGACTTTGTGGTAGTGGAGACAATGGGGAGTGTCTGTAAGTAGATTCATATGACTTTTTTACCCAGAGTTCTCCAGTTTATGGGGGCTTTTGACGCTGTAAAGGAACTGTCTTCTGCTAAGGAAGCATGCATCTGAAAAACCACATATAGAGAAAGAAGAAAGGGAGACTTGTGAGCCTTACGTTTCTTCTGTGGACCTGTCGCAGAACTAAGGGATTATCTTAGGGACTCAAAACAGAAGTCATGAGGAAACATTTCATGAAATGGATAGAAGAGAGATAGTTGAATAGAGCAGAAAGTCAAACCATGGTTAAAATTGCTAGAATCCAAGTCACAGTACTTGTCTTCCCCTACAACTCTGAAGTACTGAGCAGGAGAAACCACAAATCTTTGCCCATCAATTCAATTTCTTATCTGTCCTCCAAATGTGGGTAGAGAGGGAAAAAGGAAAATCAAACTCCCACTCCAACCACAGCTTCAGTCATCTTGGCCAGGAAGTAGAAATGTATTCCTTCAAATGTGTATTTGTGTTTCTAAGATATTGGAAGTTTTCATTAAATTATGTAACCATTCCAGTGATAATGAGGGGACTCCTCATTTTTGGTTATGGGCCACACATTGATGATGTTCCCCCTCCAAGAACAAACATATCAGCCCTACAATAAGCATGAAAGTTAAACATGAGGAAATAGAAAGAAAGCAATGTATTTTCCAAAAAAAAAAATGAAGGAACTTCATATTTTCTGGGGATGCCATAAGAGAGTAAGAGAAAAATATTAAAGGGGAAAGGAGATTTTCCACAGCTCAGGTTGAAATATGTATGTATTTGTGTATGTATGTATGTATGTGTGTGTATGTATGTGGATAAGTGGGGAGGAGGGGTTTGAACCAGTTAGAAAAAATGATTTCTGCAATCTTAGTATAACCTCTGAGAAATTCATAACCTATACTTCTTGTGGAACCAGAAAACAGACTCAAGAAGGAAACAAGCCACTAGCAGTGAGAAGTTAGCTTGTTTACTTAGATGATCACCCTGCAAATACCACAGAGTCAACATTCTACCTGTTTACAAATAAAAACTCACTCATACAAAAGGATGTAAGCTCTTACAATTTTAGTAGTTATAACTTAATGCCCTCTGAGCTTTCTGATACAAAAAAAGGGGAACAGATTAACTTCAGAATTCCTGGTGGTAAACAGTATGCATTATTGTCTGTCTCTAAGAGTTCCTTTCCCTTAACTCTGAAGCCAGTGTAATCCAACTATGACTTCTTTCTTCCTGATTCTCTCTTGTTTCCATATTCTGACACAGCTCCAAGTCTTATCTCTTCCATATCTATTCTTGTCACTGGTAGGATTGCTTCTCTACTCTCATGCCCATATACTTTCTTATTTATGCAAACTTGTGTGTGGCTGGTTCTTTACTTTGTTAACTCATCGCTTGTAGTTATTGTTACTGTTCAGTCATATCCAACTCTTCATGTCTTCATTTGATATTTTGTTGACAAAGTTACTGGAATGGTTTGCTACTTCTTTCTCCAGTTCATTTTATAGACAAGGAAATGGAGGCAAACAAGGTTAAGTGACTTGCCCAGAGTCACAAAGCTGGGACCAGATTTGAATATAGGAAAAGCCTTCCTGTCTCCAAAACTGGCACTTTTCCCACTATGCCTTCTAGTTGTCCTATCATTTATACTCCACAAGCCCCAGAATAATGGATGTTACTACACATGTAGTGAGATGATGCCTATTAGTGGATTCTACGTGATGTGTATTTTGTATATAACCTCTGCTTGTGATATCACATATTACTTATAAATATGATTTCCTGGACAAAGTCCTGTTATATGATGCTATGTATATTGTATGTTTTATATTGCAATGATATGCAGCTTCACTTGATGCATTATGTTTTTTCAGGGCTTGATCACTGGTCAGATTGTTCTTGAACTTTTGTGATCTCCTCCTGTCCATTTTCTATCCACAGTATCCTCAAACCCAGTAACCTGGTCTCAATCCTAAATGACCAAGGATGGCTAACAATTTAAGTTCTATAAAAGTAGCCTCTGTTCCCTTGGGTCCTCCACACCTGAAGCATTATGTACAAAAAAAAAACCAAAATGGATAGCCTCTGAATTCAATTCTCCCTCATCCAGGCAGAAACAGTTATGTCTAGGCAATCTTGGCAGACACTCCTTTCCTCCAAAAAGGACAATGAAATACTCTACGTATAAGCCATGCATCATCTGTCTCCAACTGTCTATCTACAACTAATGAGTGACCTTTTCTTGGTACCTCCTTTCCCTATCCTCTATCACCACTGTTCTCTTGGCAATCAGAAAGAAATTGCCCTAAAGGTATTATGCATTTGTGAAGAATAATCATTTAGGCATCTTAAACCATTCCCTGGGATTGATAGGGTTTGATAGGCTTTCAGGTTCCCTAATCTTTCAGCTACTGGGTATAATAGTTTCCCACCTGCCCTCTCTCTCTTGTGTTTTCCCTGGACACCAAAATTTCACAGTGGAATTCCTTCCTGAGCTGGAATTCATGGCAAGGAATCACATCTGTTCTCCTGAATATCTAAGAACAGAATGGCAAGATTCCTTGAGGCCTAACACTGCATTGCATAAAGAAGGCAGTAAATTCAATTTAATCAAATTAATAAGCTTCTTGTCAGTTCTTACATTATTAGGTCATATATTGAATTTATAAAAGAATAATGCCAAGAATTCCTTATCGCCACCTCCTGAGAATATTTCCTCTGGACTAGGCCAAAATTAAATAATCTCCCTGATAGATACAGAAAAAAAATACACCTTTATTAGATATGTGCCCCATTAAAAGTTATGGAGACCTAAAACTGTAAGTAAATGATGAGGATGAGACTTGGAGTTATAGCCCTGGGCATTTCCTTTAAGACAAATAGAAATGAAACTCTTGGGCATCATTTTAACCCCTTTCTTGCCATAATATTAGCTTCTGGTGAAACATACCTGCAATATAATATGATATGCTATAATACAGTGTAATGTAATATGATGTAATGTAACACAATATAACATAAAATAACATAAAGTATGTAATGTAACATAATACAATATAATTAATATAATTAACATAACAATATAATAAGCACCTTTCTCTCTTTAACAGAATAGAAACTGAGTCAGGGATCACAGATAAACCAGTCTAATCTTATATGCTTTTAGCAATAGGGTTATGTTTACCTGTATCATTCATGTACCAAATATGTATCTGCTTTAAGTGAACTTGATTTTAAATTCCTCCATGGCAAGGTTCACTTTTTAAAGTCTTTGGAATGCAGCAGATCTCATAGAGGGTCTTTGAAAATGCTACTTCAGTCAATCAACCAGCAATTAATTAATAAGTTTCTACTATGTATGAACCTGGGTGAGTCTCTGAATTTCAGTTTCCTCATCTGTAAAATAAGAATGATAATAACTATAGAATCTACCTGACATAGCTCTTTTGAGGCTCAGATAAGATACTATTGATAAAGTACTCTATAAAAAATGAACTACTATATAAATATTAGTTATTATCTTCTATAAGTTCAAAAGATAACATCAATGCCCAAATTCTTCCCAGCTTCCCCAGGCTCAGGGAAATAAAAAGACCAAATCATAACTGTTATTGTAAACCATAATAATCAAAGACTTTTTCTCTTAATCACCAACAAGTTATGAGTGAACATGCATTAGTGTATTATTTCATCATCCAATGATTGTCCATCCTCCAAGTGAAGGAAGGATAAAGTTCACCTAATAAAGAAAGGTTAGGTCCTAATTGGAAGCATGCATCAGACTTTGCTGTATGTCATCTACCCCTGCCAATTGTTTTCAGGGTGACCTTGGCTTAAGGACAGTGCTTTGAAAACATGTCTCTTTTTTCTTTGTCCTCTCCTCACAAAAAATCCAGAACCTTCCAAAGACCACCAGAAATGCTATTCTCTCCCATATCCCCACTGGTATAACCTAACTCCAAAGGCTCTGATAGTAGGACTAGAGAGCATAGTTTTAGAGCTGGATGGGGACCTTAGAAGTCAGCTAATTCAATTGTCTCATTTTGCAGCTGGGGGAAATGAGACCCAGAGAGATCAGATGAATTTCCTATGGTTTCAAAAGTAGGAAGTAGAAGAGCTAGGATTTGAACTCAAGTTCTCTGATTTCAGCAATACTCTCCATTGCATCGGCATTTTTAAACCATACAGAGGACCCTGGTCAGCAAAAACCACCCAAATTCCCCCTGAGATCATTAACAAAAATAAAGATCTATACTCCAAAATATTCATGACAACAGTTCTTGAGTGAGTCAATAAAAATTCTTTAGAAACCCCATCTTTGTCAGGAAAGCAGCTAGGTGACACAGTGGATAGAGCACTGGATCTGGAGTCAAAAGTTCAAATTCTGCTAGTTGGATGACCCTTCATAAGTCACTTAATCCTGTTTGCCTCAGTTTCCTCATCTGTAAAATGAGTTTGAGAAGGAAATGGTAAATTATTCTAGTATCTTTGCCAAGACCTCCAAATGGGGTCCTGCGAAGTCATACATGACTGAACAACAGCATATCAGTTACTATGATAAGCATTGTGGATAAAGGCACAATCTAACAGAGTGACAAAGAAAAAAAGTAATAACAAAGAAATAGAAATAATGAGGGATAAGGGGAATACTGTAGATTCTGAACATAAAGGAATGCATTGCACAATAAGAAATGAATAAATCAGAAAAAACCATGGGAAGATTGATCACTAAAAGGAAAACAACTCTAAATAATTGAAAAATTAGCATTAACCCCAGAAAAACAAATGAACAAAAAAGAAATAAATTTCCTTCATCTCTGTAGAGTCAGGGAAATTTCAGGACTAAAAATTATCAGTTGGAGTTAATATGTTGGATGGTTTGCCTTAATTTTTTCTTTGTTTTCTCATTTCTGTTATTATGACTGGGTTCAATTCCAGAGAGACAGATTCATATTTCTAGACATGACTGAGATGTGCTCAGGGAAACCACATATATACATATTTATATATACATATATATGACACACTTTTAAATTTAATCTGCATTCTTAACTTTCTCTCATTACTTTATTATGCCATACAATCAAAAAGCAATAAATCAGTCCCCAATTTTTAGTGTAAATGCTCACCCTGAAAACATAGCAATATTGCCTGGAGCCTGTAACAGTTGGCTCCAACAAAACCATGAGTGTGATGTAAAAACAAAGGCATCTACAAAACTTATTTAAAAATAACAACCATTCCCTGCTGTATGTAATAAATCTGAATATCATACAATACTAAGGCCCAAATAAATGTATTTAGAGACATACTATGTAGAGAGTGGGACCTAGCCATTGTCACTGTGTTCAGCATCAGTTCATAGTCCCAAGGGACTCACAAAGTGGAAGGCAACTGACCCACCAGCCTCAGGAGCTTCTTCCTTATAAGGGCTGAATCTTGGGTGGGCACATTGGCAAGGCTCTGAGATATGAATATTGCCAGTGCATGATGGGGGGGGAGATATTACTTCACAAAAACCATTTTTAAAATCCCTTGTGCGTGTGATCATCATGTAATTGAAGCTGTGATTTGAAAATGAGATCTTCTGTGGCTTTATAGAATTACCTAGTCTATCTTGATTACTGCCCAGATATTGAAGGGGAAGCCCATGGAAAAGTTCTATAAATGCCCTCTGAGCACTCTTGCATCCAAGAGATTCAGTCAGCACTTTGGAAAACTCTGGTGCTTTGGAAAATTTCCACTGGTTCTAGAGAAGTCGATATGACTTTCAGAGACAAGAGGACCAAAAAGAAGAAAGGGGGCAATTCAAAGAAAAACTTGGCTGTTTAACATGTTCAGTTTTTGGTGAGACCTAATTTTATCAATGTTCGATATAGATTATACTATGTAATTGTTTATTATTTACAAATGAGAAGTAGCTGTGAAATACAGTCACAAAAAGAACAGAAAACTGTGTGGGTGAAGTCAAATTGACTCCAGACTTTTTTCTTTTCCATTGTGTCCATTAGGTTCCCTATTTTAACCAAGAGTCTTCCCCGAAGTTCTTAGACTTAGGAAACAATGAAGAAATCAGGGTGCTTGGGATGGGAGGGGGACATTTCATTAAAACCAATTTAAGAAAAATTCAAATTATTATATATTAGTAAAGAATGATGAAGAGAGAGACTTCAACTTGTCTGAGGAAAATCAGGTTTATAAACCTAATATAGGTTTGGGGTAGTTCACAGAACCTGTGATAAAGAAACTTGGAAAAAGTAGGAATGAGAATGGTGATAAATTCTTCCCATTTTGGAGACCTGTTAGAAGTCAAACTCCGCATATCTCCTAACGTACGTGCGTGTGTGCGTGTGTGTGTGCATGTGTGTGTGTGTGTGTGTCCTTGGATCCACTTTTATTCAACAAAGATAGGCCACAACTATCCTTTCCTAGTGAGTCATAACTGTATTTGGCTACTCTGTTATATACCAGCTTAGTATCCTACACACATGTCTTGTGAGCACACATACGTAGAGCAAGAACCATGAGCATTCATGTGTACCACTACAACCCAAAGTGACAATTTCTATTGATTTTTCCCTTCCCCTCCTCCCCAAGGAGTTTTCTCCTTGGACGGGCCAATAGGAATGCTTGTATCAAGTTTTAAGTTGACCTGTGCTTCTGCATGCAGGAAACTTAATGGCCCCCATTATCTTAAACTTCTTCCTAAGGTGATATATTTGAACTCTGTTTCTTAGTTTCTACCTTGAGGCATATTAATTGACACAGAGACAAGGGACTAAATCCAATCTCAGTTTCTGGATCTTTGCTTTGAGATTGTTCTGCCTTTTAAATGGTCATAGCCATGTTTGAGGAAAATCCTTTGAACTATAAAATATAGCAGAAATTTTCAATATAATTTCATTTTTGAAATTATTATGATATTTTGCACATAACCATATGACCTTTTACAGGACTATTTTCAAACAATTAAAAGCCTGATAGGTGTAGCTCACCAAGTGATGTTTATTTAATTGGCAGAATATGTTTGTGTATGTGTGTGGTTGTGTCTGTGTGTGTGTGGGTCTGTAGGAGAGGGGAGTGAGGGGGTGGAACAAATCACTCAAATGTGGGAGGGAGAGGAAGAATTATCTTTCTGGTTACATCAGACAAAGCAACACCTTCTAAAATTGCAGGGAAGAGGGGAGTGTTTATATAAGTAAGTATTCAAGTATTTATAGGAATCTTTAAAGGGAATTCTTGGGAAAAAAGATATTAACCTGTAATTATAGGGTAGTTCCCCAAATCTTCTATGAGTCAAGCTGATCAAAAGCAACCTTAACCAACTTATCAATAAGGTAACAATGCAAATAATGTAAATAAAATTTTAATAAACACATCAAAATTTAGACACAATACTAGTACACATCAAATTTTGGGAATTCCTTTTGGTGAATCTCCTTCAATATTAAAAGTGGTTTTTATTTTAGATTATGAAAGTCATATCAAATCTCCAGTTTTTGGAAAGTGATTTTGACTTCTAGAAAGAATCAGAAGCTGTTTGTAACCATCTAATATCAAATGATGCTAATTTATATTGGTTTTCTTATGTAGTTTATAAACTAGTTTTTTAAAAGCAATTTTAAAAAAGGAAATGCTTAAAAGCAATAGCAGCATTGTTGTAATGAATTGTGGCGAGGTGATAAAACTGAATTGAGGTTTGAATCCCAACCTATTTGTGCTATGGCCACTAAAAATTTCTGAGCTTCAGTTTACTCATCTAATGAAGATACTACTGCTTCTTATAGTCTTGTCTTATCAGATTGTTGTGAGGAAACCTTAATATGCTAAATAAGTGAGTTATTATGATGGTGTTCCAGTTAGTCACATTGAAAAGCAATACAGATTCAGATATTTAAGTTCTGCTGAGCAGTTTTGGCCAATTATATTAAAAGTAGTTAAGAACAAGCATTTTAGGACTCACTGTTATTTCACTAGAGAACACAGCAATTTTACATTTTCTAAATTGGTGGAAAAGGAAAATTAATTCTCTTAAAGTCCATTTAACTAATTAGTAAGTAGAGAGTCACCACAAATAAACTCGTACAGTTGCTTATGTTTTCTGGTATTCATAAGCTACTGAGATCAAGTGCAAAACCTTTAGTTTTGAACAAGCTTCTGATACCAGGATCATTTGGAGATTAGTTGCCACGTGCCCCTTTCCTCATTTATTGATAGAAAATTGAACTCCTTGGGGACAATTGAGAACTTTAGTAACTGAGAAGTATCAAGGTTTGTCCAATGTAAATCTCTGTCAACACAAAGACTAGGAATCTCTTATTCTACCTAAAACATTTCGAGCTGCTTTTGGCTCAGTTCCCGAGTAGCTGTCTCTATGTCATGTTGTCTCTAAATTGGTTCCTTTTTTGACAGTATTGGAGGCAATTGCACACCTCTCTAAAAGTAGCACAAACCTGTGCCTTTGATCCAACAGAAAAGAAAGAGACACTACCTTCCCTGCTGCCCAAGTACAACTATGATTCATGAGATAGACTAACAGGGGGCTGTGATGGAATCTCAGCTGTGTGTTTGGGAACACAGTAGTGTCACCCAGGAAACCAGGGTTGTAAGGTCTACAGACGTCTCTGAGGAGTTGGTCTACTGTCCGTGAACACATGTGAAGTTTGGCATTGAGCTGGAAGGGTGTGTGTTCCTGATGAGCTAAGGTCATGGAGAGATAGTAGGTAGGAGGAGCCTTAGACTAGAAAACATCAAGGAAAGAAGAAGCAGGCACCTAGATGCAAAGAGCCCTTCAGATAGCAGCACATGAGGGTGTTCCACTCAGTCATCCATCCTTCACTTAGGGGTTTTGGCTGATGTCTCCCACCCACTGGAACAAGGACCTGAGAATGGTTTCAAATGGTTTTATGAAGGTGAGTGTTGACTGTTCTCACCATCATTTCTTGGGTTTCACTTTGAAATTAATCCATTTCTTATGTTTTATTGTTAGTGGAGCTTAGATTTACATCTGATGTTGAAAAAATAATTAAAAATGTTTCCTTTTGTTTAGAAAAAGTTTCTGATTGTGTTATATCTTATTGGAAATTCCTTCCTCTTGGAATGTCACAGGTCCCTTCATAGCCAACTCAGATGCCAACTTTTTCAGGAGAAATTTCCTGATTTCCCCAGTTGTAGTTGTTGCATTTACTTATGAATGTACTTGTTGTTTCTCCTCTGTGAAAGTAAGTTTCTTGTAGGTAGGGAAAAGAACTGGTTCATCTTTCATTTTACATACCTCAATATCTAATGTACAAATTGAAATGATAGAAGGAGATAGGGACCAGATCTGTGATTTTACTGGCATAGGAACTCTCAAGAGATAGAACTCCTTTTATTAATGAAGGTCAGCATCTTCTCTGACCTATAGACTTAGAGAGTTGACTAGAACAATGAATGGTTGTGACCCAGGGTTGCGAGTCAATATGTGTCAAAGGTGGGACTTGAACTCAGGTCATCCTGACTGTAAGGACAGCTCTTTTCCATGGTGATATGCTTGCCATCTTTCAGTTATATAAGGTTAACCGAAATTGTGAGCATTCTCAGAATATCCTGCCATATATGGATCAATCAAATTGCCTTTCCCTAGAAGGAGAAAAAAAATTAGGCCAAATTCTCAGGAGCAGGAAGAAAGTTAAGAGTTACAGTCCTAATGTTTTTTATCAAATCTGTAGGCTAGCCAGAAAGCTTACAGAACATTGATATAGAAGAGAGGTTCCCCCTCAGTGCTCTAAGTTTTATGTCAATTAACAGAAAAAGCATCATCTACTTTCTCCAAGTGGTCTCACACCAACTTTCTGGTGGCAGGGCTCATCCAGTAAAGAGGAGAAACTTAAAATTACTCAAAAAAAAAGACTGAGGGGGAAAAAACTCCAGAAGAAATTCATTTCTTCCATTGACAAACTCTGTGTATGAAATCAGCAGCAACTCAAATAGAAGTTGCTTCTAAAGAGAAGACTACGTCCCAGGGAGTCAGGTCAGAATGATTTCTTCTTCTGTAGACCCTGACATGTCTTTAACACAAGCCCACTCTAAATAAAGCCCAGTTCTCTTTAATAAAAGCAATTCTAAAAATGCCTGGACAATAAAATGCATTTTTTCCTTTTTTTCCTACTTGCCATTTAATTTAATCTAATTTTATTTTATTGGTGGAATTGAGGGAAGGGAGAGGGTAGGGATGAAAGCTTTCTAACTCTTGAGTGACACTGGTCAGATTTTTTCCTCTGTATCCTGGCAAGGGAACACATAGTCACTGCCAAAACCACAGAGTAAAGTCTCATTAAAACCCTCACAGACAGTGATGTTTTAGGCTTAAGCCTTTTTTTTATTTATATTTGGACCACCACCTGTTGACTTCTAGTGACACTCATCAAGGACAGCTAGATGGTGGGAACTTGAAACAGTCAGCCCACTGGAGTGAGTGCCTCATTTTTCCCTTTGAAGATTTCACCATTGTCTTTAATTGAGCTTGATCAAGGCTCATCAGCTCAAAAGTTAAAAAAAACAAAAGAGGAAAGAGCTTATTTGAAGTAGGTCCTCTCTGCCCAGGATATGATTATCACTGCATTCTCAGACCATCCCTTTTAATCCAAGAATTGATTATAGTGGAACCTTCGACACATTATTTTCTGGTCCTAACACATTGTTTATGAGCCAGGAACAAAAGAGAACGGAAGAAAACCGGTGGAGGAAGTGTGAGGGCTTGGCCAGTGGGTCGATTTATGAAGCCCTTAATGTCACTGATGTAGTAGCCTAGATGGGGCTAATAATAAGCTGGGAAAGGGAGAAACAAGTCTGTGTGGAAAGTAAAAGTGGAGGAAATGAGAGTCTCCAGCTTTCACTTTTAAAGGAATTTCAGGTTTGCCAGGTTTAAATTGAGCATTCATGGAGAAAAGTGAAGTGGATTAAATTAGCATCCTCTCATTAAGCATACATTTCTTATCTGGGTTGTTCTGGGCAGAGAATGAGCTAATTAGCAAGAGTCCATATCCTAGGGTCAAACCATTCCACAGAAATCTCTCAATTTCTAATGCAATGCTGAAAGGTTTGTCTCATGTGAGTGAGACTGATGGGAAACTCTCTTTGAAAATACAGATGATGTAAGGAAGAATTTAAGAATAGAGATGAGAGAAAAAGAAAAAAAGGATAAAACTATATGGAAAAATAAATATTTCCCCTAGTTTAATAGCACAATGCCATATACTTTGGTCATTCTCTTAGCATTGAGCATTGAATTTTCTTAGTCATTTAATAAGCATGAAGAGATGGATGGATGGATGGAATAGGTGTGTAGATACTGATTTTCTTATGGATTTCATTATAGTAATAATAGCTATGATTTATTCAATACTTTAAGGTTTGAAAGGTATTGTATATGTTATCTTATTTGATCCTAACAATTCTATGAGTAAATGATTTTCTTTACCACATTTTACAGATTATAAAACAAATGCAAAAGAGTATATATGCACGTGTGTGTGTGTGTGTGTGTGCTTTGCCTAAGATTGTACAGCTATTAAGTGTCAGAAACAGAATTTAAACCTGTTAGTTTCCTGTTTCAAAATTAGCTTTCTGTCCACTATATGCTGCCTAGGTGCTTGAAACAATTCTAAAGATTTTCCATAAATATTTTGAATGATTGCATAAAACCTCCCAAGCTGATTGCTTTGAAGAAAACAATACTTACTTGGACCTAAAATTTATGTTGCATATATGGATTTGCACACATGTATATACACATGCGTGTTTATAAACACACACATACATATATTTATACAAACACCCATATACAAATATATAATAGATATAATAGATACATTTTTGAAATCAGTCATACTATTTTATAGACATAACATAGAACAAATAGAAAATAAAAATGGAAGGCTGGAAGGGATCTTAAAGGCAATCTAGGCCAATCACTTCATTTTCCCTGAACCAATGTCTAGAGAGATGAAGAAGCTTAGCCAAGGTCCTTGGAAAGTAACAAGAGTTCAAGTCCACTCAGCTGACTCTAGATCCATTGTTCTCTTTCTGTCCAAAGAAACACACTCCCTCAGAGAGCTGGATCAGGGTGATAGTTTGTTATACATGTTTATACAAATACTCATATGTTAGCTGGTAAGATACACAAACACATTCATAAATCAACTGTCGAGTTTTTGTTAGAAGACAAAATTTCGGCCAATTGATAAAAAACAACAAATTCAAGCATTCTATAGTCATCATTATCATTTTTAACTTCATCTTTGGATTAGAGATAAAAGTTTATAGAGATTGTAATGAAATGTATTTCTTTTATGTGTTTTGTTAGGATCTTAATGGAATCATCATTACTAGAGGTGGTTGTAAGGCTCATAGGAGATAAAGGATGTAAATCCCTTTGCAAACAAGTGCTACATAAATACCAGCAATCATTATTATTATTATTATTATTATTATTATTATTATTATTATCCTGCAATCATTAGAATTTCAGTCTAGTGATTACTCCATTACCTGAATCTTCTGCTACACCCACGCAGAGTTAGGAACCAATGTTTATAGACCAATCTGTATTGCTGGTATGCTGGTAAATGTTTAAAGAGGGTTAGGGGTGGAGTAAGGCATGCATCCATACACACTTCTAAGTTTAATTTCAGTATTAACACTTTCTTAGGTCAAAAATTAAATCCAGATTCACTTCTGTGGTGTAAATGAAAATTTTTAATTGTTCTTTTATAAGTTGATTAGATATGACTCTAGTACAACTCTGAATATATAAAATTTTCAGTTTACAGAGCAATACTCATGTATCTTTTCTGCTTTTGGAAATGAATGCATTGCTGTAGGGTAAAGGAAATAAAGAAAAAGGAAAGGAAGGAACTGGTTTTAGAAATAATAACTGAAATTTATGAAGCACTTTAAGTTTGCAAAGCACTTTATATCCATTATTAAATTTAATCATGACAAGCACATGAATAAGACTACAGCAGTTCTTCCTTTTACAAGTGAGGAAATCAAAACCAAGACAGGTTAAGTCTCACAGCTAATATATTGTCAAAGGTACAGTTTGAACACAGGTCTTCCTGAGGAGTACTCCTCCCACCCTTCTCCTAGAAATCATCTACCACATGACTTAACATAAAGAAATCTGGGATTTCACAAAACTATATGAAATCTAAGCCCATTTAGAAAACACCTCTGAAACTGAACAAAGACTACTTGGATATCCTACAGTCCAAAGCATCAGGAAACAGGTTTATTTTACTGTTTCTCAGTGACTTTGTCAAATGTCCTGAGGGGAGCTGTCTTAATTAATCCAAATTAACACTTAATCATAGGGCAATATCTCCTAAAGAGGAGTCTTGACCCCCTTTAGAGTCACAAAACAGTTCTAAGGTAATAATACGTAAGAACTTCCAGGATGGAGTTCAAACAGCCTTTGTTGGGTGGCAATGCAGTTTCAATTTTCTTGCTTCTAGGATCTCAGCAGTCAGAAATAGTGATAGACCTGCTCCCTTCCCCCTGAAAACTGAACCCATGACCACTTTAGCTATTGTCACCTCCCTCATTTGTCTTTCCCTGGTAGCACTAGACTTACTCTGGTTGAGGAAGGATATTTCCTCAATAGTATAGGATCTTGCCAGATCTTTTTCTTTGGAAGGTGGAAGAATACTTGATATCTGCATATCACTTAATTTAAAAAAAATATGAGAAATACTGTCTTGTTGAGAGGTTATAAAAAGTGATGAGTTACTACTTGAAATTAAAGGTAGAATCAAACAAAACATAGCTGATCCCCTAGATTATCATGATCACTCAAAAAGAAAGGAAGGAAGGAAGAAAAACATGGAGAATAATGAACATATGTCATGAATGAGGAGTTTAGGTTTAGGTTACTTTTAAATATTGACAGTTATTCCAAATTCCAAGCTGACATTTTTTTATAGATTTTTTTCAAGGCAATGGGTTTAAGTGGCTTGCCCAAGGCCACACAGCTAGGTAATTATTAAATGTCTGAGGTCGAATTTGAACCCAGGTACTTCTGACTCCAAGGCCGGTGCTCTATTCACTGCACCACCTAGCCACCCTAAACTGACATTTTTTTCAGATACATTAAACTCCTAGCTTTTCCCCAAAACTTAACATGAATTCCCATAGCTGATGTCTTGTTGAAATTCTTCATGGTTTGACTTTAGTTGCCTAAGTGTCCTGAGGAAAGATAGTTAGCTAAATTTCTACCAAAAGAAGTGTCAGAAAGGGAAAACACAAACACCCAAAGAAGGTAAGGGGATATAGCATTAGCTCTGCCACTAACTAGTTTCTTGATGTTGGGAAATTATTTAACTTATTTCCCTGATTCTATGTCCTCATCAATAAAATGAAGGTAGTAACTTGAGATAAGGGTTCCCTTCCAGTTCGCAAAAAGGAAATTAAAACAGGGACATAAAATAATATTTTTTGTTCAATTGAATATAATTTTATTTTTAAAATTTATTTATTTTCATCCATATTCACATGTATATTTTTAAGATACAAAATTTCCTTCCACCCTCCCTTCCCACCCCCCTCCCCTCATTGGCAAACAATAAGGTTAGCCTTATACATACATATTTTGATAAACATGTTTATAAATTAGTAGTTTTCAGTATGAGGATTAGGATTAAGGGAAAGTGATACATAATAGATAATTTTTATAAAGTGTTCATCAGATTCTGAAGAATTGGGTTTTTTGGTGAGTTTTATTTTGCTTGTTTTCCTCTGGATGGGGATAATATAGTCCATAGCCAGTCTCATATGTTGTTCTAGCTCAATGAACTGCTGAGAGGAGCTACTTCTATCAAGGTTGTTCATCTTACAATGTTGTTGATGTGTACATTGTTCTCTTTCTATTCCCTTCTCTCTGTATCAGATCCCGTAAGTCATTCCATGTTTCTCTGGAGTCCTATCATTTATGGTTTCTTATAGAACAATGGTATTCCATAGTATTCATTTACTATTAATATACTTTTAAGAATTATATGTGGCAAGTTTGTGGTTTCAAATATATTTTTGACTGATAAAAGAATTTTTAAAAATAATTTTGAGAAAAGTAGAAAAAGCATAGAGTCCTATCATTTATGGCTTCTTATAGAACAATGGTATTCCATAGTATTCATTTACTATGAATATACTTTTAAGAATTATATGTGGCAAGTTTGTGGTTTCAAATATATTTTTACTGATAAAAGAATTTTTAAAAATAATTTTGAGAAAAGTAGAAAAAGCATCTCCACAAAAATCTTATTCTGTGTTCTTATCCTAATATGGTTACAACTCTGAATTTTGGAAGGGTATTTTGAAGAAAATCTGTGTCACAGTCTTCTAAGTTGGAAAAACTCTGAATATAATCCTGATGAAAGATCATGTATCTCATGCAAGGACCAACCTAGCTGTGTAAGAAGAGGTTCATTCCTGGCAGTCTGGGCACTAAGTGATGGATTCTTTGGCTACAGGAACCCACGAAGCAACAACAACAACAGCAAAAATAAAAACTAGTCTTCATGTCTGTTTGTGCAGCGACAATGACAATAGTGGTGGAAAAGAAGGCAGAAAGTGCTAAGAAACTCACAATTTTGAGGGTAACTTTAAACTTTAAATATTGGAAGGCTAATTCTGAGAGCCTTGTCCAAAAGTCAAAAGAAATAATATGCTTTTGAGAAAAATGAACTATATAAATAATACAGTGCTTTATCAATACTATATCTAATAGTACTATATCATTAATATAGAACTATATGGAATATAGTTCTGTGTAAACCAGAATCAATAATATAGAACTATATCAATAATACAAGGGTTAAGAAATAATCTCAAAGGAATCTTTTCAAATGGTTGTCTACTACATACTTTCTATAAGTGAAAACATGAGACATGTTTTGTAAAAATGGCTTATAGGCTCCACCTGAGAGGCGAGTAAAAGTTGGCAGACTTGGTTTCATCATGTACCCAAAAGTAAAGAGAAATATAATTTCATACCTAATAAAGATAATGGCAATGTATATACCACCATCTTTTGCAGAGCTAAAAGTAGAAAAACTCTACAAAGAATTCAACAAGCTCTTTCAAAGCAAGTCAACATTTATATTTGTGGTGTTATTTCAATAAAAAGGTAATAATAATAATATTTTAACATATATATGTATAGCATTACATGCTAAATACTTTATAATTATTATCTCATTTCATCTTCATAGCAACCCTGGGTTGCTATGAGTCTATTGCTCTCTTCATTTTACAGATGGTGAAACTGAGATGAACAGTGATTAAGTGATTTGCTTAGGTCACACACAGTATATGCCAGAGGCTGGATTTGAACTCAGATCTTCCTGAATCTAGACATGGTCCTCTTATTACTACAGAACCTGGTATGGGGAAAGAACCCTGTTTTGCTAAGGAAGGTCACCCTGGGTTTTCTTTTCTTTACAAAATGAGTGCACTGGTCTTGGATTCAGGAGCTCAGGAATTCGAATCTGGCCCCAGACACTTGCCACTTACTAGCTGTGTGATCTTGGGTAAGTCACTTAACCCTGCTTGCCCTGTATCCAGGACCATCTCCAGCCATCCTGATCTATATCCGGCCACCATACCCAGATGGCTCTGGAGGAGAAAGTGAGGCTGGTAAATTAGTACAGCACCCCCTCACTCAAATCCAGTTCATATGCTTGTCCTGGTATCACTTCCCTGATATTGTGTTCTTCTTCAAAAATGAAGGACAAACATTATTAGATTGAATTAGAATATCCGAAATGTTAATAGTATATTACTAATAGTGATTTGCACCCAAGATGTAACATCTTGGGATCATGCAGGTAATGTATAATCAGAAAAGGGATGGACCAGCTACATAGCAAAAGTAAGGGAAAACAGACAGACAGCCTAAGTGATGTCACTGGTATACACAGAATACTAAAAGATATAGAGAAATGCTTCCAGTTTACTGGGTAAATCCTCTATGACTAATTTAAGGAAGGATATAAACAATAATTTCATAAATTAAGGAAATATGTGACTCTTGAAGAAATATTCAAGTCAAGGAGATCACAGCTCCATTGAAGTATCAAAAAAAAAAAAGCAAAAACCAAACCTTAGACTAAGGTCCTGGGGGGGGGGGGGTAGAGTTATCATTGCATATCTGCTAATAATTATTGAGCCTGAATAAATTGTTTTTGCTTTTCTGAGGCCCAATTCCCTCACCTGTAAAACAAGGGGGCTAATATACATAATCTCTAAAGAATCTTTTCTAATGATCTACCACTCCCTTTTTTTTCTCAATTACCCAAATCTGTACAGGCATACCCTGGAGATAATGACCAAACCACCACAATAGAGCAAATATCACACAAAGTGAATCACACAAATTTTGTAGTTTCCCCGTACACATTTACACTTTATTATATTAAGTGTACACTTCTATTATGACTAAAAAAATACATACCTTAATTAAAAATAATTTATTACTTTTGAAACCAGCATGTTGATAAATGTGCAAAGTGTATGAAGGTTCATCCCAATGTTTCAAAAAAAAGTCTCATTATTTTGTGTCTCATTTTGAGTCATTCATTATTATTTTTTAAAGCTGTTTTAATTTTCTGCATGGTGAATAAATATCACCTTTATTATGGAGCATTTTATAAATATTCACCTTAAAATGCAAAATAATATTTCCTGGATAAACACCCTAATTAAACATAGTATAGAAGTCTATGATCATGACAGAATACCCATGCCAAGTCACTTGGTCTGCCAAATAAATATATTCCATAGATTTGAATATAATTATTTCTGTCAGTTC
This sequence comes from Macrotis lagotis, assembly GCF_037893015.1. Classification (NCBI taxonomy): domain Eukaryota; kingdom Metazoa; phylum Chordata; class Mammalia; order Peramelemorphia; family Peramelidae; genus Macrotis; species Macrotis lagotis. The sequence continues at coordinate 98,495,986 of NC_133662.1, read as the reverse complement.
ACAATGATAAATGCTTTGTAGGACCGTGTGTGTATGTATGTATGTATGTATGTATGTATGTATGTATGTATGTGTGTGTGTCCTAGAATATTTGCCTGTTGTGATTCTTAGAAAATGCCTCATCTTTAAAACTAACCCTGAAATCAGTACTCAGCTGAAAATAATTGTCTTAGTGATTCTGAGTGGAGAAGCCTTGCTACTGTTTCTTATTCATGAAACTAGAAGATAAAGACTTGGTGCCTGTGATTTAAAAGGGAAAACCCCATCTAAAGCACCAGCAGTGGCTGAATCGTAGGCAGGCAATTTCCTACAGCAAGACTGGTTATGAGAAGTCATGTGGAGTCAGGAGTTGCCATGGAATCGATTTGTATCTAAACCAGCTCCTCCTGCTGGAATAGGGTCTCATTATCATGTCCATCTAACTATAAGGATTGAGAAGGGACAGGGAACAGGGAAGAAGCTGCCCGAAGAAGAAATTGGTCTGTAGGGTCTAATTCATTCACATACCTTGAACCAAAAATAAAAAAAAAATTAACTTAAAACTGAAATTTGTAAATGTTGACAGCATTGTAGTGGATGCTGATCACAGATTTGAAGCAAAAGACTCACATTTGGTGCCCTACTTCCTTTTGTGTCCTATCAGAGTATAAAGGAATGAAGCAAGAGCTTAGGTCTAGTGTGAAATTTATCTTCACAAGAAGGTTACTGGAAATCTCATGAGTGAAAATAAAGGTCATTTAGAATCCATATCACAATGGTTGCACATTTACAGTATGGTCACTGTAGTTGGTATTTTCTCAAATGTGTTATAGTTTTGCTCCTTAGATGACTAAATGATGTATTGTTTGTTGCTGTTGTTGTTTTGTGTGTGTGTGTGTGTGTGTGTGTGTGTGTGTGTGTGTGTGTGCGCGCGCGCACGTGTGTGTGTGTTTGTTTTTGTGAGCAAGGCCATAGCTGTCACTATTTACTTGTCCCCTTTCATAAACTGGGATAGAGTTGTTCTTTAGATCCTGCAAAGGGCTGGATATAGTCACTTGGGGCAAACACTAGATCAATAAGTATTCACAAAGAATCTGCTGTGTAGGGGGCGGTTAGGTGGTGCAGTGGATAGAACACGGGCCCTGAAGTCAGGAGTACCTGAGTTCAAATTTGGCCTCAGACACTTAATAATTACCTAGCTGTATGGCCTTGGACAAGCCACTTAAACCCTAGATATTGGAAGACTCAAAGACAAAAAATGAATAATCCTTGCTCTCAAGAAGCTTGCTGGACCAGAGTTCAAATCCCATCTCAAATGTTTACTTCAGTTTCCTCAAGTTTGAAGTAAAGATAATGATAGTACTTATTTTCCAGAGTTACTGTGAACACTAAATAAGATAATAGCATAGTGCTTAGCACATTAGTACTAAATGAATGCTAATTATTCTATCTGGAGAGACAAATATATTCACATATAAAATATATGTACATTCGAGTATATGTCTGTTTTGAATGTACATATTCAGGAAAAAAAAGATGGAAATAAATAAAAAGGAGTTAAACTCATTGGAGAGGGAAGGCATTAGTAGTTGGAGAAATCAGAAAAGGCTTCATGGAGAATCAGGTGCCTGAGGTGACTTGAAGGAAGTGAGACATTCTGTGAGATGAAGGTGAAAGAGAATGCATTCCAGGAATGAGAGGTGGCCAATGTAAAGGTAAGAACACAGAGAATGGAATGGTTTATGTGAAGTCAGTTTGACTGAATTTCAAAGATGAGAAAAGGAGTCAAGCATCATGAGCCTAGTAAGATAGGCATGGACCAAGAGGTAACTGGCTTTAAAAGTCAAATAAGAGAGTTTATAGTTTATCTTAGAAGTCAGAAGAAGCTACTGGAGTTTATTGAGTAGAGGGAAGAACTTGGTTGGACCTCTGTCCAAGCAACACAAAATGCTCACAAAAACTTTATAATTCAAGATTTAAAAAGACAAAAGTTTTTTTTTAGATGAAAGAAGCAGTCTGGAGTATGCTTCAGAGGTAGGAAAGATCCAGTTTCAAGTTCTTCTTGACTTTTGACTTCTGACATATACTACTTTATAAATCAGTCATAATTTCTCAGTGCCTTCCAGACAGTTCTCTAAACATGAAATCTTTGGAACAGTCAATAATTAAAAAAAAATTTTATTTATTTTATTCTGAACTTAAAAATAAAACAAACATTTCCATAACATGGTAGAATAGAAATGAAAGATGAGTGTATATGAAGCTGAAAATTTAACAACTGTTCACTTTCAGAGAGAGAATTTCTTCACTATATCCCCAACACCAATGAAATCATAGCTTCAAAATACCAAAAGATGGTAATTCCTTCTGGAGAAACTCCTTTATTGATGCACTTCAGCAATTATAGTCTTATAAATTATACCCCAGCTGAAAAGAACTAGTTTTCAGTACATGTAACATTTCTTACTTAGCCTACCTTCTGGAATATTTAAATTAATAAATTCACTAGAAATTTTTTAAATGGGAATTGAATTTTAGTACACTGAAAATTCTTATATTAGAATGAAATTCTGAAATTCCACAATTCCAAAGTTCTATTTGGAATAGTTTGGATGAGGAACCTATGAAGATGGTGGTGGTGATGGTGGACTTGGTGATGATGATAATAGCCAACTTGAAGTACTTTAAGATTTACAAAGCACTAGAATTAGAATCAAAAGACATGTACTGGAATTCTAGTTCTGCTCCTTGTTGACTTGTTACCTTCCTGCCTTTGGAAGGTCACTTCATCTTCCTTGAATTATTTCTTCATCTGTAAAATATACTCAGAGAGTTGCCTGGGGCGCCAAGGGATTAAGTGACATTCACATACACCTTGCTTCAGAGGGAGGACTTCTTGATCTTCTTGACTTAAAGGACAATCCTATCAGTTATGCTACAATGCCCTATGGAAGTAATAAAAAAGACATTCAGATGATTGGGAGAGGACAACCTGGGTTCTATATCATAATGGGGAGATGGAAATCCTGGGAAACTGGTCCTTTTTGGGAGAGATGCTGAAACACTTCAAAACTGCTGTTGGAGATATCACAGATCTAGCTGTTGTAGGAGGCAGAGCATTATAAGAATGGATCGTGGAGGAGTTTACTTGTAACATGGCTTGGAATCATGGAGGAGAAGCAGAATTATTTTAAGTAATTACTCATACTAACTAGGTGCTAATCTTAGTTGTTTTTATGATGCTATCAAAATATAAATATAACAAAATTTAAAAGTCTAAACTCTTAAACCATTGTTTTAAATGTTTACACATCTAAATTCTAGCAATCTAGGACACAGCCTTGCTTATCCACTCCTACTCCCAGTTACAGCTCTGGGGTTTTAAAGATATTTCTATGGCACACCCAACTGTTTTATTTAACTGCTAGACTTCAGAAGCATGAGATAATTCAAGTCAACTGAATTTCAAAAAAATTAAAAAATCAGTGAGTTACCAATGAGCAGAACAGATCTTCATTAAACCAGAAGTTCCTTTGGATGTGACTCATTAATAATGTCTTGGCATAGTTATACAGACAACATGGTGCAGTGAATAGAGATGGCCTCATAATCAAGAAAACCTGATTCAAGTCCTAATTCTTAATCACATGTGTTGTGTGTGACCCTAGGCAAGTCTTCTAACTTCTTAGTGCTGGAAGCACCACTGTAAAACTAACTAATTTACAGATCAGTTGTTCATTTGCCCTAGGTTTTCTCTATAGCACACAAATCACATTGGGAAGAAAAAAATCTTATACTGAATTTTGTTATAAATATTGCTACCATATTTCATAAGAGGAAATTTGGTTTCTGGTTTCCCTCTCTAAATGGAATTTAAGAAATTGTAAACATATTATATTTATATAATAGAGTCAGAAATGGAAAGATAGTAGGTATATTATGAAGTCTTACAACATTCAATTTATTCCAAGTGAATTTTTTGCTCTAGTTAATCTCTACATTATTTTTTCTAAAGTTAAAAAAAATCCCACATTCCTATGATGGATGAAAATATGAAGTCATTTTAATTGTCTCCTCCAAATTCAGGACACCATGAACCTTTAAATTCATTTTATAAAACAAGAAACTGAGTCCCCAAAAGGAGAAGTGACATGGCCGAGGTTACAAAAGTAACAAATTACAAAACTAGGATTTCATCCAGGGATGTGCTGGGGCCAGCTCAAACCTGCTAGAGCCAAATGTTAAATTTTAGAGTGAATAAATAAGTTATACATAGAAACTTGCAAATACTGTACTTGATCTATTGTTTGTTGATTTTCTAAACTTAGGAAGTAATGGAGAAAATAAAAATAATTCAAATTAAACATTTTTTAAAATGGGTCCTGCCTTTTCAGACTCGATTCTAACCCAGATTGACTACAGCCTCAATACCTTAGCAAAACATGCAGCCTGGGTCAATATGCACCCAGAATACTTCTTAGTATGAACAGAACATATTAAAATATAATTTATAACTTATAAAATAGATAAAACAAAATAGAGATTAATTAATGTTTTATAAATATATTATAAATCATATATAAGAGTGTATTTTGCATGTTAAAATTATAACAATGTGTTATGGATTAATTAATACATTATAACATATAAATAAATAAAATACAACAAAGCAGAAATTATATAATATGAACTATGATTATTATTATTATCATGAGATAGTTACATGAAATATTTGCATTGTAGAAATTAGAATTTCATCCTATTTTTAAAATGATGTAATTCAGTTCTCTTAAAAGATTAATTACATTATTTTTAACCTGTAGTGAATCTAGACATGTTGTTCTAAGAAGAGTGAAAGTAAGAAATTTCTGTGTTTTTTAAAACTGATCTTTCACTGATCCTACTTTTGTAGATATCAAAGTGGTAGCCAATATCATTTAGTTTCTTCACCAACTTATGGGTGACTATTTAGGAGTAATCTCACCAGATTCTGGCATTTTGTTGGGGACAGAAGTAACTGGAGAAGAAAAGTCCAATAAGGTCTCAAGAAGCTGCCTCTTCTGACTCATCCTCATGAAATTGGTGTGACATGTTATTCAGTGTCCAAAAATAGAGTTTGATTGTCTGGCTCATGGATGTGTAGCTATATGGAATGTTCACATGGACTTCTGTTTATCTGGTGGTGAATGAAGGGTTAAAAATGTGAGTGTTTCTAAAGCTCCTCAAAGGCATACATAATAAACGATCTTTTCCCCCTCATAACATGTCTGTCTGCAGGCTGATCTCAAAATAATCTTCACAAATAGCACTGATCGGCAAATGGGTGATACTGACAAAATGTTTCAGAACTAGGATCTTTAAGATTATCTTGTAGACCAAAAATTTCAATTTACAACTGAGGAAACTGAAGCCTGAAAAGACATCCATTTATACAACACAGATAATTAGTGGTAGTGGAAACAATCATGGATCTCCTTATTCTCAAGCAAGTTCCCTTTCTACTCTTCCTTGATACTTTTTGGTCTTCCAGTTGTGGGAAGAAATGGACACAAAAAGCTCAAGGGAGCTCTCCAGTTTTCTTTGAAGAAAGAAGGAATCCTGAAAATGGGTCTCCCATCACACCTTGCAGTTGATGTTATTGCTCCAAGAACAGAATTCCTTTGAACTCTAAAAATTTTCCTTCATCTTCATTCAACTCCACTAGAAATTTAATTTAGCTAGAGACTAAGAATGTGGACTTTGTTAAAAAAAAAAAAAAAGAAAAGAAAAGAAAGAAAAAGAAAAAGAAAAAAGGGGAAAGAAATCCTATTCTCAAAGCATTTATATTCTATTTATACTTCCCCCACCCCCAACTCTAAGCCTACTCCACCAATACTCATACATAATTTTTTTTTTTAGTAAAACCCAAGTTAAAGGTTAGGGGAACTGAAAAAGTCAGAAAAATCTTAAAACTGGATCAGACAAACGCTAATTGAAATCAATAAATAATGCCCTGGACTGCTGGAACCATTACAACAAATCCTGAAAGAAAATACTTTGCCAAGTAATTAAATTGTGAACTCCCTATTATCATGAGGGTAACATAAAAGATATAGAAGGTGCCAAATATTCTATATTTAGTGCCCTAACCATAGTATTCATTTGATGCATATTTATTGAAAGATATGATCAATGTCATTTCAATTCACCATTGTCTTTTTCTTTAAAAGGCTTTGTAGCTATTCTAAGGCTTTGTCTTAATGTTCCTGAATCCCTATGAGACTATGTTACTGAGGGGCCTCCATTCTCAAGTTTTATAAGTATGCCTATTAGGAAACATGGGAGAAATTTTCATCTGCAATTTGGAAAACAGATAGTCCTGAATCCCATGGGGACACTTAAGTCATGGATAAGGCCATTTAGGTAATACTGTTGTTATTTCTTACCTCTTCTCCCCCACCAGCCAATTTCTCATTTATTCAAGTTTGAACATACAGAGATAAAGATCTCATATATGGAGAATCTGATAAGTGAAGTTCAGTTCCACCTCAAGAAGCAACATGGTTAAGAAGAAAAGCTAGACTTGAGTCTGGAGAGAGCTAGATTTGATTTTCATCTCTAACACAAAATGTATGATCATGGACAAGCCAATCAATTTTTCCATGACTCAGGCTCTTTAACTATCAGTTAGAGATAATAATACCTGTAGTACTTACCTCACAGCTTTGTTGGGAGAATTAAATGAGATAATGCATATAAAGTGCTTTGCAAATCAATGTGCCACAGAAATGATTAGTGCTTGAGAGGCATGCATTATCATTCTGGTTTTAATGCAAGACAGTAACATAGATTTAGAGCTGGTAAGAATCTTAGAAGCCATCAAGATTAATGCTCTCATTTTGTAGGTGAAAGAACTGAGGTTGAGAGATGGTAAATGACTTGCCCAAAGTCACAAAGATAACAAATGTCTAAGGTGAGATTGGAACTTTTATGTTAGAATTCCTGACTTCGAGTCTAATGCTCTATCTACTATATCACAATTATGATTTCCAGGATTCCTTTCAGTTCTAAAATTGTTACATTGTTTTTCCATTTCCTAAATGGAACCTACTAGCCAGGGCTATAATATGCTGTCCCCTCTGCCTAGATTTAATAATTTGAAACTATATTAAGAGTTTTGAGACATTGTTCCTCTCTAGTAGACACAGCCAGAAAACAATGACACTGTTTGTGTGTGTGTGTGTGTGTGTGTGTGTGTCTTTGGTGGGAAAAGTGGAGGGAGAAACGAAAGAAAATTCACCAACATTCTTTCAACCAATCCATCAACAAACACTTATTAATTGATTATTATATACTATCATTCTGCATTAAGCCCTGGAGGATATAAAGAAAAAAATATTTTTGCCCTCAAGGAGTTTATATTTTAATGGGAGGGAAAAATTGTACATAAATAGGCAAATTTAAGGCACATACAAAACATAACTTTTGCCAGATTGTTTCTTGCCATGGGGAGGAGGGAGAGAAGAAAGGGTGGTAGAAAAATGTGGAACTCATAAATTTGTAAATGGATGAATGTTGAAAACTACCTTTGCATGTAATTGGAAAAATAATATAAAATATAAAAAATAATTTTTTAAGTAAAATAAAATAAACTTGTTAAAAATACATACAAAAAGGGTTAAAGGTAAAGATAGAGGGTTTGTTATTAGCATCTAGGGGCAAACTGACATCTCATGCAAGGCTACTTGAAACTGAATCTTGAAGAAAGACAGAAATTCAGGGACAGTTAGATGACTTAGGAGATAGAGCACTATGCTTGGAGTCAAAGAGAGATGTGTTCAAAGACATTCACTAGCTTGTGATCCTGGGCAAGTCACCTTTTCTTTTTTGGTTTCAGTTTATGGGTCTAGAAAATGGGGATATATTTATGGGGGGTATTTCATTTACTCTTAAATAAGAATATTTTATTAATGTAAAAAGAACATTATTTGTACAAAATGAGAATAAATATTAAAGAAAAAAAATGAAGGAAAAAAGTAGCACCCAATGCAATTCCTCTCAGCAGTTCAGAGATCAAAATAACCAAGAGAGACCTGCCCTGGACAATGCCATCCACATCCAGAGGGAAAAAACACCAAAGAATCGGAATGTTCAGATGTTCACTTTTTAAAAACTTCTCATGTTTTTCTTCCTTTCTCATGGTCCCCCCCCCTTTACCTTTAGTTCTAATTTATCTTTCACAAAATGACTAATATGAAAATGTTAAACACAAATATATACATATATATGTATATATATATATATATATGTACATATATATGTACAACTTTTATCAGACTGTTTGCTGCCATGGGGAGGGGGAGGGAAGGAAGGGTGGTAGAAAAAATGTGTAACATATAAATTTGTAAATGAATGAATGAATGAATGCTGAAAAACTACCACTATCATGTAATTGGAAAAATAAAATAAAATTTCAGTTAAAAAAAGCAGCCAACTCCTAGGGTTATTATGAGAAGCAAATGAGATACTAATTGTAAATTGCTTAGCACAGTATAAATGCTATATGGATTTTAGCTATTGTTATTCTGGGAGTCTGAGGTAAAGAGGGAGCATGAGGTACAACTAATAGAAAAGCACTGAAAAATGACTGAACAACCACTATAGCTGGATTATGGCTATCATGGAAAGGGGTCATATGGAAGAAAACTGGGAAGATAGAAAGAAACCAGGTTGGGAAGAGTTTTGTTTATTTTTAATTTTTTTGTTTTTTTTCCAATTAATTAAAAATATTTTTTTTAAAGTTTGAGTTTCAGATTCTCTTCCTCTCTCCTCCTCCTATTGAGAAAGTAAGCAATTTGATTTAGATTGTATACGTACAATCATGCAAAACATATTTCCATGTGCCTTAAAAAAGATCAAGAAAAAAAAACAAGGAAAAATAAAGTTTAAATGTTATGCTTTAATCTGCATTTAGAGTCCATCAGTTCTTTCTTTGGAGGTGTATAGTGTTTTTTCATTTTAAGTCCTTCAGAATTGTCTTGGGTAACTGCATTGCTGAGAATAACTAAGTCATTACAGTTGATTATCATACAATATTGGATAACCTGTATAATGTACTCCTGGTTCTGTGTACTTCACCTTGCATCAATGCATTTAAACCTTTCCAGGTTTTTCTGAAATCATCCTGCTTATTATTTTGTAAATATTTTTTTAATTTTCCAATTACATGCTCATCACTTCTTATGGCATAATAATATTCTATGTGAAGAGCTCTAAATGCCAAATAGAGTAATTTATATTTAATCCTAAAAGTAATAGAGAGTCATTGGATTTAATTGAGTAGGGGGGATGAGATGATTAGATCTGAGATTTAGGAAGATTACTTTGGCGTCTTTGTGGAGGATGGAAACATCCACCCGAGCTCTTGTGCAGTTAGTTGTTTTTTTTTTTTAAATACAATTGTAGATATTGCTTGTCCTTATTTGCTTTCATCTTGTTAACTTTTGACTACTGATCCAGCCTGGAGGGGAGGAATTTGTTATGGTTTAACTCTGGATGCACAGAATAACAAGAACATATTGAACCTAGTTCATGGAAAGTTCTACCCAGTTTATACCTGGTTAATTTCGCAGCCAGAATGACAATAAATGTTAGATCACGATTGGGCTATAATTAGTAAGAGTTATTTAAGAATTAATGGGGTAAATGTGCGGCTAGTTGGATAGGCTCCATTGAAGTCTTCTCCTAATATGTCATCATGATGACATGCGGTTTAACCTCGGTTTTTGAAGGGTATGGCAGTGGAGAGAAAGCCTAGGAAGAGCCTCTAATCTGAAAAAGACTTTAAGTAGGAGATGAATGAGAGTTTCATTAAGTTCAGTCAATCCATCTCCAGGTTGTGATTATAATATACAAAGGGTCTTGTGATCTTTGGTTTCTTTCTTTTTTCTTTTTTTTGGACTGGGGAGAGGGTGAAGGAAAATGAGACCCAGAAAGAGAGAAAAAGAGATTCAGTTGAAGAGGGTCTTAGATTTCTTCTGGTCTGACATCTTAGACTAGAACATCCTAAGGCCTTTCTTTCTTTTGACCCTTAATTGACAAGATTCAAAGCCCTTAATAACTTTACATTATCTTCCTCTGCCTTGTTTCTCTTAACTGTTCTAGAGGTACAGATGACAGTTTGTGGTAGTGGATAAAAGGCTGAACTTAGAGTCATTAGGAAGATCTGAATTCAAATGTTACCAACACATAACTAGCAATGTGACACGGGCAAGTAATTTAAGTTCACATTGCAACTTTACACAGCCAGGCTTTTCAATTACCCACACCTTGTTAGTCAGCATAGATGGAGGGAGTTTCCATTCTGGGATCTGCCTTTACAAGAAAATAACAGGTTCTGACCTTTAAAAAAAACATGTTCAAGACTTATTGGGTATCCCGGCAAGAAAGGTCATACGAAGTACATATGCAGTGGGGGACTGTGTCCACCTGGAGGCACCCAAAGTATGCGCCAAGGAACTTCTCCCCTTTCAGGAGTAGAAATTTGTCAAATTTCTACTAATTCTTTATTTATTGAATTCTTTTTAAAGATTAGAATCTACATGCAACCATAAAAAAACTGGTGCACAATTTTATTATTTTCCAGTCATAGTGATCAGCTGGGGTTATCTGGAAGTTTGAACAGTGGTTGGAAAATATGTAGAGTTATTATATGAAGCAACATTAAGATTTACGTATGATAATTAAAACAATGAAAATAACATTGATTTATATTCATATAGATGATGAGTATATATGGGTATATTTATATGTGAATTTATAGGAAGATAATATTTCAATGGGCAGCACTTTTTGCTAGTATAAGACATTTCCTTCTGGAATAAGATATTTTCAGAAAATTTCAAATGTCTGAGACTTCAGTGCCCTAATGGAATAATAAATAATTCACTGAGAATATATGTTGTGATGTCACTATCAAATTCAAGAGAATTTTTAAGAAGGATTTACTAAATATGTATTTTCCACCTGATGTTTCAACTTTCATACAATTATGTGTGTGTGTGTGTGTGTGTGTGTGTGTCTGAAAGTGAGAGATACATATACAGTTTAAGGATTATCTCAATGTCTAGATAAATCTATTTCTTGAATTAAACAGCTCTAATTGTCCTTTCCTTTACCTGAACTAGTCCACCTTACTTTAGACTAGGGAATCATGGATTCTCAGCATTATAAAGTGTCTCAGATGACTATCTAGTGTTCAACTTCCATTCAGGAATCTGTTCTCCAATCCCCCAGTCAGAGATTTTGGAGAGGTAACAAATAGAACTGATTTGGGGCTGGTCTAAGGGTAGAAGAGTAGCAAAATAAAGTTATTTTTATAGGAAATAGTTCTGTTGTTTTTCTTTAGAAACACACACACATATCAGTGTCTATGCATTTCTACCTTCATAATGCCCCACACAAATACTTATGTGGCAGTGTTAGATTTTAGGATCTTGGTTAATCATAAATGTGTCCTTCACATTTATAAGGTCTGATTAAAGATCATAGAGCAAACACTTACCAGCACAAAATACAACAGGGGCTTTCCAACCTGTCTTTCATCTTTTAGTTCCCTCAAATCTGATTGCCATCCCGATCATCTCCTACCCAAATACTATCCATTCATTCAAGACCCAGCTCAAATGATACTTCTTCCAAGACTTCCTTGATTATCTCGGTTCTGGGGAGGAGAGAGTGGATTTTTTTCCCTTTATACATTCCATATAGTAAAAAGACAGGAAGTTTATGAAGTAGCTGGGAACATAAGCTCATTGGAAAAAGAGACAGAAGAGATTGCACTCATCAGGCTTTTCTTTCACTAGAAGAAACTGAAACCCAGAGAAATTGAGTAATTGACCTTAGTCCACAGTTATTAGGTATCAATACTCTTACCACTGTAACATACCAATCCTATAGGCAAGACAAACTTAATGAAGCTACTCTTCACTGTGACTGTTAAAGAGCATCTAAGTTTCTGCTCGTAAGAAATGCAAGATGTTTTTGTTATTCCTGTCTCAAAAAAGAGAAAGCAGTCAAGCTCTTTCTTGTTTTTAAAATGTTGGGCAAACTGGATCACCAAAATGAGAAACATTTGGTCACTTTGGAGAACTACTATTAGACAGGTTATTAGGTTTGGGGGACCTTAAAGTAACAGGCAGATTACAGCAGTCATAGTGTAATGTTTGAAATCTGGTTACCATAATTGTATCCTGGGCCTGCCTGATCTAACCTACAGGATTTGCCATCCTATTTCTATTTTTTTAAAAGCCATATTAGTGTTTGTTATACTACAGTGAAGGATGCAATGTACATTCTGGATAACGGCAGGATTTTCCAAGTGTCTCCTGAACAATTTAGTTTCTTTTTTTTTTCCCATTAGGAAGTTCCCACTGACCCTGGGATCAGGATCTACTTAAAATTCAAATTTCTACTTAAAACCCAAACTCTGAAGAATCCCTTTACTCTTAGCTTGCTTGCATAGATCCAGACAGGTTAGGCTTGGAGAGCTGAGGATTCTGAGGTGTGACAAACTCTTGGCCCCAGTGAGGGAGTGCATTTGAGCTCTAACTGAAAAGCTTAGAAAAAGTCTGTATCTCCCCCCCCCACACACACACACACATTCACTCACCCCAACTATCCCACTGCGTTCCTAAATTAAGTGGCCGTAAGGGGATCTAGCATTTTCTGCCGGCCTTGGGGCATGAAAAGGGCCAGTCTCTAAACCTGTAGAAGAGAGTTCCCTAGCTCCTGGCGGAGCGTGCATCTCACTACGTTGGGCAACATTGTAATTAAGTGGAAGTCTGGCTGTGTTTTTTAGCAGTGCAATCATTCTGAAGAGGCAACAAAGCGGGCTGCAGGATCGTAAATCTCTTTAGGAGAAATACAGAAATAAAGATTACAAGCCTGAATTGATTATAGAAGGAAGGGGGAGAGTGGTTTTAAATTGCCTTTCTCAACTCCGCCCTACCACTACCTCTCTCCACCCCACCCTTCCCTTACTTTTTCCACACTTTCCTTTGAAAGAAATAAGCCTCAGACTAAATGGCAAACCAGGGAGCTGTCCCATAGAGGACAGGATAATGAGCTAAAAGGCTCTTTTACGATTCTAGTTTAGTTTTTCCGAGGAGACTGGCAGGTATTGCCCTCCTGTGTCTTGAGAGGGCATTCCCCCTGATCTTTGCATGCCTGGGCTTTGGAGAAGCCATATATGTCAAGAAGTCCTGGAGTTCCTGCCTGATGAAGTCTCCGGAAATGTCTTTAGATTTTTCTTATTTTATGAAATCAAATGTAAAAATTCTCTGATCACATGTGGGTGAGCTGTGGCTGCAATTCACTTTCTTTTTACGGATACTGAAATGTTTGCAGTTTTAAAGGTGAGTGGATCCAGGTGATCTTGGAATATTGCTGCTGTATAGCTTAAATGACGAGCAGTAACTCCTCATCTCGTGTTTGTTTGTTTCTGTGCGTGTGTGTGTGTGAATGCGTGCATGTATGAAGGGCTAGCTTTTCTGCAGGATTTTATTTATTTATTGCCACTTTAACCGTGAGAAACTTCAGAGACGAAGAATAAATGCGTGTGTCTTTTTGTGCACGACTGTTTTGCGTGCGTGTGCACGAATGTTCAGGAGTCGATGCTTCTGGGTGTCGGAGGAGGGCGGGGCGAGAGTGAGGGTAACCAAAAGGACTCTCTCAACTCTCTCTCTCTCTCTCTCTCTCTCTCTCTCTCTCTCTCTCTCTCTCTCTGCATCGTATTCCTTTGCTGAGGTTCAAAGATTAGAATAACAGGTGTTATTTCTCGCTGCTAATTTGCCCTCTTTGGCAAACTCAGTTCCGAACCATTGTATGCTTGGGATTTATCGTGGTACCCAACTCTCATGACTGTGCATTCACTTTGTTTATTAAACAAAATAATCCACTCCATTCTTGGACAAATGAGCTTCATTGGGACTCTAGAACAGCCCTGCTTAGCCCACCATGACGTCGGCCTTTGAATTGATTCGAAGACTTACATACTAATTTTGTCCACCTTGCTACAGAGGACTAGATATTGAATTTCTGGTGGGTCAAATATACCTTACATCAGGTAGTCGGGGCACTGATAAGACTTCATACAGTCACTAACACAGATTGGCATTATATACCATAGAAAAGGAGCGGAAGCCAAGAAGTCGTTTTGAAGTTTGGAGTTTGTTATTTTAAAGCAACGGATGACATGTCTGCAATCTCTTTAGAAAACATTTGAGGTTAGAATACACACACTAACCTCTCACGGTTCCCATCTGGATTGGTGTTACTGAAAAAACTGGATACGTGGTAATTGTTCTTCACGCGGCTGCTCCTTTTTCACCCCGCTGCTTCGCTGAGGGAGTTACTTTGTTGATTATGGAAGGTTCCTTTACAATTCTCTCCTTTCCTCTCCAGCCCCCATTAAAATGAAATCAGGTCTGATTTCGTCTCTTAAAGTTTGGACTTTGGGGGTCAAGTGTAAAACAAGTGAGTTGTTTTCTTCCAAAAGAAAGAAGAAAAGCAAGCTTCTGTTGAAAGTATTTGGTCGCTTGAATTCTTCTCAACCCAAGAAGTAATCTGTGAATTACTATAATCTCTATATTCCTTCCTCTTTCCCCCTCCTTTTCCTTTTTCCTTCCATCCCTTTTTTTTTCTTTGCTACTTTCTTTCCTGATCAAGAATTCATTGATTTGATATCTAAAGTGAATCTTTCACAAAATCTCTATGTTTGATTTCTTTTTTCTTTACCCAAAATTGAAAAACAATCAACCATTTTCCTCGGCGCCGATGGTTGTATGTCCTGGACAGCGTTCATTCTTTTTCTGCCCAGATGTTGCCCAGATGTGTAAATACCCTCCAAGAGACGCCCTATCATTCCAAGAGTTTTCTGCCGTAGGATGGCAACGAGGTGGCAGATGTCGATATTTCTGAGCAAACACTTTTAAAGTTTTTCAGAATATTGGTAAAATGTCAGGCATTCTTCCCTGATGTATTTGTTTTTCCCGAAGCAGTTCCCGTTATAAACCAAGGGGTATTTGATGTTTGTAGTTGTTTTTCTCACCTTCACCTACAGTATTGTGAATGAATTGCCTTTCATACACCTGAAGCAGCAATAGCTTGGCCCAACCCAGGCACAAGGCAACAGTAAATCGAGAGGCTATTTAGGAATTGACGCATCAGTCTGGAAGTCATTTGCCCGCAGTACTAATTGATTTCTAGTATTATAAACATTTTCCGTACTGTCCACTGTTTCCTCTTGTGATAGTGGTAGAAGTAAACTGGGTGTTTTAAAATATAAACTGTTGCAGCATCCGTAGTTGCGTTATAAGACCCGTGCAAATACTTGCTAGAAAAGTTTGAAGCAAGGTTATTCATTCTCGGTGCCATTGTGTAGAGACAGCCCCCCTTTTTATGGAAAAAAATTCCTTGCAAAAATAGGGATTTTTTAATCGTTCCCCCAAAGGGTGTCTCTTTCCATACTATGTATGAATGAGCGACTGTGATTAGCATCGTGGGTTGTTGGGGTTATTTCACCATTAAAACAATGTATTATTTATTTTGGCCTGGATCATAATCCTCCTTGCTCCTTCCCCCAAAGCTCCTAGTAAGGAAAGTTGAACTTAAACCCTCTCTACCTCTACCCCTAACCACGAAAAATAAAACAAGAAACCTGACTCATATGCACGGATGTACCCTCATTTGGGACTAAATTTAGGAGAGATATTAAATATCCCTCCTTTAGCGTGGAAGGCTGTAGCTTTGCACCCTTCAAGGAAACGCGGGAAAACACTCAGTCGCCCAGGTTCCTGGTTCTCAGGGCTGGCCCAGCCCGTCTGTCAGAACCGTCAGAGAACAGCAAGGTCTTCTTGAGGCGATCAGAAAAGCCACAGCTCACATTTCACGAGGAATACCTTCAGGTGGTGGTGGAACGTGCGTGGAGGTGGAGGGCAGCGAAGGAGTAAGCAACACACACACACACAAACACACAGAAGCATGTAATCCTAGTTTTAAAGACTAACCGCTCTACCCGGTAATAAGTTAATGGCATTAACTACGGCAGCGTCCCCCCTCCCCCTCTCCAGTCCATGCACACTCACCCCCTCCCCTGTTCTCAACTGGCTTCTGTTCCCAGGCTGTTCCTGGCAACTTTGCGTCTTCGGCTGGGGAAGTGTGACCCTCGCAGCTTGCCGGCTTATTGCCGCCTGCTGCTGCTACTGTTAGAACTTGACGGCCCGCCCATGCACCTTGCACCCCAGAAGCTGCCAGTGCTACTGGACCGCCTCGGGGACTTCCCCAAGGGCTAGGCCTCCTTGTCTGGCCGCAGGTTCGGCCACCTCCACTAACTGCACGAAGGAGATCTGAGAGGTGGGAGGCCAGAAGCACCGACAACTTTCCTCCCCCACCCCCACCCTAGCTGCTATCTGCACACCCGCTCCGCCCCTTGCCCAGAGAAGGCTACAGGCTGAAGACCAGGCAGGCCGGAGCACCGCCCGGGCCACAGCAGACCAAGGGGCCCGAGAGCTGGAGCAGCGGCTTGGAGGGTCCGGGTCCGGCCAGCAAATCCCGGGATCCCCTGTGCTCGCCCGCCCCCAGAGCTCGGATCGCATTAGGAGCCCTGGCGGCCACGCGGGTCAGAGGGCGGACGCTGCCCCCCGAAAGAGGAGGGGGACTGAGAAAGGGGAGGGTAGCTGGGGACGTGCTAGCGTCACTCAGCCATCCGGCCAATGAGTATCTGGCTTTGGAGTCGCTTCGGACCAATAGGAAGAAAGGGGGCCCTGTGAGTGGCATTAAGGGAGGGCTGGAGACAGGGAGACTAGGAGTGAAGTTGAGGCTAAAACCCTTTAAGCTATAAAGAAGTTATTTGGGGTATATTTTTGCTTTCAATTAAGCAAAACTGCAACTTCATGACAATTACCAAAGAAGATTCTAAGGCCCGAATCAGAACCTATAATATCTTCTAAGTCCCCTTCTCCCACGCATCTCCCTAAAAAAAGAAAACCAAACCCCCAGACCTAATACCTAATATAAAGGAAGCAGAAACCCTCTCTGCCTGTGAGTAGCAGAGAAGAGGGCAAGTTTCTCTAAGTGGATGGTAGTAATGGTTTCGATTAAGAGATGGGCTCCTTACCTACTGCAGACTTCGGGGACTGAAGGTAGGTGGAAGCAGAAGACTTATCCCCCCAATGTTACGGTGGGCTCCTTTATAGACTGTTTACCTTGGGCTAGAAAGATTAAGATAGACACCTCGTTGGATGAGCTTTAAAATGGTCTATGACCTTTAAAATTATGGGGGAGGAGGGGGCTGGTGCTGAGGGACCAACCTGTTATTTGTGTTGTCTTTTTGCCTTTACTCCTGAGAAAGAAGAGAACGCACTGGGTCCCGTTTGCCTTAAAGTTTAAATCAATTAACAGTCTATGTCACTCAGTGTCTTAGAAACCAGTTCCTAGCTCTCATGACAGAAAACCGGGACCGACATGGGTACATTCAAAATGTGCTGAGATTTAGCCAGTGTGTCACTGTTTAGGGGAATTTCTACACTGTCTTACTGGCACATTTAGTCCAGTTCGGAGACCTGCTGTTCTGACGTTGAGGGTGATGGTTCATCTGTCTTGGGACTGGGGGGGGAGAGGGCATAAGAGGCGAGAGCAGGGTAACAGAATTTATTTATTTGAACATGAGTTATTTGTAGTTTGATCAGGTTCACACGACCGGAGGAACTGAGTAGCTGCTAGCGAGAGGAGCAATGTGCGAGTGTTGTGCTGCGGAACGCTCAGTTAAGCTAGCCGCTTTCTCCAGATCTTTAAAAACAAACAGAAACCGCGGAAACTCCCGGGCACCTTCTTGACCATTTTCTCCCGGCCCCAGCCTGTATGCATGTGTAAGACTATTCGGCGGCACATCTTTTACCCTTTCGATGCTGTTGTCTTTACAGTGGCCTGAAAGAAGTTGTATGAATACCTGATTCACCTTCAAGAAACCGGAGCCGTCCTTGTGGCCTGGGGATTGAGAGCTGAAATTAAAAAGACTGGAATTAGTATGTCTGTTTTGCGAGGACCGACGTTTGCTGCCTGGAACAGAAGAGAAGCTTGGTTCCTCGATGGTCCTATTACCATATAGTGCCCTGCAGACAGACTTGGTTCTCCAATCTGCCTTGGAAAATCACCTTTCCTATCCTCTTGTTTCCTACCTTTTGATTTTGTTTTATTTTGCTTTTGGTAAATATTTTTATTGTCCAGCTCGGGTCTTTTATTGCTATTATATATCCCTCAAGTTAAAAAAGACGTAAACTACTTCACTCAAGGTATGTTTCATGTTTTTGCCAAACATGACCTGTAGTTGAAAATTTCTGTGTTTTTTTGGATGAATCTGCGGAGCTTAAATTCAAAGAAGAAAGGGGGAAAAAGACACAATGAAAGAGAAGTCCAAAAATGCTGCCCGGACTAGACGGGAGAAGGAAAACAGTGAATTTTATGAACTGGCTAAATTACTACCTTTGCCCTCAGCCATCACCTCTCAGCTGGACAAAGCATCCATAATCAGGCTTACCACCAGCTATCTAAAAATGAGAGTGGTTTTCCCAGAAGGTAAGTGACTTTGCTTAAATTCGATTTCAGAAAGAACATGAGAAATGTTTTGTAAAATATATTCATATGCTGATAAATATTCCATACCATATGTGTAAATATACTCATGTGCACGAAGATTTAAGTTGTATACACATGTGAATATGCCTAACAAGAATGGGAATTTATTGAGACTATTTGCACAAGGACCTTCCTAAAGTCAGTGTTAGACTTTGCCTCTTCATTCTTTCCTCTTCTGTTCCATTAATACTTTCACTTCACTCCAGAGATGTTTGGCTGGGAAGCAGACCAACAGTGCTTTTGTCAACACTTCAGACACTGAGCTCAACTGAAAGTGTACTCCTAAAGCAAACAGGACTTTCTTTTTTATTCCCTAAGTGAGAGTTGCATCCAGTAGAAAACACATGCATTGCCAGCATGCTTAGTTGTATGTGCACAAGAATAGACACTGAACGAAGTACACAGATTTAATATGGGTGGGTAAATTCTATTGGGAAATCAGCCAAATCTTTCAAGACTTTGCTTCTTGCAAATATTGGAGAGGTACCATCTTCAGGTTGACTTTTTGGACTCAGCCCAAAGGAACCTTACTGCTTTGGAAGCTTGGTGATTTTTGGCATCTGAAATTTCTGAAAACCATTTCTTGACTTTGCTTTCTAACAGTCTCAGAGATGTTCCTGAAGGACTGGGCTAACTCAAAATTTAATGAAGTAACTATTTCTAACGCCCTTTTCAGAATAAGTTAAGACATTGCAGTCAGTAACCCGTTTACAAAGTAAGCTCTTGTTGGCTGACTGTGAAAGGAGCTGTGGGAGAATTGTCTGACACGTTTAAGAAATTGTTCAAAATAATCAGTTTCATCCAGGATATAAAGTCTGTGTGTGGAGGGTCAGGAGTCACCCCAAAAACCAATAAAAAAATTCAGTGAAATAAAGGAGTATGTATGAAACCTACCTAATTAATTGTTACTCTAATTAAAGATGTAGCTGTTAATCATGGAAATAAAAGCCCTTAATATTTCCCCTTCCTTAATAAAAATAACAAAAATAGGAAGGAAGGAAAGAAGAAAAAAGAACAAATAGGGTTACAAAAATGTATGGAGTTTGTTTAGGGTAAACAGAAAGTTTGAAAAAGAGAAATAGATGGCTCATAAGATCTAATGATTTTAAAATAATTAAAGCAAGAATCACTCCAGTAATCCTTTTTAGTGCCTTCCCTCTGAAGCTATGCCCAATTAATCCTATATAGCTCATTTGTTATGTATATAGTTGTTTGTATATTGTCTCCCCAGCTAGATTGTGAGCTCCCTGAGAGCAGGAACATTTAAAATATATATGTATATATGTATATATGTATATATATATATATATATATATATATAGTATCCCCAGTGCTTGAAATATAGTAGGCAATTAATAAATGTAGCTGATTGACTGACTAACAAAGATAGAGAATTGTGTTTATTTATGAGTGAGCCAGTATCATTCCTTAGGGAGAAAGGAGCTCTGGGGTTTTGTTTTTTTTTGGATTCTACTGTTTGGGGTTGCTGGCATTTTTTTAAAATGGGAAATTGGAAGGAAATGTGTGAAATTTGTGTTTCACTTAACTTGTTCAGAAAAAAAATTTAATCGTTCATCTGTTGGAGGAACCAGCCTCAGAAATGTGTGTTGTCAATCCAGTCTGGGCTAGAAAGGAAACCCTTTGGAAATCTCCCTGAAACTAAAAATATTGTTCTAAGTCAATTATATCTTAAATAGCTTTCCTTGAACCAATGGGCGTCATAGACTCAAAAGTCAGTTTGAAAGCTAACTAAAGTTAGCACTTGAAAAGGAAAATTTTTTTAATTTAAAATTATTATCGCAACTCAAATTCCATTTTTGCATGGGAAATTACTGGAGAGAAGATAAAGCTAGGCTCCAGTCTTCTGATTTAAAGGAGAGAAAAGACCTGGTTTGTCTTTTATATTGTCAGCACCCACTTTATAAAAATAAAGCTATTGCAAACTCTGATGGCCGTGATGGGCCTAAAAGGATTATTAGCAGTGATTTGTCAACTCCTGCAGTCTCAGTAGGCTACCTTTCTTCGTGATTTCTAGCAGGTCTCGTCAATTATTGGTGCCTATGTAGCGAGTTGTTTGATCAGAAGAAGCATATGGTACTGCTTGTAGGGCTGTAAGTAATCATGGGAAGAGAAGAATAGCGGATCCCCGTCCCTCCGTGGCCAAACAGAATGTCTACATGCACTAGGGAATTGTGTGGCAAAGTGCATAGGAGCCGGAGTTGCCTCCCTCCAAAGCATATGCTAATTTGTGCCGGAAAGAAATTGAGGAGGAGCTTATGATCAAAGTTGGGTGGGGTTGTGTGGTTTTCTTTTCTTTTTTCTTTTTTGATGGTGGTTTTTAGTTTTATTTTGCCTTTTAAAAAACTGCAAGCTTCCTTAATCTAATGAAGTGCGAACAATAACTCAAAATGAATTAATTAATTAACGCGGAATACACTCGAGTCAACTCTAGATCCTAGTCAAGATTTAAGTTAACCAACCTTTCTTTAACTGCCAGGGGCTGTGGTTTCCGCAGTTCCCTCTTCCCACAATACCACCTCGCCCTGCGCAATCTTTTCTTCTGGTTTGCGAGTGACGGTACCTTTATGGAGATAAAGGGGAGAGACAAAGTGCTAATTCTGGGCACCTCATTTATAGTTATTGATGAGCTCATAATTCACTGGAGGCTGAGTGACACCAAGTCGCCTGATGCAGGATTATCAGAGAAAAGTTGAAAATACAGGAGGCCTCGAAATAATCCATTCCCAGCATGTGCTGGGTGGGTTTCATTTAATGTGGATAGCTGGATTGAAACACTTTTAAAAAGGAAGGAAAGTTTCAGAGTCCGGCTCTGCCAGCAGGGGGTGCTGAATTAGGATGTGGAGGAGTAAAAGAGGGAATAGAGACAGAAAGATAGGGTTGGAAAGCTGAAAGGAACAGTTAGTACTAAGGGGAGGGTAAATTCTTTGATGCTTTGAGAAAGGGAACTGTAGAACTAAATTAGAGTTGTGAGACTGTCCCAAAGACTGAAAATTTAAGTGATGTCGAAAGTGACTTACATATCACTCATAGTCAACTTTAAATTACACAACTTTGAAACTCACCCTCAACACATGAAACAGCTTGAACATGTATAACAATTACTGTAGAAGCTAACTCCATGTGCAAATATCCCTTTTTGGAGGCTGTTTTTCATGTTGCTTGAAAGAAAAAATAGATTGTATACAAATATTCAACATTTTCCCTCAAAAGCAGCGAGGAAGGTCAGAAAATCAAAAAAAGGAAATACTCCCATTTCCATGGAAGCCTTCTTTTAAAGAACTCAAGACTTTTAAATAGAAAAGTCTTTCTAAAAAAGTCTTCTAAAAGCATAGTTCGCTGACTATTTTTTTTGTTCACTGACTTAATTAAAAAAAGATATAAAGACTGCTAAACTGTTTTCCAAGAACTCTCAGGATTTTAGAATGGTTAGCGACTTCAACTCCCTGTGATTATGACCCAAACCCAAAGAGATCAGTTTCTATCAGAATCTTGAATAGAAAGAATGAGAAAAAGGACAAAAGAAGGAAAGGGAATAAGGAAGGAAAAAAAAAGAAAGGAAAGCTTAAAAGAGGTTAAAACTTAAAAATGGAAGGAAAAATAAAGGAGAGAATAGAAAGGACAGAAAAAAGGAAGATAAAGGCAAAGAAATGACCGAAAGAGGAAGACAAGTGGGAAAACAGGAAGGGAGAAAAAAGAGAAAGGAGGAATATAATGATAACAAGAAAGTAGGGGGGGAAAAAAGTGAAGTTAGCTGGTGGATTAGGTCCCCGGGGGAGTTTAGAATGCAGCCGCTAGAGCGGAGACTCTAATATATAAACCCCAGCAGAAGAAAACTAGGAAGATTGCTGTGAAATCATTAAAACGGCCATGTCTTCCAACTGGTAACATAATCTTTTCTTAAACAGCCTTGCAGAGGAAAAACTGAGACGTGTAGAAATGAATAAATCTTTAGTGTATCAAAGACTGGAATGGGGAAGGAGTAAAGAGGGACGATAAAAGGAAGGTTACAATCTTTTTTGTATAAAGTGGGTTCACCCAACCTTAAAAGAAACATAAATGTGTGAGTGAATTAACAAAGCATTTTGCTTGGAAACAGTGGGTAACTCAGAATAACCTCTGAGAGGCATCAGACACCGTTTTGTTTTGCTCAGCTATTTGGCAAAATCCCTACCATTTTGGTGTCAAGATGGCTTGGAGAAAATAAAAACAATTGCAGATTTGAAATTAAAGTCACAAAAAGAAGGGCACACTCTCAGAGGACTGGAGGGACCATATTTAAACAAATCTTTGGGTGTGGAAGTGTGCTCTATTATGTTCAACTCAATATTCAAATAATTAATCATGTTAGATTTTAGGAACCAAGAACTAAAAGGGAACAAGAAACCCCCCTTTCCCACGTGGGCCCGTGATTTAAAGCTGTTTTCCCTACCGCTCATGGAAATGATTGAGCATTAGGTTTCAATGTTTATTTTCTTACAGAAGTTTTTCTCATTTAAAAGCCTTTAAGCAGCAATTTACTCTCCACGCTGCTTTTCCCTGTTTAATTCCAGTTTTGACGTAACCTTAAAATGCGAAGTGCATGAGTAAACTTGCCGAAAAGGCAAGATGTATGTGTCAGAAATTACAGATCAGATCAGTAGGAGAACACATTTTTTTTTTCTTTTTAGGAGTTTATCACTTGGCTTTTTCTTTAAAAAACAAAACAACACAAACAAAAAACCCCCAACACACGGTTCCTTCAGGCTAGCCGATGCTTTCATCAAACAGTACAAACACCGGCCTGGAATTGAAAAAGGCCTAGATCTTTCTCTGGTCTGTTTCATGGTATCGGGCTTGTGAAAAAGCCCGGTTAATCTCTGGCTAAGGAAGTTTTTGATTTAGTGATTTCCGAAACGACTTTGACCACTGAGCAGAAGAGTTTTAAGGTCAACTCTTGGCTGGGCTTGCAGGCCCTTCTGGCTATATGTTGCTCCTTTCTGCACAGCTGATCCGCTTGGTATCTAAAAAGGTCCTAGACTCTTCTCACTTGGGTACCAGAAAGCTCGCATTTTAGTCATGCCAGTAATTACTCGAATTGGGGAAATCATTCTTTCAGGCTTCTCAAGTAGAAGCCTCAGCCTTATTTAGAAGGCAGGCCTCACTAGAACCGGTGTCTACATCCTGAGGCATTAACTTGGAATTCAGAGAAAATCGCCTAAATTTGGTACCCAGGTGGCAGCGATTTCCTTCGCACCCTATTAGATGCTTCTTGTGGTGTCCTTTTCCGGTGGTGTCCTTTCTAACCCATCCCCCGACAAAAAAACAACATCCATGTTCCCTAGACTGATTCTGTTTTTTCACCAACCCTTTACATTCAGCCACATTCATTGAATAGGTTGGGGTTTTCCAGGACCGAAGAAAAGGTGTTCAGGTCTTGGGGGGGGGGGGGGTGAGAGAGAACCAACCTTTCTTCATCCATTTCCATCTCTTCCCGTCGCCTTTCTTTTCCCTTACTACCCGTCTTGAGTTCCCGAGAACCTGGTAAAGCTCTCCACCAGTAGCTAGGCCTGCCTAGGAGAACAATGCAAAAGGTACGGTTTATGAGCTGACTGGGAACTAACCGAGTGTTATGGGGAGTGAGGTGAGAGGCGAAGAGCTGATACCCGACAGTCATTAAGGTTTATGAAGCGGCTTCACCTGGTTCCCCAAGGAGTTGCCTCTGGCTGCGGGAGCTTACAAGCCTTAGTCTGCTTCGTAGCCCTGGGAGAATTTCCTCCCTCTCTCACCTTCTCCCCAGCCCTCTGACTCCGGCTTGGATGAACCGAGATCTGCAAGCACGGCAGCAACGGGGCCCCAAGCCTAGGCCTCCTCTGGGAAAACTGCAACCAGGGCTTAACAGGGTAATAACAGTGATTACTCACTCCCCACCCCCTAAGCTCACCTCCTAGAACTGGGGGAGGGGGGGAAGAGGAAGGAGCAGAGAGGCCGGGAGAGGGACAAAATGTCCTAGCTAAATGGCCTCCTGGAGAGTCTACTGAGTTTAAAAGTTACCGAGTTAAAGTTACTTCCTTCCTCTTTTCTCTCCGTTAGCTCCCCCTCTAATAATAATGGAGATGATCGCTGGGCCGAGAAGTCTGTCTATCCGCGTGGGCATGAAAGGATGCTGGTCCTTGGGGGACTTTTCCAGCTTCTGTTAGATTTGTCCCTCCCAACTACTAAAGGCTACTTGTTATGTAGTCACTTCTGATTAAATGTGGAAGCGGCGTGTTGAACTAGCCGGAGTGGGGAGGACTTGGGCGGGGAATAAGGGGACCCAGTTTACCGGGTAGCTGGGGGTTGAGCTGAGTGGGCGCCGCTTAGACCCCTGGGCCACTGAGAGATACCAGTTCCCACCCGCCTCCACCGCTCCCACAACACATTCTCAAGGCCCAGTGACGGGATCAAGGAATTGGGTCCCCACATTTGCCGCAGGGCTAGAAGATTGTACCCAAATGCAGAAATAGGAGCTAGAGCGATGCCACGGGTCTACCAAAAACTTTGCCCTCCAGAAAGAAAAGCTCTTTTGATACCCACAGCTGAGGTTGACGGAAACTTTTGAAAAAATATTTACTTTTCTCCTCCATATTTTAAACAAGTCTTCCATCTCAATCCCCTGCCTGCAAGCCCAACAAGCTCTTCTGATCTTTTCCTGGGACAGAGGTATTCATACGCTGTTTGATTTGGCAACCAGAATCACAGACTGTCCTCTTGATCAGGCCCACATTCTTCTTGAAAGGTTTTCCCTGGCGGAAAAACGTGGCTCAGATCTGTAGAAAAGGCCAGCTAGTCCAGAAATCCTCTTTCTCTCTAGAGACAATAACCTGTTTACTCAGAGACATACAGATCTCCAAAAACAGAGTCCCCCTCTCCTAGATTCCTTATTAAGAATCTGGGTAGGAAGGGAGGATGGGACAAGGCAAAGCTGCTAACCTCTAGGGTTCAGATTACAGTCTTAGGGTACAAGTTGGTGACTAAACTTGTTCAGAGTTTTTTCTTAACCCTGCATACCTAATGGGATTTCCCTTGCCTTGTGCCCTACCTCAGTTCCCTTTCCCTTTTAGGCACTGGAGCCACTAGTTCCAGTGAGCAGGTGGGCTGAACTCTAGCATGACAGGTCTCAAACCTTGTCTGTCTCTCTTGGACTGAAGAAAGTACAGGAGGTAGGTTGGGTATGGACTATGTACATTGGAATTTCACTTAAGGTAGTGGGCATCTGGATCTCCATGTGCAACATTTTGAGATGCAATTTCTTTTTCTGCTCTTCCCATTGTTTTCCTTTTAGTCCCCAGTCTCACTCCATCTCCCCATTTCTTCCTGAGCAAAATCTATGACTGAAGATTGCATTTGTCCTGAGGTTGAAAGTGGATAGGCATCTTTGCCAGTAATCATTGGGTCATGTTCAGGTCATGACAAGAGATGAGTGCTGTGACCTTCCTACCCCTGTCCCCTGTCCCCTATCCCACATGACGGTTGAAAGGACTATCAGGAGCAATGGAGAAAACTGAAGTAGCCCTAGCAAAATTATCAAATGAATTTGTGATATATTCAGTATAAATATTCCCTACAACTATGCAGATCGAAATCTATCCATCAACTTGTACTTATTGCAAAGGAAGAAAAATGTGTATGTGTATTACTTTTCTGGGGGAGGGTTAAAAAAACAATAATAATACCAAGCACTTCTTTTCCTCCTCCTCTTCCTGTTTGAGTGGAGGAAGCTCTGATGCTGGGGCCATAATCTATATTTTGTCAAGGATATGAAATTCATTCTAAAGGAAAAGCTCGATCAATTTATTTTTGCTGCTTGCAATAACACAGCTGGATGATGCTTTGAGCCTATGCTAGACTGGGGGCTCATCATTCATTCGCCAAGAACTGGCCTAAATGGTGCCTATGGGATTAGGTCAATTTTAGTGGATCTACTTCGCCTCATTTGGTTACTAATTGGTTTCTTGTTTTATAAATCGAAATCTCATTTTCAGGAAATTACAAAACCCGTGCAGTCAGTCCATTGAGGTAATCCTTGGGTCAGGGGGTATTTAAATGGAAATGGCTCTACAATGCATCAAGTATACAGCAACAGAGAAACTTCTCCTAGGTTTTCTAATGAAATGTGAGCTAGTCCTTTAGATCCATAATAGATACATCCCCCTCTAATGCTACTTATGTAAATATGATAAACCAGACTTAAAGGGGAAATGGGGGAGGGTAAAAAAAAGCAAAATTTATCTGCTAAGGTTAATGTGGCATATCTTGGAAATCTTCCAAAATAGATTATGTTTTCCTTTGTCTTCGACCACTTTAGCTGAGGAAAATCCTTTTGCCTAAAAAACGATTTAGTTATCCTCTCCCTCACAGAGCTACTTGTTCCCCTTGCAAACCCTTTATTCCTTCGGCCTCTCCAAATTACAAGGGAATCTTTAGATCTAGTTTCCACTGTAATCCGGCAGCAAAGGAAGCTGCTTCCCTTCTTGTTTTTTAAAAAAAGACAATCAACGGATTTGCAGAATTTTCTGCGGTAGGTCAAGTGCAAAAAAATCACAGCTTACCCCCCTGATTAAAAGAAATTGGACAGAGAAACGGATCCAAGGACCTACTGACTTGACTGTATAGGAAAAGAGCATGTTAGGAGACTCTCCAACAGGAACTAAGGAAGCTGAAGGGGGGTTGCTTTGTTTTATGCACTCCCTTCTTCCCATTTTTTCTGGTGGTGTGAAGAGGAGAAGACTAGCAATTGGGAAGGTGCCCCATGAAGCACAAAGAATTAGGGTTAGGAAAAGTCATGCCAGGTAAAAAAGAGGGCACATTACATAATAAAACATTAACTCAATCCCAAGGTAGAGATTTTTACCAGAAACTTAAGGTGCAGTGCAATACTCCGTGAAAAAAAAGTTCATTAAAAATAAAGAAAAAGAGGCCTGTATTAACCTGTAATAGAAATGAGCTATTCATTAACTTGCAATGGAAGTTTTACTTTCCCTAGTAGGAGCATACTAATTAGACCCGTAAACTTGGATTAATAATCAGCCCAGAGCCTAAAGCAGGAGTACTGAACCAGTATATCATATGTAGCCTACCGAATTTGTGTCTTTCCCAGTTGCTCAGGTAGGGAAACCTCCTTAGACTGTTTTCCATCCATCTCTTGCGAACCTTTTGTTTTTAAAAAGAACATAAAGTGTTTCACACTTGATTCTGGACTGATTCGGAAAGACTGTTCATTCTCCAAAACTGCGGTGACCCTCCGCTCTGGTCTACGGGTTCGCACCTTACTCACTACTTTTTAACCTGAGGTTTCAATACATCAGAAAGCATGTCCTTGTGGGTAGCTGTCGCTCAACTTGTAGGTACCTCGATGATCCGACACTGTCACTCAAGTCAGGCATACACACAGTGAAGGCAGACAATCCTTCGCTGCAGCCCCACAGTCAACACACACTTTCCACTCCGCCTCCCCTCGCATCCACTTTCTGATAATGAAAAGAAGGGCAGTTCCGAAGATCAGAAGAGAGGAAAAAAGAGGAGAATTGACAGGGAAGTTGAGGAAAGGGACGAAGGAGAGGAAAGTGTCAGACAAACTGTGTGTTTGTGTGGATTCACGAATTGACGTGGGGTCTCTTTGCATAAAAGCTCAAGAGAAAATTTGTAAAGAGGATGGAGGGGCCAAAACTGAGGCTGGAAAACAAGGTCAAGGGAAGGGTCGGAGAAGGATTGCGTTGGGAGAGCTTTAGCTAGAGACCAGGAGGGATGGAGAAGAATCAAGGAGGGTTACAGAAGAGGGAGGTAGGCAGGGAGCATTAATGTTTGCATAGCTGTGGGGAAATCGTTAGGTTTATTTAGATGTGCAAACACTTAGGTAAATCGGGTCCAGGATGAAAGAGAACTAACCGTACTGCGTTGCCCAGATTTTGATCACTTGTTTATTTGTCCCTACTTCGGTGCATAAACGGGAAGTAGCACCTGGCAGGCCGTTTTTTTAAACAATCAGATTTCATGCTCTAAATTAGAGCAGTAGTACCTAGCCCCTGGTAAGACATCATAATGCACGTGTTTGTCATTGTGTACTTCATGGTGATTTGCACTGTACTGCAATCAATCACTTTTTTTTTGTCACGTTAAGCCCTGTTTAATGGGGTAGGCATAAAAGGTTTTAACTGCCCAGTTTAAATTATTTCAGCAGCAACATTGTTAAAAGATATTACCCATAAATAGCTTAACTCCGTCTCGACCAATTCCCCATGGCTTTCCTTTTTATATCAGCAAACGAAAAAAATACCAGAAATACTGTTATGTACTATAAATACATTTAATGTAATATATGTACACATAATAGATACATACACAAAATATAGGTATATATCTTGTATGAGTGTATATACACGTATGGATTATATATTGAGGAACGAAGCAATTTATCATTCCGACATAATCGGAGAATTTGACTGCAAAATTTGAGAAGTCTAAGACAGTAAGGAAATGGAGTGCCTATATTTCTAAAATTTGATATTTAGAGGTCTGGGGAATGAGGTCCATATTTCTAGTATTTGATGTTTAGAGGTCTGGGAAATGAAATCAAGAACAGTGTTAATATTAAGGCATCATCTAGACCTCTAGAACCTCTTGGTGCCCCCAGGAAACTAACTTCAGAAAAGTATATGAAAGGGAGAAATTGGGATGAGGGTGGGAGTGGGGAAAGGTTGACTGGTGTTTGCAAAACCTGCGACTGGCGACAGAGCCTAAGAGCTACCTCAAAGCTGAAAGCAAACTCATTTTTAATAAGGGGGGATTAATTTCGGAGCTTTAAGGAGAGGAGAATGACAAGAGAATCATTAAGGCCAATCAGAAAATCCTGTCGGAAGCTAAAATGACGAAGAATTCCTAGATTACTCCATGTGGATGTACACAAGTTCTTTCTGTGCTGTTAGTTTCCTTCTGTTCTTGTTACTGATGAGGATGAAAAATGTGAATGAAGAATAAAGTGGGTTTTTTTTTCTTGTAGACACACAAATGAAGTACGCAAAACGCATCGATAGCACACAGTATCAGGGGAATCGCTAAGTAGTTATAATCAGATGCAACCCCAAACGGACCATTTCCTTTATCCTCTATTATGGTCGCCTCACTGTTTCCGGGGAGGGAGGGAGATGTTGAAGCTGGACAAAATAGTTTGTTCCATCTTTCTGTGGCTCCTTACTGTAAGAGAAACCCGACGCTTTCTTCAGCGAAAGAAGCAAGTTAGGTGAGATAGGGTAGTGTGAAGGGTCTGATTATCTTCATCCCTGGACTCTGGCAACCCGACTGGAGTTCACTTAGCCCTTGGAATTAGAAAGTAAGGTCAGTTCCACAATCCATCGCTATTGTCTTTCTAGTTTTACTGGGGAATGCTATTTATGATCACTCGCTACACCACCATATGGCACTTGCCCTAACAGTGCTACTAATGATCCTAGGCACAGTATTTAGGGTGGTTGCTGATGCTGCCCCCCCCTCCCCCCCAACAACCGGCAATTCTTCCCACGTGGAGGACCCGGAATCTTGTCAACCATTTCTATTTAAGAGTTTTCTCTGTGTCTTCCGTACCCAGGGCTCGGAGAAGCGTGGGGCCATTCGACCCGTACCAGTCCCTTGGATAACGTCGGTCGGGAGCTGGGGTCCCATCTCTTACAGGTAACTGGCCTTGAAATCAAAACCCCATTTTCCGAAAAGATTAATAACGACCGCGGATTCTATTTGTAGCTTGTGTAATTCTTTAAAAACCGTTCATACATCAAAGGAAGTAGAACTCAATTCTGGATTTCTTTCCTTTACTATCAGTCTCTCTTGTTGTCTGTATAACTTTATTTAAAAAAAAACATTTCTCGGGTCTTCCATTTTGCATTTTTGTTAAGGTCACAGTTCAAAGCTTACAGGTAGTGTTTCCTTAGGGATGATGGGGCAGGTTAGCAGGAGTGGAGTTGGGTTGGCTTCCAATTTTAGTAGAAAGTAAGCTCTTGGAGGGCAGATTATTATTATTATTATTATTATTTTTAATGGTATCCCCAAGCAAATAGTACGGTGCCTTGGAAGTTTAGTTGATTAAAAAAAGTTTATAGAATTGGATTGAATAAAATACTCATCTTTTTTGCTCCACCTTTTGTGCCATCCAGACATACATTTCTGGTCTGCGGACAGACAAGTTTCTCGGACCTCTCAATTGTACTTTTGTTAGGTGCCTGATGATCGAAAATACACGGCCTTATTTTCTTAGATCTCTTCCCAGAGATCGATAGACAGAGGGAGAGTCACAGACACCGCAAAACTCCGTGGGGTTGGACAGATTTCGGTAGGCCTTTGAAAAGGTACAAGAAATGTGAATAAAAGTCCTTCATAGAAACAGAGTTCTTTTGGCCTGCATATGTTGTAAGAAACAATGTCAGCCACAGAATCTCGTCCAGAGTGCTTTTTTCGAGGCCAATGACTCAGGAAATAGGGAAATGCAATCACCTATTAATGAATCTAAAAATTTGATAAGATTTTGAATAAATTTGCATTCCAAAACGAATTTTCATCTGCTGTCACAGCCCTTCTTCTGTCGGACACTCCGCCCCTCCTCTCCCAGACCCCAGCTTCTGTATTTAGCATTGTAGAGACACGCACATGCGCAGGTGCACACCATACTACATTCAGGTAATGTGTATGACCAATGTGTAGGTCCTATTATAGCATTGTTTGCAGTGCAGACCGTTTTAAATTGCCCGTTGCCCACTTAAGTCGCAGAGCAAATATTTAAAATAGTAAAACTCCCGTTGGCATTTTTAGGCTTGACACTTCTCCCTGCTCCTTCATCCCCTTAATTGTCATTCAAGTCCACCATGAGCTTCTTGACTGATAGCCTTGAAAAGAAGTTTGAAGCTTTGAAACTGAGAACTGATTTCTCTTTTTCGGGGCCATATACCCAAACCCTCCCTGAAATAATTTCATCAACCTTAAGAAACTGTATTTATTGATGGTTATGTAATCAGGACACAATAAGAGATGAGTGCCTGATAAATGTAAATGTACACATACATGTATGCATGCTTATCTCTTTACCTAGGATGGACCTAGGAGGAATAGGATAGATTCAGAGCATAAGGGGCAATATGGGTGGCTGCTATTATACGTATGTGTACCTGAACTTCTTATTTTCTCCTAAACCCCGAAGCCAGTTTTTCATTCTGACCAAACAAACCCTTTTATGTTTCCAGGAGCACAACTTATTCAATCCACTTCGTTTACACCTGCTTGTGGTCTTTACATTCACTCCACTTGGTGTTTTCTCTTATTCATTTTTCTGATCTGCTGCTTTTGTTCTCTTTCTTAGATCCTGGAAGGCAAGGGTTAGGGTTAAAATGATTTCTCCAAAATGCTCTGCATTAGAGAAGAGCTTAAGGAGTGTTGAAGGACTTGGGTCACTTTTAGCCCTCTCAGGTGTCATGCTTCCTATTCTCAAGGACCAGTTAACTTTTCTTGGTTTCTTCTTCCCTCTATATTGCCTTATATTTGCTGGGCCTCATTCCACCCCCCCCCACCCCCACAGAATGCTCTGACTCTTAAAAATGCTCTCAAGTTAGTCTCTAACTCTACCTCTAGGGTCTCTTACGTACTTTCTGTCTCCTTCCCTAGACCTTGGATGGTTTCATCTTTGTGGTGGCTCCGGATGGGAAGATCATGTACATATCAGAGACTGCATCTGTCCACCTGGGTCTTTCTCAGGTAGGTGGGTAGGTTCACAGATCCTCAGTTCTTCATTCTTTCCCCTTCTATGACAGTGATGAGGGAATAAGAAATAGTTTAGGCTTTTATTCTCTTCAGGCCACTTCCCTGAAAGACTTTACTTTTTCTGAAACCTGGAAGTTTCCAATGGGCAGGGCAGAATTGTATCTTTCAATGAGACACACGTATTTATTTATATGTTTCCAGTGCTAAATGAAGTTTCCAGATACGAATCCCAACTTTACTGTTTACTGTCTCTAGGACTTTGGGTAAATACTTTACCAAAATAAATGCTTATTCAGAACCCACTTATATGAGAGGCACTGGAGATACAAAAGGGTAAAAATGACAATCTTTCTGGGCTTCAGTTTCCTCATCTGTATAAATAAAGGTGCTTGGACTAGAGAAACTTTAAGAACTTTTCAAACTCTTGTTCTCATTATTCTGTTCCAAATTATATGAATATTTTCCCCAAAGAACAGTTAGAGAAATTTTAAAGAGTTGTTATAGGATGAAAGTCTACCCTTTCAAGAGTAAAGAACTCCCTGCCCACTCCATCCTCCTCCAGCCAAGCTTTTTTTTTTCTTACTTTTCCCTAATTCAAAGCAGGTAACTATGAAATCCTTATATACAACAGGTAGAACTGACTGGGAACAGCATTTATGAATATATCCACCCAGCTGACCACGATGAGATGACTGCAGTGCTCACAGCCCACCAGCCCTACCATTCCCATTTTGTACAGGGTAAAGAACATACTTATAAACTCTTAACATACCTAATTCCCCTCAGCTTTCCCCTTCTCACTCAAACCTCTCCCCTTTTCTCTTTCAGAGTATGAGATAGAGCGCTCCTTTTTCCTGAGGATGAAGTGTGTCTTGGCCAAGAGGAACGCTGGTCTCACTTGTGGGGGTTATAAGGTGTGTGTTTGCTGGTGGATTCTGAAGTCCCAGTTGCTGCTGCAGCTGCCAAGAACTCCCCTCGCCCCTCGTCATATTGTAGTGGTGGAATATCCTGGACAATGAGATTTAGGAGGACAATTATGTATGTATGATTTAGAGAGAGGACATCTGGGCTTAAAGATGATTTTTAAAAAGACCAACAATTCATATTATTTGCACACTTGAAGCATTACTATATTCTCTTGGAAAAAGGATACACCTGGAGAGTAAATGTGTGAGGATTTGGGGGAGGAGAGGAAGAGAAGATGAATTAGGGAACTCTAGTGTGGAACACCCCCCCCCCCCAAAAGGAATTTACTGATCTGAGGCAGAAATGGGCTAAATGATTTGCTCCAGGTTGCTACAAAATTACTCCTAAGTATAGACACACTTGTTTTGTTTAGGGAAATACACACAATCTAACAATTCATCTTCTAGGAATTTAGATTTTTAAACCTTAATCTTAACTTTTTGCAAAAATCTTGGTTTATAGGTCAGGGGTAGACACTTCAACCAGAAAAGTGAACTAGCCCCTCTAGAGCCCCTACAGTGCCCCTTGTCCCCTCTGGAGTGTCTGAAGTGGGACTCTGACTCAGGCAGAAAGGGTGGAGATGGTGGAATGTCTCAATTTCCCTCTTTCTTCGCAGGTCATTCATTGCAGTGGTTACCTAAAGATCCGCCAGTATAGCCTGGACATGTCCCCTTTTGATGGCTGCTACCAGAACGTGGGCTTGGTAGCCGTGGGTCATTCACTGCCCCCCAGTGCTGTGACAGAGATCAAACTACACAGCAATATGTTCATGTTTCGTGCCAGTCTGGACATGAAGCTCATATTTTTGGATTCCAGGTAGGACTAGGCAGATCTGGTACTGAAACTGAAGCTGTCCTGCAGCTTACCTCAATGCCTTAAAAAATACCTGCCAAAAGTATGTATGTTGGTGAACCATTGGGCTGACAGAAGTCAGAGACAGGTTCTGGTCCTGGCTCTGTCATAGCCTCCTTGCACAGGTGTTCCGTGGTGAGAATGTGGTTAAATGTCCTAATTGTTCTGGGCTGGTGTCCTCATCTGTTGCATCACAGGTTGGATTTAGCTTTACTAAAGTCCCTTTCTGCTCTAATGTTGAATTCCATTCTCTGAGCTGAACGCTTTTCATTTAGAGGAGCTAAGGTAGTTAAAAGTACTTTACATTTGCAATCTCATTTCATTCTTTTATGGGTCTGTGGATAGGTAGAAAAGGATAGATAAAAATCAGCTTCCTTCAATTGTTACCCAGGAGCTAACAATTGAGGCTCAGATGTGAAGTGACTTGCGTACCGTCTGTAATGGAATGACCATAGTAGAGCCAATAAAAGACCCAAGTCTTCTTTTCTCCTAGTCGCCTATTTCAGTGTCTTTCCCCCACTACTTAATTCCCCTTCTTGTGCTCCTCAGGGTGGCAGAACTAACCGGCTATGAGCCGCAGGACCTGATTGAGAAGACCCTTTATCATCACGTCCACGGTTGTGACACCTTCCATTTGCGCTGCGCGCATCACCTGCGTAAGCCATTTCTCATCACTATTTAACATTCCCTCCCTTCCCTTCTTCCCCCACCTCCCCATGGAAACGTCAACCGTTGTACTGTCCCTTTTGGGAACAATTCTGGTGACTGCTTAGGAAATAATCCGGAGTCAGGGATGTGAGACCTAAGTGCTCCAGGCTTCCAGAGACGAGGCTTTTCGGCTTGAGGAAAATGGATCTTTATAACAAAGATCAAACCCAAACGAGCCTGTATCTTCTCTCTTTTGCCGCCCCCCCCCCCCAAGTAAAGTCAGCGTAGCTCCCCTAGCAAAGGCTTAGGCATCCGGGATTGTTAAAAGGAGCCCTTTTATTTAACAACAGTCTCTACTACCAATAAACAATCCCTAAACTCAATCTACAAATAGAGGTCACGTATTTGTAAGCATTGCGGGTCCCGCACTCCAGGCTCGGTTTTTTTAACTTTCGCTGAAAAATCTCCACAAAAGGAAGAATATGACAGAAACATTTTTTTCCGGATCTCTTCATTATAAATACAGATTTTGGCTCAATCAGTTTCGGCAAATCTATAATTATGCCCGTGGGCCCTTTTTAAGAGCTTAATCTCCGAGCCTAGAAAGGAAGTAGGAAATGGAAAAATAGGAGTCTGATTTAAGTTTCCAGGAAGAGGATTTACCACCAAGCCCCTTGGGTTAGTTGAAAGTATGGATTTGGGGTGTGGATATCTTGTGGTTAATACCCAAATATTCCATTTTTCCTCCTACTGCAAACAGAGAAGTAATCGAGCAGGTGAACGGTAACTTTAGCTCCTCTCAAAAAAAGGGGGGGGGGGAAGCGTGTCAAAATGATCGAATGAATTTGATACAAATTAACATTGTCTGATCCTTTAGTTCTGTAAATTTCCTGTGGTCTTCGTTTCCCTGGTAATTAGTATCCCTGTCAAGATTCTTCCTAATTCCCCAGACCCCCAGTTCCTTGCTGATTATTTCAGTTATGATTTTTGAGTCTGCCCAACATCCAGGAGAGGGCTTGGTGGCATCTCCCAGCTTGTAGATGCAGCTGTTGCTTCGGGGCATCGGCGTTGAAGGGTGGGGTTATGTTTAATCAGGAAACTGGAAATCTAGCAGACTAGTCCCGGGGTTTTGGTACAGTATTTTCTGTTTCCCACTCTGCTTTTTTCTTTGTTTTCCTCTCTCACCTCAGTGCTGGTGAAAGGGCAGGTGACCACGAAATACTACCGGTTCCTGGCAAAACACGGGGGCTGGGTGTGGGTACAAAGCTACGCCACCATTGTGCACAACAGCCGTTCCTCTAGGCCTCATTGCATCGTCAGCGTCAACTATGTGCTCACGTAAGTTCAATGATAAGTTTCCCGCTGCCATTTGAGGTTGCTTAGACGGGAGGATGCCCAGTGACCGTTTGGAATGTCCTTTCTGCTCCAGTCACACTTAGAATAATAAGAACAATAGCAGACAGCTAGTGTCTAAGCTTTATATGTTCTCTCAGTTGATCTCGTCCCCCCCCCCCCATCCCATCTTGTCATACCCACCTTTTTCACAGCTAGGGCGCTTAAATTTAGAAATAGAAAAGATAAAGTGAGGACACAGAGAAAGGCAGGCTCTAGACACTATCCAGTTAGACTTTTAGTAGTTTATAGGTTAAGCTTGAGAGGAAATAGCTCCACTTACTACTTGTATTTTTCTGAAAAAAGCTCTCTTTATTTTTATTTCTCAGAGGAGGATTTAGGGATTTTCCATCCTCAGTACATATTTTGTTTTTTAATTTCTTTTAAGTGTACCCTGCATGAAATAAAACTGAGAGAGAGAGAGAGAGAGAGAGAGAGAGAGAGAGAGAGAAGAGTGAGAGAGTGTTTCTCCGTAAGGAGCCATTTATAGTTAACAAACAGGACATCTGTTTCACTTTTTCAAATCTGGGGTTTGAAGTTCTTAATTTTAACCAGAGTCTCCAATCAAAGCTGAGAGTTTTGAGAGACTGATTCTTACACTGAACCACAAAGAAGGTTTAAGTGACCAAAAGGGTCTGAATTTAACCCACAGAAAGAAAGGAGATTCAAGTTAATGCTGAAAATCTTGGCTAACACTCAGCTCTTAACTCTTCCCCTTGTACTTCTGGATTGCAAGGGTATGAGATCCCTATGTATGGGATGCTACCTGCTGGTACTTCAAGACCTTGGGCCAGTAGGGCCAGGTCTAATCTCCAGCAGGCTGACTGAAGTTGCAATATTTGATTCATATTTTTCCCCCTGGAAATAATCATAGTTTCTGGTTGCCAGTATGCCAATGCATGCTAGGTCACGTGGCCTGTTGTGTTCTTGGTGGAGAAGCACGTACTCTATGTGAGGGCTGGGTTGCCTGCTTCATTTTTAAGCCTAAGTGGAAAGACCTTTTTGGTTTGGTTTACCTATTTTGGGGGGAAGGGGAGGCAGGAAATAAGATGGGGAAATAGAAACGATGCTGATTTTAGGGTATGGCAATCATCATGCAAATATTGACAGAACAGAGGCTTAGTAGAAATGAATTTTTCTATTGGAAGGAAATGTGTGGATTCTAATTGTATGAATAAGGGTAAATTCATTTCAGGTTATTTTAAAATATAAAGTTAAAAAATGTAGTGGTTGGCAATATTGTACCTAGTAATAGTACTATTTATTCTGTGCCTTATTTGATAAAAGAATTCAGCTTGATGGACTTGGGAAATGAATTTGGTTGAGATGAGGGGTCAGTGTCTGGGTAGGATGATTTGTAGTTGTGAACCTTCTTTAGCATTCTCCTTTTCTAGGAAACAGAATAAATGATTCTGTAATGGTAGGAATACTGTAAGGTTTTAACAAAGACTAAGACAAATCAGTAATGTTTTGGTTACTGTGCACCCCTTCAAAAGATAACCATTTATTTTATGTTTGCTATTTTTAATATGATTAAAATAAACATGAAGGAAAATGGCAAAGTGCATGTCATATAATAAAGCACTTTTGGGAAGCAAAAAGTATTAAAGAGTGAAAAATGATGTCTGCCTACCATGAAAAGGAAGCTTACAT
Source organism: Macrotis lagotis (assembly GCF_037893015.1). NCBI lineage: Eukaryota > Metazoa > Chordata > Mammalia > Peramelemorphia > Peramelidae > Macrotis > Macrotis lagotis. The sequence continues at coordinate 98,458,048 of NC_133662.1, read as the reverse complement.
ACTTGAAGAAGGCACTTTGTATGTCTGAGACATAACCAGTATTATATATATCCTGTTTCCCTGTGGATGCCTGTGGCTAGTAATCATTTTTTATCAAACAGCAGGCTACACAGTCACATAGGCCCATATAAATGACCAGAATGCCAGTTAGATCTCCCAATGGGGAAGCTTAATTTACGTTTAGAGTCATTTTGAAAAATTTTGTTTTGTTTTTCAGTGAATGTGTACTTTCTTTTTTTGTTGACTCTGTCTTTTTTCACTTTGCATACTTCTTCACTGCCATAGAAATAGGCTAGAAACTATACATTAAATAAAAGAGGCTTAATGACTACAGAGCGATGATTTATTGAAGGAAAATAGTATGTCACATTTTTTTTAATGTTTTATCCCTCCCAAATGAAAAGTCACAGAACCACACAGAAGCCTGTATAAGTCTACATATAAAAGATGAATAGTTGAAATTGATTGCACCATTATGGGTTTATAACGCCCATTTCTTTGTACAGAAATCCTCAGGACAATTTTCATAACCACTAATGGGGAAACCACAGTAGATAAAATGTCATCAGGCAGCTCTGTGTGTGCTGACGGGATTTTCATAATGAACAGGTTGCAGTTTGTTTGATGTGTACATCACACATCTGGTTGGAAGTTACTAATTTACATTGTCTTAGCAAATTAAATAGATGACTATTGATTCTCAATGGTAGCAGCAGACTAGAACTTACATTTGTTTTCTGTGCTGATTCTTTATGAAGCACTAGAATGATAAGTGAGTTCTTTCCAAACACAACACCTCCAACAATACTTTTAAAACCACAATCCTCCAAATAATTTGAAATGCCAGATGGATTCCAAATTTAAGCATTTGAGAGCATATATAATATAGAGCATTGCTATGAAACTTAAGAATGTGTAATTCAAATAGGCCTTGACTAAATGAAGATGTCTCTTTAGTGAAGCCTGTTTACTCCTAGTACATCAGAAAATTTGTTAAAATTTCAGATCAGCTGTCACTTTCTTTTTAAGCACATTACTATCTTCCCCTCCCCCCATTAACATGTACCTAGAAAACTCATATAGTATTTTCTAACATTTTCACTATGAATTAATCTATTTAAGACTCTTGGATTGTTTAAATTAATTGCTTCATCAGTGTGGATAGGAAAACTATTATTTCAGAGGCAGATGGCAAATGTTCTGGTGCTATTATTGGTCCTTGTGTGGCTTCTGTGTGATTTGGAAAGACTGGAAACTATAGTGTAAAGATACTGTGAATTAATATCTACTGGTGGGTCTAGGTCCCCGAGGCTCCATGACATTTGACTAGCTCTTCATTCCTTGTTCATGTTTTTCTCCAGCATGCCTATCATAATAGCTGTATGGGCAGCATTTCTAAGTTGTTCAAATGTTTTGCAATATGGTAAACTGTAGTAAATGTCTGCTTTGTGATACTTTTCAGAGAGGCCTTTGAATGAAGTTTGTAGCCATTAATCAATGAAGTTTGGAAATACCATGAGTCAGGATGGGGAGTAGGAAGAAAATTTTTTTGGAAGAAAGTCCATTTTTTAAAAGAGTTAAGTAGTTTTCTTGAATTCATATTTTGAACTCATTCATCATTTGAATTCATTCATTATCTTGAATTCCTTTCATTGAGACTTTAATTAGAGAGATTACTTATTCATACCCATATCTGTTAGCTTCTTTTTATTTGGATAGGAATATTTGGTCTTGAAATATATTGGTAAAGAAAAATGTGACACACCTAATAAACCCTAAAATATGTTTTCTAAAAAGAGAATAGAAGCAAAGGCTTTGATGTAAATATAATTTTTATACATTCAGAGTGTTTTCCTCCTACTTAAGAAATAATATAATTTTTATGATAAGGTTGAGCTTTGCTTCACCAGTAAAATGAAAAAGATTATGTGAAAGGCTCGTATTATAACTATATGTTTAAATATATGACTGTCTGTGTCTGTATATATGTATGTGTATACATGTATTTATATATACATATAAAACTATTTTTGGAAGTGTTTTATTTGAAACACTATAGTATTTAATTTGTTGGAAATCCACTTAGCACAAATATGGATGCTATTTCTCTCACTTCTACTCAATGACTAATATCTAATACTCAATAGTCAGAAATAGCTTCACAGAGCTTATTTTTTGCAAAAAGTGCTTGCATTTAAATTAGAATTCCATTGAGAATTATAAATTCCAGTGAGAATTATTGACAAAGCATTAATATTAAGGGTAGAGATTTAAAATAAAAGATATTTGAATTAGAGATTGATTTGATAATTAGTAACTCAGGCATAGATTTAAATCCCTAAACCCTACTGGTATGTGCAACATTGTTTCAGGGACAAGTGCTATTCAATGTCTTTCAGTGATTATTTAAGCACAGGAAAGAAAATAGGTATAGGTCAAAAACATTTTCTACTTTAACTTTTTATTTCACTGTAATTAAAAGCAAAATAAATCCAGGTAATTTGTATTATAGCACGTAACATAGTTTTTGTTCAACATTTCTGTGAATTTATTAAAAAACAAAAGAGACTGAATAGAAGGAAAAGAGAATCTTTATGCCCATATCACAGATACTAGAATTCTTTTTGTTTAGAACATCATAGGCCTCATGATTTAAAAAAATGCATCTCATTGCTAACTTACTTTTTAATTAAAACCTTAACTTTTCTCACACGTAAACTGTAGACAGTATGGAACTGAAATTGTTGGCTTTTCTTGACATATTAAAGACTTTTGTATGCATTTGAAGGAGGCTATTTTCATGTGCATATTTTCCATTTTTATATAAGGTACTTTTAGCAAAACATTTAAAAAATGGATTTAGCTAGTAAAATACAATTCTAGACATTAAATTTATTCTTAGTGTATCTAAAATCTTTTACTTAAGAGATCATATCAGATTCTTTTAGCCTCTCAGAGTTCTGTAAATATGAAAATAATTTATTCCCACCTACCAACTCCCCAAGCTGGGGAATAATTGCAGTATAGCAATAATCTTTTTCTTAACACTAAAAAAATGTTTATAACAGTAATACATACTCATAACTTGGATTATATCTTTAATTGTACATAATTTCTATTATAATATTGTATATAAAAGTCCAAGTTGTCTTCAAATGATCTTGTTTTATATAACTCAGTGATTAAAAACACAAATTGGAAAGATATTCTATATGAAAGATAAATTATTACTACCTTTTGAAATTTTTTTAAAGATTATTATATAAAATAATATACATTCAGTTTAGTTCATACCATTTCTTGCACTTAACATTAAAAAGGGATTGCTATTTCATTTTAAAGTAATTCCTTCTTTGTAAAAATTATAATAGCCAAATATGGATATTATATATATATATATACATATATGTATATATATAAGCATTCACATATGAAATGCATTGTATGTATATATTTACAAAGCCACATATACATGAGAGAAGCTATTTTAACAGAGAAGTAACTGCTGCTACTTGTTAACTTGTTTTTGCTACTCAGTGTTTTACTTTTTCCTCTTCTTTTCTATCATTTCAAAGCATCAAATACCAAAAGCCTAGTTTATGGAAAAACCCTAGGAATATCTGTGCTCATGCTGGTTTGAATTACCTCTGAAGATTAAACAAAAGTTCTTTGACTTGTGTCCTTGATCTCCTCTATCCCCATGTATGTTTAGGTCATGTTAGTGGAGTTACCTTCCTTTTTTTGTATTCTTTTGAGAAGTATTGGCAAGGTTCCATAGCCCTCCAACTTCTACCTAGGGGCTAGCAGGTGAGAAATAGCTCAGTTTGCTTCATAGGAGTTCACCCTCCTCTCATCATAGCTATTGCCTGTCAGCTACCTCAATGCACTGTTTTCTTCCGCTTTCTCCTATGCTCTTGCTATTGTCTAAGACTTCCAGTAGTTTTTTCTTGGCCATAGTCATTTCTATCTCACTTTCAAGAACAGAGACCTAGATAAGTTCTTGCTAAATTGGAACTTGGTTGCCATTCATTTATTACCTCTTAGCCTGACAAGCAAAAAGAATATAAGATGTTTTTGTCTGACTTACATCATAGGCTTTAAAGGAGCTCCATCTAAATTGTTATTCTTTGTTTTCTGGTATAACTTCACTAATGTTATTTCAGACAGATGAAAAATTCAAGTGATAGGTTTACTTTAATGGGAAAGTTGACAAGAGTTGACTTAGTCAACAGAAGTTTCTGAAAATACCATGGTAAATAATTTAAAAATCTTCCCATTTCTGTTCCTTTTCTAATCTCTCTCTCTCTCTCTCTCTCTCTCTCTCTCTCTCTCTCTCTCTCTCTCTCTCTCTCACACACACACACACACACACACACACACACACACACGCAAACATAAAGTTGAGGAACAATGAGAAAGGTGTAGAGCTTGATTTTGTTTTGACTTTTTACCTATAATTATGATTTTTTCAAATCTGTATTTGTATCAGCAAACCATCTTCTAAGAGTGATAATGCAAAACAGTCATGATTTTGGATGTGTTAGTGATGTTTTCCGACTTCTCCTTGTACCTACCCTCTCTTCTTCTCTTCTATTTTCAGAGAATGAGATGCTCTTCCCACTTGTCATAACTACTCTTTCAGGATTCTGATGGTTTCCTTTCTCTCCTTATCTTTTTTTTCCCTCTCATGTTCACGTCTCTCCCATCAATAATATAAAATGAAACAAAACCCAAGCAAAAATAATATCTTTCTTTGACAACTTTCTTCAACTTTCATCCTACTTCTTTTCTCTCTTTACTACTAAACTTCTAGAAAGAATAGTCTTATACTTGCTGTCTTCATGTTATTACGTACTCCTCAGGCTCAAGGTGAATTTATCCAAGGGAATAAAAAGCTGAGTATATTCCTGTTCTCTAGGATAATTTGACTGTTTTTCCTTTTTTTTTTTTTTTTGTTGTTCCTGATCTTTTTTCTGGGGGCAATAGAGAAGAAAAGATGGGAAAGAGTAGCAGTGCTTGACAATCAACCAGGTCTTTTTGGATTATTCATTGTCCTTTTCCTGGTCTCCAAATCTGGTGTTCCCCTAAGCCTTTATCCTCAATTCTCTTTTCTATTTTCTGTACTCACTCCTATGATTTTAGTCATTCTCACTAAGGAGATTATTCCCAAATCTATATTCTAGCCTTAGTCTCCAACTAGGCTTCAGAGTCATAGCTCCATTTGACTGTTGGATATCTGTCTCTAGACTGGTCAGCTAGCACTTCAAGTTCAACATGTCTAAAACTGAAAATATCTGTCCCTAGCCTGCCCAAATCTGCTCCACCCCTTCCAACTTTTGTTTATGGCAATGCTAGTGAATAGAGTGCTGGGCCTGGAGTCAGGAATATCTGAATTCAAATATGACCTTAGATATTTACTAACTGCATAACTCTGAGCAAATCACATAACTTTTACCAGCCTCAGTTTCTTCAAAAATATACTTATTATTGAGGATCAAATAAAGTATTTTTAAAGTGCTTAGCATAGGATATGACACATAGCAAGCACTATATGATTGCTAATTATGATGATAACTCAAAACTTCAAAATGCTCTGACTCTTTTCTTCAACCTCTTACTTCTCTCTTATTTCCAGTCAGTTGTAATTTTCACTGGGCAGTATCTTTCACATCTATTCTTTATTCCTCATTCACATGGCCACTCATCAAATCTATGGCTTCATTATCTTTTATACATACTATTGTAGTAGCCTCCTGACTTTTTTCTCTTTTCTCTTCCTCATTCAATCTCTTCTTACAGCTGCCAAAATAATCATTCTAATACCCAGGTCACTATTCCATTCCAAAACCTTCAAAGATTGTCAGTTGTCTTTAAATTAAAATATCATTTTCATTTAAGGCTATCTGAAGCTCTAAATTACCTTTCCAATTTCCTCCATTTACCAAATTAGCTTTCATTTTATGTTCCAACCTAACTGGACTATTTACTATTCATCTATTTCTTTCTATTTTCTCCTGCTTTTGTGTACTCCTAAAAATGATTAGTACTCCTAGTCTTTTTACAAACCTGCAAGGTGAAATCTTCCTCTTTTTCTAAGGCTCAGAGGCTCAAAGGGAATCACTCAGTAAACCCTTCTTTAATTTCCAAAATTGAATGTGGTAGCCCCCCCTTTCTTATTCCTTTGAGGTCTTTCTTTTGTGTTGTACTTACTTGTATATTTGATTCCTCTATTAGAGGGTAAGCTCCTTGAAGGCAGGGATCATGTTGAATTTCAACTTTGTATTTCAGACTTTTGCATGTCCTTAAGCTAAAATGGATCATATTATAATAGTATTTACAGATGAAAGAGATCATTTTGTCTAGTGCCCTATTTTGTAGAGTGACATTCAGAGTTTAAATAACTTATCCATTTTCACCCATGGAGGACTTGAGTTTGGAATTGGGACTTGAGACTGGAACCTGAGCACAGGTCTTTTAACCCTAAATTCATGCTCTTTCTATTACACCATGATTTGTTGCATGCATGTGTTTTAAACTGCAGGTTTTATGTAGCAACTTGTCTTCAACATCATTTTGCCATTTATTTCCCATCAGTTAATGTACTTTGGAAGAATGAAAAGTTAAGTTGGACTTAATTTAATGGAAAATTTTAAATTCTCATACATTGAGAGTTAAAGAAAATTCTTATGCTTAGTGTTCTCTTCCTGTGAGTGTTTTTCTAGCTTTTAAACTACCAACTCCCCACCACCACAACATTTAATCATTGTGGAGTCTGCCATTTGCTAACTGAGAAATAATGCTGTAATATTGAATAATATAGTCCAACAAGCATTAACTAAAAGCCTCTTCTGTACCAGACATTGCAGACAAAAGGACAGTATGAGAATAATTCTATCATGAAGGAGTCTATATGTTCTGTAGGAGAAACACATGTAAACAGAAGTATAGAAATATATTATACACACACACACACACACATATATACACACGCATATATTTATTTGTGTGTTTATGCATATTAGATGTGTCTATCTGACTATCTACCTAATAATTTCAAGGGGGAGAGAAGTGAGGATTAAAGTGAATTGCTTTCAGGTATTTTTAAATCCCTTTTCCAATCCCTTCCTTTTCTTTGTTTTTTATCTTCAATAAAATTGATAGAATTCCACACTATCAGAAATCTTTGTGATTATTTAAGCCCTTGTTTCAAAGATGAGGAAATTGAGACCTAGAGAATTTAGGTGATGTACTTAAAGTTAATGGTTACTAATTCCCTTGCATTCATGTTGGAGACCCTTATGGATAAGGTAGCAAATAGTAACATTCATAGGTCTTTGATGAGGCCTCTCTGTTTTTTGTTGTTGTTGTGTTTTGCTGAATTTTATCCCTACTTATTTTGTAGAAAAAAAAATTTGCCTATGTTCTTTCTAGTGAGGTCCTTTGGTAGAGGTGTGATTTCATGACTATGGATACTCCCTTCATTGATAGAGTGCCAGTTGGGCCGTCCATCTGTTCTCTCTCATTCTCACTTCATGACCAGTCCACCTTTTTTCCAGTCACACATATTCTTGACGACATCTTTTGCACCACTTCTTAAACATGTTGTGAGTGATAACTTGCTGTGGCTTAAGTCTTCGTATTGCCCTTTGAGTTGTTTGTAATTTTAATTCTTCAGAGATTATGGTGTTCCATGCTTCCCATTCTTCTTACCCCTCCTGGGAGAATATTGGTGTCAAGGATATGGGCTTTCGGATCCACAGGATATCTGCTGTCAAAGAGAGCATTGTACAAAGTTTATAAGTGCACTCCAACTTCATTTTTCTTTATTTGATTCCTAGCCTAAATAATTATCCATTTATACAATAGTTAAAAGATAAATTTAATGATACAGCTTTACTAATAGTCAGACAACAATTACTAAATAACAACTGCACTGAAGGACATCAAAAGAAGTAGAAAATAAGGTCTCTCCTTTCAAGAGGCTTAGATCTAGTTAGGTTTAGTTAGAAAATCTATTTCAAAAAAGAATTAATAAAAACAATGAAAATATTATTATACAGAATGATATAGAAAGTCTTTTTTAGATTAGGTAGCTATTAAATACAATCAGTAATACTTTTTAAATTAGATTCAGAGGGTGATGACTTTATAATCTATGTTTTTGTCACAATTTGTCTTTATTTTTAACTTATTTGCCAGTCCTGATCATGATATTTTTATTTTAGAAGGTTGTGGAATGATTTCTTCCCCCCCCCTCAAAATCTTTACTTATGTGACATGAAAATTTTGTCAATATGTTTCAGTATACTTAAGTATTACATGAGATTTTGTAATTCATTTAAGTGGGATTTATAGAGACACAAAAATGATGTATCATACCAAGATTTTGTTCAAATGGTTACATACTTGTGAATAGAAGGATTATGTTTTAAAAAATATGTAGAAAATATTTTATCTCATTTTATCTTTTCATTTTACCAAAGAATAAACTGAGATTCAGGTTTAGTGACTTGTCCAAGGTCACACAAGTACTGAGAATCATAGGATAATAGATCTAGAAGGAAAGAAATATAAAGTCACTGACTCTAAAAGCAGTGATTTTTTATGCTATCTCTCTTTAACAGGTATTTTATGTATAGATTAATATTGTTACATAGAAGGAGAAAAAACATTAAAATGTGTTCCATGTTTCAAAACTGCAGTACCTAATAATAAATAATACTACTTGTCTTTTTCCTATAATTGTGTTTCAATTACAGAAATAGTTCCGGTGTGATAATATTTCTAAAAATAAGAGTGTATTCCAGTAAAATCTTTTTGAGTCAGAAATTTTATAACTTCAAGTGGAATATATTTTTTATAATTTATTATAAATTATTATAATATTTTTTATAATTTATAACTTCAAGTGGAATAAATAACATTCTCGTACTACTTTATCTAGGTATAGGGACATTTTTCAGTTCATTATGATTGTATCAACTTAGATAATAACTTAATATCATATTTAACAGAAATTATATCAGCATTAGTATTAATTTATATTAATATATTTATTATTATTTTATTATTATATCAATATATTATATATATAATTAATATATAATTATATTTAATATATTTAATCTTGGAGCAGAAATACAGGGTTGGGATAAGGAAAGGGGACCTGATGTGTCAGGTGAGAAGATAGGGGCCTGGCTTTTGTTTTTGTTTGCTGTTATAGATGGCTGTTAACAGACCTGTCCTTAGACCAGGGTAAGTTCTAGGTTCTGGAAAAAGTTGGTGATGTTCTTCACCAAACAGCACTAAGAGCAGTAACAACCTCTGAGACAATGTATTTAGCAGGAGTCAGCTTCAGTTTGTTCTTCCTAGGAGAATATGTCTGTCTTCAGGGTGGAGATCAACAATTCATCCTTTCATTCTTTCCCTTTCATTCCTATAAAACCCAAAAAGAAACAAAGAAGATTGACTTTTAGTTGGGCTAAGCAGGTCTAGTATTACTCAAGGGCTTATTTGCCTCCTTCCCTCAACTTTAGTTTGCTTCTCTCCATAATTCCTTTAATAAGACAAAAAGCTATTCCTATATAAAAAAGACCTGGTTGTTATAACACTACCATCCAAACAAATTTCAATGAAAATGTAATCACTTAGCCAGTAACTAGAAATGATGGTTGACAGATACTTCACTGTTTTAATGGAGAGGAAGTGATAAAGAGCATTGAGTCCCAGAAGCAGGGGAAAACTAGGAATGTCTAAGATAGACTTCAAAAGTTTCACAGAATTGCCCAATTTGGGCACTGTTTATTTCTATTTGGGTAGGGAGTCAGCTCAGAGTTCTGTACTAAGGTATTTTTTGGAATGCAGTTGCAAATACTCCTAGTTCTACTTCTACTAGTTTATGTGTAGCGCTTGGTTTTGTTTTGTTTTGTTTTGTTTTTTTAAACATGACTGATGTGCCTAAGATAGATTCTAGGGAATCTATTAATGATAGTTTATTGGAGTATAAGAACTGGAATTGGAAATCCATGTAGCCCAATCTCTTTATTTTATAGATGATGAACTTGAGAGGCCCAGGGAGATCAAAGTACTTGCCTTGGGGGTAACCAAGTATAAGGTATAGATGAGGTTTGGACCCATGTTCTTCGACTTCAGCACCTGTACTCTTCCGGATAATGTGTTTTAGGGTTTTTTTGGGGTTTTTTTGCAAGGCAAACGGGGTTAAGTGGCTTGCCCAAGGCCACACAGCTAAGGTAATTATTAAGTGTCTGAGACCGGACTTGAACCCAGGTACTCCTGACTCCAGGGCTGGTGCTCTATCCACTACACCACCTAGCCACCCAGATAATGTTTTAAATATATATTTATTTTTTTATTCTTTAAGATGTGTTGGCATAGTTTTTTAAGGTTTAAATTTTTTATTTTTTTGGATGGAGGGTTAATGGGAGTAACTCAAAGCTATTGGTCCCATGCATGAGAACTATAAAATATAAGGATTCTGAAGAGCTCAAGGTAGAGACAAATTCAAAAGTACTTTTGCTACTTTGTGAAGAAATCTGAGCTAAATCAAAATGGTGAAATGATGGGTCAGGAAGCAAACTAATGATTCTGGGCCAAGCTCATCATATAGTTTAATGCCCTCCTAAAACTAGGACCTCTACAGTGCAGCTGAGGGCCCTTCTCAGTTTGTGTCTGCCTTAACTTGTTTTTTGCCCTGGCTAAAATTAAGCTGATTCTTGGTCAGGACACAGACATAGATAGCCTTATGATATTGAATTTGGGTGTTACGTATTAAGACCGAATTCAAATTCTTTTATTCAAACATTGATAGTCAAGTTTTTTGATACTTATATTTTTCTGTGACATGAGTAACACTGTTTGGTTATGCTGTCAGAGAACAGCTTTCTTGAAACTAATTTGATCTTGAGTTTTGAAATTTTTTTGACAGAACCCATCAATGCTGCTTCAAGGGACTTAGAACTACTACTATGGAAACAGGGACATTTTGGAGTAAAATAGAGGAAAATGAGCTTCTTTTCATATTTAAAGATGGTCCTGTTTGAACAGCAAGGTGGTGCAGTGGATAGAGCACCGGCCCTGAAGTCAGAAGGACCTGAGTTCAAATCCAGCCTCAGACACAATATTTACCTAGCTGTGTGACCTTGGGCAAGTCACTTAACCCCATTGCCTTGCAAAAACAAAAAAAGGGGTCATGTGTGTTAAGTATTTTTGACATACGATTTCTTGTTTTATGTCTTGGGGCAGGGGAATATCACTAGTACTGATATTTTTTTCATGGCATCGCCAGGGTTTTGTGTAATTTTCTGAGAAACCTTATCCTAGGCTGTTGGTAACTATGATTTTTCCCTCTTCTGAAGATATAGTTGAAGGCACTTGTATTGTTTTTTTAAGTTTAAGGCAATGGGGTTAAGTAACTTGCTCAAGGTCACACAGCTAGGTAATTACTATGTGTCCGAGGCTGGATTTGAACTCAGGTCCTCCTGACTCCAGGGCCAGTGCTCTATCTACTGTACTACCTAGTTGCCCTAGGTATTGTGTTTTAATCATAGACTTTCTCCTCAAAGTCTCTTGTCATCCCTGCTTTATGTCATTCTTCCTTCCTCTTTGATTTTGCTAATTTACCAACTGTTGTGTTGCTATAATGGCTAAAGGGAAGAAGCAAACTTGAGTTTGCTTGTTTTCCATTTTTGTTAATTAATTGATATTTGTGTCCTTTAATAATCTCAACAGATAACATTAAAAGGGCAGTTTTCTTGCAGAACCAATAAAGTACAACAGCAGTTTTTTTTTATTCTCATCTCTTGTAAACCACTAAGAGACCAACACTATGGAAACAAACAGAATTTGTAATAACTGTTGAAATCTTATCACAGCCTGGGTAGAATGCAGTACTAATTTGTTTTACTGGATTTGGATACTGCTGAACCCCTGTGGGGTTCCAAGGATGCTCTGGGGGATGGTGACTCAAAGCTACCCAGAGCATATGTCAATCATCAAATTAGGGTAGTTAAAGAAATAGCAGGGTGCAGGGTAGTGCTATTTTTTGAGGGCTAACTGTAAATCAGGTAAAAATGTTAGAAAAGCTAAGTGTTGTTTCATGGTAGAGTCTTCCTTGTCTAGGCATCTCCTATTTTGAATGAACTATATATACCTGAATTGTGGTGGAGCCTTCTGAGCTTGTATTGTATTGTATTCTGAGCCACAGTTGGACACTTTGCAACTTGATCACAGGATTGTGATGTCATTTTGGTTCTCTTCAAGCACAAAGTACAGCAACCAAACCAAACCGATTTGAATAAGAAGGCTCTTCTATATGAACTCTGGTATGGGAAACACTTCAATCTGTGTTTCTTTTTTATATAGGGAATGATATACAACATATTAAAAATAATTCTTTATAAAATATTTGTCTCAATGAGTTGGGGCTGATTCTGAGATCCACATTTAAAGTTTTCTACTCAATGATTATATTACTTTAGGTGGGTCAGTCAGCTTTTTGTGGGTTTTCATTAACAGTTTCTGGCACATAGTAGTTGTTTTATAAATGTTTATTAATTGATCTCTAAAATAAGAACATTGGAAATGAATTGCTTTCTCATGTCAATAGGACTGCTCTCCCCTCTAATACTACTGCTCAAGAAGCAATAAAGTATGGAACACTAGATTTGGAGCTAAAGAATGTGGGTCCAAATCTTAGGCTCTCTCTTTTTTTTTTTTGTTAAATCTGTGTAACATTGAGAAAGTCATCATTTCCTCATCTGTAGGACAAAAAGGTTGTTGAAAAGAGGTAAAGCCATGTCACAGGTGAAATTAGGAAGTAGTTCGAGTTTGTCTTTATAGCCATTATCTTTCCTTTCCATCTGCCTTCTCCCCTTCTCTCTGGGACCTATTGATGTTCTCTCAGTTACTGAAGTTCCTCAGATGCTCTCCATTTTCCCAAGTCAAAATATGTTTTCAGGGAAGAAAAAACTGATAAAATAGGTCTCATATTGGAAGCAAGAAGAACTGGGTTGAAGTTGCATATCAACATATAATAGCTATGTTATCCTGGGATATTCACTTAACTTCAGTGTCCCCAACATCTATGTAAAGTGATGCTATTCAGTTAGTTCCATATCAGTGAAATCACAGGTATAGACCAAGAAGAAAGGAAAAGAAAAGGGAGAAAGAATGAATGGTAGAAATAAAGGAAAAAAAAGCAGGAAAAAAGAGAGTGAGAAATGTGATAATAAAGAGCTGAAAAAGCTTAATATTTATGCTTCTTAGAAGATATTTTAATGGAAGGCAAAGTCTTAAATAACAGAAATAAATCATTATTGGTGGAATTTTAGACAACACACTTGAGGACACTGTTTTTCAGTGTTTTCCCATATCCTTCAGATCTCATTGTATTGGTAACCTAAATGTAATGTCTAACCCCATTGAACAAAATCTGTAAACCCTATGTGTTTTTGCATTGATCTGTGACAGTTCACATAAAGATAACTTAAAAAGAGACTCTCATTTTTATGCAACCCAAAATTCCCCAGCAATCATTCATTTCCCCCCACAGATATAACAAAAGCTTGCATCCCAGACCATTTCTAATAATTTGTGAACAGTGAGGCACATAACAACAATGGTAGAACATGTGTTCAATTAAGTATTTTTATTCATGAAACGCATTTCAAATTTATTTTAGCAGTTTAAATAAAAGAGTTTAATGTATATTTAGTCAAGCATTACAGGAGTAAGGGCTTAAGCAGATTAGAAATAAATGAATCCAATTAAAGAACATGTCTTTGAGATTTGATATGTCCTAGGTATGAATGAGCTGTTTGCATAGCAACAGTAAAGAAACCATTAATGATTAACTATCTGGAAGAAGCTTAATCAACGATAAATGCTATCGAACATACCACAAAATGTTTAAGTTAAATAAACGGAGATTTGTACATTTAAAAACATTGTTTGCCTCAGTAAAAATTTTTTTGACATACTTTTTTTTTCCCCTCGTTAAGTCCAAAGTATTGTGTTCACTTTATTTATCATTAGATAATAGTTTCAGCCACTGTACAATGTCAGAATGACTTTCCCAGGGGCTGTTGAAATGCTCTGTTTCATAATGTGTTGTGACAAGAAAAGCATTGCAACTCCAGAAGGAGGTAGAACTAGGGTCTAGACTAGATATGCTACTAACATTAGCCATGTGAGACTGAGTAATCCCTTCACCTCTGCAGGCTTAAGTTTTTTCATCTGTATGTAAAGTGAAATAATGGCTTTCAAGGTCCTTTCCAGTCCTATCATTCTTTGATCTGCTGTAAAATGTCAAACCAAACCTTGACTGATTCAAGTGTCATTACCTTGTTCTTTCCCTATTTTTGTTTTCCTGGGATCATAGATTTGCTGGGCTGGAATGGACCTTTGACTCAATTTAATTCCATCCCTAATTACAGAGAAGAAAACTAAGGCATAAGGAAAGGACGTTAGAAATAAGGAAGATGTGGTAAGATAGTAGTCTATATGAAAACAATTTCGATATTTCAGTGAATTGATAGCATTTTTATCTTAGACTTCTTAAGAGATACAGTGTCTGGGACTAGAAAGATGATGTCTGGTTATACTCTGTCAGCCCATATGTCTGGCATTGTGTTCAGTTCAGTGTGCCAAATTTTAGGAAGGACATTGGCAAACTGGAAAATTTCTAGCATACGGTTCCAGCATAGTGAGGATCCTGGAGAAATAGTTTAAAGAATTGAGGAGAGAGATTATGGGTTGACAGGGTAAGTGTTTCACAATTGCTTTGGGGATGGGGGCAAAGAATGATGTATGTATGACACACTTTTGTTTTTTTTATCTACATTATTAACATTTCCCCATCACTTTATTAAATCTAGGTATTCAAAAAAATAATTAATCAAGCCCAACTTTGTAGCTGTAAACGTTCACACTGAAAATTTGACAACCAACTCTACATCTGGTATGAGCTAGATCAAGCACACTTCTGGGGTGTTGAAAGTAAAAGTGAAAGATAGTGGTTTTATTAGACCTGAGTTCAAAAGTAGTCGAAGACTGTTACTAACTGCATGACCCTGGGCAAATCACTTTTGTCTGCCTCATTTTCCTCATCTGTAAAATGACTTAATGTAAGGAAAAAGCTTCTTAACAATAAAAGATATAAAATAATGAAATGAAACTACTTAAATGCACTGAGTTCTTCCCTCAATAGAGACCTACAAGAAAATGTTTTCTTCCTGAAACTTCTGTAGAAATTCCTGTTGAATTACCTTTACATTCTGAGAAACTTGGATTCTGTGATTCTGGAAAGCGATTTACTAAGGTATCGCACAAGTTGCAAGTAGCAAAGCCTTTATTAAAATCCAGGTTCTTGGACTACAGACCTAGTGCCCATTGCACTATTTCATGAGGATATTACTTTTTTGGCCACCTTCCTAAAAAGTGGTTGAGGTTTGAGGAAGGAAAGTGATTTGAAGTCTTGTAGGATTTAAAAATTTTAATTTTCATAGATGAATATCATAGTAATATAGCATGTTTTTATTTTTTGATCCCCTATATTGAGCCCCCCAAAGCAGCAAAACAGCCAAAAAAATTGGGAATAGCAAGATTTGGAGAATTAACAAATTGAAGAATATAATTCATAATAAGTAGAAGCTATCTACAAATAGGTATATAAGGTACTCTGAGCATGAAAAATCATGGATGAGATCCAAAGAAAAATAAACTGGGGTTGATTTAATTTAGATTATGTGTATTTTTAAATTTATTGGTGATTTAACTATTTGCTCAAACCACAGGGCAAAATTTCATTGCTTCTTTTCATTTTTGGTAATGGTTTAAAATACTTTTTTTTCCCAAAGAGGGACCTGGGAAACTTTTGTGTGTGTGTGTGTGTGTGTGTGTGTGTGTGTGTGTGTGTGTGTGTGTTTTCATGGAAACACTGAAGTTGTTTAGCCTGATAACTGCAAGGTAGGGAAGATAGAAAAACAGAATAGAAAGTGAGAACTCTATGTGGGTGAGAGAAAGGGAAAAAAGACTAGGATATGGATATGGATGGATAAAAAATAAGCATTGGATAGAGGAGAAACAAGGCAGCCGCTGCAGGTGTAAGAGACATGTTACACAGTTGAACCATGTGGATAAGGGAATGTTGGATGAGAACAATTAGAAGTATGCTAGTTTATGTGAGTATTATATCAATAATGATATGAACTATTTGTGTTTGAACTGTTGTAGTAATGTCTGAGATACTATTGGTCTGATCACCCACAGTCGGATACAAGATAAGTGATGTTATTTTGATCCTCTTTTGAGAAAGGACAAGAACCAATCAACCACCCATATGAATAATGATTGCCTATCTTTGCAGCATTTGGGGGTCTAGCAAAAAGAGAGCCCCTGCTAGAGGCATATGGAAGTATGTGTCTGGGGTTTTTGACTTAAAAAAGTGTCCTTTAGATTATTTTAGTAGGAATTCAAAATTTCAGTTTATAATTTGAGGAGGTAATTGAGTGAATTCATATAATTTGCCTGGATCTCACATTTGGAGTAAAATTTTTTCCTCCAAAAAAAGGAAACTCACTTTTGGAGAGGAGGGTTTCTGAGATAGTTTGACCAAATAAGCAAACAATAAAAGGAAAAATGAGTTACATTACACTGATTTTGTCATGCTTTTATAGCTATGGATTTTTATTTACCTTCTGTCTAGGAATGAACACAAATACATACTTATGTTTAATTTAATGTAGTGTTTTTTCAAAAATCAGTAAATTAATCATTTAAAAACAACATGATACTAAATCATCAGTGTGTCTGAATTTTTTCTTTTTCTACTTAATTTTCTTTTCATTATGGACTTTAGGTTTTTGATGTCCTATATCAAGTAAGAATGATGTAAGAGAATTACTTTCCTACCCATCAACTTTCTTATTCAAAGTCATTATTATAATCATAAGTAAGAAATATTTTAGAACAGAACAATATAATTCTATATAAATCCACAAGGTAACCATTTTTGTGAATACCATCATATTTAATAATTTATAATATAGTGAATTAAACATTTATTTTATTATTCAGGATCATGTAGAATCTTAGGGATCATCATGAGTTAAAGAACATACAAGATGGGGAATAGAATCCATTTCTACAAAGTGTACTAGAAGTTATGCAGTAATAAATCCTTGACATAAGCTTGTTTACTTGGCATTGGCCTCTCATAAAAAGCAAAAAGTTACTGGAAAAATTGTTCTGTTTATTTGAACTTTACGGTTTGGGTTTTGCATAAGTGGCAATTTATTATAATAAAGATGATGTGAAACATTTGAAAATATTTATTGTATGTTTACTGTATTTTGTAAAGAATTTTATCACATGATTTGGGGTAAGGAGATAGGTATTAGGTACTCACAGGAATGTCTAGTTGAAGAAGGGAAAACCTTCCCTCCCCCCCACCACAACTCACCCTCTATATCCAATAGGATAAGGAAATATATAAAAATATATAATAATTGATATAGACAGTAGGTTCTTCAAGATTTCTGAAGTGGGAGAGATCATCAAGATCTGGGCTCCCCATAAGAAGTCACAATGAAATAAGACTAAAGACAGTATTAGGACTGTTATGAACTAGATTCTGTTTTAAAGGGAGGAACTTAGCAAAAGTCCAAGGAAAGTACTTGTTGATTGCCTTAGATGTCCTATTATTCATGTGGATATTTGTACAAATGGCATTCGGCTATCCAATGCTCTTTAAAATGTTTCTTAGTCTCTGGTTTTAACTTTTAAAAATATTTGATGACGAACACTTAGATCCTTTCTTTTAGACATTGAAATAAAATCATGAGTTTTAGCCAATAAATATCATTTATTTAATTTATTTTTTTTGGTAAACTGAACTGGGTGATTTTGCTAGCAGCAGCTTTACAGTGGATCTGAGCATGCATAGGAATGGAAGAAGATAGATGGATGTTACAGAGTCAACGTTTATGTAAAGCAAATTATATTTGGGAACTAGTAGAAGTGCCAAATCAAGTGGTGAAAACCACAAGGAGGAAACACAAATCCACTTATTAGTATGAAACCATTACATTTCCAAGGGTGCCTTAGTGTAATTTCCCTGCAGGACTCTGTTGTCTGTGAGGCCCTCACAGTAAGGAATCCTGCTTATCAGCCTGAAGGCTGGGCACCATAGGAGCCTGGAAATGAAGCACAAAGTAAGTCTCTCTGCTGCAGAGGTTGGAACTGTGGACAGTTAGTCATGGTGCCAGATTATAAGGAAGGTCATGGACTTCGTGTAAGAGTGACTATAGAATCCAATTAAAAAGTTTAGTATAGGCAGTCATTCCCACTTAATCCCATCACTGCTTAATGCAATACTCTGCTTATTTCAATCAACATCTTTTTGAGCCAAATCAGTTGTATGTCTTTGTTTTCACGTTTTTCAAAGTAATTTGATCACCTTCGGCTGTATAAAAAAATGGATAGCTCAATTGGGAAATCTGGCAACATCTATTAATAATTATAATATAACATAAAATAGGCAAAGAGGAGCCAAATTCTGTTAGACATTATGCAAAAATATCAAGAAGTAAAATAAAAAGTTGTCTAAAATGGAGATGAAAAACGCTGACTGATAACAGGAAGAAAGAGAAAGCTTCAAGAATCCCCAATAAGAACAAACTCAAAATATTTAGATCTACAATTCAGGTGTTTGCTTTAAGACCATAGAGGTTGTTCTTCATAGTGTTATGAAGTACACAGTTCCAGACCCTTTCTTAAGTACTACCAGAATGATTTTATAATCTTTTTTTTATGATTGGTACCAAAGTTTATAGCAGGGACTCCTAAAACTGTCTTAAAGGAAGGATAATCTGTTTGAAGGAAAAATTACAAAAAATATTTGCGAAGAGAAGGGGCTACATTGAGTAGGTTAGTAATTGTGTGGTGGAATTGTGTTGTGTAGCATGTTACTTGAGTGTAGGCTAAAAAGACCTATGACAATGAGATTACACAGTTGTTTTACAAAAAAAAGGTGAATCTGGAACCATTTTTAAAGTTTAAAATAAAGTCAGATGACACAATTTGTGACTTGAGTGGTTCTTGCCTTCCTATAGTTGAATGATACTATGCTTGCTCACTTGTGCAAATGGGGGACAAAATTGGTCAATTCCAAGCTATAGTGATTGCAGATTATCTATGTTCCACAGCTTTTAGATCCAGAACCCCATTGGAGTAGTTGCAAAGCTAGTTTTAGAAAGCAGAAGACTAATTCTCTGATATCCAACAGTAGGAGAAAAAGAACTTTTGTCTTTAACTTGGTAGCAATCATTTTTTTTTTATTTTTCAAGGCAATGGGGTTAAGTGGCTTGCCCAAGGCCACAGGGCTAGGTAATTATTGGGTGTCTGAGGCTGGATTTGAACTCAGGTGCTCCTGACTCCAAGGCCAGTGCTCTATCCACTGCACCACCTAGCCACCCCCAGCAGTCATTTTAAAATATGAGTCCAATGGCTTATTGTATTGATTTTCTTACATTATTGTATTTGAGAGAATTGAACTAACTCTTCCTTGAAGTGATCACCACTCTATAATGATTTAACTAAGGTCTTTTAACAAAAAAAGCATTTCTAAGGAGTTTTATATGATGGAATTCATGCATTATAGATGTCAAAACTCTGTTATCTACTGAATGATCATCACGATATACTAAATTCTTTTATCTAAAGCACTTTTTTACATTTAATATTTATTTTTTCTCACTTACATGTAAACAACTTTTCTTTAACATTTGGCTTTCTAAAATTATGAATTCGAAATTCTCTCTCTCCCCTCCCTCCCTTCCCCCCTTCTTGAGAAAGCAAGCAATTTGGTATCGATATATACATGTGCAGTCCTTAGTATGCATACTTTTAAGCTTAGCAGTTAAGACTTTATCTTTGCAAATGTTTTAATCCCTACACTGAAGTGAATGGTCATGGAAAATTAGAGTAAAATAGTAGAAGAATCATAATCAGAATATGAGCTGCTTGAGTAGGGATTATTTTATTCATTGTGTTTGTTTCCCCAAAATTTTGTGTAGTGCTAGGCATTTGTTGGTATTTAATAATTATTGGTTGATTGATAAGTAGTTTGTTTCAGTGGAAAGAGCTGTGATATTTACTAAAATATAGAAATCATTTCCTTGCTATGAACTTGAGGGATTATTTACTTCAGAATTCTAGAGGGTGTCATTATTTTTGTTTTTAATACAGAAACAGCAGTTTTTTGATTTTCTATATTTTCATTTTCTTTATATAGTGAATCAAAGCATAACTATTTCCCATTTTATATGTCTTAGTAACCAGAATTGAAGAATTCTATTAGTGTCTTTCATCACATGGTTTGGAACTAATGCTTCTTTTTACAATCTGGTGGCATGTGTGGTGCTTCTCTTCCTTCATGCAAATGTTTTGTTTGTCTCCGAAGTTAGGATTTGAGAAAACAGCCTTGTGATAGCAGTGGTCACGCATCAGTGACATATTCATTAACAGTGTGGAGAAACTCAATGTGTAACATACAAATGGGGGGATGAGCAGTGTTTTCCATTTCTGGGCTCTCATCTGTGCTTTGTGTATCTGTCGAACTACTCTTCTTGATTATCAGAAGTAGTTAATTCTTCTAACAAGTTTCTTCCCTATTCATTGTTCTTTTTAGAAGCATTTCCCAGACTTATAAAAATAAAAATTGCCATAATGAGAGGTGATAACCTATTCATTTAATAGGTTTATTTGTCAAACTGTTAAGACTTACTATATTGTCCCCATTATGAATATTTTGACATTTTTGGCCATTTATTAATTTAAAGAGATTTTTCTGAGTACTGTTTCAGGACTAAAGTTCTATTCCAATTGCTTTTTTTTTTTTTTTAATGGCATGGGGATGACAACTTCTTGAATAGCATGTCAGTGGATTGTGAGTTCCTGCAGGACAGGGACTGACTTAAACCTTTCTTTGAATTCCCAGTGTTTGACACAGAGTAGGCTGGGTAACTAGATGGCACAGAAAATAGAGTCCTAAGCCTGGAAATTAGGAAGACTCATCTTTCTGAGTCATCTTCTGGAGAAGGAAATGGCAAACCACTCTAATATTTTTGCCAAGAAAACACCAAAATGGAGTCATAAGGAGTTGTATACGACTGAACAAGAATGAATAAATATTTATTGATTAGAATGATTGAGTATAAGATTTGGCAAGTCCTTTCAAACTGGAGAGGCTTTGAGTAGGGACCACTTAACAGATTATAACTGTGGTTGGAAGATCAGCCTAGTTTAGATTAGAAGGGCTCCTTACCAGGTTGGGTCATAGGATGATGAATTTTTCAGACATAGCTAGAAACACTAATATGTTATAGGAGGGTTGAGATTTGTATGGGCAGGAGGAGTATCCACACCAGTAAAACATATTTCCTTAATATACTGCTATCACATGAGAAATGCTCAGTAAAAGACTGTTACATTGTATTGAATCCAGAAATAATGGAAAATTTTTAGAATATTCTAATTATTGTTTCAATATGGATAGGAAGCTGGTCTTGAAACCAGGAAGACCCAAGTTCAAGATTCCCCACTATGACATTGGCTATGTTTTTCTGGGTAAATCACTTAACCTCTCAGTGTCTAGGCAACTCTCTAAGATTTTAAATTGCAGACAAGGTACCTGTCTATGCTGATGGAACACTTCACTCAGGAATTCCTTGTGTTTATAAAATCACATCTAACTTATGATCCCACTTATCTTGGAAATTTGACTACATTCTTTGTGTTTTAGAAGCAATTAGCTGGTATAGTAGATAGAGAACTGGACCCAAAATAACATACCTCCCATGGTTATTATGAAAATATAATAGGATAATATTTGTAAAGAACTTTACAAACTTTCAAGCATTATATAAGTACTAATTATTACATTACAGGGCAAAATAAATAAAGTTTTCTTTTTTTCTTCAATGTCTTTAGCCTCAATGTGATTGAGCTATAATATAGATGTAGTAGTCATTTCAGAGATAGTCACAGACATTTTCAGGAGCTCATAATCCTTACCATAAACCAACCCTTTTCCTATCAGGGCACATTCAATTTGGATCTTTGTTCTTGAGTAAAAATTCACAGTAATACTCAGGATGCTCTTTGCAAGTGAATATCTCTGTGTTTTAATAAAAAACAATTTACAAGAAAAGATACATGAGAAACAGGAGACAACAGTTATGTTCCTGATTGCCTAGCCAGTAAAGGAGAAACCAGGATACTTTGCCTTCTGCTTTTTCATTGCTTTTTGACAAAATGGCAAATTATGGAAGATTCTAAACTGATTGTTTAGGTACCTGCTTGTTCAGCAGACAACCTTCACTTACCTTGCTTTCACAGTGGACAGCGAGGTGACTGGGTACTTCATAGGATATTTTGGATCTGTCCATGAGTTTTTTCTTATAAAGGGAGACCATTTGGTTAGCAGATGCCTTGTTGGGAAAAAATAACTCAACTCTGAAAGGCTTTCTTACTCCTCCAAATTTCTGCTTTAGCCACAGAGATACAGGAAATAGTAATCAGAAGATATTTCTTAGCACTTGCTGTATATACTAGGTTCTATACTATATGTAGGAAATGCAAAGATATATGAGATGTGATCTCTGCTCTCCAGAAGTTTATAAGGTCTTGTACAGTTTTGTATATACATGAAAACCAGGTACAAAGATTAAAAACCAACTAGTCAGGAAAGATTTCACAGAAGTATCAGATTTGATTTGGGACCTGAGATAGATAGGTTTGTGATGGAAAGGAGATAGAGAGGTCATTAGAGTAAGGAAAAATTGCATGAGCAAAGGCTTGAAGAGTATAAAGTCTGTTCAGAGAACACAATTTGACCCCCCAAAACGGTATAGTAGATAATAAAACTGGAAAGATAAGGGTTAGAAAGCAAATGATAATAAATGTCTGACAAAGGAATCTGGAGTAAGTAAAATCCTTGTTTTTTTTAACCAAACCTTGATTCATCAAACAATTATTGAGTACTTGCCTAGACAAGATACATAAAAAAGTTTTAAAAAGACATGGGTTCTCTTCTCATAAACCTTATAATCTAGTAACTATGAGTTATTAATTCATATTTTCCTGTCTTCCATATTTTTATTCATTTAGGAGGATTTTTACTTGTCCTGAGTTAGTGAATAGGAAGACAGTCTCTTAAATGATTATTGTAATATTCTAAAACAGTACTACAGTACAGTTCCTTGGAAATCGATAATCTGGGAGCTGACACTTTGAGGGGCTTTCATTTCTAGTGTGGTTGCATTAACGTCCCAAAGTACATCATCTAATTTTTACTCATCAAATAACTATGTTGCAGGAAGTCCAGTAGAATTTAATC
The DNA here is from genome assembly GCF_037893015.1 of Macrotis lagotis. Taxonomy (NCBI): domain Eukaryota; kingdom Metazoa; phylum Chordata; class Mammalia; order Peramelemorphia; family Peramelidae; genus Macrotis; species Macrotis lagotis. The sequence goes on along the minus strand of NC_133662.1, from coordinate 98,434,632 downwards.
TATTGTTTTGAACTTGAAAAGATAATAATATAATAAAAATTGATGAATTATGAATTGGTATAGGTTAGTTACATTAATCAAATATTATAATTATTCTGTGATAACTATGATAGCTAAGTATAAATTTGTTGGTTGAATTTTTGTTCCTTTCTTGTGATTAACATTAGAAAATGTAAGAAATTTGAAGACATTGTCCATTTTTCTCATCTTTTCAAATACTTAAAAATCCTCACTTGTTTCAAACACAGACTTTTATTTCTAATGAAAAACTCATGACTTCAGTATTTAAGTCTCTACTTTTTTTTATTCCTTGCAGAGATACAGAATATAAAGGACTGCAACTCTCTTTGGATCAGATCACAGCCACCAAACCATCTTTCTCCTATGCCAACACCACACCCACCATAACTGACAACCGAAAGGGGAACAAACCCCGCCTCTCAAACACAAAATCAAAATCCAGGACATCTCCATACCCTCAGGTATGTGTGAAAAGGTTACTGTAGATATTTTTCTTTTCATTTGATTTGGTTTAATTCTGTGTTTTAGGAAACCATGGAACTGATTGGAATGAGTCAACTTTTGAAATTTCCATATGTCTAGAAGTTTTTCTTCTCATTGATGAGTTTTTAAATAACCTGTTTCCTCTTAAGCCATGGGACTTACTCTCTTTCCAGCTAGCAGAAACAAATTTCAGAGGATACCCTGGTTTGGTTTGGTTTGTTTTGTTTGGTTTGGTTGCATTTCTTTCAGAGTACTGAATTACATGGAGCAGTCCATAGCATACTCCAGCTTGTTGGCTAAATATCCTTTCCAAGAAATTTTATGCTAAAGAATTTTAAGGAAGCAGCCAATTTGCCAAGATATAGAAAGGGCAGGAGTTTGGAATACAAAATTCTAATCCTATGACCAAGAATTGAAGGGGAGCAAAGTAAGTGACTTAGGCAAAAGAATCAAGGATGTGATCCCTGGTGCAGTTTAGAAACAGATGGGCTGTTCATGAAGAAGCAGAAAGGCTATTCCAGATGGTAAGAATGATCAAAAAAGTAGCTCTGTACTCACTTATCTTTGTCAAAGGTGTGGATAGAGACCCAGAGGTAGTGTCATAGAAATAACAAAAAATAGTAATAGAAATGAGAAGAAATAAATGTTCTGATTCTTTTTTTGGTACACAGGGTCTAGAATTTGGCAGGATAAATCAGAAAGTGAAGGAATATCTTCTCTTACCTGAAGAATTCACTAGAGGACTCAGGATTCTAAACTTCAAATACCCAATACCCTGTGGCCCTCTCAATTTTTCATTTTATCTTCAAAGAATCATCTCTAGTTTCCAATAGCTCCCTTGAGCAGCAAAAGCTAAGCAATGGTCTCTGAGGTTCTAACAAAAAGAATAACTTTATACAACAGAACAAAACTAGATTTATGAGATTTCCCTTTCCTCAACTTGTCACTTAAAATTTTTTTGTCTGTTAACATCCTTTAAAAGGAATGAAATTGGAATGTCAGTGACTTAAGGAATTATCAAATCTTTATGGCTAAGTGAACCTGTTGCCTGATTTTTTCATTGCTGCAAGCACTGATTGAGTTAGAGAGGTTTAAATTTTTCCATTGGGGGACTTGGTAGTAAAGTTTCTCAGTGCTAAAGAAGAAAATGACAATTTTTCATTAACCTCAGATGTTGATCGGCATATGCCTTCAATTTTGAGGACTGAAATCATTGCAAATTGTATTGTAGTTAAAATGACTATAGTTGACATTCCCTCTCTTTTAGGTAAAGATCTTAATGAAATTTTTCTTAGCTTTTGTCAAAGATTTTTACTCTTTATTTCAAAATTTGGGAGAATCTGTTCTGCCCTCATATAACTTTATCTAACTTCCTTTACTTAAATCTAAGTACTGGACTATATATGAGGGGAAAAATAGATTCTGAAAAACTAGGGTAAAGAGAGACTTGTTCATTATTGTATATGTCTTTTAAAAATTACAAATTTGGAACTAGAATGCAGGCTCCTGATTACTAATCTAGATGTATCACTGAGACTGTTTTATGGTTTTTCTTAAACATTCAGTTTTATGCATCTCAGATTAATATTGCCTTGTTCATATGACAAATGGAGTGCTCAAGATTTTGCATTCTTTTGTACTCTTTTGGGACTACTATGCAGTGAAATCTGGTTAATCTTCTCTGGTGAACACCTGTACACTTTGAATTTTTATAGGATGGTATATTTTCAGTGTTTCATAAAAGTGAATTGGGTAATTTAGCCGTTATGTGTCTAATCAAAGTTCTCCTTCAGGTTTAGGTAGTCAGTTAATTCTGTAGAATGTGGTTTAAATGTGGCTCTTGGCAAGTCCTGTGCCATTACTGAGGGAAAATAACTGAAATGTACAAAGTCGTATATATATATATATATATACATATATATATATATATGTATATATATATATATACACATACACACACACACATATATATGTGTGTGTGTGTGTATGTGTGTGTGTATATTTCATAGTGTTGCAATTAATAGTTGAAGGTTCCAATTTCTAGTCTTTATTACAAATGAATAAATAGGCTTTTCTGTGGGGGAAAAATAGTCATTTAATTTCTCTAGAATATTCCTATTTGTTCCAAGAGGTCCATCTGCCTCATAGTATTTTTCTGTACTCATTAACCTAAGTTTGTCATATAAATCAGTAGTCATTTATCAAGCACCTATTGTGTGTCATTTCCTGTGTGTGGTGTTGAAGATACAAAGACAAAAATAATATCTACCCTTTAGGAGTTGTCATTCTAATAGTGAAAAAATATGTACTTAGGATAGTTTTAGGATAGTATTTGCTTTCATAGTAATCAACAAATATTTATTAAGTAACTCCTATGAAAATGTACATTATTCACTGCTCTGAGATATAAAAAGAAGTGTACTGCATGATTCTTTCCTTCAAAGAGCTTACAGTTTAATTGGGAAAATAAGATACATACACATGAAAAATTAGACAATAAATACTACAAGGTTTTAAATATAGAATGAAAATCATATGAATGAATATGATAGTTTAAAATAGTTTAAATAGAATAGTTTAAAAGAATGAGAAACCACTTGATGGTCAAGGGAGTCTTAATGGAGAAGCAAAATTTGAAAGGCAAGATTTGGGTAGACATCATGGAGAGGATTTGGTTTTGTCTGTGTGTGTCTGTATGTGTGTGTGTGTGTGTGTGTGTGTGTGTGTGTGTGTGTGTGATCATACAATAAAAATGTATTTAAAGGAGAACTGTGACTATGCCAGCCTATATAGTGTAGAGGATTCATGTTGAGAAAACATAAAGATGGAGATCAGAGTGTAGAAGTGTTTGAATGCTAAACCAAGAAGTCTAGATCTTATTTTGTAGATTCTGGGGGAACTTAACAGTTTTTGAATTGCATCCTAATAAGGTTTAATAAGGTTAATTTGGAGAAGTACACAGGATGGATTGTAGAGGGGAGGTTGAAAGGAAATGCAGTAAAGGGAAAACAGTATTGTAGTAGTTCAATTGCAAGGTGCTGAGTGAGTGAACTAAGGTGGCAAGAGTGGAAATGGAAGTAATGAATAGATTTGAGAACCAGACAAAGAAAGAAGTAATAGTATTCTGTATAGTCAATTTACTTTAACAATTCAAAATGTATTTCTGAATTACTACTAAATTCAGTCTTCTAGGTGTGCTAGGGATCCAGAGAGAGAATAAATAGCAACCAAATAGCCTTTGCTCTCAGGGAGCTTACATTCTACTGTAAAGGTGCAGTTTTACTTATAAAACTCTGATGTAAATTCAAAGTAACTTTAGAAGTAAGATAGTACTAAAACTGAGAGGATCATAAAAATTTAGGAGGAAACATCTGCATTTTTCCTCCAAAGAAATTAGGAATTATTTAAAAAATAAACAAACAAAACACCAGAAATGAGAGTTGGAATGTTGAGTTGGGGATTAAACCAGCAGGCCTATTTAACAAAAAAAATGTTGTTATTCAATTGTATTTGACTCTTTCATACCCCATTTGGAATTTTATAAGTAAAAATTCTGGAGTGGTTTGCCTCTCCAGCTCATTTTTATGAATGAGGAAACTGAGGGAGACAGGATTAAATGACTTACTTGCACAGGGTTGTAGAGCTAGTAAATGTTTGAGGCCAGATTTGACCTCAGGAAGTCTTCCTGACTTCAGGCCTTACACTCTATCCATTGTACCACCTACTTGCCCCTTAACAAGAAAGAGTATTTTAAAGGGAATAATAATAAAATAAGTCTTAAAGTATAGATGAAAGCACGATTGGGAGCAAAGCTGAGATGCCTTCCTGAACCTAGAAGCTATAAGAAGACACTAAAATTTTTTGAGCAAGGAAGTGACATGGTTAAATTATGCTTTAGGAATATTAAATTACCAGTTACATTGAGAATTGATTTGGATAAGGAGATTAATTAGGGGACTGTTAAAGCAGTTTGGGTGAGCAGTTATGTTGGTCTTAACTAAGGTGATGGCCATGTGAGTTGAAAAACAGTAAAAACTGTAAAAATTTGTGAAAGTGGAAAAACTTGTGAAAGTGGAATTGACCACTTGGAAACTGATTGAATATGGGAATGCTTATTGTGGTATTGAGTTTTTAAAATAATGCTATTTTTAAAAACAATGACAACAACAATAAATAAAACAAAATCTGTGTGGATTCATACTCAGTTGTTTATGTTCATAATCTTGGGGCTGAGGGGGCAGGGGGAGAGGTCGGGAAGGGACAATGATTTATATTGAATATTCTGAGTGGAAGTATCTTAGGATTCCTAGGATCACAGTTCTAGAGGTACTAGGGCTCTTAGACATCATTTTGTCAAGTTCTCTCATAAATAAAAATGAGGCCAGGAGGTTAAGGGATTTGTCTGTGATCACACAGGTAGTGAGTAGTTAAGGCAGGATATGAACCTCAGTCCTCTGACTCCAGCACTAATCTGTTTTAATTAATAGATATTTATTTAGTCCCTGCCATGTGCCAGACACTGTGCTGAGCTCTTGAGATATAAAAAAAGGCAAAAAACACTTCCTTCTCACAAGGAACTCATACTCTAATGGAGAAGACAACATGAAAACAACCAGGTACATCCAAGATAAATACTGGGTTATAAAAGCAATACCACAATACCTGAGAAGAGAAGATACCAGGAGCTGGGGCATTGGGAAAATTGCCATGCTATAGCAATTCTTAAGGACATAGAGGAGATCCTGTGCTTCTAAAAAGCATTTACATGATAGTGTGCAGATTCTATGATATAAATGCTTTGTCTTCAGGATTTTCCTATTTAAGAGCTTGTCTTTTTAGGAATGATCAGAAATTTCAACTAGTTCTGAGAGGAAACAGAAATGATAACGCAACATTTTGATTGTTGTTCAGAAAACATTTATTATAATTAAACTAAAAGGAATACATCCCACTCTTTACAAACCAAACCACAATTTACTGGTGTGATCACTTAAATTCAAGTGCTTAGGGTAAACTGATGAGCATTTTCCTATGTGAAATCTGAGGTTTGATAGATTTAATTGAATAATTTCCCCACTTCTAAGACTATAGTGTCAATTTCAAAACCATGTGGAGGGTCCAATGCCATCTCCATGCTGAGATCTGAATGGTGACTCCCAAGGGACACCAAGAGGTGAAACAAACCCTTAGATACTGAACTTTATCCAAAACCTTCCCCATCCCACAATTTTTTTTAAACCAGGGAATGAAATATTTTGTCATGAAAAAGGTTCCACAGATATTAGAAGTTTCAAATGGAAAAAATGAAATTCTACTTTTTGGTGGGGATCAGTTCTCTTTAGTGTCTCTACATAAGCACTATATATTTTAGAACTTTGACCCTGTCCCAGTGAGGAAAGAAGATACAGCCTTATTCACCAGAAACTCATGAATACACATATTGGCACAAACATGCATGCAAGCATATATCAAGTTTAAAACTATAAAGAGACAAAAGCTGTATCTTAAGTATATAATCATACTACTCTGATATGCCCAAGGAGTTAAAAAATGATCCCAGAATTTACTTTTATGCCAAAAAGATGTAATAAAAATAGCAAAGGGAGAAAAATATCCCCAAATGACTTCTTTTAATTGATGGGAAAACATTAGGGTATAGAAACAAGCCTGTACCCTGGGCTAACACCCTCAGAAAAAAGAGGTTAGGGGCCTTAAAGTTTGAACTCATCTAGAGGAGAGAGGAGGAGTCAGACACTGCTGTTTGATTCTCTGTGTGTGACTTGCAATACCATTTTCATTTTTGGTGAGGCATACTTATTAGCATGGGTGAGATCAGAGTCAACTAGCATTTCTCTGTCCTCCTAACCAGATTATTTGTGGAAGTAAATGATGAGCCAGCCCTTCATCCCATATCTTGGTGTGATGATCCCCTTGGGAATGAGTTCAGACTTGATTACATTATAGTCACCTTAATGAATGGCTCAATCAACTTTCCACCTCTTGTAATACTATGGACAGGAGAGGTCAAAAAAGAAAGCCCTTGTTTTGAATGGTCTTGGAAAAACTCATATAAGCATCATTGAAGATAATTTTCAACAATTCTGCTCAGATCTATTGGGTTGTATTCACCCATCTCCACTTCAGCTGAATTATCCTGCCATTGAATTTGTATTTATGGAAATCATATATTCATTATATGCATATCATTCAGAGTTCTTTTGATCCAGAAATACTGAATATATAGAACTTACTTTCCAGCTCAGTCTAATGCATAATATTAATATTTCAGGCTAGCATTTATAGATTTAACTTGCTATTTCTTACTTTATCTGTATTTTACATAGCTACTTACATGTTTCCATGTTGTTTCCCCAGCTAGAATATAAGCTTCTTGAGGGCAGGAGGTGTTTTGTTTTTGGATTCTTACTATGTATCTCAGTACCTGGCACATAGTAGGTCCTTAACAAATTTTGAATGATTGATTACCCTGGGTCTCGTGGCATAGGAAAATGGCTTCTGGGCTTCAAGTCCTTCTGACATACTGGCAGTGTGATCTTAGTCCAGAAAGTTTCCTTATTTAGGGCATCTTTTATTGCAGTGAAAACATAAGTTCAATGCCTATTTCTTTCCCTGTTCTTTAGTTACTAAGATGAGGTGTCAGTATTAGGGAATAGAAAACAGGGCTTAGAGTCAGGAAGAATTGAATTCACATCCACTCTCAGATACTTCCTAGTTGTGTGATCCTGGGCAAATCCCCTACCTCTGATTGCCTGACAAAATGAATTCACTGGAGATCTTTACCAAAAATCAAGCAAACCCAAATGGAACATCACTGGAATGATTGAACAACAAACTAGCTACATTTTATTAGATACCCATATGTTTCCAAGAAGTTTATGGTTAATTTGATCAGACAAAAATCTTCTAAGAGGAATAACTAGGAAGCAATATATTAACAGCTAAAGACTTTGTAAGAGTTCTTTGATTTCTGGAACAAATGATAAGCTGGATATTCATCACAGAGCCAAGTCTTTATTTTTAGTTAACATTTTGCCACTTTTTCCAACTCTGAGCATCATATATGATCTTGGCCATGTCACCTTGAATGCATTTAATTTCACTTGATCTTGAAATCTAACCAGAATCAGACATGGTTAGTACAAAGATGGGAGACAGTTGGGGAATGAGAGTTATAGGCTTTTCCTTAGAGAGGCAGTGTGGTATAGGAGATACTTCACCAGTCCTGGAGCAATAATATCTGTGTTTAAAACTTACTTCCAAGGCTGACTCCCTTTGTGACCATAGATAAGTCTGTATTGGTTCTTTTTCTTTTTAAGTAATATTTTATTTCCCCCCCATTTAATGTAAAAACAATTTTTAGCATTAATTTTTAAAAATATTTGATTTCCAAATTCCCTCCTTCCCTTATTCTCCTCCCTCAGACAATGAGCAATGTTACATGGGTAATAGATGTGAAAATCATGCAAACAAAATTTCCATATTAGCCATGTTGTGAAAGAAAACATAGACCAAAAAACTCACTTAAAAATAAAGTGAAAAATACTATGCTTCAATCTGCCTTTAGACTTCACTCAGTTCTTTGAAGGTGGATAGCATTTTTCATCATGAGTCTTTTGGAATCAATATGTTATTTGAGAATAGCTGAGGCACTCATAATTGATCATACAATTTTGCTGTTCCCTTGCACAATTTTCTCCTGGTTTTGCTCACTTTACTTTGCATCAGTTCATATATATGTCTTTCCAGGTTTTTCTGAAATAATCTTGCATGTAATTTTTTAATAGCACAATAATATATCACAATTTTTTTTCAGCCAATCTTCAATTAAAGGACATCCCCTCAATTTCTAGTTCTTTTCCACCACAAAAATCTGTTTTTTTGAACAGATAGTTCTCCACCCCCTTCCCCTTCTTTTGATCCCTTTGGGGTATTATTGGATCCAAAGAGGTTACACAGTATTAATTTTTTAGTTGAAATTTTGTTTTATATTTTCAGTTACATGCAATGGTAACTTTTCAACATTCATCCACTTGCAAATTATTAATTTCATGTTTTTCTACCACTCTTCCTTCCCTCTCCCCTCCCCTCCCCATGGTGGCTAATAGTATGGTAAAAGTTTCAAATGTACAATTGTGTTTAGCATATTTCCATCTTAACCATGTTGTGAAAGAGGAATTAGAACAAAGGGGAAAGAAAAAAGTCTTGAGAAAGAAAGGAAGAACATAAAATAATTTTTTTAAAAAAGTGAGCATAATATGCTTTGCTCTGCATTCAGACTCCATAGGTTTTTCTCTGGATAATGGATGGTGTTGTCCATAGCAGGTCTCTTAGAATTGTCCTTTATCTCTGAACTGCTGAGAGGAGCTACATCCATCATAGTTGATCATCTCACAATAGTGTTGTTAATGTTTACAATGTTCTCTTGGTTCCACTCACTTCACTCAGCATCAGTTCATGCAAGTCTTTCCAGGCTACTGTAAAGTACTGTTGCTCATGATTTATTTTGATTTTGATTTTTTATTTTATTTTATTTTGTTTTTGCTCATGATTTTTTACATAACATTAGTACTCAACATTCATATACCATAAATTGTTCAGCCATTTCCCAATTGAAGGACATCCTCTCAATTTCCAATTCTTTGCAACTACAAAAAGAACTGCTATAAATATTTATAACATTTGATATTTTCTCTTTTTTAAATGATTTCTTTGGGATATAGGCCTAGTATTGGTATTGTTTGGTCAAAGGGTATGAATAATTTTATTGCTCCTTGGAAATCCAAATTGCTCTCCAGAATGACCGAATCATTTCACAACTCCATCCACAGATTGCACCATATTACTGCCTTTTGGCATAGTTCCAAATTACTCTCTGGAATGGTTGGATCTGTTCATTACTCCACCAGTAGTCCATGAGTGTCCCAATTTTCCCATATCCCTTCCAACTTTTATCATTTTCCTTTCCTGTCATATGAACCATTGCATCTCAGAGTTGTTTTAATTTGTATTTCTCTAAACAATAGAAATTTAGAGCATTTTTTTATGACTGTAGATAAGTGTTCTTAGTAATTACAAGGCATCATAGTGATGAACTATGATTGATTATACACAAGAAATGGCAAAAAGATTTAGCAAAGAAATGAATGACTGAAAAAGGGATAGCTTAGTTATGCAACAGGACCCATGAATATACATATATTATATACACATACACACACATATACCTATACACACTTATATTTGAATTCAAATGTGGCCACAGACACTTGATACTTAATAGCTGTGTAACCTTGGGTAAGTCACTTAACCCCATTGCCTCACAAAAAATAAACAAAGAAAAAGATAAAATAATAGCAATTATTATTTTTACGTATGAGGAGAGAATATGGTCATTTCCATTTATCATAGACACATATGTATTTACCTGTAGAAGACATAGTAATTTATAACCTCATTATTATTTTTGAATACATAACTATCAGAACTTTTCTATTATAAAGTCAGAGATACTTTGATTTCTGTTTCTGAAGGAAAGTATTTTAAAGATATGCTTAAATCCTATTTTTATCAACTGGTTATTGATTTTTCCTTTTATCATAATCTTATCAACTGGTTATTGATTTTCCTGTTTATTGTTTTTCCCTTTTATCATCATCTCATCAACTGGATTGTAGGGCATTGTTTGTGTTTACATGACCATCTGCCATGGCCATATCAATATTCCAATGCATTGATTTTAACCTATCACATTACTGCTTAATGGCTGCTCACTGGTCAAAACCATTGATTAGCCTGTCATTTAAGATATTCCATTACCTAGATCCCAACCTCATCTCACTCCACTTCTCTTTGTGAATCGAATATCCCAGACAAATCAGACTATACTTTAAGTATTTCAGGTACGGAATGGCTGGAAACTCTTGGTTAATGCCATTCTTTCCACCTATCAAGTTTTGCCCACCATCCACATTGAATAAAGCCCCAATCATCTTTAAGCACTGAACTCAAATGCTATTTTGCCATAAAGTTAATCTCTTATCTATTATCTAGAAGCAATATTTTCTTTTTTTTAATTTGTGATATTCAACTCTTACTATGTATGTTGCTTTGTTTCCTAGACATTTGTGACCAGTTAGATTGTAATCAGTCTCTTTTCCAGCATATGGCAATATATTATGTTGCACATGCTTGATAATAAAGAAACATTTCTGAATTTAAAAAAATAAGTGGATGAATTTATTGAGCACCTGTTGTTGCAGAATGCAGAAATAGTTACCCTGGGGGTAGGGAGTTAGGGGTTGTACTCCAGATCAGCATATCAGGGGAACTCTCCTGATGACTCCCATTACACCATAATCATATTGTCATTATATTCCAAGGTTTGGAAATAGTGAGAGAAAGTGTACCCCTCAATCCCTTCTTGACCTTTTTTATTAAGATTCAATTTTTTTTATGCTCAATGGCCCTAGAAGATATTATTGAGGTCAAAGCATATATATATATATATATCCTTCCTTCATAATATATCTTACTTACATTCCTTTTTTAAAATCCCTGCTGTAATTCAGACCTTTATCATCTTACTGCAATGATTTTCTAATAGATTTCCTTGCCTCTAGTGTTTTCTCTTTCTTGATCCTGCCTAATGAATATTTTTAAAGGGCACCTTATCAAGTTATTTCCTTGCTGAAAAACATAGGCTACAACTTTGTGACCTGGCACACCAGTCTCTTCATAGTCTAGTCTCAACCAATTTTTCAAACTGCATTTTCCTCCTATTGCTTCTCAATGCCAACTTTCTATTCACTTCAGTCAAACTTGTTTTCTCACTAAATGTAGTATCCACACTGTTTTTTTTTCCTTCAGTTATTATTCATACTGTTCTTCTTTTGTCATTACCTATCTCAATCCTTTCATCCTATAAGCTCATTATATACTTCTCCGTGAAGATTTATTTGACTATGCCAATCATAATTATCTTCTTCTTAGATCCAAAGACTTACTTCTTATTAATATGATCATATTCTACTCTGTAATATAGTTTAAATTATTTATTATATTGTTTGGCTTTTTTCTTGCCAGAATATAAACTCCTTGAGGACAGTGACTATGCTTTGCAATAAATTCCAAGGAACCTAAGAATACTCCTATGTTAAGTGGCCTAAATAAATAACAAATATATGAGATTCCCATTTGCTTGTTTAATTCATTTGCAAAGTAGTTATGAGGCTTATTGTAAATTACTACTGGAGGCACTGGAGGGAGCCTAAAAATTAATAAGACGTGATCTTATTCTAAAGGTGGTTTGTAATTGAGAGAGGAGGGAAGACCCCAAAGATAATACAAAGTAGATTTTTTAAGTGGTCAAAGAAATGTAAAGCACTGGAAGAGTTCACAGATGGCAGATGTTACTTTTGTCTAGAAAAGAGAAAGTCATGTTGACAAATAACCAGCTAGTATTTGATAGTCAAGATAGATGTAGTGCATTCCAGACATGTACAAATGAAAGTAGAAAAGTTAAATAGATGGTTAAGGAGATAGGATTCTAGTTAGGATATTGCATAGGATACATTTAAGAAGACAGAAAAAGGTAAGGCTGGAAATTTCGACATGTTCCAGACTATGGAGTGCTTTGTTTGACCAGTTAAAAGACTTTTTACTTTATTTAGTGGGCAGTGAGTAGCCACCAAAGGCTAATTGCATTGTCCTACTCAGCAATAGCTCCTGTATGAAAGTTAGGAAGGCCTGGATTAAAATTTTGCCCTATGTATTTGTTAGGCATGTAAAAAATCATTTTGTGAGCTTCAGTTTCTTCATTTGTGAGATGTGCATAATAATTACCTCACCAGGTGGTTGTCAGGTTCAAGTGAGGCAAATCATGAAGTAGTGTTTTGTAAATTTTTAAAAACTGTAAAAGTGTCAGTTGTTTTGTGATCATTGACATTGACTACCGAGGAGAGAAATTGAGTATTTGAACTAGGGTGATAACAGTGGGAATGAAAAGAAGGGAATTAATGGAGGGAGATACTGTAGAAGTTGCTCATCCTTCATTCTGAAGACCAATGACAGTACAGATGCTGTCTTGACTTGTGTTTTAATTACATTGAGATAGAGTTGCACTAAGCCAGCAGTCTTATTCTTTCTTTTACATCATCCAGTGGGCAGGAGAAAAGTTAAGATGACTGACAATGGCCCGTAGTGCAACCTTGGCACTGACCAAACTCCATAGCACCTGCCTTCTTAGCTTTTGGAACAGATTATTCTCATCCTCTCATTCCTCTTGGAAAGTTTTCTTATGCTTTGGGTAGGCATCCCCCTATGTCACCAACAGGTTTGAGGTGTGTTTGTTGCCATCAAATTCGTTTAGTCTTTTTGCCAAGATGGTTCACCAGAGTATGACTGCTATACATAATACATCTTGGAATCACAGGTGAGAGGTGAGTCAAGTATATAACAAATGTTGATGAGCTTTCCTGTAAAGGACCTAGCATCTCTCACAGTAGAGTTGTTAGTCTTCCTCAACACCCCATACACTAGATGACTACTTAGGTGAGGGTGGCTAGGAAAGGAGAAAAGCTGTTTTTGAAGTTTCTTGCCTGGACTTTTGGGAGAAAAGGAACACCAGTAGCAGCAACAAGGAGAAATAATGGGAAAAATAGAGGGAAAATGGTTTGCTCCTAAACTCACAGGGAGTAAATAATTAATTTAGTTAATTATTTATTCAAACGTAAGTTCTCCAACTATCCAGTGCTCCTTTGACTTTGTCATATTGCCTCCTTGGAAGGTTTTTCACAAGAGTCACACTACACCTTACTCCTCCACCAGTAAAAGAAGAACAACAAAGTTATTCTTATAATTGCCTGCTGACAAGATATATTCACATCATCCTTTTCCTATATGGAAAAAAAGATTTTCTGACTATGTAATATCTTTCTAAAATACTTATTAGTACCTTAATATAAAGTTTCATCTTTTTGACTTTCCAAATCTTTGATTGCTATTCTATAGATACTGTCTGTCTTAAATTTATGAGCAGGGAATTATAAAATATGATTTAATGGTTTGAAAATTTGTCTTTCTGAGCAATGCATATCATTTAGATTCAATTAAAGAAAGAGAACTTAAGGCATTTAAGGAAAGCAGGAAACATCTTTTGAACACAGAGCTTGAAACTTACCATTCAAGTGCCATTTTGAGAAGGATTAGAGAAGTAGGAAGAGAATCAAATGATTTCTAGGGACAGATTCCTAAGTGAGGACAGAAGATCCAAAAGGAAGGAAGCATTTAATAATGCATGGTGCTACAGATAAACTAGGGACGCTGGTGATTATGAAGTCACTGGTGACCTTTGAAAGAATAGTTTCAATAGAGTGTGAGATATAGAAGCCAGATGCAGAGCAATTGATAGAAGGGAATGAATGATAAGAAAATAGATATAAATATCACTCCCTTTTTCTAGAAGTTTGACAATGAAAGAAAGAAGAGAGGTGTTGTAGTAAGTTGTTTGAGAGGATAGGAAGGTTATAGCTTCTACATAGGTCTTCAGATTTTACAAAGTACTTTTCAAATCTGTGGGATAAGTAATGTAAGCAGCAAGACTACAGCTAGAAAGTGAGAGTAATAGAAGTACAAGTCTGATTATAAGTCAAATGCTTTCCCCATTCCAACACCTTGCCTCTAAGGAATAATAAAACTCAGTTCCTGTCTTATTACGATCTAATGGGTGTTTAAATAGAGTGCTGAGAGAATAAGCAAATAATAATATCACAATAGATTTATCACAGGAATATGGCAAGCTCATTAGAAATATATGAACAAAGAGTAATGTGAATTCTCAGGAAGCAGAGGAATTAGAACTGGAAGGAACCTTAAAGGTCCTTCAGCCCTCTCATTTCAGAAGAAATTGAATTAAAAAAGAGAAGGGGCTTATACAAGGTAATATTAATAGCAAAGTTGAGATTTGAACGCAGGTTCCTTGGCTCCAAAGTCGGTGAATTCTCTTTCCACCCGCCACACTCCTATATGTAAATAGATACTGATAGCTATAGATGAGGGGTTGAGATTAATTTTGAAGCACATCAAAAAATTCAACACAGGTTGGGGAAATCTAGATGAAACATTTTTGTATTCTCAATCTGCAGTACCTAGAAGAGCTTGTCAGCTAGCAAAGAACCAGGGCCAGTTCAAACAAAACACCTCTACTATTTTGCTTATCAGCATGGAATTTGTCATCTTGCTCCCCAGAGAATGGGTGGTGGAGCAGGGTTCTTCAAACTCTAAATGTCACCGGTCTTCTAAATAAGCCTAGGTGGTATGGTGCTTACTTGTGCCTCTGTGTGTGTGTGTGTGTGTGTGTGTGTGTGTGTGTGTGTGTGTGTGGTGTGCACACATGCACGGGCATGCAGTTTGTGGAGGGGAGATAAGACTCCTAGACAGAATGCGGAAGTGTTGGAGTAGAAATTAGGGTCAGAATCTTTCAGTGGAAATTCATACATGGTGGCTATGACTCTTAAAGAAAGATGATGTGAAGAGAGAAAGATTCTTTTAAAGAGAAGTTGCAAACATTTATGAATGGTTGACTTCTTGATTTCCAGTTGGCCTCTCGATTTCCAGTTTGCTTCTCTAAAGACTTCAGAGACAAAATTTCCCCTTGGGTCAGATTGGCCCTTGTCTTGATTTAGTCCAAGAACTTGTTTCCCTCCTAATAGAAGAGCTCATTCAGTCTCGTGTATTTTTATTTTATATATATATAATAATCCATAGAATTAGTCTAATTTTTGTTAGCTCTTTTGCTTGAATAAATAAAATAATTTGCAATGTATAATTTTTTTTGTATGTCTCTCATTTAGTGGAAGAAGCTAAGCTGATGACCATAAGCTAAGGGCTACCTCTCCCTCCTTCCTCCCCCACTTCTTTTTAAGAGCAACTAACTTTTGAATTCCTAAAAATCATATTCCTAGACAACTAGAAAACTAGTATTTGAAGGGCCTGATAGATATATAAACTAAGTCTGATACATTTCAGGGAAGGAGGTTGTATGACGTTATGACCTTTCTCCTGCCCTCAAAGTAAAAGTCACAATCTCCCTTGGAGAGGTGTGGACCAGATTCCAGTGATATTTATCTGTGCTGTCTATGAGCTGTATTTTTTACAGTTAGATAACCCATGTAGACATACATATATTTCATGGTCATACATCTATCCTACACATAAATGTAGTGAGGAAGGTTTATTACAGCAAAGTCTGCTCAATGAAATTTCATAATGGCTAAATTTATGGAACTATGACTTCTGCTAAAAGCAGCATTCTTCCATTCAAAATCTAAAGAGGATGGATTGTGCTTCCTTTGACTTTACAGAATATGATTTCACTCACCCATTATGGGAGCCTTTAAAAGAGTAGACTTTAAGCATCTATAATCAGGAATTTTCAAATTTTCTTCTTAGATCATTCATTCATTCATTCCTCCTCATATTTCTGGATCACCTTGCCCAGCATTATTACATTATTAAACATTATTATATTTTTACCCCAGAAAGGAAAAATTGTGATTATATATATATATATATATATATATATATATATATATATATAGTTTAATAGCTAATATCTGTTGTTACTCTTAAGGTTTTAGGTTTTTTAACTTCTGTTGCTTGACTTAGGAGAAAAAAATTGTTAACTCTAAGTGAAACTAAAAAATGAATATGTATATATATACATATATATATACATATATATATATATACATATATATATATATATATATACTTTGATTGAAAGGGATTAATTAAGTTTCCTTTTTTCACTCAAAATTACAAATCTCATGGACTCTCTCTCTACAGGTTTGAGGTAGGGGATGGAGTTAGTAGTGACTGCCAGTTTGCTAGCAGAGTTGGAGCAGACCCTGTGGAATTGTACAACCAAGAACAGCCTATCTTCTTTCTGTCTTTCCCCTCAACCTCTGAATAAACCATTAAGAGACCAAATAAAGCTGCTCTAAAAGAGGTGGAGCAGGTGGCACCACCTGTACCCATCTCATTCAAACCCGTCTAATCTGCAACTTAGTTGCGGGCAATCGGATAGTGACTTGGAAAAATGGGTAGACAAAGTGGAGTGCTTCTGGCTCATAGCCTAAGCTGGCTATGGATAAGGATTACTATTAAAATTAGTGCTACTGGTCATGGAAAACTGGGATTTGCCCAATTGTCTCTAGATGTTTTTGTATTATCTCGACAAGTTGGGATAGGCAAGCATTATCATTTCTCTCTCTCTCTCTGTTCTCTGAGCAGGGTGAAATATTAGGATCAAATCATGGGTAATACTTGTTTAAAAGAATCTGAGCAAGAACATCTTTTCAGATCTTTTTTCTCACCTTTGGAAAAGTGCGTTGTTGGGAGTGTGTGTGTGTGTGGGGGGGGTTGCAGTGGGGAATGAATTTTATGGTTTTGGATCCAGTTCACTCTGCTTGTAACTCTAGAGGAGAATCCCGATAGAGTTACATTGGAAGTCAATCTGGCCCTTGGTTCCAGATTGCCAATTCCTTTCCAGCTGCATATCACATTGACATCAAATGAGATGTAGATTACTTACTTTTTCTGTGAGAAAAAGGAATGGGTTGAATCCCAGAGACATTACTGTGGGGGCTTGAACTAAGGAAAAATCTCTGCTATTTTAAGGTTCCTCTGCAAGTTGCTTAACAACCTCATATGTCTCTATTAATGAAATATTCAGAGATTTTTCAGGTAAAACATGGGTTTGATCCTATTCAAAAACAAAAAGATTGAAGTTTTAGATTAAAATGAAACAAACATAAAGTCCTGAACATTAATTGACTATTTAAGAAATTAATATGGATATATCTTATTAAAATTACATGTTGGAAAGCAACTGGTTTTAAATACTCTGGTTATCTATACTCAAGAGCAAGGAGTTTCATTCAACCTTTTGTGTGTCATGGATTCTTTTGGCCATACAGTGAAACTTATGGACCTCTTCCCAGAATAATGTTTTTTAAATGTATAAAATAAATTACATAGGATTATAAAGAAAACCAGTTATATTGAAATATAACTATCAAAATGTTTTTGAAAACAAACCCAGGTTAAGAACCCTTTTCTAGAGTTACAGAAGAAATAGTTACGAAGATTTGGAATCTGTGTGTAAATTAAATCTTCCATAGTTATTTTGAATAAAAATAAAAAGAGTATTTTTTTTATTAGTAGGTTCATTGCTACTAGAATGCATACTCTAGCCTTTTTTTTTAAGGTTTTTCACAAGGCATTGGGGTTAAGTGGCTTGCCCAAGGCCACACAGGTAATAATTAAGTTTCTGAGGCTGGATTTGAACTCAGATACTCCTGATTCCAAGAACAGTGTTCTATCCACCATGCTGCCTAGCCACTCCTCTAGCCTTTCTTGAAGGAGATTTTGTTTTAATTTGAATTCCACAATGGTTCCAATAGGCTAGCATTTTCTAAAGTTAAAGTACTGAGAGATTTTGAAGGTACCCTGAATTATGACCAGATTTTCTAAATAGATCATTTTAGATGACTAGGAATGCCTGTCACCAGTTGCTTTTTAAGGCTAGACCATATCATCACATCAACCATATTTGAAAATATTCTGTTTTAAGGTTCTATTTCATTGTGAATAAAGAACTTTGGGCTATTTTTCTCCATAAAGAACAATATTTACTACTTATTAATAGTACATTTAGTAATGATAAATACACAGTAAATGGTAAGGCAGCAAACAACTCTCCTCCCATATTATAATTATTACAGTAAACATGCTGCTATATGTGGAAAAATAAATATAAATTTCACCTATTGTTGCAACTTCAGCTAAAGTGTTCCTCAAAATGCCTCAAAAAACAGTACTCTGGTTCAAAAGAAGTTTTATCAGATAGTCTTTTCAAAAATTTTCTTTACAAAAGTCTAGCCACATTTACCTTTGTTGAATTCTGCTACCTTTATAAGAGGTTTGTGGGCTTATTTGACCTTTCTAATAACTAAAACAGCTTATGTGATAGTAGTTTTTGAAATGCATTTTATTTTGACATTAATTCTTTTCTTCTCCTCATGTTTATCTTTAAGTAACTCTTAGCAACTTTTAGTGTGCTCCAAATACTAAAGCAAAAATCTTTTTTTTTTTGTTATAGTAAACATGACTCCTGTTTGAATGAAGAATCACCAGCAGTGGGGGTTATTTTAATGGACATGCTGTATTACTTTAATCTAACCCTTTCACCATCTGTTCTGCCCATAACAGTGAATGCAAAAAAGAACATATTTTATGTTTCAGGGTTACATTAGTAAAAAGTAAGATAAAAGTGATTTAAAAGCATGCATATGTTCTTAGTACAATGCAGTCTGCATCTGTGATGTTTTTTCTCATGGTTAAGACACAAATCAAGGAGAAAGCTGCTCACGCCTGATAGAGTGAAAGTTTTCATGGAAAACAGGACTTTACCATAAGAGGATTTCACTATATATTTTATAGCTAAAAATGATAAAAACTTGAATGAGCTGCCAGGAAAAAAATAGATAACTTTAGCGTTTATTATATGAACATCTGGCATTTTTCCTGAGCTGGGTTGTTGCCTTCATATCCAGATGAATGCTGAGCACCTGCCTACAACGCATTGTTGAGAAAAGCATGAATCTTAAACATACTACCCCAGGAGGAATGTTCATGGTTATACCTACTGCACACATTTTCCTTTTGGGTTGAGGGCTTGATTAGAGGAAGTACCCAGCAAGGATTTCCCAGAGTGGGAGTTTCAGTTTAAAGCAGATCCCTTTGGGAAAATTTGCTAGGATTTCATAACAGTCAGTATCTTCTATGATTTTTATCATTTATTTAACCTGTGAGAATTGAGTCTAGTCTGTCTTGCTCAAACATGCCTCCATAAGGAATCTATTGGGAAAATAATCATTTTTGGATAAACCTTTATCCTTAAATCATTTGCCTTTTTGCCGGGAGGCTGAGCCTAAATTTCCGAAAGTAGTTTAAGCCTCAGGGAGACACAGTTGTCTCGTGGATTGGGAACCCAAATTGAGAGGCAGCAGGCAGTGTGACTGTGGTTTGTTTTCTAAATACAGTCACCTGTATTTAGGAGGGGAAAGTTTTACAGTTAAACATGTAGATCTTCCTTTATTTATTTTCTTGATGAGATGTTTGTCCTTCTTTCTCATGGAAGACCATAACATCAGGGTAGGTGGTGCCATAACAAGCAGATGAATTGAATTTGAGTGAGGGGTTGCTGTGCTAAGTCACCAGCCTCACTTTCTCCTCTGGTGCCATCTGGATCCAGTGGCCATATATGAATCAGGATGACTGGGATGGCCCTGGCTGTGAGGCAGTTAGGGTTAAGTGACTTTCCCAAGGTCACACAGCTAATAAGTTTCAAATATCTGAGGCTGGATTTGAACTCCCATCCTCCTGACTCCCAAGGTTAGTGCTTTATCCACTGTTCCACCAAGTTACCCTTTGATTTATTTTCCTAGTTAATCAATTGTGTCATGGTAGAGAGAAGGACCTGAAAAACCAGAGTTCAAGTCTTATCTTCTGTAACAAGGGTCAGATCCTAGGCAAGTTTAACTTTTCAGTACTCCCAAAAGACTCTTCTAAGACTATGAGTTGTACTCCTTAGCGTTTTCTTATCACAAATGCCCAAGCCTATTAAACTTAGTTTCAAGATCAATTAGATTATTAGGAATGACTTTTTTGAAAAGTTAGACTTGAGGGATGAAAAATGATTGGAGTTAGGGGGATTAAGAGGGGAATTAATATTGTGAGGAATATTCAATATTAAAAAAATCACCTTTCAAGGAGAAAGAATGGTACTAGTTGCAATAAAATGAAGATATAGTGATTTTCAGTGAGATTACATCAACTGACCTGTGGAGCCTGATTCAAAATAGGGTCCAAATATTTTCTTTTTGGTTCAGAATTAGAGTCTTATGGTTCCTCAGTCCTAGAAATCAGAGAAAATGTCACATGGATTCATTATGTAAAATGACTTTGGCGAAACTTTCTTTTAATAGAAAGGTTACAGATTTCAGAAGTTTATAATGTCCCATTTTATGCTAATTGGTTTAGAATCACTACACAAGGAACATGGTTATAAGTAGTTTCTTGGAGAAACCTTTACATGGACATGTAGTTTGCAAAGAATTCATGTCCATTTATTTTCATCTTTAGTTATAATCATATCTCAAAGGATTTGCTTTTTGTTTAGAACCAAATCCTATTTGACTTGAAAAAGATTAATTGGAAGATAGAATTTGGAAAACTGAGCTCAGGTTTTTAAAGTAGGTTTCTTTCCCAAAACTATGGCACTGACTCATGAATCTTTGGTTAAATTATTTCAATTTTTAGGTCTTTTTTCCATATTGGTAAGAACAATCAATCAATAAACATTTTGTTAAGCTTCTATTCTGCTCCAAATCCAGGGCTAGGAGCTGGGCTAAAAAAACAATTAATGAAACAATTCTGCTCTCAGGGGGAATATAGTCCAGTGGGAGAGACAGCTGTATGTATAGATATCTATGTGTGAATAAGTATAAAGGAGTTCAAATTTTCTTACAGAAGTAATGGAAAGTCATTGAAGTTTATTGATTAGGGGACTACATGATCAGACTTACTGCTTTGGAAAAATATCACATTTGAAGAGGATGGACTGGAGAGGGGAGAGATTTGAAGCCATGAAATTGTTATTGCAAAAGACCAGGAGAGAAATGATAAGGGTGGTAGTTGTGTGAGTAGAGAGAGAGAAGGGGTCTGATTAAAAGAGAGGTAGGTGCAGAAATAGCAAGATTTGGCAAATGACTGAATATGTGTTAGTAGTGGGGAGTCGAGGATAATACCAAAGGCTCCAGACAACACAATAAAGGAAAGCCTCATTTTCACTTGATAGTGTTTTAATAGAATTATCATAACTTTTTTCATAAAATGAAAACATCTGCTGATTACATGTATATAATGTGAACTCTTTTCAATATTTACATATATTGTTCTTGTTTGGTCCTTGTGAGGATTCTGGGGGATTATAGAGCATTCTCCTTTTGTTGATAGAGAAACTGAAGTCATTTGAAATAAAATGACTTTCTCAGGATCTCATGGTAAGTCAGTGACGCAGAATCATGACTTGAATATGGCTTTCTCATTGATCTCTCAATCTAGTTCTCATCTAAGATTCTGAGGCATTCAAAGTTTGGATTTTATGTACCTTATATTTAATTAGGTACTGGGGATATGATGGTAGACTATGATTATTTAATGTAGTTCTAAGGTAAAATTTAATTAATACACATTTCTATTTTCTCAAAGATCTTTTTTTAAATGGAATTATTGCCTCAATTTTTCTGTACAAACCAAGACTTTATTGTTCTGTGTATATGACTTGATTTCTTGATTGAAAGTTGATAAATATGCAAAATGTGCTACAAAGAAGAACATATTGAAGAATAGCAAGATTTTTGATAATGTTATAATTTTCTTCTTTCAAAGAAATGATGCTGATAACAGTTCTTTGTGTTTATGATTTGTGACAGCCAGTAATACTACTCCAAATTTGAAAATTTTGAGCTTAGGTAATAGGGAATATCAGAATAATAATTTTCAGTCTAATATTTCCTTCCTGTAAATTGGTATTCGCTTTTTGATTACATATTTTTAATTGCACATTTCCATATGTGTCTTCTTCACTAATTATCCTTCAGGCTTTTTTTTTGAGGATTGGTTGCCTCCCCTGAACTAACAAAGCACTTTATTTTGGAGAAAATCTTTATTACTATTCTTTTACATTATTATTATTTGCACTGTGTGCACTTTACATTTATATATATCATTGTGCCCCCTACTAGCTATAATTATAAGATGCTCAATAAATATGTAAGAAACTAAATAAACGCTTGTTGATTTGAATTGCATTGAAGAGACTTCTCCAATTTAACCAGACTGGTCCTCAGACAAGAAATATACAGTTTTTCTCTGGAGTAATAGGTAGAACTTGAATGTTATTAAGAGTGTTCCTCATGACAATCTTCTGATATGGTGGTGCAGATATTATCTTCATTGAACAAGTGAGGAAAGTGAGGCATAGAGAGATTAAAGGAGAATTGGACGTATTGGCTTCTAAGGCCTCTAGTTCCAAATCTATGATCCCTGGTTTACCCATGGTCATACAGATGGTCTGTGTCAGATCTGGGATAAAAATTCGGTTTTTTAACTTAAAAAACTGAAGAACTTTATTGGAATCCCTTGCCTTCTTTCTGAATCTCGGTTTCCTCATTGTTAAAGTGGGGATAATAATCTACTTACTTTTCCAATTTGTTGTGGGCAAAATTATTGTCAAGGTATACAGCCACTACATAAATGTGAGTTGTTATCTATTGTCTTAAATAGTTATTTGGCACCTACTAGAGGGAAAATTTTATCTATGATTGGGATGAGGGGGTAGGGGACGATATAGGAAAGGGGATGGAAAGGCTCTATATTAAGCACTAGAGCCATTCTTCCTGCCCTAGGGAATTTATAATCTAGAGAAATTGCTCCCAAAGCAGATGAATGTGGCTCAGCAGGCCGATGCTACACAGATTGTCAGATTTTTGGCTGTCCTTTGAATTCCAACTACCACCTGGAAGGGTTTGCTGCTATTTGTGTCTCTTTTTCTCTGAGTCAATATGTCATATTTACTTAGAGTGAACCATCACACCTCTGGCTGTTTGTACCCTAGGGCAGCCTATCTGCTGCTATTGTTTCTCAGTCATTGGCATGACCTCTTAGTCTCCAAATTCTGCTTTAGAGTATCCTTGAAGTGTTTCCCTGTTGTGCCTGCCTCATGCCTGCCTGCCTGGGTTTGCCTCATGTGGAATTTTTCTCCGTGAATGAGGAACAGAATGTTCCTTTACACTGAGCCAGTAGTGCTTTCTCACATGCACTCACGGTAAGCTTTTTTCTTTCTGATAAAGCTTAAAAGTCTTGACTAGAGTACTTCAGAAATAGGCCAGGTTTATACTTTTATAAAAACAAAGCAGAATCCGGGCAACCCCTCTCTTGGAGGAACACAGATGGTTTGAATTTCTCCAAGGGCAAACATATGGTGACGACTTCTGTATGGCAAATGAATGGCATTCAGATCCCTGCTGATGGGGAAGAGAGTGGACACTAGCTAACCACTTACCATGTTGAATGCAAAGGTGGCTTCTTTTGAAAAGACAGGTCTGAAGTTTGTTCAAAGAAAAGGTAGTTGGGATTTTGAAGAGCTGCAATATGAGAAATCAGACTTATGTCTCCATAGGCACCAACCTTGTGTGCTGGGAGAGCTGTAATTTGCAGCCCTCTTTTTGCTCCTTTTGATAGAATAGACTGATAGTCCATTTGTGTAGATTATAAAGAATTAATAAAATGATTTGAAACAATGAAGGAAAATTGTAAATTTGAATTTGTATAAAATTCTGAACTCTATACATAGTGTTTGTTAGGATTTTTTATAATTTCTCAAACAAGATCTTTTTGACTCCAAAGGACACTGGTTCTTCCTATTCAAACATAGGAATGAGACTATTGTAACTCTCCCTTCAACCCTTGTCTTTTAGGTCTTCAGGATTGTTTTTCAACAGTGTAAATATTTCCCTCCCTATACTTTCCCAAAGACCCCAGAAACAATAAAGAGAAAGAGAGGTCCCTGGGGAGGCAGTAGGGTAGACTAAGACAGTGGGGGTGGCCTAGGGAAAATTTTTCTTGGAGCCTAGGTTTTAGGCTTCTTCTACAGAAGCATAATCTTCCTCCCCCTGCTCTTGACGTGGATTAAGCACTGATTACTATATTACACCTTGAGGATTGGATAAGCACCTCTTTTCTCCACTTTGGTATTAAGATTCTCCACTGACATCTTACTATGATGGATGCCTCATCAGGGAATTTAGGCAACATCAGGGGGTCTTGAAAACAACATTTGTTGTTCAGTGATTCTTCTTGATCCCAGTTGGGGTTTTCTTGGCAAAGATATTGTAGTAGTTTGCCATTTCCTTTGCTAGCTCATTTTTCAGATGAGAAAACTGAGGCAGAGACAAACCACAGGAGTTTCTTGAAAGCTGGAATGGTTAAGGATGGTCATATGTTATGTGACTGTTATTGTAGGGTTAGCCTAGCTAAATTGAAAGAAGTGCTCATTACCACATTGGCTGAAGTGTGGTGAAATTTCAGCTGCAGGATCTCACAAAGACCATCTACTAAGAGGTAGGTAGAAGGGTTATAGGAGAAAGGTAAAAGTGTTAAAGTTTGTAGTAGAAGAATGAGGTGTTTGCAGAGGGGGTGCCAACACTAATGTAGTGATTAAGCCTTAAATAATGAAATGACTTCAAGATAGCATTATTAATTCTGTTCATTTCCATGGACTTGGAACCTATATTATGATGAAGTAGCTATGGTCAGGATTTTACTTTTTTTACATTTCCCCTGATGAAATTCTCAAGGATCTGGTAGACAGTTAACAATGCACAGAAGATTTCTTTGTGTGTGTGTGTGTGTGTGTGTGTGTGTGAGTCCATTCTACCTTCTGCATATTATTTCATCATAGAAATTAGGAAAGAAGTGGTGGGTGGTAGTAGAAAAGTTTAGGTGAACTATGCTGGAGCATTTGGCAGGTATAGAATAACAAGGTATTTTGCAAAGAGGTTTCAGAGAGGAGCATATGATATGTAAGCTAGGACTTTATTTTTAAACTTTTAACATCTATGAGTATTTTTTCCTTTTTCTTGGTCTTAAAGGACAGATCTTGAGACAATAGATGAAAGTTGCAGAAGTAGATTTTTGTTCTGTGATAAACAAAAATTTCTAAACAACTACAACTGTCCATAAGTGGAATAACTGCCTAAAGAGATTATGAATTCTTTGGAGGACTTCAAATCAAAAGTGGGTAGTTGAACTTTGAGGATGTTCTAGAGGGAACTCTTTTTATTGTATGGTTTGAATCTCTGAAATACCTACCAGATTTAGGATTCTTTAGTACTATGGTGGTGGAAATGTAGTTACAAAGTTTAAAAACATGGAACTATATCCAAATACATATCTAGAATTGAGATATGGAACCAATATTTGTGGACATGTTAGATACTTTTTACTACAATTCTAAATTGATTTCCATAGTTCCTGATTTTCTTCATGTTTTCTTTTACACTATTGAGTTCACTATGTAAATTTTCCTTCTGGTTCTACTTATTTGGTTCTGCATCAATTTAAACAACTTTTCTTAGAAACTTATCTTTTTCTATTTTATCTTCTAGTATTCTGGATTTCACACCGAAAGATCTGAATCGGATCATGACAGTCAATGGGGAGGAAGCCCACTCACAGATACTGCATCTCCACAGTTATTGGACCCCTCGGAACGGCCCAGTTCTCAACATGATGCTTCATGTGCCTATAGACAGTATTCAGATCGCACCTCTCTTTGCTATGGCTTTGCACTTGACCATTCCAGGCTGACAGATGATAGGCATTTTCATACCCAAGCCTGTGAAGGAGGCCGTTGTGAGGCAGGTCGATACTTCCTTGGCACCCCACAAGCTGGGAGAGAACCCTGGTGGGGCTCTCGTTCAGCACTGCCCCTAACCAAGTCCTCCCCAGAAAGCAGAGAAGCCTATGAGAACAGCATGCCACACATAACCTCTGTTCACAGAATTCATGGTAAGAGTAGTAAGGAACAAATGAAAAATGTATATGAAATTCTACAAATCTTTAAGCAATTATGATGGAACTATTAGTAGTAGATGTAATACTGGTAATACAGACTCTGCTTAGAAGGAATCATAAATTTCAAGGTTGTAGTACAGCTTAGTATTCTAGATGTGGAAATATATTTCTTTGTCCAAATGATTTTCCATTAGATTTATAGATTTGCAACTCTGTGCTGCTTGAGATAGTAACAAAGCTAAGAACAGAAGCTTTAAATAAATTTACATTAAAAAAACACCAATTGGATCTGTTTTTAGTGTTTTGAGTTTTTGAGAAGAAAGTATTTTAGTGCCTTAAAATCAAGAGTATTGCATTTGTAGGTAAGGGAGCAAAATTCAATTCTTATCAGTTCTTATTTTCCACCTTTGTGGCCTTGGGCATGTTAATTAATCTTTCTGGACCTTGAATTTCTTTATAAAAATAAAGGAGTTAGAGAGATAGTTTCTGAGATCCTTCCAACTATAGATTTGTGATCTGATGGTCTTTTTTTTTTAACGTTTGTTTTTTTGTTTTTTTTGTCTTTTTTTGCAAGGCAATGGGGTTAAGTGGCTTGCCCAAGGCCACACAGCCAGGTAATAATTATGTGTCTGAGGCCAGATTTGAACTTAGGTACTCCTGACTCCAAGGCCAGTGCTCTATCCACTATGCCACCTAGCCATCCCCAATGTGATGGTCTTTTTGATTCTGTTAAGCATCTTCTGCATTCTTTTGATCACTTGGAAAGTAAAATAAAAAACCAACCTGACCATGTAGAAAATCATTCAGAAAGAATACTGAGAGTAAAGGATATTATGACATGTAGAGCACACTTAGAGTTTTCACCTTTGTATTATTATATGGAAAC
Organism: Macrotis lagotis; assembly: GCF_037893015.1. NCBI lineage: Eukaryota > Metazoa > Chordata > Mammalia > Peramelemorphia > Peramelidae > Macrotis > Macrotis lagotis. Next base: position 98,407,520 of record NC_133662.1, on the reverse strand, counting down.
TGAATGGTATTGCAGGCTCAGGAAAATGGAAAATAAAATTAAATTGCTTAAGGTCATAATAGGGTTTTTGGATCAGGTATACAAAGTAAACAAGGAATAAATAGATGACCAGCTTTTTCCCAACAGATTTGAGTTCAGGAAAGTCTCCAGAATTCTTCCTGTTTTAAGTTTTTTAAAGACATAAGATTTATTAGATATAGATATAGATAAATAATAAAGAAAAAGATTAATTAGAAGACCCTAGAACTTGCTGCTATTGTTTGCTGTACTCCCATAGGGTACTGAACATTTTATATAGGTTAACTATGTTAAATACTCAACTTGTGTCTTATGTTATCCATCATGTTTCCAATTCCCCCTGCTTCACCCCCTTTCCCACACATACCCCAATAACTTTTCTATCTGCTTTCCAAATTCTTATTTTTATTTTCTACTTTTGTCTAGTTTTATTAAAAACTAAGTAGATGTCATAGAAGGGGAAGGAAAAGGAAAAAATGTTTATCAAGTGCCTACTGTATGTGTACATAGCCCTAAAAGCATTACATGAATGTGAGTTATAGTGACAAGACAGGGGTTGGGGAGAGGACCCCTAATAGTTGTGGTCTGGAAGAAAAAAGCTAGAAAGAAAAAAATTAGCAAGGGAAGTTTTAAAACAATTAATGATATGATTGTAGTATTCTTCTAGAGGAAGCAGGATGATCTGGTGGAAAGAATTTTAGGTTTGGGTCAAGAGGAAAGATTCAAGTTTCAGCTTTGCTATATACTGCAAAATATACATACATACATACATACATACATACATACATAGTAAATGTGTGTGTTACTGAACAAGTCATTTTACGTCTCTGAGCCTCAGTTTCTTCATCTATAAAAGGATGGTATAGAATTAGATAGTCTCTAAATCCTTGATGTTACATGTCATACTATGCAGTCTGCAGATTTATCTATATGCTTTTCTGTTTCTTCTTGCCTACTTTTATATTGATTTTGGACTGTGGGGATCTGATTTTCTATAGTAGATATTCTGTATGTACATTTTCCCTCAAAATCCTAAAGAAACTCTCTACCTAACTCTGGCTTTTTTACCCCCCCTTGCTTGGATAAAGTTCCTAAATGATAGCATTGAGTTGAAAAGAACTGATAATCTGAGATGCCAACTCTACAATGACATATGCTTATTGTATGGATTTCAAAAGGGATATTGATTTTAGTTCCTTTTTTATATCAACCATGTACAAACGAATCTCAGAGCTTTTATTTTGTAGTAACAAGATATATTTAGACTTTCAAAATTTAGGCAGCTTTTTCTTAAGTTAACAATTACTACATTGATATGCTAATCTAATTCCTCAGGCTCCTGCAGAAGTGACCTAGGTTCTTGACATCTATCCCAGCAAAGCAGAAGCTTTTGCAGATTCTTCTAAGTTGAGAAATCTTATAGACAGTTATCCTAATTAGCTCATGTGGGAAATAACATTGCAAGGATTGCTGTGAGGTGATGAATTGTAGTTTAGCCTTCTTATTGTACAGGTGAGGAAATAAGAGATTCAGTTAGTTTAAGTGACATGCCTAGAGTCATTTGAAGTTAGGGATTGGTAGAGCTGGGCATGGAATTCAGGTCTTTTGACTCCAAGACTCCTTTCCAATTTACCATAATTTCTCCCTTCAGTTACATTTACTTTCTGGTAAACTTGCCTTTTCATTGTTGAACCTCTAGAGCTTTTGAGAACTTAGGATCAATTACAACTTCTTAGACTTAGAGGTAGAAGAGATCCCAGATTCTATCTAGTTCAATACTACTTTTACAATTGAAGAAACAGATCTAAACAGGTTACCGGACTTTTCTAATTTTGCTCAGGTAGTAAATATAAAAAGTAGGATTTCAACCCAGTTCTTAGGACAATTTTTGTGTTCATTCTGCCCTGTGTATCTGTCCTTTGCCTGACTTTTTTTTTATTTTTGCAAGGCAATGGGGTTAAGTGGCTTGCCCAAGGTCACATAGTTAGGTAATTATTGTCTCCGAGGTCACATTTGAACTCAGGTCCTCCTGACTCCAGGGCTGGAGCTCTATCCACTTTGCCACCTAGCCATCCCTAAGCCTGACTTTCAAATGATTGATGAATTGTTTTTCTTTTATAAACATGTTATATTGTTTATATATTTGTTATATATCATGATATATATTGCATATATATATATATATATATTTATATATATTTATTTTTTTCTTTCCTAAGAATCTGTGTTTGATTCGTATGTGGTTCTTTCTCTAGGGAGAGGTCACTGGGATGAAGATAGTGTGGTCAGTTCTCCAGATCCTGGGTCTGCCAGTGAATCAGGTGACCGCTATCGTCCTGAGCAGTATCAGAGCAGCCCCCACGAACCCAGCAAAATTGAAACTCTGATAAGAGCTACGCAGCAGATGATTAAAGAGGAAGAGAACAGATTGCAGCTCCGGAAAGCCCCTCCTGACCAACTGGCTGCCATTAATGGAGCAGGGAAAAAACACTCCCTTTGTTTTGCAAACTACCAGCAGCCGCAGCTGACTGGAGAGGTCTGCCATGGCCCTTCTCTTGCCAACACTTCCCCATGTGAGCACCTTCAACAAAGAGAAGGGAAGATGATGAGCCCTCATGAAAATGACTATGGCAGCAGCCCCACCGCCTTGTCTAGGATAAGCAGTCCCAACTCAGATCGTATTTCTAAATCCAGTTTGGTATTAGCTAAAGACTATCTCCATTCAGACATGTCACCTCATCAGACAGTAGGAGATCATCCGGCAGTCTCTCCGAACTATTACAGTTCTCATCGGCAGTATTTTGATAAGCATGCTTATACATTAACTGGATATGCCCTGGAGCACTTGTATGATAGTGAGGCCCTTAGAACCTATTCCTTGGGCTGCAACGGCTCCCACTTTGATGTAACTTCCCATTTAAGAATGCAGCAAGATCCAGCACAAGGACACAAAGGGACATCTGTTATAATAACCAATGGGAGCTGATGTTTTTCTTTAAAAAATTGTGCTTTAAGGATATCTTTGAAACATAGTTGGAACATATATGTTTTAATGCCCTTGTTACCAGCATTTAATATACCACAGTATGTTAGAGAGAATAACCTAAGCTACTGAAGCTACTGGGTATAAATTGACACGTTACTGTAAAAAAATATAAGAAATGCACTAGCATTCAGAGTTACAGTGAATGGAGTTAAAGTGAACCTGTCAGTTGCTCCCATGATTTATGGGAACCAGAATGGATAAAGTCAGAGTTAAAAATACCAGTGTAGATCAAGTGAGCAAATTATGCACATTGTTTAAGTACAGGTTGGAAATGCCACAGAGGGAAGACCCCATGAGCTGCATGGGCACAGATCACTACTCAGACAACCGCTATGCATCCTTGACATGCAAAAATTTGGAATGTAGATCATAAAGCACACATGCCAAAAATGGGTAACTTTTCCTAACCCGAATGTGATTTCTTCTTCATGATGTGAAGAAGTTGTTGTTCCCCGAAGAAGAGAATGAGAGATCTCAGAGAAGGGGTTTCTTCCCTGTGGTCTCTTAGTCATTCTGACACATTTAATATAGGCATAAATTAGGGATATAGTTCTGGATATGGCACTGGACATATTTCTCACATGGTATCTATTAGAAGCAATCAGGAAATGGCAATTTTCATTCTGCTTTTGAGTCAAACAAAGGGATGTGATTGCACTGACGTAGAGCAAGGGCTGTGCTAAGTAATAGAAATTAGACATTGAAACATGCATCAAGAATTGAGGGCACTCAATTAAAAGAAATTCAGGGGAGGCAATGAAACAAGAAATAGAGATAAATGAAAAAATTTCCAAGAACAGACCATTTCAGACTCAGACTGTGTGTGCCATTAGTAATCAACACATTGAGTTTTTGAAAAAACAGCTACAGAACAACCCACCAGGAAACAAGGCTGATAGAGAGGAAGTGTGAAAAGTAATTAAGAAAAACAAGGGAGATACTGCATGAAATGATTGGAAGTGTTTGAAAACATTGCTAAATATGATTGCACAAATGTAAAAACACATGGAAAGCCAAGACAGTGAAGAAATAATCTGGCTTCAAAAGAATGTTTAAGTCAAAAGCTTAGAATAAGACATAGGACCTTGAGATATAATATTTTGAATGAAGGAACAGACAAAGTATTGCAATATTTGCCTACTTGAATTTGTTGTTGTTGTCGCTGTTTTTAAAGACAAATACTGGCATGCTGGGAGAATAAGAAAGATCACTTGATTCTTGACAAGAAGTACTAGTCTTTGTCAGGAAACCTAGGTTTCATTACTGACTTTATCACTAATTTGTGTGAATCTCTGTAGATCATATAACCATCCTTCCTAGTTCTCAGGTTTATCATTTATAAACAGAGAGGTTATATTAGATAACCAATCTCTAAGGTCATTTGTTTTTTTAAAAATCCTGTGATTCATTAGTTCAGGAAAATTGGATTTAATTGAAAGATTCTGTTGGTTTGATCTTTCCTGACTTAGGAATGGCAGGAATTTTAATTTCTGGGTGGTGTGCCATTTACAGTCATATGGATGGCCTGTAATTGAATCAGATCATTTGAATCTCCTAGGTATTTTAAATTCTTCCACATATGTTTAGACCTAGCCAAAATATATACTGCAAGATCTGACAAAGAAATAAAGGAGAAAAATAAATTTAGATCTCAGAAAATTCACCAGTTTGAGATATGTTCTAGAAATCCATGGACAGTATATGACATAGGGAGATAATTCATAGATTTATTCTTTCCCCATTTTTCATGATGTTCATTTTATCCAGTCATATTCTTGACTCCTTTAAGGAAGGAGTTTTAGACATTAGAAGGAATTAACCTATAACACTGAACAGATTTAGAATATACCACTATTTTACAAAGTTCATTTGATAGTCCATAGACAGGTGTAAACCTGAAGGATAGTACTCTGAAATTCAGTATTGGCCTGTCATAAGTAAAAGCAATGGTGAAATTAAAAAAAAAATCCATGATGGACATTTTTCTTGAGTCATTTAGTGTGTTATAAAGACAAAAAAGATAAGAGAAAATTAATAATTTTTGTAACCGACTGTATTGTCTTAAACAATTTCAATGTCTAGTTAAAAACAAGTACAATTCAGAACAACACTTATATTCTGTATGAATCACAAGTTAGAAGAAATGTTTTGGAGAACTTTGACCACACTGGGGTACTTGCAATGGCATTCTGGTACCTCTGTTAGAGAAAGGATGTTTTGGAAGTGTTAAGGATTTAGCAAAACTGAGTGTGAGAATTCAAGAGCCAAAGATATGGGTGAACTGAAATACTTAGCAAATATGGCCTACTTTAGAAAGGAAGTTTGTACAGATGGGCCCTTACTGATGTGTACACATTCTACAGAATATGGCATAGACAGATGCTAGAAAGAGTAGTTGAAACATAAGAACCAAGGAAAATGAACTTATGCTAGAGGAAAGACTGGCCCTAAAGGAATTTGGGTGGAATTTTTATGTGGAGGCTATTTAATAGATGGAGAAAGTAAACTATGAAATTTACAGATAGAAGCAGCCTGAATAAATAAAGCTTATAAGAAAGGCAAGACCAGCATATATATAGGGAAAGGCAATGACTGACCAAGTTATATCTTGGTTGAAAATTATAGTTGGTCCAGTTATACGCATATCTTTGTTCTATTTAACATACCAGTGATAGCAATCTTTAGTAACAATCCTATCACCTAAGATTAAAATATAATTTGCGAAAAGTGGAGTAAAAAATATGCAGCATTGATATTGTGTTTGGCAACATGCTATGACAAGGCAAGGTCAGAATAACTTAGAACAAGTCCCACTGTATTTCACTCTAGTAGAAACTTTAGTAAAGCAATGTACAGAGAATGTTAAACTATGTTCCTAATTCTTATTAATACAATAATCACAAGAATATGATTCACATACTTTGTAGACACTGTTTGTGTCCTTTATGTATTTTATATAAAGTGAAAAATACAGAGCCCCAATAGCTTGATAAGTTAAATTTAAGCTCTGACTGGTCTTGGGTTATAATCTTTGTTTTCCATCTCTTTGCTAAATGCTGAGAACCATGGCATTGAACTTGAAAAGGCAGTATCTTAAAACACTAATTACAAAGAAGTATAATTTTTATACTCTTTTAGGAATATTAAATAGGCACTATATCTTGTGCCTCTGCCAATAGTACTAAAGCTTTTTCTTTGGCATTTTTTTTAGACCAATCCTCCCACTTAATTCAGAAATTTGCATAGCTGAGTTCAATTCAATGTTAAGAAATTCTCCTTTGGGGGTGGGGAAACCACGTTGTAATTAATGAGTGTGGAAGATGAAGTACAGTTTTCCTTGTTATTTTTCTAATCTATGATTTTCGCCTCACCATAATCCAGGGCAGACATTTCCGGATGGATTTCACCTCTACCTGTTGGTTGATGTTTGCTGTTGAATGGAATATGCCTTTATTTCTAAACATAGTTGCTTGATACTAGATAATATGATCCCCATTGAAGTGACACTTCTGATGAGAATTGTAAATTATGTGCCAATAATGTTATCCTAGCAACACCATTTCCTCCCCATTTGTACTGGATGATTTGAGGAATGAGAATAAGACCATTTTGCAAGATTCTTAATTCCCTTAATTCTCTTTTCCATCTATTGCTATGTATGGAGAACTCCCACTTACTAGGGAGCTTTATATGGAATGTTTCATGAGTGAATAAATAAGAAGCATTAATTAAGTGCTTTTTGTGTGCTAAACCCTGTGGAGAGGAAGGATGACCTTCATCTAGAATTGGCTTGTTCTCTTTTTGAAACCGAGCAGAATTTTATTATTCTTGTTGCTAACCAACACTAGAAAAATGTCCATGAATACTTTATAATAATAATTTTAAGACATATATTTTCTCAAAACCTGGATCAAATAACTTCTATGAATGTCAATTTCCTCATTTGTAAAATGAAGAATTTGGATTAGCTGACCTATTAAGGTTCCTTTAGTTCTAAATCTAGGCTCCCAAGAGCAAGGAGATTAGAAAGAATAAACAGTGAATACATCTAAGCATTCAATTTTATGAATGTTTGGCTTTTTTTGGTTGCTTTTGAATTGTTTCAATCATGTTCAATGTTCAATCATCCCCATTTGGGATTTTCTTGGCAAAGATACTGGAATGTAGTTGCCCTTTCCTTCTCCAGCTTATTTTGCAGATAAGAAAACTGAGGCAAATAGGGGCAAATCGTCTTAAGATCACATAGCTAGTGTCTGAAGATAGATTTCTTTACCTCATCTCAAGAGCAAGAATTGAGTCTCTCTAAATTTTCAGATTATGTCAATGAAAAACAACAGTAAAAATCATTGAATCACTCAGAGACTTGGGTATTGGATGAAAGCCTAGTTATTGTATTGCATTTGAAAAATCGAAGACGTCGCTATTTTGGGTTCACTTATTTTACTTAGGAGGATTGCATACATTTCTATTTTAGTTTTTCTTGAATTTAAAGAGTTTTAATTTCCAAAATTTACAGTAACTTCCTCTCCCCCTTTCTTTATTGAAACAAGCTACCCAAAAACATGTATTATTTTCTAAACAGAAGAATAAGGGAATGTAAAATTTTAAAGTGCTTCAAAGAGAAGGTGGAATGATCCAAAATTTGATGCATCAATTTTTTATGTTTAGGGACTTAAATTCAGGAGACTAATTCTTTGAAAGAGTTATTTAGAAAGCAAATCATCATCATTACTGTAACCAATTCAAGGCAAAATAATTTTGTCTGTATGAGAGTGTGTGCCTTGTAAAGGGGGACATTTTCAATGTGGTGCTCATTTTTTGGGTGCAAAATTGTACGGTTAGTACTTGGCTCCAAGAGGGGAAGATGTGCTCGTTTCCAAATAAGAGCTTATTCGGGGTTCCTGCAGCAGGATGCCATAAAGAAATGTTAGTAAACACTCAATCATAATAAATGAAGCAAAGATAATTATCTACTGTGTTTCTTAATAAACTAACAAGTCACAGGAAATTTCAGAATTCCCAAATTGTCTGAGGAATTCAAACCAAATTTGTGTAATCTTAAAAAATTGTTTAGATGGAATTAAGAAATGGGAATTTACTTTCAATTTGTCCTATTCCATAGAATCTCTCAGAGTTGGAAGGGATGTTAGTGGTCAATTAACCTGGTCTATAACCTGAAAATAACAATAAATTGCATGTGAATTTATGTTATATTCCATTGGGTTTATGATGGAAAGGAAAGGAAATCTGCTTGGAAAATTATTTTAGTGTTAAAAATTAATTCCAAAGGGAAACATTTCAGCACATGAAACATAGGAAGGTGCACTTCAAAACTTAAATTTTTCTGTCTTGCCTTTGAACTGGCATTTATAAAAAAAGGGGGGGAGGAAGAAAGGAAAAAATAGCAGAAGAAAGGATTATATTGTTAAAGGGTGAAAGTGATCCCAGATATTTCCAATGCCATGCCTTGAATATAGTTTCTAATGACACTGTGGCAAAACACCTGTGGCTGGAGGTTTTACTTTGGAATGTAATTTAGAGAAAAATTAGCAACGTCAACAATATCTTGCAGAGTGTTCCCGTTTATAATTATTTATATTGTAAATAGCTTTCTGAAGTAAATTTGAAGTTAATGTGCATAAAATGTATTTATTATGTGAAGATTTTTTTTGGTTTAAAATATAGTTACCAATATGCAATTTTTGTCTGGATTCATGAGTCTTGTGATCACTAATACATAGAATTTTAGAATTTGCAAAGCAGTTTCCACACACTATCACATTTAAGCCTCAAAAATTCTATGAGGCAGGTACTACAGATATCACCATCTCTATTTTATATTTGGGGACACAGAATGGAAATGACTTGTCCATGATTACAAAGATAGAAGACCAGGCCTTCCAATATCCAAATCTAATGCTTGATGTGGTCTCAGGAATTATTTCTTGAAAGATAAATCTGTAGTATTAGTCTTAACAGAAAAATATGTTAAAATAGTATCAATTTTGGAAATTAAACTGCTTTTTCAGTGTATCACTAGGGACACTATGAAACAGTTTGCTGGTAGTTCTTGGCACCTCCTTTGGAATGTAGCCAGTGTGAGTTTCCCTCAGAGATTTCTCACATATCCCTTTTGCCCTGGAGACTGTCAGCCAGGATCCACACTCGGGCCCCTGGGAGAGATTCACACAGTGCTCTAAGAACTGAAGGCAGTTTTGTGTGCTTTCCATAAAGCAGTTTTACAAAGCCCATTAAATGTGTCACAGAAGGGTTAGCCAGTGCTGGCTTATTGGCCACTGTTTCACTATAATTCTTGAAAAGTGTTTTATCTTAGGGCTTTTCTGTCCAAAAATGATCTAGAAACAAAAGTACAAGGATTTTCACTTCTATTTTGCTGAAAATAATTTCACTCAGTAACTTTTCTCTTTATGAGTATCTACATGTAGTCTGATGTTTGATTTTTTTCCTTAAGTGTTTAAAAGGAGTAAATTTTTTAAAATCAAAATTCAATAGTATATATGAACAAAACAACTAAGTTGTTAACATTATTTTGATTGAGCTGCCAGTTCCCAGGAAAGTAGTGGTTTTGTTGAATAGGCCCTTTGGTACATGTTTGCAAAGGAGGTGAGGTTATTGGTGGGGTGATGTTGCTTTTTCTTCATTAAGCAAAATGCAATGTCACTATATATAGACCAGGAGACTAGAGCCTAGGAGGAAGACTTAAATTTGTATAGTCTCTTAAGGATTTATGCTATTTTCCCACCTTACTGCTGCATAAAACATTTCTGATATTCCTCTTCTTTTCATGGAAAGTTGAATTCACACAAACAGAACAGTATAGCCAAGATTCTTGTGACCCCTTACACTGTTTGACCTGTTTGAGGGTTTGATTATTTGGATAAGCTTGGCAACAACAACAATAATAATATTAACAGATTTCCATTCAACATTTCAAGTGAGCCTCCAATCAATATTTATCATTAAAATATTTGTCATTAAAATGCTCATGAAATATTTCACTTCTCATAACACACTGGAGGAAACACCCATTAGATTTTTTTTTAAAAAGAAAAAATAAATTCAACTCTATAAAATGTATAATATTCTAGGAATGGTTGGATTCTTTTGAGTGGGATGTAATAGCCATTCTGTAGCTATAAAGATGACAAAATATTAAAGCTAGAACACTTTTGATTTCTAAGTTTTCCACACTTGAATAGAAACCTACTGAAGCTCATTAGGTCGGTTATCACATGGAACGATCATCACCACTCCACCTCCCCCCCCCCCCCCCAACCAGATGGATTCTTATAAGTAACTAGCTTGGGCTTCCTGTGATCAATCTTTCAGGTTACAGCAGGAAAGATGCAAACTTGCAGGTGCCAACCAACTGAGAAGCTACAAAGGAGGCCAGGACACTTCCCTGAAGTTTTGTTTCACTTTGTGTCATCAGAGTAGTTGACCTTATTTAGTATGGCTTCGCCTTTTCATAATTATGCTTTATAACCTAATATGTGCAGTATTTACTGATGGAATTAGATCCAGTGTAGAAGAAATGCAAAACAGTCACTGGTTTGGAAGATGACAAAATTTCTGCTTTGTTCAGATTTTGCTTTAGGTCAGGCTCCTGTGCATGGAGTAATTCCATATGGGAGCCTTTCTTGAGCTTCATCTAAGTAAACCTTAAAGAGAATCTTGGCAAAATCCCTCAAGCCATAAGGAAATCATTCTGAGCTTCTGGTGAGGATTTCCTGATAGCTTTGTTTAGTTTTTAATTTTTTTTTTAAAGCTGAATCCTAAAACGTCTTTTTATGGATAAAGTCCCCAGGGTTCACTTGGGAATGGCTAATTGGAAAGATACAGCCATAATGTAGAAAAGAAATCACATGGAGTATAATTGAGCTCCTTTGGATGACATGGCTCTAATTCTCAATTTTCAGCCCTTTCCTTGGTTAGATGCCCCATTACTCAAGGACCGGGAGTGATTAGTTAGCGGTGTCAGGCTAAATCTATTTTTTAATTAAAAAGGGGACGAAACATTCTTGGGCATACTTGCAATTATATAAGAGAGAAGCAACAGTCAGTTGTTTTCTTTTTGTTTTATTTTGGGAGGAGGAAGGGAAGACATGGATTGTTTTCTTCATCACATATACAGGATGTCCCAAAATTCTTAGTGAAGTCTTAAATTTTTAACTTCAGAAGTAGAAATGCTACAAACTTACAAAAATATAATTTGAAAGTTTAATTATTCATATTTCTTTTGCATGTATTTAATTTTATGAATTTTAAAGAAAAAAATTTAATTTAACAAGACATGGTACCTTGTCACATATGTGACAGTCTTTGGATGATGCTTTCTTAAATCAGTGGATTGATAGTGGAGGTCCTTTTGCTCAAACTACCTCAATCGCCTGATCTACCTCCATCAGACACTTTTTTTAGAGAGTCTTGTCAAAACAGTTGTGTATGCATCACAACTTTATTCTCTAGATTAAGTCCAGGATTTTAAATGCAATCCTTTCAGTCACTGAGCAGCAACTGGAGAAAGTTTTTACAAAGATCAAAAATTGACTTCAACACTATATAGGACAAGATGGTGATTATATTGAAGTTTAATAAGAAACATGAATGCTTTAAAATTTTAAATAATTGATCTTTTAAATTTTATTCCTATTAGGTTTATAACATATATGCTTCTAGCGTTATTAAAGCTCAAACATGTACTAAAACTTTTGGGACATCATGTATTTTTAAGAGCCTGAAAGTTTTTTATTTATATCCTTTCATCTGTTAGCTTATTTTGAAACATTTTTCTTTAATGATTTCAGATTTTGATGCTTGTAATACAGTCTGCATTTAAGAACCATGCCTTCTCCTTGGGCACTAAGTGGGGACTCTTTTTCATGTTACATGTGTTGGGAAGTAGAGGTTGCCCTCCACTTCTATACTCACCTAATAGTACTGCATCTCCTTGAGAGTCTCACTGTCCTAGAGCAATTATTTAAATGTGAAATGTAATTTTCCTTCTCAGATCCTACCTCTCCAATTTCTCCTCCAACTAACAATGATAATAGCTCAAATTTATAGAGAGTATACAGAGGATTTTACATACATTGTTTCATTTGGTCCTCACATCCACCCTATGAAGAAATACTAATATTATCCCCATTTTACAGATGAAGAAACTGAGATAGAGGGGTAAGTGACTTGCCCAAGATCATATAGCAAGTATCAGAGGTAGGATTTCCTGTCTTTAGTCTTTGATCTCTACCAACTTTCAATTTCTTTCTTCCCATACCCTATGAAAACAACAGCTCCCATTTATACAACAACCAATTAGGAGACATTGATGAAATTCACTTTTGCCAAGACTTTTGCCAGATACTGGCTAGATGATGGGGCTACAAAAACAACATCGAAATAATCCCTTCCCTTAAGGAGCCTACACCTCATCAGTAGGAAACATAGTATGTAGTAAATAAATGTGGTAAGTATATAGCAACTACATATTATATTTACTAAGTATAGAATATAGTAAGTATAATAAGTATGTAGAGATTACATGGTATGGTATATAGAAAATAAATTGAAATAGGAACTGTACCTGTGATTTCATTGGAATAGGGACTCCCAGGTGAGTCCTTCTCTGCAACAATTGACTGTATCACTAAGTTTAAGTGACTGCCCATGGACACATACGTAGCTATTGTTTGTTTTTGTCCATCCTTTATTTTAAAAGAGGATTGATATCAGGAGAATGATGTCTTGACTTGCAAGTAAATTGGATTTAAGTGAGGCAGCACTATGCAAAGTCATCAGCTTCACTCTCTCCTCCAGAGTCATCTGAGTCCAGTGGTAAGACATAGGACAGGACAATTGGACATGACCCCTAGATGCAGTGGGACACCTAGGCTAAGGTCTTTCCCAGATCTTAATTTATCTAAGGCAATACCCATTTAGTGGTTTAAGGCTAGGTAGGAAAGGAGCAAAAGGCAGCCTAGTACACCTCAGAGAAAGAACTGGAACTCAGGTCTTCCTGGCTCTGAGGTTGACTATCGTTTCCACTATATCTACTATATTGTAGATATAGCCTCGAGTGGGAGGAAGTGGAATCAGGAAGGGTATTATGTAAGAGGTTGAGCTTTGAAGAAAACTAAGAATTTTAAAAATCCCTAGGTGAAAGTAAGGAAGGAGTACATTCTAAGCATGGGGGTCAGTCTATGAAAAGGCACAGAGATGGAAGATGATGGGTGTGAGGAAGAACAAGAAGTAGAGTTTAGTCTGATTAGATTGCCTAGAAAGCAGAAGAGTAATGAAGGAAAAGTCACTTAACTGTTCCTACCCATTGATACAGATGATATTGAAGCCTTTCCCCAAGAAAGGTAATGATAAAAAGATTTCATGTATACCAAAGTAGTCACAGAAGCATTTTTGTGTATAGTAGGAAAAAATAGTGGAAAAAAACAAAAGTAGATGGCCTTCATGGGACTAAATAAATTGTTGTATATGAATGTAATGGAATATTATTATGCTATGAGAAATTATAGTTTGATAAAGTAAAGAAACATGGAAATATGATAAAGAGTGAAGAAAGTAGAACCAAAAGGGCAGTATATGCAAAGACTATAATAATTCTAATGAAAAGAATACTAACAAGAAATCAAATATTGTGTAATCACAATGACAAATCTTGGCACAGAAAGATGAGGAAACATATCTCCCTCCTTTCCTGAGAAAGGCGGTGTTAGGAATGTGTATTACTGCATATGGGGTCCCTATGTTTATTGGTTTAACCAAGTTGCCTTTCTTTGTTACAAAGGAAGGCTCACCAGGTATTGGTGGTGGTGGTGGTGGTGATATACATAAATGACTGTGATACAAATCAAAAGGTTTTACTTAAAGCCTAAAAAAGCCCCATCTGATTTTAAATAGAAGGGATGTGGTAGCATCTTATAGCAACTAAAATCATGTGAATAAATCAGAACTCTTAGAGCAACAGCCTTGATCATCTCTCCCAGTATAATCACTTCATTGCCTGGGATTTAGAGAGGCCTAATAAACTTCTGTAGTCTGTTTTAAAAGCAGTGGGACACATCACATAACAATGGTTTTAAGTTGCACAGAAACAGAGCATGCGAGCTAGATCAATGGTCAGTCAATGGCTTAAAAAGGTTCTACAGGTCTGGTGAGTAACTGGGGAGATGTGTAAAAAAGACCCCAGAGTACCCTTCATTCACTTGGGTCACTTATTGAGTTATACTTGTTCTGTTTGAATGGGAATATCCAAAATTTTACTGGACTATAATAGCTTGCAATTTACTTAAGAAGTCATTGGAAAATGATCCTTTCTGCAAATTATAAAGGAAAATGATTTAATCAATAATAGCTAACATTTATATAGTACTTACTATGTATCAGTCACTGTACTAAGTGCTTTACAATTATTATCTCATTTTTTCCTCACATAAAATCCTAAAAGTAGGTGTTATTATTATCCCCATTTTACAGAGAAAGAAGCTGAAGCAAAGAGAAGTTAAATGACTTGCCCAGGGTTATGCAACTAGTGAATGTCTGATGGATAGATAAGAATTCACATCTTCCTGAATCCATCTGGCTATCCCTATATCACTGATGATATGTGTTTATGTGTATATATATATACATATATGTATGTGATGATATATATTATGCTTACTTGCTTGATTATAGTTACTCAAGCAATCCAAAAAACTTTATGACAGAGGAAGACTATGATTACATACAAGTGACTCAATCTCTCCATGCTTTGGTTTTCTAGTCACCGAATGGAGAATCATGAAATCCATAAAAGACCTGCTTTTCATCACAATATGCAGCAACAAAAAAATGTATTGAAGACATGGTTGCAAATTTGGGAAGATTTTATTGATCTCAAAAAACATTTTACATATATATGTATATATACATATATACATATATATATCCTAAGGTATCATTATCATAAACATCAATAACATGTTATTCAGACATTTTGCTGATTTAGATAAAAGGTCATAAAGACAACTTTCAAAGCTTAGAAACCAATCCTCTCCATTTATTTAAAATTTCTCCTTTCCTTAGGCTCAAAGATTTTGATCTAGAAGGGGTTTTCCCATTTTATAGATGAGGAAATTGAGGGTTAGGTTCAAGGATTTTCTGAAGATCATAGGGAATGACAGAGCGGACAAGCTATAGTATTCTCTAATGGAAAATCCAACATTTTCTACTGAATCATCCTGACTCTTTCTTCTTTTTAAACTTCTAGAAAGGCAGCAAAATGCCATGAAAAGAGCACGTCATTCAGAGGTCCTTTGTTCAAATCCTAGTTCTGCCACTTGCTTCTTTTGTGGCCTTGAGCAAATTACTTAACTGATCTGGGCCTCAGTTTTCTCATCTATATAGCAAGAGAGTTGGAACAGATGACCTCTCCAGTTCTTTCTAGTTCTAAATCTAAAATCTTCTTTCTGATCTGCACACAGACCACTTTTCTGACTGTAAACTCCCTAAAGGGCAAGACTGGGTGTATTAAATTTGCTTGGTCTCGATCTTTGTGCTGTAAACGTAAACTATTTTTTGATGACAACCTATCTAATTGTGGGACTTTAGTTTTACAACAGAATAAAATGATCTGACTGTTTGAAAAAGAAAGCTTTCATCACAAAGGGAACCCAAATGTTTACTTGTACACAAAAGAGTAAACAGGGCTGGCTATGCATGAGCCAGGATCGATGCCTCAGTCGAATCCTCTCATGTCATCAAGCCGAATGGTTTCAAATAGGAACACAAAGCCCATGATGAAACTTTGGCTAGACAGTAGAAATTGTGACAGGGCTATTTTTGAAATGATGCTCTTAGGAAAAGCTGCTGATTGAAATCAATACCTCAAGACGAGGAATCTGAAAAGACCATTTGTGAGACCTGAGAGGGTCACCGAATAGAAGTGTCAGTTGCTAGTATTCAGACCATGCAATTGCTTTCAGCAAGGTGCTCGGTGTTTACTTAAGTGACTTCTTGTAGCTGGTGGCTAGGCATACATTGAGAAAGTATCCCTGTGATTTGGGCACAGAGGGAGGAGATAGAAGGGGGAGCATTGTCCTGGAAATGAATATATTTCAGTGCTAGATTGGATTCAATGAATAGAATAGCATTTTCCCCCCTCTCTCCTTTCTCCTGGGGGGAATATCTGTGAAAGCTGGGAAGATTAGTACATCTTTTAGAGATATAACAAACACATAAACAGAATAGGACCCACCCCCAAACATACATGATTAACTATTTCAGGACCAAGTCCACTGAAAGCTGTAATTTATATGAAGAAGGCTCAAGGAGAAAAAAATAACTGCCAATATTTCCAGCTGACTCAGTAGAACATGATATCATTTTCCTTTTATTAGATGTGGCATCTTGTTTGCACTTGTGTTCTGGGGGCAAATTGAATGGTTGATGTGCTTTTTCAGTTTTTAGTTTCTTTATACAGAAGTAACCAGAGCATTTATAGTGAATTAAGATGAAGATGATGGTGACATTTTTTTTGAATAGTTATTAGCCTCCCATTTTTATACATCTCAATTTTTATTTAAATATAGGAAAATCCATTATTTCTTTGCATGTCAAAATGAGAAAATTGCATTTCAGGAATGCCAGTATATAGAGTTTAGCTATTCTTATTCATTCTGTATCATTGCTTTTGAGATGACTGACAAATAAATTAGCTTCAGTTTTGTACTGTTCTGAGTTCAACTCTCCTCTCTTCTCATTTTCATTGGACAAATCTCACAGAAATCTTTCAAGTGATTACCTATGAACCTTAGAGATTATTTTGCCCAGGAGTTCTTAATATATTTTGTGTCATAGGCAGTCTGAAGAAGCCCATAGACTTTTCAGACAGAAAAAGGCTCTTAAAATTGAGGGAAATACTAAATACTAAAGCTTAAGGTTGGTAAAAAAAAAATTAAAATGTACTTTCCTTTACCTCCCCTATCCAAATTCATGGAAACCCTGAAATCTAGACTGTCCAGGTTAGGAACCTGTATTATAGATCAACTTCCTCATTTGTATGTAAATACAGTGTGCAAAAAAATAGCACTTTATTCAGAGTCAGAGGTCCTGGATCCAGTTCTTAGTAAAGAAACTTATTACTGTTACAATTGCTACTACCTCACTTCTATTTTACCCTTAAAAGTATACAGCATGCTTTACATGTATTAACTCATTTGATCATCATGATATCCCTGGGAGGTAGGAATTATGATTATAAATCCCATGTTTTGGATAAGGAAACAACCTGAGAGAAGTGGCAGGGTCATATAGCTAATAAGTAGGATTCAAACTCAGATCTTTCAGGTTTTTGGGCCACCACTTTGTTCCCTATACCACACTTAGCTTGGGAAAAATTACCTAAGTTCTATGGGCCTCAGTTCCTCAACTATAAATGAATGGGTTGGGCCTAAATGACTTCTAAAATCCCTTCCACTTCTAAGTCATGATCTTAATGAAAGACCCAGAGAAGTGAGATGATTTGTCTAGCTTAAAAATTGAACTCAGCTAGGGATATGTTGGCATTAGCTCAACTGAGAACAGACAGTTGTTTAATGATTAGTGAGAGCATTTGCATCTCAGAAATTGGCAAATATTACAAATCAGGATATGAGTTAATGTTTCCTTGACTGTTAAGAAGTAAGAAAGTGATGGAGAAAATATGAATAATACATTTTTTTCTAGAGATCCAATTGTTAAACATTAATCAACACACCACTGAACTCAGGTATTTTGAATTCAAGTTAAGTGCTTTCCTATACAATTTTGTCCCATTATTTCCCCCATTAATTTGCCTCATTATTCAGTAGACTTTAGTTGGTAATAGATTCAAATAGTGATGAGCAGATTAGTGTATTGGGGGTGCTATGCAAGCATGCATTTATTAATTTGGGGGAGTTGATGGGTGGTTAGTCAATGTCTTTTCTTCCTGATCTGATGGGCCACTCTTCTCATTTGAAAGCTACCAGGAAAGAAGCCAAAAGATTGAATCCTTAAATCTTTTGTATATGCACTCAAATTAGCTCAACCTCTCCTGAGTTATCAGTCCTTTTTATTAGGAGAGTTTTCATAATCAAATATACTAATACATAATTATCATGGCCAAAATCAGTTAGTTTTGACACCAGGCAAAAATATCTGCACATGATTAAACAACTGAACCATCACTGAGCAGCCCTCTTTTATATAGGTATATTCACAATAATTATGGTGGAGGACTCTAGCTCCTGGAAAATCAAATAAGACATCACACAGAAAGTGGCACTTAGTAATTGGGAAAGATAAGGGATTCTAAGAGAGATTTTCTTGCAGGAATGGGGGACAGGCATTGTGCAGGCAAAAGGAAAGCCATAGAGATGAGAAATTGAGTGCTAAATATGAGAAATGGTAAGAAGTTTAGCTTGACTAGACCACAGAGAATGTGTAAGGAAACATTGCATAATAATACTGAGACTATATTGTTGTGGGTTTTGAATGCTAAACAGTAAATTTTATATTTGATCTTTGAGAGAATAAGGAGCCACTGGGGCTTTTTGAAAAGGGAAGTGACATGGTCAGACTTGAGTTTTAGGAAAATCTCTTTGTAGCTTTGTAAAGAATAGTTGGGAGTTTAGAGAATTGTAAGGCAGAGAAGTTATTGCAATAGACCAAGTGAGATGAAAGGCTGAATTAGGGGTGTGACTATGCAAGTAGAGATTAGAGAACATACTCAAGAGATGCAAAGGTAGAAATGAGAAGATTTTTTCAAAGTATTGGATATGTGGGATGAAAGAGAGAAAGGAGATAAGGGTAGCTCAAAAGTCATGAACCTGAGTGATTGAAAGGATGATAGTGTCCTCAACAGAAACAGGGAAGTTCAGAAGAATGATATGTTTTAGGGAAAAATAGTGAGCTCTATTTTGTAAAAATTGAGTTTTAGGTGCATACAGTATCTCAAACTGTCCAATCAGTAGTAGCTAATTTGGGGCTGTAATTCTAGAAAGACTGGCCATATGGATTTGAGGAACCATTTGTCTAGGGATGATAGGAGGTGATGTCATGACAAGCATATGAATTAGATTTGAGTGTGTATGGGGGGGGGCTGTGCTAAATCAACAGACTCACTTTCTCCTCCAGAGCTGTCTGGGGCCAGTGAACAGATATGAATTAGGACACCTGGAAATGGCTCTGAATGCAAGGCAATAAGGGTTAAGTGACTTGCCCAAGGTCACACAGCTAGTAAGAGTCAAATGTCTTAGGCTAGATTCAAACTCCTGTCCTCCAGACTCCAAGACCAGTGTTCTATCCAATGCACCCTCTAGCTGCCCTGAATGACTTAAATTCCATAATAGACAGAAACCACCAACTCTCCAATGGAGATAGAGACAGTCACAGAGGTGGAAGGAGCAGTAGAACTGAAATGTTAAGAATCAGCATGTATTAGAATAATGGGGGCGGCTAGGTGGCGCAGTGGATAAAGCATTGGCCCTGGAGTCAGGAGTACCTGGGTTCAAATCCGGCCTCAGACACTTAATAATTACCTAGCCGTGTGGCCTTGGGTAAGCCACTTAACCCCATTTGCCTTGCAAAAAAAAAAGAATAATGGGAAGATGGGGTCTTCCATATAGTGATGTTGTTAGGTATTGCTCTTCAAAGGCCATGCTGGAGTATTGCTCCTTAGACTAAAAACAAGGTTCTTAAACCTGAGTTCTATGAACTTGCTTTAAAAATTATATTGATAACTATGTTTAAATATAATTGTTTTTCATTATTAATCATGTGTAATTAATTCATCTATCTGAAATATTATTTTGACAAGAGGTACATAAACTTTATCAGGCTGTCAGAGGATGTATAACAACAAAAAAAGGTAATAATCTCTTGCCTAAAATATGACGTTTTAATCACTTACATTACAATAGATTTTAAATCAATCCAGAGATGGAAAAGAACTTAGAGACAACCTAATCCTTCTCCCTCAAAGAATCTACTGTTCACTTGTACTATCAAACAAGCTCTTGATGTTTTATCTATAATATTCAGAGTTAATAAAGATCTACTCAAGTCCTTTCTCCAGCCCTTAGTAACTATATGACCCTGGACACACCATGAGCTTTTTAATCATCAGTTTCCTCATCTGTAAAATGGAGAAGATGATTCTTGCACTACTTACCTCATAGATAACAAAAGTATTTTGTACTATTATTATTGGCATCATTTGTTGGGACAAGTTGAAAGCTGTACTACAACAGAAAACAGTTGGAAGCTTGTATTTGTAAATTATGTCTCATTTCTGGCTACAATTAAATGTGAGAAACACATGGATTCTGAAAAGCCTAAGGTAGCCTCAAGATTTTAAACCTTTGCTATGATGGTTTCCAGATCTGAATATTTTCATTCTCCCATATAAAAAAACCTTTGATTTTTCTTTTGGAGGTTAGGCTAAACATAGTTTAGCTACTGGATATTTTAGCTCACTACCTTTAAAACACATAGAGAGACTGTAGCACAACTTTAAACACATTTTAAAAAAAAAGAACATTGAAATGTATGCAAATGGCTAATTTTTATTGTCATACTTTACTTCAATTTCAATATTATTCAGCATGTTTTATGTTTACAGAATTATTTAGGGTACAATCAAGAATACCATAATACTGTCTTCATAAATGGGCACTGTTTTAAAATCCAAGTATAATTAGCAAGAAGATATTCATAGGGTAGATCTGACATTATTATGATGGCAATATAAATTCCATGAGGTAAAGGAGAACCAGGGGGAAGAACGGCTGAAAATTTATCATGGTCTGATGCATTTGCAATATGGATTGTACTTATCTTTTTATTTGCCACAGACCATGTAAATGAGGAACAACCGAATGGGGATTCCAATAATTTAGCATCTGCAGCTTACCATAAATTATATTGCTCTGAGGGCAAGAGAAGGAACAGAAATTTACCAGCAGCTAATTCTATTGACATGATTTTGTAGTCAAAGGCCATGGGTACCTTTGCACAAATGATGAAAAAGGGATTCTCAAAGAGGAATGGTGAAAAATGAGCTTTTCTCCTTTTCCACCTTTATTAGGCTTGACCAGGCTTATCTTTACCTTTTGCTGATGACTCTTTAAAGGAAGATTTGACAATCTACTGAGATTTCCTCAGTAAACAGAGCCTTTGTCTAAGGGTCAATTTGGAATAACAAGTGTCCCAATATGATTTTGTAGGGAGGGATTCAAATTTTTCATTGTGTTATTCATTTCATTAGTGAATAAAGAGATTTCATTTAAATTGAGATAAAAATACTTGAGATTGAGGGCAGGGATGTGTGTCTTTTTGTGGTAAGCACTCCCAAACCTATATGAATATTTCTCTATAACCATTGCTTCCAAGACATTGAATCAGAAAATTTGTCGAGAACTCTACCACTTTCAGAATGATAGCTTAGTCTTCTTAAATACTTTGAAAGTTCTGTGATCTTACTGATGGGTATTTTCTTTTAGGAAGGAGGATCACAGGATATAGTAGGGTTTTTTAAATATTGTAGGATTCTTGTTCATGTCCTAGAAACATAGATCTAGGTTACAAGGAATTGTAGGAATCCAGATTCATCCCTTCTTCTAGATGAAGTAACACATGAAGACTAACTTGCAAAAGGTCAAGCAGGTAGTTACCATTAGTTGGGATTTGAACCAAGATTCTTCAAGAGTTTTTCTACGGTACTATGGGAGTCTTCCACATTATGAAGACTGTCCCTCCCGCCCAATGTTCTGGGGATATTCTTGCTTCTAAGTCTATTAATGTGAAAACATACAAGAAACTCCTAGGCTGTCCATCTATTATTCCCTGCTCTTACTACATGATTGGTTCACCTCCATTTCTCATCACTTATCTCTCTGATGATGGGACAGTTAGGTGGTACAATGAATAATGTGCTGGACCTACACACACAAAGACTCATCTTCTTGAGTTCAAATATGACCTCATTCACTAGCTGGGTGTGAACCTTGTCAAATCCCTGAAAATTGTTTGCCTCAGTTTCCACCTCTGTAAAAATGAGCTTGGAAAAGCAAGTGGCAAAAGACTCTAATATCTTTGTCAAGAAAACCCTAATAGGGTCATGAAGAGTCTGAAATGACTGAAAGGTGACTGAACATCTCTTTTATGTTATCCTTTCCCATTACATCTTGCATGCTATTAATCATTGGTAAAATGTTCCAACATTTTTCACCTACCTCTACTCTCCACAGCCCTTTAGGTGACCTGTAATTCTGCTTCTTCATAGACCGTGATATTCTGTGATTTGTAGTCATACAGCATCACCAGGAAAATATTAGTGAGAAAAAGCTAGGTTTTTTTGGGTTGCAGAGTGAAGCCTGAGATCATTGAAAGCTCCCTATAATTTCCTAAGGAGATGCAATCTGCTCTCTTTTTCCTGTTCAATTCTGGGCCAAGCTCAGTGTCCATTTTCACTGTCTTTCCAAATTATATGTACTGATAAACCAGGTAAATGATCTATCCATTTAACTATATATTGTGATATGGAAATTATTTTATTCTATTTGATTTCCCTGTGGAGTGTAAGACTGAACTTTTGAGTATTAATGTATCTCATATAGAATATTACAGAATAATATGAAGGAAAAAGTTCTCTTTTTCTCCATGAGCTTACTAATTAACTGGAAAAGCTATACAGACATATGAAATCTAAAAAACACATGAAACAGAAATCTCTTGATCAAATACAAAGCAAATGACAGTTATTGGAGCTATTAGCTTGGCAGGACTAACTCTGTTAGAGATCTAGGGTGGGTAAATTGGCATTTTGAGAGATTTTGAAATGTGTGGAATTCAGGAGGATGAGGAAGACCTTACACTATACTTCCAAATATTTTCTTTATGATCTTCAATGCTTAATTTATTTTTAAAAATTTGTTTTTATTATGAAACTAATAGATGTCAACAAACATTCTAATATTTAAAGAACAAAAAGAAAATTGTATGTGAATCTGGAAACTTGTATTTAGTGTACAATTTATTTTTTTAAGTAAATATTACTTTTAATTAAAATGTACCTACTTCTGAATTTATTTTTCTTCTGTGTATTTTTTATTCTTCATTGATGCTTTTTAAAAATAGTTCTGAAATTTTCCACTAATTCCTTCCACATCTCCCAATAGAAGCACACTCTTCCAACAAATAAATATCACCAAAACAAATCCACACCTTGGTCACAACTGAAAACAAATGTCTCATCTGTACCTCTAGTTCATCATTTCTCTCTTCAGGCTGGAGGCATACTTTTAAAAAAAATTTTAAGTTACTCTGATGTTTTGTAAAGTTGTTTCCCTTTATTTTACTGTAGTCAGCATATAAATGGTTCTCATGGTTTTGCTTAGTTCATTCTGTTGTCATTTCATACACATTTTTCCAAGCTACTTTGAATTATTCATATTTGTCATTTTATGCAACACAATGGAATCGAAAGAGTTTAGATTTAGAGCTGGTGGTCATTAAGTCCAACTCTTATTTTACAAATGAGGAACCTGAGCCAGAGAAAGGTTAAGTGACTTGTCTGGCATAACATAGCTAGTAAATATCAGAGGGGGATTTGAGCTCATATATTCCTTTTTTAATGTCACTTTATTTTACTTTATTTTTTCCAGTTACATGCAAAGGTGGTTTTCATGATCCATCCATTTGTGAGTTTAGAACTCATATGTTCCTCACTAATTCTGGCACTGTTCACTATGTCATTAATGCTGTATTCATTACACCAAGTGGTTACCTAGTGTGATATATGAATGCAATATATATTTCATTCAAATATAATTTGTTCAGCTATTTCCCAGTTGAAGTATATTCACTTTATTTCCAGTTCTTTGCTACTACCAGAAGCAGCTATGTGGCACTGAAGACAGAGCCCTGGGCCTAGAGTCAGGAAGATCTGAGATCAAATCAAGCCTCAGAGATTAGTGAATATGACCCTGGGCAAGCCTTGAATTTCTGTCTTTCTCAGTTTGCTCAATTATAAAATGGAGAAGAAAATAGTATCTACCTCACAAGATTGCTGTGAAGTTCAAATGAGATATTTGTAAAGTGTTTAGAACTTTATCTGGCATATAGTAAGCATTTGACAAATGCTTATTCCCTTTTCTCCTCTCTTCCTATCACAAAGAATGCTGCAATAAATATTTGAGTTTTTTTTTTGACTTGATGTGCTTAGGATTGGATCAAAGATTATGTACAGTTTAGTTGATAATTGTTTCAAATAGTTTTCCAGAATCATCAATTCATAGTTCCATCTAGATTATATCTGATTAATTTATTTTGCTTTTACTTCTGTTAGATAATGTCAGTCATATAGTAACTAATATATATTAACATTGGCATGAAACTAAAACATCCATTATTGTACCCTGGATAGGGATAAACTATGTTCTTTCTTGGGTCTTATTTCTTGAAGTCAACACTGGTGGGTCCTCAGAGTTACAATCTCAAGCATGAACTAACAGAGTCATCTCTAATAATTTGAGAAGCTTAGGCTAGGCTTTTTTTTCCTTTTCAATAGCCATATTTCCTGTCTTCACTTTGTAAGTTGGATTTTCAAGGTTTGAACATTCTGTATGCTACAGCTTAGGTGTAACTCCAGATTGGTACAGAGAATACTGAATGTATACATGCATCCATGTATATATATAGATATGTAAATTCATACATGTATATATATATATATACACATCAATATATGATATACATATGGGTATATCTATATCTCTATGTCTCTCTGTCTGTCTATCCATCTCTGTCTCTCTCTGTCTCTGTCTCTCTCTGTCTCTCTCTGTCTCTCTGTCTCTCTGTCTGTCTGTCTGTCTGTCTGTCTGTCTGTCTGTCTCTCTCTCTCTCTCTCTCTGTCTCTCTCTCTCTGTTTCCCTTTCTCATTCTGTATCAGTCTGCAGTTACACCTAAGCAGCAGAGATGCTATTTGAGAACTTGAGGGGGGAAAATGCATATGTGAGAGGAAATATTAGGCACAAAACTCTTTCTAGACCAACTCCAGCCATGTGAGGAGAGAGAGAGAGAGAAGCTGTCTATTCAACATGGCCTTGATTTCTAGCTTGCCTTCTTGGAGATTATGAAATTTTTCCTGGATGAAATAGGGGGCCTCTCTCCTGGTTAAGCTGAGATTTTGTCTAACTTTCATCTAAATACTTATTCATCAGTGTATTTTCTAATATTTTTAAGCTATAGGACTTCAATTTCTGCTCTCTATTTTGCTTGTTTAAAAGTGTTTACTTGGCATTTGTTATTTATAATATTTTGTGTAGACAGCATTCAGTGAAAAGGAATCAAACTATTTAGTATAAGCTAAAGCTAGCAATCAGGGGAGCAGTTTTCTGTTTTGAACCAAAGTCATATTTCTAAACCAATAATATTCAAAGGGAGCATCTTTCTACCTACCTACCTATCTGTTTGTCTAGTTTAATATTTCTCTCAGAGAATGGAGGAAAGAATGTTCAATCTTGTGGACTTTTCCTGCTCCTTCAGGGTATGTCTCTCTCTTTTTTTTTTTTTTTTTTTAGGTTTTTGCAAGGCAAATGGGGTTAAGTGGCTTGCCCAAGGCCACACAGCTAGATAATTATTAAGTGTCTGAGACCGGATTTGAACCCAGGTACTCCTGACTCCAAGGCCGATGCTTTATCCACGACGCCACCTAGCCGTCCCTATATGTCTCCTTTTTACTGTCCCTATTTAGTTTAACCACAGGAGAGATAAGTTCACACAACAGGAAGGAGAGCTTTTAAACACTTTAGGAGGACAATTCCTTAGAATAGGAGGTTCTTATGCCCAAAGGGCAACAAAGATGTGCATACCCTTTGATCCAACAATAACACTACTGGGTCTATACCCTGAAGAGATGATGAAAAAGGGTAAAAACATCACATAAAAAATATTCATAGTAGCCCTGTTTATGGTGGCAAAGAATTGGAAATCAAGTAAATCCCCTTCAATTGGGGAATGGCTTAGCAAACTGTGGTATATGTATGTCATGGAACAATATTGTTCTATTAGAAACCAGGAGGGATGGGAATTCAGGGAAGCCTAGAGGGATTTGCATGAGCTGATCCTGAGTGAGATGAGCAGAACCAGAAGAACATTGTACACCCTAACAGCGACATGGGGGTGATGATCAACCTTGATGGACTTGCTCATTTCTACAACAATCAGGGACAATATGGGACTGTCTGCAATGGAGAATACCATCTGTATCCAGAGAAAGAACTGTGGAGTCTGAACAAATTCCAAGGACTATTCCCTTTAATTTAGAAAAAAACTGATATCTTATTGTCTGATCTTGCTATCTCTTATACTTTGTTTCTTCTTTAAGAATATGATTTCTCTCTCATCACATTCAATTTGGATCAATTTGGAAACAATGTAAAGACTGGCAAATTGCCTTCTGTGGTAGTGGGGGGGAGAGAAGTAAGATTAGGGGAAAAATTGTAAAACTCAAAATAAATAAAATCTTTATAATGGAAAAAAAAGAATGGGAGGTCCTACATAATCTTCCTCTCGCTGAAATAATAGAGGTCCTGCTTAGGAGTAAATTCTTTTTGACAAACTGATAAAAGGCAGACAATCAGTTCACTACCATTAGAGGTTCCTGATATATCTCTGTCCAGGTGAACTCACTCCAGTTGCGGGGTGTAGATAAGTAATAGGAACATGTTCCAGCTGTGCTTCTTGCATGACTAGACTATTCGTCCTTTGTGTATCTCTCTCTCTCTCTCTCTCTCTCTCTCTCTCTCTCTCTCTCTCTCTCTCTCTCTCTTTCTCTCTCCCCCTCCCTCCCTCTCCCCTAGCCTCTCCATAAAGATGATCAGTTTCATTGGCTAATTTTATGGTGGATGTGGCTTTAGTTGGTTACATGCTTGTATTTGTTTTCTTTTATTCAGGCATCTTGTATCAAGGAACCCTAAACACTTTCCTCTAATTTGCTCTGCTGATACGAATTATATTTGATTGTTTATACCTTGAAATTCTTCCCCCCCCACTCATTTATCCTCCCTAGACCCTCCCCCACCCACATGAGTTATGGACATGTCTTTGACATTTTACCATAGGGTCCTATTTCCAAATATGCCTGATTCACAGTGAAGCAATTCAGCTGGCTGTAGTCCTAGAGTACTATTTAGCTTTATAATGAGGGAAAGGATATTTTCACACTCTAGCTCACATGCTGAGAAACAACATAATTTGGTGAAATGCACAGCTGTGGGCATACCTCAGGGCAGCATGGACCCCGCCCCTTGAATGCATTGAGGAAGTCTTGGAGTGTGTAAGATTTGACTACAACAGCTGGCCTAGGACCACAAACAAATGCTAGACATAAAAACTTTATGTTGAGAATATCAACACTAGGAGGGTGGCCATGGAGCCATCAGGGAGAAAATGGAGGCAGTGAGAATAAATGGAAAACTTTGGTTCCACTTAGAATTTATCCTTCTACTCTCCTCTTTCCCTTCCATTCTCAGTTGAAGAATTTTTGAACAAGAGGTAGTTTTCAGACTGTGGTGATGAATATGTTTACTTATGCTAAAGGATGGGGGATTTCTAAAATTGTTTCTAAGTTTTCTCAATACATTGCAAAGTTTAAGTGGAAACCAGCAAAATGGAAAATTTGGCATAAATTGACAGCATATCTATGGCTTGGCTGATCTGAAGTCAGAGTGAGGGTAATTTCTCCTCTGATGAAGTCCCACAGAGTCATGGGGTGTTTCTATTTGCCACAACCATTTAGCATCATACAACATACAGTAGAGTAATTTTGATCAAATTATCACCACTAATTTGCAAATTACCCTAAGCAGACCCGAGGTGAGTTATGTGGTCAGAGCAGTCTGATGGCTGTCTCTGAGCTGCCTGTCTTGAATTGAGAAAGTGGAAATGTGATGTGTTTCTGGCCCTGCCAAGCTACCAAGAGAGCTTGGCCTTAATGCGGAACTGATTTCTGTCTTTGAGCGATAATAGCAAAATAAGCACTTCAAAAAGACCAATCCATCTCCTCTCCATAAAACGTTAATACCCTTCATCATACTAAAAAAGAACAAGCTTCTCACCCCCCTCTTATGACAAACACCAGCTGAGAAAAAGAGAAAGGAGAAAATACATTTGAATATCCTCATTTCAATCCATTTCTGATCCATTTATCCCTCACTGAAAGATCCAGAGAAAAGACTCTCCCATGAGCCTGTCCTGTGCTTTCAAATTGAAGGACAGAGTTGGCTTTGGGAAAGAGACCTCCAAGACACAGGAATAGGCTTTGGTATAGAAGACTGATGATAGAAAGTTTAGGACTGTTTCCTTGAAATCGGAAGATTACCCCCAAACTACTCCAAACTTTTCACTATCTGCCATTCCATGGGATCTAAGATTATAATTTTGTAGTCAAAGTTACTATCTTCTCAGATGAAATTTGGATTCAAAATTTGAATCTTATGTCATCTTAAAAATGACTTGTTTTGAACAATGCAAAATTTCAATGCAAACTTGCCAGTGACTTACATTTAAATTAATGAAATATATATCCATAAATTTCTCAGCTTTTTAATCATAAGCCTAGCCAACACGAACATTTAACGTGAGTCTAGTTAACATGAATATTTATATGAAGAACAAAAAAGAATTGTATGTGAAACTCTGGATATTATTATTATTATTATTATTTAGTATTTTTTTTGCAAGGCAATGGGGTTAAGTGGCTTGCCCAATTCCACACAGCTAGGTAATTATTAAGTGTCTGAGGCCAGATTTGAAGTCAGGTACTCCTGACTCCAGGGCTGGTGTTCTATCCACTGTGCCACCTAGCTACCCCAAAACTCTGGACTTCTGATGTAGATAATTTATATATATTAATTTAACAGGATAGTAATAAAATAACCCTCTTTCCCTCTGGCCCTTTCTGATCTTTCTTCTACTTTTTGCTGTGTATATAAAAATGTCATTGATGTGCTTTTATTTTATTTTTTTCCTTTCATCAATATCACTACCCACCAACTTCTGTGTATCCAAAATTAGAAGTCTTTCTTTATAACCATTGGTATAGTCAACCAAAACTACTTAATACAATGGCTATTCTGCTGCTAAGAAATGGGAAGCCTTTTTCATTCTCAGTCTTCTGAAGTTATGATTGCTCACTGCAAAGTGGTACAGTGGATAGAGTATTGGCTTTGGAGTCAGGAGGACAGGAGTTTGACTGTGACTTCAGATACTTATTGTGTGACCTTGGATAAGTCACTTAACCTTGATAGTCTCACATCTAGGGTCATCTCCAATAGTCCTGATTCATATCTGGCCACTGGACCCAGATAACTGATGAGGAGAAAGTGAGACTGGTGACTTAGCACAGCAATCCCTCACTCAAATCCAATTCATGTGCCTATCAAGGGATCACCCACCCGATGTCATGGTCTTCTTCAAGAACAAAGAGGGCAAACTTAGAAGAAACTGTGAACTATCTCATTAGAAAAACAACTGACCTGGAAAACATATCTGGAAGAGATAATTTAAAAATTATTGGGCTATCTGAAAGTCACGACCAGTAAAAGAGCCTAGACTTTATTTTCTGAGAAACAATCCAGCAAAATTGCCCTGAGTGTTAAACTATGTGTTTTCTTGCATGGGAAGAAGATATTGATAACTCATATGAATCTCATTTATTAGAGCATTTAGAAGGATTATATATAGACAAGACACAGGAGGGAGCTGAATATAAAGGTAGAAAATATTATAAAGATAGTCAATGGATGAAAAAGGAATGTACTGGGAGAAAGGGAAAGGAGAGGTAGAATGGGCTAAGACATTTCACATAACAGTCAGGAAAAAGCTTTTGCAATGGAGTTGGGCGGTAGGTAAGGGGGATTGAATGGGCCTTCTTTCTCATTGGAAGTGACTCAGAGAGGAAATAACATATACACTCTATAGGATATGGAAATTGATCTTACTTACCCTAGAGGAAAAAGGAAAAGAAAGGGATGAGAGAAAGGGGATGGGGGAGGGAAGGGGGGGTGTAGGTGATAGAAGAGAGGGAAGATCATGGGAAAGGGTAGTTAGATGCACCACACTTTTGAGCTGGGACAGGGTGAAAGGAGAGAGAGAGAATAGAAGAATGGGAGTAGGACGGAATAGAATGCAAGGAAATACAGTTAACAATGGCAACTGTGGGGGGAAAATATTGAAGCAATTTCTCTGATGGACTTATGATAAGGAATGTGACCTATCCCAGGCACAGAGTTGATGACATCTGAATAAAGACTGAAGTATGTTTTTTTCCCTCATTTTATTTTTCTTGAGTTTTTTTTAATCTTTTTTTGGGGGAAGGGGAATTATGTTTACTTTCACAGCAAGATTATTGTAGTGATGTGAAAATAAATAAATCATGAAAGATTAAAGAAAGAAGGAAAAGGGCAAACATGATCATCATTGCATTGATCAAAACTGTAAAGTCTTTCAAAGTTATTCATCTAGACAGCTAGGTGGAACTGGGTGGAACTAGGTGGAATCAGGAAGACCAGCATTTAAATCCAGCCTCATACACTTACTACCTGTGGGACCCTCAGTCATTTAACTTCTTTCTGACTTAGTTTCCTCAACTATAAAATGGGAATAGTATAGCTCCTACCTGCCAGGATTGTTGTGAGGATCAAATGAGATGAAAATTGTAAAATGCTTAGGACAGTGACTGATGCATAGTAGATGTTTCATAAATCCTTGTCCCCCCCAATATTATGATCATCATGTAAATTATTCTTCTGTTCACTTCATAACAACTTGTTTCCCTCTAAATCACTATTAGGAATCTTTGTATCTGCAGTTAAACAACTCCAAGGTATCATTTCATACATATCAAATTAGTAATATTTTTACACCATCTTTAAAAAATCTATTTGGTCAGGAGTAGAAACTTTAATCTCAGTATCCAGTCAGAATTCCATTCTAGGTAATCACTTTCTGGTCTGATTAGGTTTCTGTGTTGTTACCTATTTATAGTACTATTCAGAGGCAGGGAAATGTTGAGAACTAGAAGACATTTTCTGGGACAGAGTCTTTAACCAGTGCAGTGAAAAGGAAAGGGGAAAGGAAGGTCATAATATTATTTTGAGATGAAATGGATTTTAGACATTATCAAATCCAAATCCTCATTTTACTCATAAGAAAACTGAGGTTCAGAAGGGCTAACTTACTTACCCATGGTAAGTGGGCAGTATATGTTAGGGTCTAGATTTGAACCTATGTCCTCTGTTTCAAACAACTGAAGGAGAAGGATGAAGAGGGAAGAAAAATAGGTAAGAGAAGTTGGAAAAGTCATTTTTTTTACAATCTAGATGCTTTCAGAAGATATCAGTATATTCTTTGTGTGGAAAATGGCTGGGATCCTCCAGTGATATTTTTGATTTTACTCTCTTGTTCTGTGGTCAATTAAGAAAATATTATATATATATGCCTTATTCTGAAAAAAAGTTTTTTCTATTGGTTCGACTTTTTCCTACAGTCACTTGTATTTTTCAAGATAAAAAGATTTCATCCCATTTACCTCAAAAGATGTTTTTTCTAAATTACCCATGTTTTACTAGAAAAAAAATCATTTAGTAGACTCTCTTTACATTTCATATTGAAGGACTCATGAGACAGAAAAGAAACTTTTGAGTTTAAATCATTAAATAGTTTCCCTTTTTCTAGAGTTTTTTAGTTAGAAAATTCTTCCTAAATATTTAAATGGTGAAGTTCTTGTACTTTCCTTGTGTACTTCTTGTATAATATCCCTAATCACCTAAAATAACATTAACACTTAATATACAAATACACCAATGATCCTAAGTAAATTCATATGGAAATGTCTACCAATCTGAAATCAGATCATCAACTAATTAGAACAAGGAACAAAATCAACATCAAGTTAAACAAAAAGTAAAGAAGGAAGAAAATGTTTAAGTAATGCAGTAATCCAGAAACATTTACGAGTCTCAGAGAGGCTTTTCTTATATCAGGTTATCTATTCTCTACCTTCTTTTGGAAATTCTCTTACCCAGTGCTTATTTATTATTTTTATGTAAGGCAATGGGGTTAAAATGACTTGCCCAAGGTCACACAGCTAGGTAATTATTAAATGTCTGAGGTCAGATTTGAACCCAGGTCCTACTGACTTCAGGTCTGGTACTCTATCCACTCACTGAACCACCTAGCTGCCCCCTACCCAGTGCTTATGCTTTCTATTTGATTCACTGTTATTTCCTTGTGTATGATGTCAGGAATGGAAAACCAAACATGCAATTAGACTCACCTAGATGAAAATTCCTATGAATACCTTTAGATGCACTAACAAGCTACTCTGGTCAAAAGGTAGCTGAAAGGCAATTATCTTGAAGAATGAAATAGGATCCCCAATAGATAAATGGTCAAAGGATATGAATAGATAGTGTTCAAATGAAGATGTACATATATATATATATATATATATATATATATATAAAATCATATGAAAAGATGCTCCAAATCATTATTGATTAGAGAAATGCAAATTAAGATAACTGAGGTATCACCTCATACCTCTTAGTTTGACTAAGCTGATAAAAAGGGAACATGATCAATGTTGGAAAGACTATGGAAGGATTGGAAGATTAATGCATTGCTGGTGGAGTTGCGAAGTGATCCAACCATTCTAGAGATCAATATGGAACTATGCCCAAAGAGCAATAAAACCATTCATACCCTTTGACCCAGCAATTCCAATTCTAGATCTATACCTAGAAGAAATCATAAAAAATGTGAAAAGTCCCATATGTTCCAAAATATTCATAGCAGGTCTTTATGTAGTGGCAAAGTAATTGGAAATTGAGGTGATGTCCATCAATTGGGGAATGGTTATCAATGGTACATGAATATTATGGAATACTATCATTCTATATGAAACCATAAATGGCTGGACTCTGGAGAAGCATGGAAGGAATTTCAGAATCTGATGCTGAGCGAACCAAGAGAATGATTTATACATTAACAACATTGCGAGATGATCAACCTGATGGATGCAGCTGCTCTCAGCAATTCAGAGAGCTAGGACAACCCTGTTAGACTGGCTATGGACAATGCTATCTCCATCCAGAGAAAGAAAAACAAAACAAAACAACATGAAAACATCCTTCAGAATCTGAGGAACACTACATTCATTTTTTAAAATAATATCCCTTATGTATTTCTTTCCCTTAATCCTAATTCCTCATATCAAAAATGGCTAACTTGCAATTTGCTTAACATAAATGTATAAATACAATATTAACCTGATTGTTCATCGCTGAGGGGAGGGGGGTGAGAAGGGAGGGTGGAAGGAAATTTTGCAACTTAGAAATATGCATAGGCAGATGGATGAATATTTAAAAACTTTCATAACATGTATTTGGAAAAGTAAAACATCAATAAAATTTTTTAAAAATTTAAAAAATGAAAAAAAAGAATCATAAGAGATCTTGGTGGAGGATGTCATCACTTAAGGTGACCTTTCTGAAAGACTGTAAGTAGTGTCCTTCCTCATTGACTGTTGTCTGAAGGCAATCACTCTCAGGCTTCAGTCTTTGATATCAAACTGTATCCATATCTCATTCTGACAACTGAGATCTCATTCTGTCTTTTATTTTTCTTGCTTCATTGTCTTTGCTTAACTTTGCAATCCTCTTGTGAGTTAAAATTACAAAATAGTAGAAAAGTTTGTAAAGACTAAAACTGCAGACATATAAGAAAATCTGGCTCCCCAATATGATTCCTACTTGCCTCCCTAGAGCCTTTGGAGAAAGAATATTTCCTTGAAATGAAATAGGGGTCTCCTTGTACTGAGATTTTAATTTCTTTCCCACTAGATGAACTCATTCATTCTTGGATATTTTGTTATATATTCTGTAAAATTTGTCCAATTTCCTTTTGCTATTTTGCTTGATTCAATGGACCTACTACTCATTATTTTTGATAGTCTTTTGTGTAATAGAGTTTGGTGGGAAAGAATTAAGCTGGAAATTATAAACTAAGAGCTTTTCTTCCCCTTAAGAGCAATCAGAGAAGCAGCTTTTGTTCAGAAAAATACTCATCTCCTCAGAGCAGCAATATTAAAGGTAGGAGTTCTTAAAAATCTATTTAGGATAGATATAATTAGGAGCTTGTTGGAGGCAGCTCATATTATCTCATGGGAGCCCATTGTTAAATTTTCAATATGAGCATTTGCAATTCAGATATCTGCAAACTCTACAAATAAGGGCTTGGTTTATTGTTTTATTGATTATCTTGTCTTAGGAAAGTGATGGAGGAAATGATTAAATTTAAAAGCATGTCATTTTTGAAACATATTTATAAGTGTGTACATTTTTTTGGGGAGAGAGATGATTGCTAAGCATTTACCAGCTCATTGCTGGATATAATTCTAGTCTATTGCTCCTTTTGAGGATAGATAGGGGAAGGAATATCATGTTCCTTCACATATTCCTTCGAAGGAGTGTGATGGACCAGTTACAAAAGACATTTGTGTCTCCTGAGAGTTTCACTTAAAATAATAGTTGATAATAGTGGAAGACCCTAACTTTCCCTTCTGAGAACTAGATAAAACTTATATAAATAAATAAATAAGAAAGACATTAGGAGAGGCATAGATAAGATAGACCTCTAGAAAAAAAAATTTCATGGAAATATAAATATACTTTTTTTTCAGCTTCTCAGACATTGTACCTCATTTAAAAAGATAAAATCTATATCCCAAAGAAAATTTTTTAAGAAGGGAAAAGGACCTATATGTATAAATATATTCATAACAGCTCTTTTTATAAAGACAAAGAATTGGAAATAGAGGGAATATTTATCAATTGGGGGATGAACAGAACTAGTTGTGGTATATGCTTGCAATGAAATTTTATTATAGTACAAAAAATAATGAGCAGAATGATTTCAGAAAAAGAACCCATGGTTCACTATGCTTTCCAACTCCAGAGAGAGAACTAATGAACTGAATGCAAAAAGAAACATATTTTTATTTTGTTTCTTGTTTTTTTTTTTTAACATGGCTTTTGGGGATATGTTTTGCACGACTTCATGCATATAAATGCTATGTTGTTTGCCTTCTCAGTGGGTGGGAAAGGATAAAAGGGAGGAAGAGAATTTAGAACTCAAAATAAAATTTAAAAAGATTAAAATAATAATTGATAATAATTAACATTTATATATCACCTATGTATTAGA
Organism: Macrotis lagotis; assembly: GCF_037893015.1. NCBI lineage: Eukaryota > Metazoa > Chordata > Mammalia > Peramelemorphia > Peramelidae > Macrotis > Macrotis lagotis. The sequence continues at coordinate 98,372,152 of NC_133662.1, read as the reverse complement.
CCTTGTTCTAAGTGCCTTTGCAAATAGTTTGATTCTCCCAATAACCCTGGAGGAAGGTTCCTTATCTTCATTTTACTGATGAGAAAACTGAGGCAAATAGATGTTAAGTGACTTGACCAGGATATGTGTCTGAGACCAGAAAGCAATTTAACTAGGCCTTATGTTTTAACTTCTAGCCACCTAATTGCTTCTAGTAGCTTACTTTGATGATCCTAAAAGTGAGAAATTACTTCCTAGTGGGATAGAGATAGGTAATGGATCTGTCAGTTCATGGGTATAAGAACTGATAATGAAAAAACTGCTGTTCCAAGTCAAATCAACACTTTCTCTCTCCATTTTATATTCTTAGAGAACTGCCTGAGGCACTGAAAAGTGAAGTGACCTGACAAGGATCACATAGCCAGGATGTATCAGGTACAGAAGTTGAACTTAGATCCTTTGTGCTATAAGATCCATTATACTACTCTGCCTATCAGGTACTCTAAGGTAAAAGACCTTATTAGATTGACCTGTTTAATTTATTTACCAAAACATCAGTGTTTAAATACCTTTCCAGTCTCTAATCCACTCCCACAGCACTTAGTAAGATAAGACTCTGGTGCTCAAGGACACCAGGTGATGATAGTTTATAATACTGCTATACACAACAGTCCTAACACTTTTGAGTTCCTCTTATAACTTTAAAGGCCAGGAAAAGCACAATGACAATAATATCATCCTTATATTAATCAATAGTCATTAGTGCCAAAAATAAATTAGAAATGAAAAAAATCAAAATTATTTACCTGCAGACATTTTATCATCACAATTACAATAACCTAAAGAATATGAAAAAACAACTGGTCTAGAAAATAGTTCCAATAGAGATAATTTACAAATTATTGGACTACCTGAAAGCCATGATCAAAAATAGAGAAATTATCAAGGAAGACTACATTGATATTCTAGAATCAGAGGGTAAAATAGAAATTGGAAGAATCTACCCATCCCCTCCTAAAAGAGATCCCAAATGAAAACTCCCAGGAATATTATAGCTAGATTCCAGAACTCCTAGATCAAAGAGTAAATATTGCAAGCATCCAGAAAGAAACAACTCAAGTATCATGAAACCAGAGTTAGGGATAATACAAAATTTAGCAGATTCTACATTAAAGGATCTTTGATTACAATCAAGGATCAACTATCCAACAATACTGAGCATAATCTAAAAGGACTATTCAATGAAAGAGGGCACTTTCACACTTTTCTGATAATATGACCAGAGCTAATCAGAAAATATGATCTTCAAATACAAGACTCAAGAGAAGTTTAGAAAGGGAAATAGGAAGAGGGAAAATCATAAAGCGGACTTCATTATGTTAAATTGTTTATATTCTTGCATGAGAAGATGATACTGGTAACTCAAGAACTTTCTCATTATTACGGCAAGTAGAAGTATATATAAGGGTAGCTAGGTGGTGCAGTGGATAGAGCACTGACCCTGGAGTTAGGAGTACATGTAATCTTAGAAAAAAACCTAGAAAGACATGAAATGATGCAAAATGAAATGTACAAAGTAACTTTTTTTTAGGTTTTTGCAAGCCAATGGGTTTAAGTGACTTGCCCAAGTTCACACAGCTAGATAATTATTAAGTGTCTGAGGTTGGATTTGAACTCAAGTCCTCCTGACTTCAGAGTCAGTGCTCTATTCACTGTGCCACCTAGCTGCCCTGGCAATAGCAATATTGTAAGATGAATAACTGAATGACTTAGCTATTGTCACCAATACAATGATCTAAGACAACTCTGAAGGACTTATGAAGAAAATTCTATTCAACCCCAGAGAAACTGTTGGTATGTGAATACAGATTGAAGCATACTTTTTAAAACTTTATTTTTTCTTGAAGGTGTTTTTTGGGTCTATATTTTCTTTTGCAACATGATTATTATGGAAATATTTTGCATGACTACACATTATAACCTATATTGAATTGTTTGCCTTCTCAACATGGGGTGAAGAAAGAAGAAGGGAGAGAATTTGGAACTCAAAGTATTAAAAATGAATATTAATAATTGTTTTCACATGTATCTGGGGAAAATAAAATTCTAAAATAAATTTTAAAAAAGAGAAAAGAGGAAAAATGAAATACTAAAATAAACTTAAAGGTTAAAAAAAGAGAAAGGAGGTATCCAAATACAGGAAGAGACATACACTTTTGGGCATAGATATCATTTAGAATAACTTTGCTTGAATATGCATAATTGGTACAAGTTTTTTTTTTAATCAAGAATATGTAGGGAGAAAGGGAATGCTAGCAATACTGATACAAATAAAAGAACCCATTGAAGCATTTTAAAATTATATAGAAAAGGGGGAGGCTAGGTGGTGCAGCACATAGAGCACTGTCCCTGGAATCAGGAGTACCTGAGTTCAAATTTGGCCTTGGGCAAGCCACTTAATCCCATTGCCTGGCAAAAAACCTTATATACATACATACATACATACATACATACATACATACATGTATGTATGTGTGTGTATGAACAAAGAAGTAGATTTGAAAGGAAGTATATATATATATATATATATATATATATATATATATATATATATATATATATATATAAACAGGCCACTTTTGAAAGTAATGCATGGAATTTATATTTTTAAAAAATTTAAAACCCAGAAATATGAAAGAGATTCATAGTTCTACCTACAGTCTCTTTCTTTTTTCTCTTTTGTGTATATGTGTTTTTTGCTTTGTGTGTGGAAATATTCTTTTTCCAATGTTTTAAGTTCAAAATTTAAAAAACTTAAAAAATATATTTCTTGAGTTCTTTTTACTTCTGTGAATATATTTCAATGTGTTTTTTGCAGATAATATATTGATGGATTCTTATTTCTAAAGTTTTCTGCTGTTTCTACATTTTATGGCTGAGTTCATTCCATTTACACTCATGTTATTATTAAGTCTTTGTTTTTCTATATTAGTTCACTTTTTTCTCTCTTTTCTCCCATTCTTTCCATCAGCCTTTGACCAAACTTAATTCAATCCATTCATCTATCCAAATCATTTTCCCTGTCATTCTGTTACTTCTCCCCCAACAACAACCCTGGGAGTTACATAGGTACATTATTAAGTAACTGAGGAAACTAAAGCTAGGAGAATTTAAGGTTCTTGCATGTACCCACACAGATACAGTCTTTGGATTCAAATCCTACTTGATTGAAGTCCTAGCACTCTTTTTACAATCTTTAAATTAAAGGAAGACAAAAGATACAACTCAAAAGATTATAAACTCCTTGAGGGTAGGACCATTTTGGATTTGGATTTGCACTAGCAGCATCTGGCACAAAATAATCACTTAATACTTAACTGGATTGAATAAATTAACCTAAATAAAATAAGGAAGAGCTTTAACCAACTCAGTCCCAACCTAGGGTTGAATTTTTCTAATCAATAAACTTAAAACCTAGCCTTTAAACCCTAAGATTTTCAGTCATTCTTTCCATTTTTGGTGATCAGTTTCAGTGATCTATAACTTTTTTATATCTCAGTTCTAATTTTATCTTGTAATTAAAATAATATTTTTCATATTTGTTTCCTTAACTATTCTCTTGTGTGATAAAGGGTCCTCACTGACCTTTTTAGAAGTTCACTTAGGCATCAATTGCTGAGCCAGAACCTTTGATTAAGAATGGGAATAATTTTTGAGAAGAAATGTACTATGTTTTGTTGCCCTCCATTTTCTTCTGATTCTATATATGCTCAAATGCTGAGTGGAAATTTTATTTCTGGCTTGGAAATCTTTCCTAGAGTATTTGCTGGGTTGTCTATACTTGAACTGGGTCAGCCACTCTGAGACATCTTGTTAGGGCTTATGCCCCTGTAGATGGCCCAGAACCAGACTGCCATCTCGTGGGAGCAAGAATATTTTAGGTCTAACAAAGAACCTAGGGAAATTCTTCTCCATTATGCCCCTCCCTAATAGGCAAGACTCATATGCAAAATATTTTATCTGAGTTTTGGAGGGAAAAATGTTATCTGGCATTGGAATTTTATAAATAATATCTTTTGACTTATAGTTGGCTAACCACAACTTAATATCTCTATCCTTCAAAGCTGTAAGTCTTATAGCAGTACTTGAAAAATGCAAAGCTTTCCTCCCTACTTCCTCATTGCAATAGTCCATTCCAACACCATCTTCATCCAAATTTGATTCTGTCAGTTAATCCTTTAAGTAAGCTGTCAGTGCAGAGTTCACTGGGTTTATTGCGTATCACTGACTCAGGAAAGTACAAAGAATATTTAACTCATTGCACTGGAAATATTCTCAAATACTTTGTCCACATCAGGTGTTGTGTAGAGAATGGTAAAGAACATGATCTTGTTCTTTTTATTTTATTTATTTTTTTAAGTTTTTTTACAGGACAATGGGGTTAGGTGGCTTGCCCAAGGCCACACAGCTAGGTAATTATTAAGTGTCCAAGGCCAGATTTGAACTCAGGAACTCCTGACTTCAGGGCTAGTCCTCTATCCACTGTGCCACCTAGCCACCCCTGATTTTGATCTTTTTGATATCCATTTTGTTACCCTAAGGGCAAGAAGGACCACATGGAGGATCTGATCCTCAGGACAGAAAGGGAATAAAATGGAAATTTTTGTCCTTAAAAATTGTAATTTTCCAGATGAACAATAAAATGACCTTTAAAAATAAATTAAATCATTTTTATTTCATTGACATTAGCTGCCATGTACTGAGTGCTGAGGATTTTCTCATTTGAGTATCTCTAAAGATTACTATGTTTTGTATTTTTCAGGTTACAAAACTGAGGCCCAGGGAGGCTGACTTGCTCAGAGTCACACAACTAGTATGTGTTAGAAGCAGGGTTTGAAGTTAGGTCTTCCTGTCTCAGTCTCAGAAACAATGCAGACAGTAATTATTTCATCTATGCTTGAATATTCTGTGCAAGTTTTGCCTATGTCTTCCTACAAGTTGTCGCGGGAGTCTGCCCACTATAAGGAAGGAACTTTCTTACATTCTCCTTACATCACAAGGATACTAATGAAAATATCACCATGTTGATCATTATGTTTCATTCCATATCTATTGTCTACCATAGGAGTTGGGGAATCTCCAGCCTGCAGGCTGAATAAGTCCCACAAAATCATTTGGTCTGGGTCTGCCAAGGCAACCACTGGCAGAACTTGAAATTTGATAAATCTAGGAGCCTTTCGGGAGTGAATTAATTTGACAAAATATAGTAGGCTATTTTTAAATTGATAATTTTGTATGGCCAATGAATGATATTATAAATATCCAAATGGTTCTTGGCAGAAAATTGTTTCCCACCCCTGGTCTAGCTCCTCTTTGTGGATGGCTGGGCAGCATATTTCACCTTCAAATACTCTGAAGTTATAATTGGTCTCTGCATTGATCAGTGTTTTAATTCTTTCAAATGGTGTTTTCATTTACATTACTGTAGTTATCGTGGAAATTGTTCTTGTTCTTTCTTTGCTATGCATCAGATCATAATAATTCTTTGAAATTCTTTAGTTTTGTAATTACTCATGGTAATAAATAAGGAACAATGATATTCTTCTGGTATTATTATTCTTGTTACTGTTGTTATATACTACAATTTGTTAAGCCACTCCTAGATTGTCTCCCATTTTCCTTCCAGTTCTTTATTATTACTGACTTCTAATGGCTTGTCAAGGCATCTTCATGAATTTTAGCTTCTGTCTAACTCTGACAGTAAAACCTGTATCTGTAATTTTGTTAGGCATAGCATAGTTAATATAAAAATAATTTCCAAAGTCTACAAATAGTTCTTTTGATTCATAGTTTCTCCACCACATCCTTCAAAATTTTGAAAGCAAGTGAATGTAAACCAAAGGACCATAGTTTGTTCACTGTAGCCTCCTGTAACTCTTTCAGTGCATTGAACATGAACTGCTTTAGAAAAAAAAAAAGATCTTCTCAGTACAATTATCTGAGGGTCTGTTGTATTTTTATGTGAAGAACTATCTCAAACTCCATTTTGCAGTGACAACTCTATTTGGTTTTGACCACAGAACAAGCCCAAGTGCAGGGTCCCTGCACTCCCTTACCTTTCAGCTTCTTTTTTATGCATCTTCTCCATTAGATTACACTTTCCTTGACAGTAAGACTCTCTCTCTCTCTCTCTCTCTCTCTCTCTCTCTCTCTCTCTCTCTCTCAACTTAGCACAAGTACCTAAAAGACACTTAATGTTTATTGAATTGATTTTTAAAGAAAATATATCTATATCTATATATTCATATTAAAGTATGTACATAGAATATGAGCTCCTAGAAGCAGATACTGTATTGCTTTGGTCTTTGTATATACTGAATGCTTAGATCTGTGCCTTTCTCATAGGTGCTTAATAAATATTTATTGATTGATTACTGTATATAAGTAGGCAAGTAAGAAGCTATAAAGACAAAACTAAGCGTACACACACACACACACACACATATGTTTGTAATTCTTCCACATACATAATACAACCAGCAAACCAAGACAAGCTTTAAGGCACACCTTCAGATATGCAGATGGACAAGCTCTATTTTCTATCTAATTATATTTTATAATTAGGAAAACTGACCTTTCCCATTTCCTTGGTTTTTACTGTATATATATATATATATATATATATATATATATATATGTATATATATATATAGTCAGGTTGAATTATCTTTTAGTAAACTAGAATGTTCAGGGACTTGATGAAACCAGAAAATAAATAGGATAATCTGTAATATGGTGTATATATTTTAAGTTTGGCCTGATAGTATGATTAGAAGGTGACTGAACAGATTATTGCTGTTATACTCTGTCAAGGAATCTTGGGTTTTGATGTGGAGAAGCATCAAATGCTTGATTTTTTTTAAATAAAAACAAACAATAGGATATTGTATTTTCTGAATCTTGCTGTAATTTATGTGTTGATAAAAATGTGTTTTACTTTGGAATATTTCCTGTCCAAACTTCCTACACTCTTTTAAATAAAATCTTCTTCTAGGAGAGTATGAATGAGAAGCAAGGAATTTTCCACATCTTTGATATTTTTTTTCCTCTTTTTTTATAGCTTGAAATAACTATGCCTCAAAGTCAGTACAATTGTGGCAACACCAAACAATCCTTTCTTTTTTATTATTTTAAAGTTTATTTATTTATTTATTTATTTTTTAGTTTTTTGCAAGGCAATGGGGTTAAGTGGCTTGCCCAAGGCCACACAGCTAGGTAATTATTAAGTGTCTGAGACCGGATTTGAACCCAGGTACTCTTGACTCCAGGGCTGGTGCTTTATCCACTACGCCACCTAGCCGCCCCTAAACAATCTTTTCTATATACTTGTTTAAATCCTGCTACTTCCCCCTTTTTTGTTCCCTTTGATGACATTTCTTCCCCATAAACACATGCAGAATTGTGATACTAGAGTTCAAATATGGTGACTTGATTATTCTTGATGGTTAAAAAAACTAGTTATAAAAATCTTTGAAATTCTTTTCTTCTTGTTTTCAACCTTAGATGAAACTGCTCTCAGCTGACTTTGTTGCCAAAGTCTATAAACTAATTTCTATATTCTATATTTTATATATGACTACTTCTATAAAGTGGTATTGTTCATAATCTTCTAGAATTCTTTGTGAGAGTTTAAAAGTGAATTTGCATTCTAAAATGACATTCCCTTGACTATTTTCTCTCTGTTTAGCAAATAAATCAAATGTTTTCTGATGAAGGAACTTTTTTTGGCCCTTTGAGTTTACTTGTAATAATAAAGAAGTTATTGTAGTCTGTGTCCTTTCTTCCAACTCTGTGACATTTTCCATCATTAATCACTTGCTTAAAAGGTTAACGAAGTTATTTAAATTGTACAGCATACATTTGTCTTATTCTTTTTATTCTTCTAATTTTACACTGATTTTGATCTTCAATAATTGATGGTCTAACTTTGGAAACAAAATTGATCTGGGAATGACTACATATTAGTAACATTTCCCAAAAAATTAAAATAAAATATTTCTTTTTTGAAGTTTTTTAGGACTAATGATGCATAATCCTTCTGAGATAGATACTAAAGATATTATTAATCTAATTTTATATATTAATAAATTTGGACTCTGAGAAAATTAAGTGACTTGTCCAAGGAAACCTAACTGGTAAGCATCTGAAGCAGGATTTTTATTCAGGTCTTCATAACTCCCCAAATTACCTCCATTACTCAACTATAATTGAACAAAGTGATGGACTTATCCTGCAAAATGTCAGTAAAAAAGAATTTTCTTTTCTTTTAAAATATTTCCCCACCTACATGCAAAAGCAAGTTTCAACATTTACTTCCAAAACCTTGAGTTCCAAATTCTCTCCCTTCTGAGAAAGTAATTTACTTGGTGTAGGTTAAAAATGTATAGCCATGAAAAACATTACTGCAATGGTCATATTGTAAAAGTAAATATAACTCCCTCCCCACAAAGAAAGAGAAACTTCAAGAAAAATAAAATGAGGGAAAATAAGTATTCTTCTAGTCTGTATTCAGACACCATCAGCTCTTCCTTGGGATGGATAGCATTCTTTATCATAAGTCCCCCAGAGAAATTATTTTAATTTTTTTTCTCACAGTTGCTATTACTAGCTATATTTTCCTCCATCTTATTCCTTCTATCCCCATTTATTCTATACTCTTTCCTTTCACCCTGTCCTTCCTCAAAAGTATGTTGCATCTGACTACCTTCTCCCATGATCTTCCCTCTCTTCTATCACCTACATTCCTCCTTTCTTCCCCTTACTCTCTCCCCTTTCTCTCCTCTCTTTCCTCTCCTATTTTCCTCTAGGGTAAGATAGATTTCTTTTCTTTTTTTTTTTTGCAAGGCAATGGGGTTAAGTGACTTGCCTAAGGTCACCCAGCTTGGTAATTAATAAGTGTTGGAAGCTGGATATGAACTCAGGTCCTCCTGATTCCAGAGCTGGTGTTCTATCCACTGTGCCACCTAGCTTCCCTAGATTTCTATATTCAATTGAGTGTGTGTATTATTCCCTCTCTGAGTCACTTCCAATGAGAGTAAGGCACACTCACTCCCCCTCATCTTCCCCTTTTCCTCTCCACTGTAAAAACTTTTTCCTTGCTTCTTTTTTTTTTTTGCAAGGCAAATGGGGTTAAGTGACTTGCCCAAGGCCACACAGCTAGGTTAATTATTAAGTGTCTGAGACCGGATTTGAACCCAGGTACTCCTGACTCCAGGGCCGGTGCTTTATCCACTATGCCACCTAACCGCCCCTGCACTATGCCACCTAGCCGCCCCTTCCACTATGCCACGTAGCCGCCCCTCTTGCTTCTTTTATGTTCAATAACTTACCCTATTCTACCTCTCTTTTCCCTTTCTCCCAGTACATTCCTTTCCCCCCCCATTAACTCCTTCTTTTTTAATATATTATACCTTCAAATTCAACTCCCCAATCTGCTGTAAGCAATAAGCTCTATTGTACTTTTGCTCCTTTTCCTGAGACTGGGATCCCAAACTATGACCTGGATCTAGGTATGGGCAAAGCAAAAGAGTCCTCTCTCAGGGATAGCAATGAGTCCTCTTTAATCTTCTCCTACCATTTTACCATCTGTGGGCTAAACACTCTGGAAGCAGTTGCTGGGTGTCTCCCTGGTTCTGCTCCTGTTGCTGGGAGGACCAGGTCTCTGCTGAGGCCTGTGTTAGATTGGGCTCCACTCTCACTCTGCTGTGGAAAAGTTTTCCTGCTGACTTTCCAACCTGTCCTTGGAAATCCCTAGGCTGAGAGGTCTGAAAACTGCCACCAGTGCCATGGACCCAGGTGTCTTCACGGACCCAGGGGCCCTATGATTTGTTCTTGGATGACTAGAGCTGGTTTGTTCTGCTACAGGCCCTTACCAATGGTGTAACAGACCCTTCCCACAAATCTTCCAGGTTGTCTTGGTCTGGAAAATTGATTCACTCAGTCTTTTTTGTGGGTTCTGCAACTCTAAAATTTGGTTACAGTCATTATTTAAAGGCATTTGGAGTGGTTTGGGGGAGAGATAGAGGGAGTCTCTGACTTTTTACTCTGCCATCTTGACTCCACCCCATACAAAAACTGCTAAAATAATTTTCTGAATAATGAAAATAATCCAAATAATACTGCAAAATTAAAATATTCCTCAAAATGAGCAATGCACTTCCATGGTATAGAGGACAGAATACTGGCTCTGGAATGAGAGGACCTGGTTCAGATGAGACCATTGAGACTTGCAATTATGTGACTTTGAGAAAGTCGTTTAACTCAGTCTCTTCCTTCCTAAAATGAGTAGACTACATTAGATGACCTTTTGGCTATGAAATAATAAACTGATATTATTTTTTTAGAAAGATTTTATATATTTTGAGTTTTCCAATTTTTACCTCATTCTTGGTTCCTTCTCTCCATCACCCACAGAAGGCATTCTTTTAGTCTTTACATTGGCTCCATGTTATACATTGATCTCAGTTGAATGTGATGACAGAGAAATCATATCCTTAAGGAAGAAAAATAAAGTATGAGATAGTAAAATTACATAATAATAATATAACGGTTTTTTAAATTTGAAGATAATAGTCTTTGGTCTTTGTTCAAAGTCTATAATTCTTTCTCTGGATACAGATGGTATTCTCCATTGCGGATAGCCCAAGATTTCCACTGGTTGTTGGCGCTGATGGAAGGAGCAAGTCCTTCAAGGTTGATCATCACCCCCATGTTGCTGTTAGGGTGTACAGTGTTTTTCTGGTTTTGCTCTTCTCACTTAGCATCAGTTCATGCAAATCCTTCCAGGTTTCCCTGAATTCCCATCCCTCCTGGATAGACTCATATTCTTAGTGAATTTCAGTTATTGAGTATATTAAGTATAAAACAAAACCGAGGAAGGTCATGTTCCATGTTTGGTCACTCCAGAATGCTTTTTTCTTTTTTAGGTTTTTTTTTTTTTGCAAGGCAAACGGTGTTAAGTGGCTTGCCCAAGGCCACATAGCTAGGTAATTATTAAATGTCTGAGACCAGACTCGAACCCAGGTACTCCTGACTCCAGGGCCAGTGCTTTATCCACTATGCCACCTAGCCGCCCCCACTCTAGAATGTTAATGGGTTAAGTGAAACCATATTATTACTCTAATCAGTACTCAGTGGAAAATAACTCATATGAAATGGATAGAAGAAAAATGTTTGGAGAATTATTTTATTTTTGCTTTTGCTTTGGATCCCCAGTGCTTAACACAATGCTTGACTGTACACTTAATAAGTGCTTGTTGATTTACTACTAGCTGTTCTGGGATTTCATCAATATTGAGAGCACCTGATGTCTCCTTCCTTCCACTCATGTAGATCTGCAACTTGCTGTCTTGGAGAGTTGCCTAGGGCACTGAAAGGTTCAGTGATTTGTCCATGGTCTCACAATTAGTCTGTGTCAGAGACTGGAATGTAATCTAGATCTTCCGGTTCCAAGGACTTCCTTCTATCCATTGTATCACAAACACTCTCTAGGAACATTATTAGAAAACATAAAAAAAACTTCTCTGATTTTTCAAGATTTAGCTTTTTCTTCATATTCTATTGTTTTGCCTATTCTTCATCGAAACAGATTAAAACAAAATAATAAAAAGTAATATGTGATTTCTACATACTGTGTTGTTGAAAGCCCTGAGTAAAATATGATTTACTTTTCACAGACCTATCAGTTCTGTGGGCTTATGGGCCCAGAATGAGCAAATTTACATAAACATGAGTCATTGACATTTTTTTTACCAATTATTTGAAGTATACGAGCTACTTCCAAAGCTATCAGCAGAGAAAGCAAACTCCTTCCTAGTCTCATGCTTTTGCCCTGATTGGATAGAGTAAATAAGACCACTGAATGCCGTGAAGGAATTTTGAAACAGTAATAGATTACATTCATATAATGCCCAATCCATGTAATGGTTTAAGCTTCCCAATGTTCTTTTCTCCCAACTATCCTATGAAATAGATAGTGAAAATATGTTTGTCCATGTTATAGATAAAAAAATTTCAGATTCAGAAAGGTAAATCACTTGCCATAATAAAAACAACAGCATCAATAATAATATTCCAACAATTCTAATAAGCTTCAGACCTTGAACTCAGGTTTTCTGATTAAGATTATTTTCTTTTTATCATATATACACATAATCTAATTTTGTAGTCACTGCTCTTTGTGCAAACATGTGAGTAGACTTTAAATTGAAAACAAGCAAACAAAACAAACAAACAATTCAAATAATTTGAGGAGACTGACTCTAGGAAAAGACTCACTAAAAGGGAGTTGCGACTGTTACGGGTGCTGGCTACTTGAGTCATCTGGACAGCAGAGGACTGTTCTCAGCTTGCAATGAATGAGACAGGAGGCAGAGATGGTAAAGCACCCCAAATTTTATTAGGGTCACACATCAGCTTATATCCTAGTCTACTTCTGTATTCGTGGACAACTCATCCTATCAACTTAAGCACCAATCATATTAAAGATTAGATATTGGTTAGATCATTATGCATTGGTTAAATAATTACACATTCTTATACATACTTCATTGCTCTTGCTATAATGTGATTTTTGATCAATGTCAGAGATACAAAGGAGGGGAAAATGAGACCATATGTGGTACAAGGGCTTCCCATGATCTTATGGGGAAGAGACTTGCTTATGTAAGCAGGACTCACCGTCTCTATGGATTTTTCATAGGGGACACTGAAAGAAAAGAAAAATTAATTCCTCCTAGAATAAAGTGGAAAGTGCTGTCATTTGATCTCCCATTTACCCAGTTTCCATTAAAATAGATAATGGTCTGGCATATATTTCTAAATCTTTTGGGAACATTTTGTAAGGAATCTAACATTATACATATAATAGGAGTACCTTATAACCCCCGTGGCCAGGCTATTGTGGAATGTGCAAACAGGACACTGAAAACCTTTCTCCAAAAGCAAAAGAAGGGGAATTTTGGGAATAAGCCTGAAGTTAGGATAGACATAGCATGTTATACATACAATTATTTAATATTTGATGAACAACGTATAACTCTGGCCATGAAATACTACTGCCATCCTCCAGTAATTGGCAATAGCAATTCTAAACTAAGAAAACAACTTGTATAAAAGGTACATAATGAACAAGTTATGTGGAAAGATCAGGATGGAATATGGAAAGGACCTAACAAAGTATTAACAAAAGGGCCAGGTTTTCTTTGTATCTCTACATGGGACAAGCTCTTAGATATTACAGCCAGTCTATACTGCTTTGAGTTGTGGATGGAATGTTCATCAGGATCTTGCCTTAATTAAATCAGAAATTTCTATTTGGCTACAGTAGAGAAGAATAGGAATTTAGGAATAAGTCAGATAGGGAATAGAGATTGGATCTGTGGTTTTCATTTATCTTCCAGATGAGTAAGTTTTCATCTTCTTTACAATTTATGACCTTAGAGAGTTTATCTTAGACTATCAGGAGATTAAGTTACTTACCCAGCATTTCAAAGTTAGTATGTGTTGGAGATCAGACTTGAACCCATATATAGTCTCATATTTGTCCTATATATGTCAGGGACAGCTGGGTTAAGGAAGAATGTACTATATGGTAGTCATGGAACAATGCAAAGCTCATTTGACATAGAGATTGGATTTATTGACCCTCCTCTCAAAAACTGAGTGAATGATCACAGGTTGAAGAAAGAATAAATGGAGATGATTTTGACTATGGGGGGGGGAGAAAGAAAAGGATGGGAAGGATGATGGTTGCTACTGACACCCTCATTAGCAAGTACTTTGACTTGTTTTTGAAGTCTTTGAGACTATTTCTCTAAGATAAATGACAAAATGAGAAGAAAACTAAATTCCTTTGCAAGGGGTTCAGGGAGAGCTTACACAGCTTCTACTTTGTTGTAAGTGATTTGTTGTTCAGAAAGTCAGCTACTTTCTATACATTGCTCACTGTAAGTGTCTCTCCTAGAGGTAGCTAGGTGGCTAGAAGTCAAGAAGACCTGAGTTTAAATCTGGTCTCATATATTTATTAATCTGTAGAATTTGGGATTAATCATTTAATCTCTATTTATTTTAGTTTAATGGGGGTAAAAATTGCACCTATATCCTAGATTTGTTGTGAGGTTCAAATGGAATAATGTTTTAAAGCACTTAGGACAATACCTAGAACATAATAGTAGCTCATTAATCCTTTCTTCAGCCTGTGATCATCCACTCATATGGGGCTTGGTAGGTGTTTGAGGGGAGGTAAATCCAATCTCCATGTCAAATGAGCTTTGTATTGTCCTATGATTGTCATATAGCACATTTTCCTTAACCCAGCTGTTCCTGACATATATGGGACTAGGTATGATAGTGTTGCTGATTAGGAGTAAATCTTTTCCTCTATTGGAAGAAAAACTCAAAGTATTTATTTGATAATGATGGTGAGTCAGTAACGGCCATCATCATTCCTATTCTCTTCTTCTTTTCATCCTCCTAATCTATATCCTCATCATCATCTTTGTATTAAGAGAGGAAAACATGGAATGAAAGCAATGGCCAATTTTCAAAACTGTTTTTTTTCATTGGACACTTAATGAATCATAAATTTATCAGAATTTCAATGTCTTATTTAGTCTGATCTATACCTCAGTAGAAGTCCTTTCCTTAGCACTCCTAACAATTGGTCATCCTGTCTCTACTTAACACCTCCAGAAAATGTAATCATGATGAGAGAAGCATTTTTCTCTTAAACATGTCAACCTGTTGCTTTGATTACTAGGTATTTTAGGTTTAAATTGAGGAGAGTAGTCTCAATAGTTTTCATTTTTTTTAAAAGAAATCAATCAGAATTTATTAAATACTTATTCTATGCCAGACTCTGTATTAGGCTCAGTAGACACAAAGGCAAAAGTCAAAAATCTTTGCTTTCAAAGAGCTCACATTCTAATGGAAGGAAACAATATGCAAAAAAAAAAAAAAAACTAGTATGTGTGATTTCTTTCCTATAATCTTGACATTTTGCCATTCTTTCCTTGCCTAGTCCATAGAGGAAAACATCTTCTTAAAATGCATTATGGTGGGGCAGCTAGGTGGTACAGTGGATAGAGCACTGGCCCTGGAGTCAGGAGTACCTGAGTTCAAATCCGACCTCAGAATAATTAATAATTACCTAGCTGTGTGGCCTTAGGGAAGTCACTTAACCCCATTGCCTTGCAAAAACCTAAAAAAACAAATGTATTATGGTGGGTTGTAATGAAGTGAAAAAACTAAAAAAACAACACAGTGGATCAAAAATTGGTTTATTGGTTGTTGTCCTTCATACTCAAGGAGGACCAAAACGACATCATTATATTGGGGCCTAGGTACAATGTATTTAACTGTGCCTGATGAGATCAATAAAAGCTCATGAAGACTCTGCCACAGGTCGAGCACAAATTCGGTAGAACCTTCCCAGCTCCTTATGATTTGATCACATGTGAAAAAAACCCAATGGATCAATATTTAGACCTGGGAGTTTTCTTCCCAGTTCTGCCACTGTTTATAAAGTGACCTGATTTTATGTCCCTGTGGTTGAATCACTTCACCTTTATGGAATTCAATCTGTAAAATGGATGATTAGGTTAGGAGATCTTTAAATTTCTTTCTGACTCTGATATCCTATGATTCTATAATGAGTTGGGAAAGGGGAGGGGGGGGATTCAGAAATAGCTGTTAAAACATTAAAACCATCCCTGAATCTCTTTAGTTTTAGAATCTTCCCAAAGAGTTACATTAATCTATAAAACAAGTCCTCCAACCCCTCCTCAAAGCCTCAAGGAATTCTAAATATGGCTGAATGTGGTTCTTATACATGAACTACCTTTTAATGTGTATGAAAAGCAATTTTTTTTAAAAAAAAGAGTTAAATGAGAACCAAAAAGATCTGAAAACCCTGGATTCCCTGCCTAGAGAAATAGTTTTTTTTGGAGGGGGGGGGACATATGTTCCCCTTTTGTAATACAAATGTGTCGAAAGAGAAAATATCTGCAAAAATCAACTACAAAGAGGTTCCGTGCAAGTAAATGCATCTCCAGCCCTCTAGTCATGAGAAAAATTTGAAGTAACCAGCAGTGGGTCCGGCCAGATCCACCCGCCACAGTGGTGATAAAAGCCCAGATGCCTTGCTGGGCAGCATGTGTGGAGAGCTTTCGTCTGTGGAGTGTCCCCAGCAGCAGGGCGTCTGTGAATGGGGAGGAGGGCTGAAGCCAGCAAGTCAGCCATTTCTAAACTGCATAGTCTGTTCAGAATGCTAATGAGTATGCCTTCGATCCTGCCTGGAGCAGGCAGTAGATTTTCTGTAATGTGTGTCATTATGTCTTCTAGGCATTTTGACCCATCCCTAACAATTTGGCCTTTAACATAGAAGCTACTTTTTGTGTTTTTCTGGATCATTTATATGAAGCCATTTTTCAATTATGTAGTTGAAGAATATACATATATATATATATATATATATATATATATATATATATTATGTATAAATTATAACCCAAAAGGTTATCTCTTGGTCAGGTATTGTGACCTAGTGAAAATAACATTGCCTCTTGAGTCAGAGGTCCTGAATTTAAATTTTTGTCTCTGTCAATATAAGTGGTCCTTGGCCACATCACAACATCTCTGAGATATGATTTTTGTATTTGTAAAATGAAGGAGCTGGACTGGATAGTGTCAGAGGATTGTTACAGCTCTTGGTAACTCAATGATCCAGGAAAGCTTTTGTTTAAATGTATGTTTCTTCCCCCAAAAGAAAATTCCTTGAGGATGTTTCATTTTTATTTTCATATCCCCAGCTTCTGAAGTAGTACCTGGTACATAATAGGCATTTGATAAACACTTAATAATTGATTTTTGAAGTTGGTCCATGAATAAACCAAAGAGTAACAAGGACACATATCAACAGAATTATAAAGAGTGATCAATTTTCTGTATGTGTATAACTGATAAACCCTTAGAATTAAGAAAGTCATTAGTAGAACAAGAAAGAAATAGTGACTATATGAACATTTTCTAGACTTTAGCCAAATAATGTGGCTAACTAATGTCAATATTAACTGTGGTTATATTTTATGTTCAATATGTTAACATTCCTAGAATATACACATCATCATGTTGTTAAAAAAAGACAAATACCAAAACCTAGTTTATCTGGCATTTTTAGATTTAAATGTATGTTAACTAGCACTTTCATGCATCTATATGAATGATGTCCATAATGATGACCACTAATCGCTGTGAGATTCTGCATTGTCTTCTAAATTACCAAATAAACATTGAATCATATTTAGAGTGTGTTTGGTAAGCAGGTCAGGTCCCTCCCTCCCAATTTACTAAGAATTTATTGAATGCCTACAATGTGCCAGCTGATCAACTGTATTTTAATTCTTTGAAAATTGGTAATTGATGGAATATATATTTATGGATATATATGTATATGCACACATATATCAATATAATATTCTATTAACCAGAGTACTTTCTTCATAACTTTACCATATAAAGAATTCATCTCATCCTGACTTTTAATCTTATATGTAACCATAGGTCCATCTGATCTGCTTTCCTATCTCATAATGGAGAGGTGAGAGCACTAATTGCAAATCCTGAGAATAGTGAAATCTATCTGTGACAAAAGCTTATATCCAATGCAAACTGGTTGGCGGAGTTCATTTGCTACAGGCTGGAGCAAGAAAAATGTATTTTAGGGCTTCCCACTGTGCCCTCATCTCCCTTGCATTTTCAACTCTTTTACACATTCCAGTCAGACACTTCCCTTCAGGAAACCTTGCTACTCTTCAAAGCTTAGATAATCATGTACAGGTTGCCCACTCCCACCTGATAATTCTATCCAACCCTGAACAGAACTGTCTCTGAATTCATTTGGAGGCCCAGCCTCTCTTCACTCTCCTTAACAATTATAATTTTCTCTCTTTGACAGTGGAAACTTTCTTAGCCTTTGCCAGCTTCAAACTTAGAGTTTTAGTGTCCCAAAAAACCTCTTGGTGCTGTTCTGAGACAAGTCATTTGCTGTTAATAGAAATGACTTTGACCTTCTGAGGCTAATGCAGAACCATTAGAGAAGCAGCCCAATTAATTCACCATTAAGTGGACGCAAATCTATTCTGTAACAGTAATCTTAGAAATGGACTGAATGTTTCATATCTGCCTCAACTGAGCTGTATAAACTTTACCCATATCAACTAAAGCAATATGCAAACAGATACTCTAATATACTACTGCCTGGCTCTGCCACTAAAAATCTGATATAAAATATCAGTACTGATTTGGTATACATAAAACTCCTATCTCAGCATTGGCCCCCTTATCCCCCCCTTTTGTATCTTACAGAATCTATCAGACCTGGCAACATGCAGCTATCACGCAACTGAAACATTTTATTTTTCGTGACA